>NC_142440.1:135160000-135785000 GCF_059453495.1 Arachis ipaensis | reverse complement strand
TACTGTATGTACAAGACCAACATTTATTTAAACAGATGAGTAAACTGATCACTCGACCAACCCAAATTGTTTATCATTTTTCAATATTGATAACGAATAATTTGGTTTTTGATTCACCAAATGAGATCATATATGAACGTTACAATCTATAGGAGTACTGACAGATTCTTATATCAAACTCTATCTAACATTTCTTTTAATTTTAGCAGTTGGTCTAAAATAATTAATTGAGATTTTCATCGTATTAGACAGATATAATTTTAATTTATTTCCGAAATATAAGCATATCACACTTAAAAATTTTAATCAATTTCAAAATCATCAAATTTATAAAAATAAATTTGATCACTTTCTAAATATATTACAATACATTTCTAATGATATGGTGTGTATATAACTATATATAGATACCCCTTACTATCTCACCGTTACTCTACTACTTGGTTCAACCTTAATTATTATTTCCTCATTTAGTCATTTTTGGGACCGTATCCGATCTTTTCATTCCGTCAACTCTCCCAATTATTGCCACTATTTAATATATGTAAATCACCATTCAACGTGATTTTGATCCGTTCACTTTTCTGGCTTTTGTTTCTCCATTTTCCACCTTCCTATTTGTATTATAAACATGCATTATATATTCATATACTACTAATACTTAAGAGACAATCAATAACAGCGAAGATATAACTATTCCACCCTCATGTGAGATCTAACACTTTTTTCTTTTGATGTTTTTCAGCCCTCTTTATTCAAAATTCACGCGTCAACATACATACATACACGCATACATACATACATATATTTTTCTTTAAACAAAAAAAAACACACTGATCAATTTTAAAACTTTGCATTAATTTTTTTTGTTACCCACGGTATTTCTCAGACCGACAGGCCAAGGATTATTCCGTTGTGAATTTGAGCTCCATTTAAGGATTTATTACTGTCCAACTCATCATGTTAAAATTGAATAGAACTACTCGTTTAGACATGATTAATTGAAAATCGACTATCAAATTTATCCGATTTAAGATAAAAAAACATTTAGTAGCGAATTTGTCAAAAATCGAAAAAATTAGTCAAAAATCAATTAACCAATTGAAATTATATGTTTTTTCATTAGCAGTTAACTAATTTAAAATAATAAATAACAAAAAATTATTTTTTAAAAAAGTATATATATTATACATAAATATATTATTTTATTATATCCTATTTAACTTTAATTAAATTTTTAATTTTATTAATTCAATAACAGGTTCGGTTTTATTTCAAAACCTATTTTTAACTCTTCATTACTTCATCATGTTCATTATACACAAGCACGTGTGCATTTGGATTTCTATATTCTCAATATCAAATTAAATGGACTAATTAATTTCTACCTTTCTTCTTTTCTTTTCTTTTCTTTTCTTTTTATTTATTTAGCAGCCCACATTTTTGCTATCCAATAATTAAGAAATGGAGGTTTTTCACTCTATCAAAGACTTGGTTGCAACAAGAGGTAGTGGTTACAGTAATCTCCTAGTGCGAAGGCCCATGCAAATTACAGTGTTCTGTATTGGATTTGCTGTGTTGTTGATGTTCTTGATATGCAACTATCCTTCTCCCTTTAGAGTTTCTACTATCTCAAACTACTTCAACGGTGTCTCAACAAAGGCAAGTCTCTCTATGTCTCTATTTCTATCTCATTGTCTTTGAATTTATATTTGTATATTCGTTTTTATAAAAGTTTAACTCTTTTCAATATTTTTTTTTTTAAAAAAAAAAAACTAGGTTTACTTTTATTGGAAAGTCATTACTTTGATTTTCGTCCTTTAATTTGTTTTTTAGTGACAGCTTGAACGCAATTAGAAATGTAGTACACATAAAAGTTGTTTATAACAACATTGGAAGTCATTGACTTTTAGGTTTTCTAGGCATAGTTTCCAAATTGAAATCCAAATTGTGAATAAAAAATAAATCATATACTTTTTATTACTACTCATGAATAAAACAATAACGTGAATTATAATATTTTATTGATCAATTTCTAAAAAACATTTCAGTTTTTTTTTTTCAAGTATAGGAAATATTAAAAAACAACTATGTATCTAAGCAGCGGATATTATTACCTAAACCCTAAACCCTGAAATATGTATTTCATTTATTTGCTTTAAAATAAATCAGATTTTAGCTCATCTAGTTATAAATCACAATGACCACAAACAAGCTAAGTGAGACTGCACATATATTATTACGGTAAAAACTCAGGTGAAGTCAGACTTCACGTGAAGTTGATACCTGAGAGTCGTTAGATAAAAATTTAGTCAAATTAATCAAATAATTTAACGGTTTTCAAATATCAACTTCACTGAAGTCGACTGCACCTAAGTTTTCACCTATTATTACTTCTATATATTGCTTAACCCTTGTTATTACTTGTATTTCTAAGCTAGCTAAGGGTAACCCTAGTTCTTTCATTGACTATTTATACCTCCCACATGATTAAAGTTTTTTTCCCCAGAGATTATAGAATATCCAGATAAAAGTACTTTTTTTTTTTAATGTTTTTTAATATAAAATATTATTTTTGGCCCAAACGTATGGATTAAATATGAAAATTGTCTAGCTAATTTTTTTTGTTCATTTTTTCCTCGTGTTTGAAAATTAATTCAATGTTATCCTCACTTTTCTTCATTGAAAATACTAATAGATGATGTATATTTTCTCAAACTCTAATTCTTTCTGCAATTTAGTGTAGAAGAAAAACATGGTCTTATATGGTATAAGAACTTGATGTTGGTGTAGAGTGAAGTAGAAGAATATGCTATCCTAAAATTTTTAAATTTAATTTTTCTTTATTTATATATTTTTATTTTTTTAACTATATTTTAAATATATTCACAATAATAATATTATAAGATTTTGCCACTTGTAACAACATTTATTATATATTTCACCACCTTTATTAGTAATGTTTAATTGAGTTAATCGTAAATAGCATTGAATCACTTTTAAAATGTTCAAGATATAAATATATATGACGAAAAAAATATTAGAAAATGTTAATAGATTTGACTAATATTTTAGACAATATATAATATTGGGGTTTAATATTGTTGTCTCCTCTTTCATTTAGCAGGAGAAACATGAGTCGACGCTAGAGAGTATTCTAAGAAATGCATCGATGGAGAATAACACAGTTATCATCACAAATTTAAATGATGCATGGGCAGAACCGGGTTCAATATTTGATGTATTTCGAGAGAGTTTTCGAATTGGGAACGAGACACAACGTTTCTTAAATCATTTGGTGGTAATTAATTGGGACCAAAAGGCACAGGTACGTTGCCAAGCCGTACACCCACATTGTTATCAAATTGAATCAAAGAGCGAGAATGCCACATCAAAGGAAGCATTTTTTATGACCAAAGACTACCTCCACATTGTGTGGAAAAAAATTGAGTTTCTTGGCCTTGTTCTTGAACTGGGCTACAGCTTTATCTTCACGGTACATACACTTTTTTTTTTTTATCTCAAATCAATATCTTCTTCATTTGCAGTTGCACGCCACAATTATATTACTTTTTGTTTCTAATATTCTTAAAAAATTTTAAAAATATCCTTTAACGATTAATTCATTTTAATTTTATCCCTAAAATTTCTATAAATTTTAATTTTGACGGTGAACCATTAATCAATTTCTTTTTCAACTCTACCCATAAATATCAACAATCATTATCACTAGTTTTTCCCTCGATGATCACCATTGCCCCAATCCCGCCAGCTGTCATGAACACTGCCACGATTATCACCCTTCACACTTACCACTGCCCCAACTACCTTGCTACCATCACACCTCGTTCTCATACTCGTCGCAACACCATAAACCCTTTTCACTTCATCAGAAACTCAATCGATCACATCCACCACATTTCTGTTATCATTCCTTTTACTCACTGCCACCCCTTCCAAAATTTCTATCCATTCTTACAACCCACCATCACCAAGAACAACAACAACCACCACTCAACACAGATTTGAACAATAGAAACAAAAATCAACGACGACAAGCGAAATAGTGGAAAACATAAAGGTTGTTACTGCGAGTGATGAAGGAGGCAAAGGTGGTTGTGATAGCAACGAGGGTGGATATTGGTCATGACGAGAGAGGTAAAAAGGCCGAGGTGGTTGTAGCGACAGCGAATGATTGAGGAGGTAAATGCGATGGCAGGGCATGGTGTGAGGGAGAGGGGTTTGGAAAGAAGAAAGGAAGGGTTTTTCGAACAGAAATGATAATAATGAGGTGAGTGCTAGGTAAACAATGAAAATTTTGAACTAACATTAATAATTACTAATCAAATGAAAATACACTACATCTTAATTTAATGCTACTAATTAAATTTATTCTTTTAATCCTATTAAATCATATTGTTTATACATTGTTGAAAAATCTTGTTATCTATACTTTTTCTAATAATGAATATGTTTTAGGGATAAAATTGAAAGAAAGAGTTGATTAATTGTTGACTATCAAAAAATTATCTCTAAGGAATAAAATTCAAATTTACTAAAATTAAAATAAAAAATATAAATAAAATATGAGTATTTTTTAAAAATAATAATTTAATTAAAAATTAAAACAAAAAATAAAATATTTAAAAATAAAAATATGACATTTCAAATATTTTGGATAAAATTTTCTAAATATAACATTAAAAGACTAAATCAATACTTTACCTAAAGAACAATTGGAAGCAGCATTATAATGCTCGTGTTAAAAGAAAATATAATATTTATGGTTTTTTTTTTCTTTTCTACAAAAGAAAAAGGTTGTATGAAAATACCATCCTTATTTCCAAACTTGAGCATTGAATACACATACACCTTTACTAGGATTTAGACAGAGTCACTAAAAATTTGGAACAAAAGTTTTAACCGTGCTAAGAACTTCTAGTGACAAATTCGTTGGTTAATTTCCAATTGTTGGTAATTATTTTTATTGTCCCTAAAAAATGAACTAAATAAATGCCATGTATACTAAAACTGTTTTTTATTTGATTTATTTATAGGATACTGATGTAATGTGGCTAAGGAACCCCTTCAAACATTTTCAAGAAGATGCAGATTTCCAAACTTCTTGTGATTATTTCACTGGAAACTCGTCGGATCTGAATAATGCTCCAAACACAGGGTTCAGCTATGTAAAATCCAATGAAAAAACCATTTGGCTCTACAAGTTTTGGTTCAACTCTAGCAAACTTTACCCAAACTTGCATGATCAAGATGCGTTTAACATGATCAAGATTCACCCTAACATTTCCAGCATGAATTTGAAGATTAGGTTCTTAAGCACAACATATTTTGGTGGGTTTTGCCGGCCCAGTGACGACTTTAACCAAGTTTGTACAATGCATGCCAATTGTTGTGTTGGATTGGACAACAAAGTCAATGATCTTAAGATCTTGCTTCAGGATTGGAAAAATTACATGGCACTGCCTCAGATTGAGAAACAACAATCACATCGTTCTTGGACTGTTCCTCAACTTTGCAGGTAATGTAATTAACTTATGTTAACATCTGCCACAAAGATAGATAAGATTAATTCATGAATTTTTTTATAATACCATTAATTAAAGAAAAATATTATTTGCACACTACTAAAATCAATCACATTTAACTCATTTTTAATGTACATTTATATTAATAAATAATTTTAGTCTACATCTAACATAATTATTAATTAAGATATAAATAATTATTAATTAATTACATATATACTTATATACGTGATTAATTAGTCACCAAAATATACGTGATTCATTATATACTACTAATTAAGTTTAAAAAAAAGAATTTTTTTTTTGTAATTTTCTCAAAGAAAAATCGTTCCAAGGAGGATTTAATTTATTATGTTGTATTAATAGTCCTAATCCCCCATAATTTTATGCTTCCAGTTCTTGTCCACGTACTAACAATTTTGACATTATGAAAGGACTTCCTTCCAACGAATGCATCAGAGGCACAATAAACGTTGACCATGACGACTGACAACAATACATTATTTAACTATAAAGGTACGATAATAATCGTGCAATTACTTTTAATCTACATTTCTAAATGAATATTATTAGAGCCAAGTATTTAATAGCAAGGCAGAGAAGATAATAATTATTATAATAAAAATAAGTTAAGACCAAAGGTGTCTAAAGGATCGGAGGCTTAGTACTACTATTGTAGGAGCAATTTGTTTATATTTACTATTATTTGGTTAGATTTTTCAGAGGTTTTGAATTTCTATTAGGTTTCTGGCTTTCGTTGATGCATCTCTATGTAACCTCCCTCAACTCCCGTGGACGTGTTGTATTTAATTTAATAGCTAATTTTTAATATACATGTAACATGATACAATAAATGATTATAAAAATGATATTTTTCGTTAAAATTTATGATGTACAAAATTAAATTTATTATTTAAATATTCTTTTTTAATTTAAATAAAATATATTTTTTATTTCTGAAATTTGTTAAAAATTTTAAAAATATTTTTAAATTTTGATTTGTTTCAATTTTGTCCATCAAAAGATTTACATCAATTTTACTCTTATTCCTAATTTTTTGATAATTAATATATTTTTTTCAAATATACCCCTCCCTTATACTTATCATCATCATCATCACAATCTTCTGTCTCTCTTTTCATCCTCGCTGTCAGCTCCACCACCATCATCATTATTGAGCAATCACGATTAACCTCCTCCTTCATCGTCGCCGGCCAAACCCTTCATTCTCCTTCTTTCTCCTTTCTTCTCCGACTCTCCATCTCTACCACCACCATCTCCTTTGAGCCCCATTCTCGATGACCACTACCTTCTTTTTTCTTTTTCACGCAAACCCAGCACCATCGAAGCCATCGTTCTTCCTCCTTTTTTGTTAGTAAACTCAGCTTTCTATCTTTTTATTGCATGTGAGGTGGCCACATGAACAATGACAATTAGATTGGTCCCCTAAAAGAGCTTGTAGCTCCCTCATTATCCATGGCTCAATTCGTTGTAAAATGTCCCTTTTAACAGCATTTCTTGTTCCATTCTAAAAATTTACAGAGTGAAAGACTCATATTGAGTGTTTAAATAGAAATAGAATGATTGGCTACAAAATATTGTTGCAACTAAGTATTAAAAATGAAAAAGGAGAAAAAGAGAAGTATACCTCTATGAAAAGGAACATGTTGCATGGACCGCAGCCTTTGCATCCTCGCTCAAGACACCTTAGGGTTGCATAACCAGGATGCATCCTTTGATTGTATATGTTACAAAACCCAAATTCCCAAATCATATCAACCAATCTTCCAAAACACTCAATTGAATTGTTGTTTACATACCTAGCACGCCATTGAAGCTTCCTCTCAGCAATAACATCTGCATTCACAAGTCCAACACGCCCAAATGATCTTCTCCAGGGCAATGCCCTCCTTCGTCCATTATTCACCGCTACCCTCGTCCTACCAAACAAATAAGAAACTAAGTTTGCTAACAGAAAAGGAGGAAGAGCGATGACTTTGACAGTGCTGGGTTTGTGCGAAGAAGAAGAAAAAGGGTGGTGGTCATCGAGAATGGGGCTCAACGGAGATGGAGAGTCAGAGAAAAAAAGGAGAAAGAAGGAGAATGAGGGGTTTGCTCGGCGACGATGAAAAAGAAGGTTGACAGTGGTTGCTCAATAATGATGATGGTGGTGGAGATGACGGTGAGGATGAAAAGAGAGAAAGAAAGAGAGACAGAGAAGTGTGATGATGATGATGATGATGATGATAGGTATAAGGGAGGGGTATATTTGAAAAGAAAAATATTAGTTATCAAAAAATTAATAATAAAGATAAAATTGATGCAAATTAAAAATTTGAGGAACAAAATTGAAACAAATCAAAATTTAAGAATATTTTTAAAATTTTTAACAAACTTTAGAAATAAAAAGTATATTTTTCTTTTTTAATTTGTATAGGTTATGTATTTTTTGGAATGGTCATCAATTAACACCATTCAAGTGCTGATTTTGTTAACTCTATGAGTAGGTTTTGAAGGATGGAGCATTGTATCACTCAATCTTCAACTGATCACAGCAAAGGATTTAGGTTGTCATTCCAATCGTTTGGTTGAGTTTTTGAAGAAATTCCAAAAAACTAGAATCAGCGAAGATAGAAGAGAAAAAGGGAAGAGAGATGTTAGGAATTTGGAAGAAAGCAAAGACTTGACTTAATTTTATGAATATGGAATTATATGTATGGTTAGAGATTCAAAAGTTTAAAGATTAAATTTAGATAATTAGATATAATAAAATAATATTTTTTGTATTAAAATATATATTTTTTTAAAATTGATATCTTTTGTGATATTATTTTAGGACGATTATTCGATAAAAAATCAAATCAGTTCGATTGATTTACCTTTTTTGATTAACTGATGATTATCTAATCATTAGTTTTAACGTTTTATCATGTCTTCTAAATTAGTTTAGTTGCTGATTTTTCATTAACCTGGTTGTCCTAACCATGTCTGTTTATTCTCGAATTTAGAACTATGAATACAATGACAAATTGGCAAATATATACAGTGGTAAATAATTATTTTATTTATTTATTAAAAGAAATTCTTTAAAGAATATACAAAAAATTTATTTTGATGTCATTAAGTTATTAAAAAATATTTTTTTTACTAATTTTTTTATTTTTTAATGTACTTGATAAATTTTAATCATAAAAATAAAAAGTATTAAAAAAATAAAAGATATATGTTTTAAAAATTATAATTTACATCTTTTTAAAGATTTTTATTAATGAATAATTTAGATATACATAGAAATATTATATCAATAATATTTTTATAATTAAGTATAGATACAGAATTTAAAGAGTAATTTCGTGTATATTTATTATTAGGATAGAAAATTATGTCTTTTAATAATTTTTTTATTTTAAAAAAATATATTTTTAACAAAATAAATAAATAAATAAATAATAGATATTTTTATGTGAAATATTCAAAGATTAAAATACCTTTGCTTTTCTAAAAAATATTTTACAATTTTTTTTATTAGAAACTCATTGAAACAAATTCAAAAGTGATAATATAAAAAGTTATGACATACAATGAACTTTTCTAAATATAATAAATTGAAGAATTATTGACTTGATGTGCTGGAAAGGAAAAGAAAAAGAAAATTAAAGAAAAGAATCAAAAGATAATGTCAAAAGAAAATTGGGTCAAACCAATTTAATGATGATAATTAATAATCACATTAGGAAAATTTATCTTACCTTTTAATATAGTGAGAAGTAGACAGTTTTTATTTCATTATATACATACATACATTTTACAAATATATATGGAGAGAGAGAAACATACACACAACTGATGCTCCTTTGTTTGATCAATCTTTGGAACTGAGAACTACATACACATTTTGAGGCTTTTCCAGCGGTGTCTACACCAGGTTGTGAGAAAAGTTTCAATATCTTCCGCTTTAATTTCAGTTGTTGTTTTTGGGTACCTGTTACATCTCGTAGGCAGAAAAAAATAGAATTTTTTTACTTAATATTTGTAATTTTTTTAATAATAATATTTTTAGTATTTTACTTCGTATAAAATGTTAGGGACAAACCTCAAAATCTCCAGAGATAGTTTTAACATAAATTAATAATGTTAAAAATAAAATAAAATAAAATAAAACGTTAAAAATATTTAAAAAAAATCAACTATAAAAACAAAAAATATATTTTAAAAAAAATTATACCTCTCACTCTCCATTTTAATAAAAATGTTTATCTTTACTGATTTTTTTCTATTTATTTTTCTGGGTAATGCCTCTATTTTCCAGAAAAGTATTGATAATTTTTTGTTTCTTAAAATTTTCATATTACTTGAATTTCAGATTCAAGAGATGAAAATATCTGATAGTTTAATTTCGTATTTTTTTAATAAATTAAATAGGTAATAACATGAATTTATTGACCACTCCATGTTGACTATTCTTTTTTTATATACTAGTTGATTAATTAATGGGCACTTAATGTAAGATTAATCGAAATAATAAGTAATTTTTTAATTAGTAGTCTTGGTCTCTTGGGTTACATAAATAAAAAAAAAATTTATAATTTCTTCTTTTAATATTAAAAAAGTAGAAGAAAAAATATATTAAGTTGAATTATATAAGGGTGTATATTAGGTGTCTATGCTAAAAAATATTATCAAAATATAAAAAAACATCAACGTAAACATATATATAGTGGATATCCGGCCACTCCATTATCACTTCAATCCAAATTGTATTCTAAATCTTAATTCCAAACATAAATTCTAAATAAAAAAACAAAAGAGTTCACTTTAATCAATAATCGTGGGTCACCAAGACTGATCATATCTAAATTATTCTCCAAGCAAAATTAATTTGAATATTTCTTTGTATCAAAATTCATTGAAATTTGTACTTCTTAAAAGACCGAATGCACCATGTTAATACACACATAAGCAAATATGATATAATATTTTTCGTGAGCATACCATAGTATTCAACTTTTTTTTGGTTGGGTAAAGCGTGCAACTCTTAATTATGTCTAATTGAAAGTTCACAATGAGTCAATGACATTAATAAGGGCAAATGACCTTATTTATTTATTTATTTATTTTCAGCACCCAAGTTTTTGCTATCAAAGTAAGTAATGAAGAAGGCCTCTATTAACAACTTCACTGCAAGATATGGATACAACCACTTTCTTTGGCTAAGAAGATCCATGCACATGCTTTTTGTTGGATTGGTCTTGTTGTGGATGATTCTCTTATACTACTATGCTTCTACTCGTTACTTCATTCATGTGTCAACAAAGGTGTGCCTCTCTCGGTTATTTCGGTTATTCTGTTTTCTATATCTTGTTCTATATTCTAAGTCGCTTACTCTTAGTCATAAGTATACAAGCCTTGTTCTCTAATATATATTAGTGTCTTTCCATCTCCTCAAGATGTATAACCTTATTATCTCTTCATGGTATAAGAGCATTTTAGGTTATGTGAAGACTAGCCGAACAAATTTGAATAATGTAAGTTTAAAGTCTACAATTAACAGGCTCGTCAAGATCACTCAACATACAAAAATAACTTGCAATATTTTCTTTGGCATACTCAGATACACACATATGTTTGTAGCTTCATGACATTTTTAATGTATGAATAAGATAGTTATTTGTGTTGGGTATACGAAGATGGTAAGATGACAAAATCTTTTATTTGTGTAGTGGTTTCAAGGCACGATTAAATCGCTTTCTTTAGAGAGATATTTGTCCCCATACTTAGTTGCTATAGGGTTGATGACAATACTCTCCCATGATACAATGAAACCTAATAATTTCTTTATTAGCAATAGTTAGAAATTCTCAACTCTCTTGAACAAAGAAAATCTCTTAACAGTTGAGTAAATTGTACACTTAGTACTTATTTTTTTACTGAAATAGTGGACAAGGACTTATATTTATACATATTGCACGTAGCAATTATGATTATTTACGTCTACAAATAGTTGTGTCTTTTCTATTGTCAATAGATACAATGTTTTGAACATACACAATTCTTAAAGAGTTGTGTCCCTTTAGCCAATAGACACAATGTTTTGAACATATACAATCCTTAAAAGATTGTGTCCCTTCAACCAAATGGTACTAAACGGTTAATAACCGTTTATTAATATTAATAATATTAATAATAATATCAATAATATTAATAATACTAATTAATCAAATTTGTAAATACCCTTCAATCCCCCACTATTTACAAAACTTAAATGTCATACAAGTATATGCATAAAGAATGTGTCACTAAGATTAAACATTCTTTTAGTATAAATTTTAAAGTTCTAACGAAGTAATAGGTGTCTAATCGATTAAACCTATATTCCATATGCTAGTACCAAAAATCACACACATTACTTATACCCTCCAAGTTCAAGAGTTTATAATTTTAAGCATTTATATAGCCTTGTGCTCATCCTGGTTTCATGAATATTTACGAGAATAAAACCTCTAAAATTCTCGATTAGAGCGGTACCACTCTTATATTCATATAGGTGGAATCTTTTGATAGATAATATTATCATTTCATTAAGAGTTTAAAACTCACCCTCCTAATTTATTGTAAATAGCACTAAATCCTATACTTTAGTGCTCCAATTGCTAAATAACTTATTATTATCCATTAAATCTTGAAACTAGTGATCTACTAGAATAAGGTTGGGTTCCCATCATTCAGAAATAATAGGTTTTAATCTCATTTTAGCAGTAGTCTCTTTGATTTTATCCCTTGACAAACCTTTAGTCAAAGGGTCTGCTAAATTTTCTTGAGATCTTATATAAGTGATGGTAACTACACCATTATTTATTAGTTGCCTCACAAACTCATGTCTCAAACTTATATGTCTAGGCTTTCCATTATAAACCTTATTATATGCTCGAGACATGGTTGATTCACTATCACAGAAGATTGAAATGGCTGTCGTCTGCTATGGCCACAGCTTTATATCATATAACAAATTTCTTAACCATTATGCTTCTTTACCTGCTGCTGATAAAGCTACAAACTCAGCCTCCATAGTAGAATGTGTAATACATGTTTGTTTCTTTGAGACCCAACTTATTGCTCAACCACCTATGGTGAAAATTCATCCTGAAGTGGATTTGTTATCACTAAGATTTGTAATCCAACTTGCGTCGGAATAACCTTCTAAAACTGCGGGATAATCACTATAATGTAATCCAAAGTATATGGTTTTCTTGAGATAACCAAGAACTCTTGTTATAGATTTCCAATGTTGATTGCTAGGCTTTCCTGTAAACCTTGATAATTTGCACACCGCAAATGCTATATTAGGTCTAGTACAATGCATTGCATACATTAAACTTCCTATAGCACTAGCATATTCTAATTGTGCTATAGGTCTTCCTATGTTTTCTTCTAATTTAAAATTAGGATCATAGGGCGTATTGGATTCTTTAATTGTGAGATAATCAAACTTTTCTAATACCTTTTTGATATAATGAGATTGACTTAAAGTAAAGCCAACTTCATTCTTATGCACTTTTATGCCTAATATTGTATCAACTTCATTCAAATCCTTCATCTTGAATTTAGAAATTAGATACTCCTTCGTTATACGAATTCCTTCTAAATTTGTTCCGATGATTAACATATCATCAACATATAAACAAATAATTATTCCATAATTTTTAGTAAATTTTGAGTAAATATATTTATCCGCACTATTATATGAGAAGCCATTTTATAACACCACTGAATCAAACTTCTCATGCCATTGTTTAGGCGCTTGTTTTATCCCATACAAAGACTTAATTAATTTTCAAACTTTCTTTTCATTTCCGGGTAGCACATAGCCTTCCAGTTGCTCCATATAAATTTCTTCATTAAGATCTCCATTTAGAAAAGCTGTTTTAACATCAATTTGATGTATATGAAGCTTGTGAATGGATGCCAATGCTATAAGAGTCCTAATAGAAGTCATTCTTGCCACAGGTGCGTAGGTATTGAAATAGTCTAGACCTTCTTATTGTCTAAACCCCTTGGCCACTAACCTTGCTTTAAAGGTTTGTAATGAACCATCAGTATTATACTTTCTTCTAAATACCCACTTACATCCTATAAGCTTTGATTGTGGAGGCAAATCAACCAAGACCCAAGTATTGTTAGATAATATTGAGTCCATTTCATCATTTATTGCTTCTTTCCAAAAAGCAGAATCCCTTGAAGTCATAGCCTCTTTGAACGTTTGAGGATCACCCTCTATGTTCATCACAATAAGAATCTTGTTTGTTACAGAATTTCTAGTTCCTTCTACCAAAGAGGTGATAGCCTGAGAAGAAATAAAATCTGGACCCAAGTCCTTTTCTTTTCTTGCTCTCAAACTCTTCCTTGGTTCAATCAACTCTTTGTCGCTTAGACATTTATTGTTTTGATTATTTATTTTTTGTGAAATATTAGTATCATTTTGGGGATATTCTGAATTAGAAGTTGAATCATTGATAAATCTATTTTCAATAAATTCTACCTCTCTTGATTCAACAACTACATTAGACACTAAGTCTAATATTCTATATGCTTTAGAATTTTGAGCATATCCTATAAAAGTGCCTTTTGTGGCTCTTGGTCCTAATTTGGTTCTCTTTTGATCAGGAACTCGATAAAAGGCTAAACACCCCCACACCTTAAGATAATTTAAATTAGGTTTCCTTCCTTTCCAAATTTCATAAGAAGAAACCTTTCTATGTCTTGATGGTATTCTATTATGGATATGACATGATGTCAATAATGCTTCACCCCATAAATTATAAGGCAATTTTGCATTTAGTAACATTGAATTAACCATATTCACTAAGGTACGATTTTTCCTTTCCGCCAAACAATTTTGTTACGGAGTATATGGAGCGGAAGATTCATGCACAATACCATGTAATTCACAAAAGTTATCAAATTCATTAGAAAAATATTCTCCACCTCGATCACTACGAAGAACTTTTATTTTCTTATCATGCATATTTTCTACTTTCATTTTATATTTCTTAAATATTTCAAAAGCTTCATCTTTATTTCTAAGCAAATACACATAAGTAAATCTAGAACAATCATCAATAAAGGTTATAAAATATCTTTTTCCTCCTCTAGTAATATTGCCATTTAGTTCACAAATATCACTATGAATCAATTCTACTAAATGTGTATTTATTTCAACCTTAGGAAAAGGTTTCTTAGTAATTTTGGATTGTATGCAAATATCACATTTCTTATTAAAATCCTTGTTACTAAAATCAATATAGTTATTCTTTTGCATATATTCAATTGATTTGTAATTTAAGTGTGCTAATCTACTATGCCATAAATCACAAGAATCAACAACATACAAGAAAACATTCACTTTATTAATACTAAGTTTAAACATGTCTTCAGTACAATATCCTTTTCCTATGAATACATCATTCTTAAGTAAGATCACTTTATCGGATTCCATTAAAACTTTGAATCCTTTCTTACACAAGAGACTAACAGAAACTAAATTTTTTCTCAAATCTGGAACATGAAGTACATTTATTAAACTTAATTTCTTTCCAGATGTAAAATTCAATTCCACACTTTCTTGACCACAAACTTTAGCTGAGTTGTCATTTTCCATCAAGACTTCTCTATTGTTCACTTCTTCATATGCTTTGAATTGGTTGCGATCATTGCAAACGTGAATAGTAACCCCAGAATCTAACCACCACTCAAGTGATTTTTCTTGTGTTGCTATGTTGACTTCTGTAACCATGCCAATATGCATGTTTTGTACTTTTTCTGCAACCATAGAAATTAGATCCTTCTCTTCCACTAAGTTGGTCTTTGGTGCTTTTTTTTTTCAGAAGTCTACATTCTTTGATATAGTGTCCTTTCTTGTGACAATGATAACACTCTCTTTGTCTTTTCTTATCTTGCTTTGAATCTTTAGAGAACTTTCTTTTCTTCCTATTGGTGTAATTTTCACCAATATGATTCACTTTAAAACTTTGAGAAAGATACACAACATCACGTTTTCGAGTTTCCTCCTCTATACGTATATGCCTTAGTAATTTCTCAATTGTGAAGTCCTTAGTAGTTTCCAAGATGAAGGCAATTTTGAAATAATTGTTCCAACTTGTAATGATTCAGGAATCACCACTTGTAGATCACGAAGTCTACTTACAAGGATTTGTAATTCATGAATTTGATCCATGACAGGCATAGTATCATTCATAATAAATTCAAAATATTTCATCATGATAAACTTATATGTTCCTTGTCGTTCGGTATTGTACTTTTCTTCCAAAGACTTCCAAATCTCCAATGGTGATTGAATTGACATGTAGAGATCATAGAGTCGGTCGGATAAGGTGTTGAGGATATGACCTCGACATGCGAAAGTATCTTCATCACGTTTCTTCTTCAATTGAACGATCTTTTCTTTCTCTTCCGGTGTGACGTTTTCAGCGGCATCGGCAATTGGTGTAATCTTTGGATCAATCACATATGCAAGATTGAGAACCGAAAGAAGGAACATTATCTTATCCTTCCAACGGTTGAAGTTTGTTCCATCAAAGCGATCTAACTTGACAAACTCTTGATTCATGACCTTGAACGTGGTGTTTTGATCTTGTGCCATCTTCAACCAATATCTCTCTAAAATTATTGGGTATATGAATATGGTAAGATGACAAAGTCTTATATTTGTGTAGTGGTTTCAAGGCACGATTAGATCGCTTTCTTTAGAGAGATATTTGTCCCCACACTTAGTTGCTATAGGGTTGATGACAATATTCTCCCAAGATCAATGAAACCTAAGAATTTCTTAATTAGCAATAGTAAGAAATTCTCAACTCTCTTGAACAAAGAAAATCTCTTAATAGTTGAGTAAATTGTACACTTAGTACTTATTTTTTTTACTGAAATAGTGGACAAGAACTTATATTTATACATATTGCATGTATCAATTATGATTAGTTACGTATACAAATGGTTGTGTCTTTTCTATTGCCAATAGATACAATGTTTTGAATATACACAATTCTTAAAGAGTTGTGTCCCTTTAGCCAATAGACACAATATTTTGAACATACACAATTCTTAAAGAGTTGTGTCCCTTTAGCCAATAGACACAATGTTTTGAACATACACAATTCTTAAAAGATTGTGTCCATTTAACTAAATAGTACTAAACGGTTAATAATCATTTATTAATATTAATAATATTAATAATATTAATTAATTAAATTTGTAAATACCTTCCATTTGTTTGGTTCAAAGTAAACTCATATCTAACCTGGTCTCTTTTAAAACCAATCTTATAGATATTTTTGTTTGTTTGGAGCATCTTCTTGGTGAATTTGTAAAATAACTATATTTTTTATGTATTTGTAAGATATTTGATCCATGCTCTTTAGAAGAGCAATATTCTATCAATATTTTTTTCTCGTTTACTAAATCTCCAATATTTTAAAATAGAATATCAATATATTCTTATTTTTAATAAAATATTAAATTTTTTAAAAGTACAATGACTGATTTGTTATTATAAAATATTGGTGTGAGAGTATTTTGTTTCGTATTCAATTATGTAAGAAATTTTCTTAACCATATTTTAATAGGTATTGATCTTATTTGTGTTTTGATTTGAATTATAGTTAGAAATTTTTTGCCATTCCATAAGGACATGTTTACACTTTTTAAGTTTTTAGAACAGTTTAAACATTGGAGAACCCTCCATCTCTGTTCTCCATACCTTCCGAATTATATTTTCACTATTTTCTTATGACACAAAGATTTTTAAAAATGAAATCTGTGTTTTGCTTTGAAGGAACCAATATCTGAATTAAGTAGGAGAGGGCAATGATTAGAATCAGTATCACTCAAGTGAAAAATAAGTGCTCTAGAATAGTCTTCTCTTTATTGAACTAAAAGCCAACCTTCTATCTAGTTTCTATTGGGTTAGATTATTATTAAATTGTCTGTTACTTTAAGTAAATTTTCTTCCATCAACCCCAAATTTACTAGTCTTCCATTATTGATAAAATTAAAAAAATTCTGAATGAAAGTAGCAAATTTCATCCTTCCTCCTTTCTTATCATGGTAAGTAGTTACAGAGTTAAATCCACTAATAATTAAATAGTACTCACTTATATTAGTCATAATATTCAGAATTTGGTTAAATTGTGCTTCTTTTTGTCTCTCGTTAGTGTGCAAGTAGACGCTCATCAATCATCACATCCCATGTCTTTTGGCTTATAGAGTTCTACAATTTAAAATATACTAAATAGTCTTCATGTTACATAATCTATATTTTCTCCTCTTTTTTCCATACCATCATTAAACTTTCTGCCCTTGAATCAACACAAGAAATTCTTAAAAACCTACACCTTCAAGCATCCTTCCATAGTCAAAACAGGTTTTTTTGTTTCACATAAAAATATTACCTCAAGAGAATGGGTCAAATACAACCCTTTAATATTGTAAACTGTCAGAAAATTTTCAAACTCTAACAGTTCTACATTATCTTCTTCATGGATCTTTCGATGCCATTTTTGGGTGGCACCCTTCCGTTTCTCATTCACCTAGGGGTGTCAAAAATTCTCAGGAGGCGGGGATCCCCGCGGGGACCGCCCCGAATAGGGCCCTAATGGTGAAAAATTTTTCTCGTGGGGATGGGGATGGGGAGCGAAATTTTCCTGAGATAGGCGCGGGGACCCGATCGGGGATCCCCGCCCATCCCCGATAATTCTCCGAATTTTTGACTTACTTAATAACCCTTACTTTATTTCTAATATAGGAGTTTTTTTAGTAATTTCACTCATTGAAAAACCCTAAATCTATTGTTCAAGATTTTATTTTATGGACTATGATTTGCTATGTTATATTTCTGGACTTATAATCTTGGATAAGACATGTTTGTGTGTTTGTAATAATATTTTGTAGTTTATTTTTTTATTTTTTTGATATTTTTTATTATAATTTCCATATGAATGTTAAACATAGGAAAATGGGGAATGGGGCCCGCGTCCCCACGGAGAACGCAGAGAACGGGAATGGGAACAATTATTCCCCCATGGCGGGGAACGTAGCGGGGACGGGAATTAATTTTGGGGGCGGGGACGGGGAGCAGGGAGGCATCCCCCGCCCCCGCCCCACCCCATTGACATCCCTACATTCACCATCATGTGATCATGGTAGTTTATTTTCGCCTTTGACTCCACTTTATTTCTTTCCAAACCTCGTTTAACCCCGATTAGTAGGCTGCTAGACTGAGATCTTCCATTTTTTTCAAATTCGATTTTTCTCATCATTCTTCTTATGATTCCAACTATTAAAACAGAGCCTCTTTTAGTACCCCTTTCTATCTGATTTTTTATATTTTATTAACTTCAATCTCTTTCAAAATAGCCACTGGTTCCTCTCTATCATACCTCATGGAACAACTTTAACCCTCCTTCTCCTTCATGCTCACCTGTTTCTTGTTCCTCAAACTGACAGATTTACAAAACCGTGTAAAAGCCAAGCGAGAGGTGGTTTTCTCATAGGTTGAGATGAGAAAAAATTTTGCTGGCTCATGTTAGCACTGTCACATCTATAGCCTTCCTCAATCATCCTACCTACTTGATCTGCTTTTAGTCAAGCACCAATTCAATCTTTCTTAATCTGATTTAATTTGCAGCAAAATTGTAACACGCTTACTTTTAACATCTCATGATCGTACTAAAAATTTAGGTATTACTTACTTCTAATCCTTTAATTTAATATTATAATTGTTTAATATTGAGTCTTCATAAATAAGAACCAAGTCTTTAATTATTAACGCAAAAAGTCTATATTTTAAAATCACAATCACATGTCATATTCACATAATAATAAATACATAGACTTATTTACAATTCTTCAGTCACAAATCCTACCCCTCTAATTACCAAACAATAAATGTCGAGGGAAAATTAAATTCTAGAACTAAACTAAATATAGAAATGAAAACACATATATACATTAAAGCTCTGTAGTCGGTCGTGGTTTCACGCTAAAGTTTCCTGAACCTGTCACTGAAAAAGAATTTCTGTAGGGGAGTAAGAACATCATCCTCGAAAAGATTCTCAGTAGAGGATTTAAGAATTGTTATAAGAGGATATTTAAAAGAAAACCGTTTTTCGATTGCACTGATTATCGCTCGTCTTATGAATCTTTTTAAAACCAATTGTTAATCATCCAAAATCTTTTCAAAGAAATAATATTTAATTTTTCAAAAATTCAAAACCCTTCTTTTCTTGCAAGAAAAATTCACAATTAGTTTTCTACCCTTCTTTTCTGTTATTAAGTCTATGCTGAACCAGCTTGATTTTTCATACTTTACTAACAACTCAATCAGAAACCAATCACAGTCTTCAGCCCATCTCATAATTAATCAACACAATCATCATCTCATTGCCAATAATCTCAAAAGTATCGCATCAGAACAAACATAGACAAAACAGACAAGGAAAGCACATGTATAGATGGCAGTTACAACATATAGCTTAGATAACAGTTAATAACAGTTTAACAATCAGGCAAACCAAAACAAATTCAAACTCAAGAAAAGCATACAAATGCATATGATGCATGCCTGTCATATGGCTTATAATATCATCTGTTGGTTATATAGTCAACCTCGACATGTCCTGGTAGCTAACCGTGCACAAAAACACCCTTCGCAGAGCAAGCACAGGGCTGAGCCACAACCCCCCCCCTCTTTGCTACTACTACCCAGGTGGGTGTTTATAAGCTCAACCTGGAGCAAGCAGGACGAACCACAATCCTTGCTACTGTTCAGGTATCTCAAACATTGACCTGGAGTAAGTGGGACGAACAATAATCCTTGCTACTGCCCAAGTATCACAAACATACATTCATTCACAAATCATACTTTAAAATCAATCCCCGTCATCCTTTATTCAAATTCAATCATCATTATTATCAAATCTCAATCATATTTCTTTTCCCCAATAATTCAATTCAAAACATAATTCATTATTTCCTTAAAATAATTCAAGTAAAATAATATAATTCTTAAATACATAATTTTCTAAATACCATTTCAAATAAGTCCTAGATTTTATAGAAATTTTGACAGTACCTTTCCTAAAAATTGGACCTTGCCACCTTTTTCGGGTCCTATCCAAATATTCCTCAAATTCTTTTAAATCATTTCCAAATCATACCAATTCTAATATTTCAAATTAATTTCAATTCTCAGAAATCATTTTCGATAAATCAACAATCCAAATTCAATGTCTCAAACCCTTTTCAATAACTCGACTCATTTTCAATATCAAACTGTTTCCAAATCTCAAAAAGACAAATTCGACAACCGCCAATTTAATAAAAATCATTCAATAACCCAAAGTATTCAATCTTCTCAAATAACTAATAATTCAACAACAAACAATTAAAATCGTCCAAAGCAACTCAAATCAATCCATAAGACTTACGAAATCACAAATATATATATATATATATTGCATTAATATCGATTTATAACAATTCTCGAAAATAAAATGAGTTTAAAAAAAGTGCCCCTACCTCGTTCGCGACTCAATTACGCGACAAACTGCGTTTCTATTCTTATCTCGCAACAATGACATCAATACTGACCATCCCCACAGCAGTCATAGCCTCGGACCACTAGGAAGAAAGAACAGGGACTGCAGCACCTCCAGCGGTGCTTCCTGATGACCATGCACGGCGGCTACAACCACGGCAACGGATGGAAGAACAGTGGCCATGGAAGCAGCAACAGCAGAGTCCCATCCCGTTTTCTCCCTCTCCGCGATCTCCTCTTCTCTCCTTGAAGCTCGACGGCGGCAACACCTTGAGGCTACGCCGACAGATCCGACGGCGGCAGAAGACACAGTGGCGGCGCGAAACAGCGATCCTTCCTGCGGCGGCTCTGGGAAAAACGGCGCGCCTTCCTTCTGTTCGTGAACCTCTATGGATGGCGGCTCGATGGCGACGTCTTCTTCTTGTCTCCATTGCAAGCTCTCCCGTTCATCTCTCACTCTCCCTCGGCTGGCCCATTCGACGGTGACGGCGACAATGACGTGGGTTCACAACGGCGACGCCTTTCCTTCTTCGATGCGGTTGGACGGCAACGCGACACGGCGCAGCAAGCGACGGCGAGGCAGAAGCCCCTCCACCTCCTCCTTTGCTCTCTCTCGGATTCCTCTCTCTATTTCCCTTTTCTCCTCTTCGCTCTCTCTCTCCCTTTGTTTCTTTCTTTCTTACTGTGTGCGTATGTTGGTGTTGTGTGTGTTTGGAGAAGAAAAGGAAAGGAGGCTGGCGGTGGTTAGGTTAGGATTTTGTGGGTGTGTTTTGAAATTAGGGTTAGGGTTATAGTAGGTTAGTAATTTCAAATAAAAATAGGGATAATAGAATAATTGAAAATCGATTTTAATTCAATAAAATTATATATAAAATATTATTTGTTCATCAATTATAAATTATTTTCGAATAAATACTCTAATCCAAGAATTAGAGATGAGATAATTGATTTTGTTTATTTATAAAAATTAAATGATTAAATTATTAAATTTTATAATTTAAATATATCTAATAATAAAATTAAATAAAAATTTTAGTTTAATTATCAAAATTTGATTTAATTAACTTTAATCAAATACTTTTTTAAAATTAATATCTTTAATGAATAAATAAATTAAAATTGACTCACAATAACAATTTAAAAAAATGATGGGTCTTACAAAAATCATCCATAAATTTCGTACAACTGTTCTAGTCATGTCCTTAGTGAGTGCAATAAGTGCAAAAAATTTCAACTCGTTTGTATCTCAAACTCACTTCTACAGATTTATTATTTAGAACATTCATTCACATGTGTTATCCCGCATTTTCCTCCCCCTTTTAATTAGAATTTTAAAACCTTTAATTCTTTTATCCTAACTCTAAAAAGGACAACATCAAGAATCCCACTGAACTTCTCACCCAGTTTCTTCTCTACCTCCAACGTTTTAAACTATTTTGGTCACAGAAAGTAATTTTAAAAGGCTTTTAAAACAAGCATCAAGTCCATGATTAGGTTGAGAATTTCTTTCTCCGCCCGAATTTACGATGGATGTTGAGAAGGGCTTCGTGAATAACAAGAGAAGAAATGAAGGTAAGCTTGAGAGAGAAGGAGAAAGAGATCGGTTTGAATAAAAGATTGCAGCACCCTAGAAATGCACGTAGTTAAGCCCTAGTAGAGCACATAGTAATAAAGTCCTAACCACTAATAGTTAATACCTTAAATAACATTAGCTCACAATATTTACTTTATTAATATTTTTATAATGAATACTATCATTTAAAATACCTTCAAATAACGACAAATCTTTTTTTTCTGTTTGGGTATGGTAGGAATAAGGCTCCTTTATAAATATGTTAAGTAATCCAACTACTAAGTGTATGTTTGGATTACAAAACTATAGTTTGTATAAAATTGATTTTGCAAACTTGATTTTGATGAAAAATAAGTTTGTGTTAAGTGATTTATGTTTGGCAATCTTTATATTAAAATAGATTATAGTAAAATAAATGTTGTTTGGATTATACTACTCAAAATCACTTTTAGATAAAAAATTACTAAAAGAGACATCAATTTAGATAATTTTTTTATATTATTCTATTATTTTACTTTAGATATTTGAATAGATCTTATTAAGAGACATGATAAAACACTAATAAAATACATAAAAAATAATAAAAAATATCATAAAAAATTTCATATATAAAAAAAATTCATATGAACTAGAAAACAATAAAAAATAATAATATACATAAAAAAGTAGAACACTAAAAAAATAATATAAAAAATATTTATCATATAAATAAAATAAATACAATAAAAAATAAAAATATGAAAGATAGTATTATACATTTTATAATGTTAAAAAAAGAAAATGTTTTATAATTTTTTTAGTACCGTTAGTACTCTTTAATTTAGTATCATTTTGTACTATAAACTTTTATTATTTATGACTATTTTGTTACTTATAATTAGTATATAATAAAGACGAAAATAAAGTACAGTCATAAGGACAATAAAAACGAAAAAAAATCATGCAAACATAGTATATAATAATTACGATCAACAACATATATTATATTAAAAAATTATAATAAAAAGTAAATAAAATTCATATGAATAAAATCAAATAAAAAAAATAAAAAAATTTATATACAACATAAATATAGTACAGTAAAAGATAGAAAAAATAATAAATTTTTTATTTGGGTGGTGATTGAAATAAATTTGTATGAAAAAAAAATTAGAACGAAAAACATACACAAAGAACTACAGTAAAAATTATATGGTTACTTGGATCTTTTTTATAAAAGAAAATAAAGGGTAAGATTGATAGAAAAGGAAAAAAATTCTCATCTAATTTCTTAATGGTAGCCAAACTTTCCCAATGTAAACGCAGAAACTAAAATTTTTTGCTTCAGGTAAACGTACGTTGAGATGTATAAGTACTTCTGGGTTGAGAGTTCCAAAAGATTGCCAAACATAAAAGTAGAACGTTCAAGACGCTCAAACGAGCTTCTCTGTTCCCTAACGTGAACCCCAAACACACCCTAACACAATATCTAGTCTAATTGTAGTTTATTATGAGATGCTTCTAATCAAACTCTTGTAATAAGTAGAATCTATCACTCTTTCTTTATCTTTTGTCAATAAGTTACATTTCTCTTCCATCAGAGTAGAAACTCATGATCATTTTGAATATTTCATTTGAAAATTTTTTAAAATGGTATTATTATATTTCTACTGATAAATAAAAAACTCTCCATCTTTTTGAATAATTTTAATACCGAAAAATTAAAATAAAATATCAATGTCATATCAGTCATTTTAAAATTATTATCATAGTTATTGAATTCTATAATTATCTTCAATTGTTACCCGTAAAGATCAAATCTTTAACATAGGCATAAATAATCAGGTATCATAGATCAATGAATGTGATGCAAAGAACATACTCAAATAGACATATTCTAAAACCATGCTCAATGAAATAAGAATAACCATACTTTTGATACTTGTTTTAACTCATAAAACTCTATTTAACCTGTATACTTTACTTCTTTTTCTTCAGAAATTTTATATCTTACAGGTTGCTTACCATGTATATACATCTTCTGTAAAATACTATTTAAAAATATTGACTTAACAATTAACATTCATTTGATGTGTTTTTATTTATTTTAAGTCAAAAATAAAATAATCACACAAATTTCTCAAATATCTCAGAGTAATCGATACCTTTTACTTACACTCCTTTGTCTTGAAACTATTGGGCTTGTACTTTTTCTTTACTCTAATCCATTTTACATCTGCAGGTAAATTTGTCATTTATCATGTGTCATTCTAATCGTTGCTACATCAACTTATGAGCTCTTACTCCTAATCCACCCTAATAACTATTATTCTTGTTTTTCTTTTATTCCTATTATACTAATGACTTACTTTTAATTTCTTTTATTCGTGTTTCTCACTTCCCATTTCATTTCGATACTATTGAGATGCTGATGAATTTCGATATTTGAACTCTTGATATTATTCTCCTCAAAATTTGAACTGTTTATCAGGAAAAGTATGAACCAAAGCTAGAAAGTATTCTAAGAAATGCATCCATGAAGGATAACACAGTTATCATCACAAGTTTGAATGAAGCATGGGCAAAACCAGGTTCAATATTTGATGTGTTTCGAGAGAGTTTTCGAGTTGGAAACGACACAAAAAATTTCTTAAATCATTTGGTGGTAATAAATTGGGATCAAAAGGCACAAGCACGTTGCCAAGCCATACACCCACATTGTTATCAGATTGAATCAAAGAACGAGAATGCCACATCAAAGGAAGCATTTTTTATGACCAAAGACTACCTCCACATTGTGTGGAGAAAAATTGAGTTTCTTGGCTTTGTTCTTCAAATGGGATACAACTTTGTCTTTACGGTACGTCAATTTTTGTTATCTCAAATAATCAATTTCTTTATCAAACATGACTTTGTACGTACTGTTTTTCATAATTGTGAATCTCTATTTGGTTATAAATATATATCCACTTTGATTATATGTAGTCATGGAGTTTGTTTATAATTGTGATTTTTTTTCATTATATTGTTTATGAAATTGATCATAAATTTGAGTTTACTTTGCATTATTCTTTCGGTAATATTATATTAATTAAAAATATAATAATTTATAATTAACTTATTTAACCTAACGTTCATAATTTTATTTATGTAATAATTATAATTATATTTTTATTATCTTAATATTATTCAATTATTTTAACGATAATTAAAAAATATAAAATAAAACAAGTAGTAACTAAAAAATATAAATAACATAATTTTTGTATTATTTAATTATGTTTGTTTATAAATATAAGATACTAAGATATAAATATAGCAATGCAAAATTATGTTATTGTTGGCAGATGAGATATAAACAGCAACATTATATTTAAAATATTAAATTAATATATTTTATATTTTTTTTAAAAAAAATATAAAAACATTGAATGCAGTCACCATTTATGTTTTTTTTTTAATTATTTCTCTTTTATTGTTATTGTCAATTTTTTATAATTATATTTTTTGTCATTCTATTTTTTTTTAAATTGTGTTAAGAAAAAAATTAGACCTTTTATTATTTTATTTTACTTTATTTAATTTAGTATCAAACAAAATATCAAAAAAAAAATCAATTTTATATTTATATTTTCTGTGTCTTATTTTAAATGTCATATCTCAGTTTGTTCTGATTTCAAAACCAAATATTTTGTATTCTTTTAGTGTTGTGGAGCTAGCCTGAATTTCTAATTTTCTATATATACACTAATAATAACTCATGATGACTGGCGTTTACGTAGGATTAAGAAAAAAAAAAAAGCATGAAAACTATTTTTAACTGTTTCCCATATTCTAATCTTTATTTTGAAATGTAGCAAGTTTTGAATTGTTTTGACATCTAACTTAATTAAGAAACTTAATCAGGTTGAAAATTACTTATACACACCTAACACTTAACACTACTACCGCCACAATTTCTTGAACTTTTTTTATGTTTTCCTTTAATTTGCAGGATACTGATATAATGTGGCTAAGGAACCCCTTCAAATATTTTCAAGAAGATGCAGATTTTCAAACTTCTTGTGATAATTTCAATGGCGACTCCTCCGACCTAGATAACGCTCCAAATACAGGGTTCAGCTATGTAAAATCCAATGAAAAAACCATTTGGCTCTACAAGATTTGGTTCAATTCTAGGAAGGATTTTCCCAACATGCATGATCAAGATGTGTTCAACGAGATCAAAAGACTCCCTCAAATCTCAAGCATGAACCTGAAAATTAGGTTTCTTAGCCCAGAATATTTTGGCGGATTTTGCGAGTACTTCAAGGATTTTAACAAGCTTTGTACGATGCATGCTAATTGTTGTGTTGGATTGAAGAACAAAATCCATGATCTTAGCAACTTTCTTGAGGATTGGAGCAAGTACCTGGCGTTGCCTCAAAACATGAAAGGCAAAAAGGCACATTATTATCATTCTTGGAGTGTGCCATCATCATGCAGGTTCTATCCTAGTACAGAGTAGAAATATAAAATTATATAGGTGATGGAATAGATTTTAATAAATTAAACACCGATGCTATAGAAATGTATTCTTGATAATAACAAAAAATAAAATTTTACACTATATAAAAAATGAATTTTGATTGACGTATAATCATTTCGTTAAGTGTGATCGTTAGAATTTTTGTATTATTTCTAAATTCGAAGATTATCTATAATATTATTAAAAAAATATATGAAAATGGAAGTATATCTAAATTCGTGAAGATGATTGAGAGAGTTTGAATATTTTTCAATCAAAATCTACTGAATTGTTATTTTAGATTGAATAACAACTTTCTAATAGAACAAGGATTGCAAGATTATTTTGGTACATTAGAAACCAAAATTTTGAAATTGTATTATATGTAGCTATTGGTTCTCGTTAAATTCTAAAGTCAGAAGTAAAATAGAATATTTTATTATTTTTATTTAAACTTAAATAAAAATGATAATGACTTATTCCATTTAATATTTATAATAATAAATGAGATTATATATAGTATGAAATAGCTAATGTAATTATAATCAATTATATGTATTGTAACACCTTTATTACTAAAATGTCACGCTTCCGGCTGTGCCACTCTGATAGCAAGAATATTACGATGACTTTTATATACTTAATAATAAAATAGGAGCCTTTTTAACTTCAAATCGTGTTGCTGTTTTTTTGAAAAACCAAAAGTTCTTTTTCTTTTTACAAACATGCATATATAAACAAATTCAATCACAATCTTTATATACATATATATACATAAACATATGAAATTTCTCATACAAGTAACTTACAAATATTATAAACGTACATATCATTACAACTCCTATCCCTTTTTACGAAAATATAATAACAAAGGAAAAGGGAAAAACTATAACTAATATATAAATATACAACACAATTAGAGGCACAGGAGAAATTCCATAAAAATTCTCATCCATCCTGAAAAGAGAAATCTATAGGGGGTGAGAACTTAACCAAACGGTCTCATTATAGGAGTTTTAGAATTGTTATAAGAAAATATATATAAAAGAAAACCGTTTTCAATCGTAGCGATCATCATTCGTCTTAGGAACCTTTTTTAAAAACCAACAGTTTATCATCCAAAATCCAAATTCATATTTTTCTCATAAAATCTTAAAAGTTACCTTAGCTGTTTGAATGATTATTCTGTTCCAAGTATATGTTCATTAATTCTATACTGAACCAGTTAGATTTTTCATACTTTGCTAAACCTCACACAAATCAATCATGGCTTTCGACCCATCACATAATCAATCAATACACAATCCACCAGAAGTCAATGTCCATATCAACATTTATCAACTAATCAAAATACGGCCTCCAGCCCAACTAGTCACGGCCTCCAGCCCAAAATAATCAAATTTCAGCCTCCAGCCCAAAACATAACCAAATCATGACCTTCGACCCAACATATAATGAAATCACAGTCTCAAAAGCATCAATTCTTTTACCAATACTTAGTCTCAAGACAGAATCAATCATAGGCACAAACAATACAAGGCAAACACAATTAGAGAGCAGTTACAGCAAGTAACACAATTAACAGTTAGATAGAATTCATCAGATAGGCAAACCAAAACACTTAAGTACACCCAAACAATAGCAAACAAATGCAGTATGATGCATGCATGTCCTACTGGCCATGAGCTCACGTGTCGGTTAAACTGTCAGAACCCCATCCAAATTCGATTGGCATCTCCCAGATTAGTCTCTCAGTTGCGCATCCCCAAGAGGAATAATTCCGTGGGAGAGTGCCTTACCACCTTCTCTTGGAGGTATACTCAGGGAGAAATATTCCGTAGGAGAGTGCCCTACTACCTTCTCCTGGATGCCGAAAAATTTCGTGGGATAGTGCACTACCACCTTGCAACCAGAGAGAGACATGAGAGAAATATTCTGATGGAGAGTGTCTTACCACCTTTCTCACTTTCAGCATACACAATTTAAAGAGGATGTAGAGAAAATATTCTAAGGGCAAGTGTCCTACCACCTTTTCTATTCCTAACCAACAATCAAAAGAGGATGTGAGAGAAACATTTTGAGAGAGAGTATCCTACCACCTTCTCCACTCCCAACCAACAATCAAAAGAAGATGTGGAAAGAACATTCCGAGTAAGAGTGCTCTACCACCTTCCCCACTTACAACTAACAATCAAAAGAGAATGTGAAAAAACATTCCGAAGGAGAGTGCCCTACCACCTTCCCCACTTCCATACCGCAACCGCATCTCCAGGAAGAATAATTCTGAGGGAGAATGTCCTACCACCTTTTTCTGGAGACATTGCCACATCAATATGCAAACGGGATTCACCACCGTTCTTGCCATTACAATCATTCAGACCATAATCAGTCAACATTAATATCTTTAAATCAATTTCATATTCAATAGGTTCATCAACCACAAGCTTTCTTCAATAATCATTAAAATTTGATCCACAATCTTATTAAATGTCTCATTCTAATCTATTCCATATGCTCACATTCATATCAAAGTATAAAAACTAGTTATTGAACCTTAATTGGGGGTTACATGGATAAAAATGCCGGTAAGATAGGCCACAACAGTTAAAATCAGCATTTTCTGAAGAATAGGGCAGTCGTGCGTACGTATATTTTCAATTTGTTTTCAATTCGGGTTGCACAGTCGTGCGTATGCATGCCTCGTGTGTACCCAAAAATATCAAATCATGCATATGCATACATGGTGTGTACGCGCAAAATCCACCACATTTTAATTCTGTTTAAATTTTATGCGTACGCATGGGTTGTGCGTACGCATGACTCCACTTTTCTGCAATTTCTGCAGAATTTAGTTTTTAATGCCAGCTTTCAATCATACATAATTTTCTCTAAAAAAACTCTATTTTTCTTTGTTCTTAAGCCATTTTAAAGCTCTCATCATCACCTTTAATTTAAGACAAATTTTATCAAATTTCGAACTTCGAGCGCCAAGTTATAGCCCATCAAAATTGGTCAAAAACTCATTTTTACTAAAATCTCCAAAATGACATTTTTCATAAAATCTCCAATTTGCTCCATTCCACACCATCACAAACCACTTCTAGACACCAACAATACATATTCCTCAATACTCAATCACTTCTTACTCATTCAAGCCTAATCAACCCACTTTCAAACCATATAACTTAAATCATTAAAATATACATTTATAACAAGCACAACTCATCAATTATCAATCCAAACTCATTATTTCAACTACATGAAACTTACACACTTACCATAACTTACCAAATAGGGGATATCTCATCATATCACGGTCTTAGACCCAAACTCTCACATCAATAATTATAATAGGCAATTAAATCACACTATTATAATTATACACACACACACATCATATTTCAAGCTACTATCCAATTAATTAATCACCACAACAATCAAACATACGAATTCATGAGACTCACATGATCACCAAAAATATAATTTCCATATCAATATCGATTTATAACAATTCTTAGTAATGAAATGGTTTTAAGAAAAATCCCTACCTTGTTGCATTGACGGCAGTTGTTCAACACTTGGATTCCCTTCTCGATCATACCCAAGCCTCAATCAACGACATCAAGCCTCCATCAAGAGCTCCATAATCAACCCAAGCGCCAAAATTCACACCAAGATCAACCAAGCACCCAAGCTATCCCATACACCCTTTTTACATCAATTATCTTACCATTTCAAGCTAGGGTTTGCACATACAAGGGAGAATCAAAAGAAAAAAGAGTTTCCTAACCTTAATCCACGTATTCATGGGTCAAAATTCTGCTAGAACTCTAAGATTAAATTTTTTCTAAACATCAAAATCACAATATTTTAACCCAACATATACCAAAACGCGAATTCAGAAGAGAAATAGAAAATGGAGCAAGAATTTTGAAGTTTCTTACCATAATAGTTAGAGATAATTGAAGAGGAAGTTAAGATGAATGCGTAACCATAAACAGGTCATCAATCGGAGCTACGGTTTAGGAGATTTGTGATTTGAGGTGGTAAATGAATAGTCACAAAAGTCTCTCTCTCTCTCTCTCTCTCTCTCTCTCTCTCTCTCTCTCTCTCTCTCTCTCTCTCTCTCTCTCTCTCTCTCTCTCTCTCTCTCTCTCTCTCTCTATATATATATATATATATATATATATATATAATATGAGTGAATTTGGCAAGTGAGAGAGTTTATATAGGTCATGGGCTTGGGCCTTGGGCCTAATTGAAGGCCCGATTCAATTTTTAGCCCATTTGGCCTCACTCAAGGCCAAAACCTTTAAGATAACAGCTCGAATTTTTAAAATATTTTTTTGTCATTCATAAAATAAAGTTCAAAATCTCTAATAACTCATAATTAAATTTTCAAAAATCCAGAGTCTTACATGTATCACCTATAATCAATTATATATATATTGTGATAATAAGAGGTATGTTTTATATGGTTTCTTCTTCATTTTTTAAGCATTTCAAAGACCGGAGTAGTGAAGTTGAGTTCATTACTTTGTTATGCACAAAGTTTATATGCTTCACTTGGCGTGGTTGTTGAATTCTCAACTCGCGTAATCATATCTTTGACTGGACTAAAAAATTGTTGCCTCTCGAAAAGTAACTTCGTATATATTTTTCCAACAGAATGCTTCGATGATTGATAATTCGTCAAAAAATATGAGAAAAATCAATACAACATTTTAGGTTATAGGTCATGATTTTTTAGTCGCAGCGTATAAAAATCATAATCTAATAAAATTCTCCACGGTAAAAAATTTTTTGTTACAATTTTAAAAGTTAACATTTTTAATAAAATTATTTTAAGTTTTAAGTCACACTTTTTATTGTCATATTTAAAAACTATGACTTAAGAACACTTATAGTCATCATTTTTTTAAAAACCGTGACCTACAACGATCTACAGTTACAACGTGATTTAAAACAGTTTATGCTCACGATTTTAAAGCATGACCTAAAGGGTCCCTATAGTCATAGTTTTATAAAACCTGGAACTATGACCTGAGCTAAGTCTCAAAGTAACCTCTGCTGAAATTGACCGCTTGCATAAAAAAAGGACCCTAAGATCCCATTGCACCATAAATGTCCTTGCTATTGAAAAAAGTATACCACATTAGTCCTCACTCCCTTTCCATCGAGTTACTCTTCATGTCGTGAATGACGACCTATCATGTCCTTTCCATGCTGGACTAAATGAAATAACGTCACTTTAGTTTTGGCGCTAAATGCTTGAAGAAACTACGCCATTTAACCTTAACGATCATACATCTTATTTTGGGATAGATATTTTATGGTTTATTAAGGTTAAATGACGTCATTTCATCAAGCATTTAGTAACAAAACTAAAGCAGCTCTTTATGTCTAATCCAACATGGAAGAATAAGTGTCAGCATGACGAGTAACTCGACAGAAAGGAGTGGAGACCAACGTAGTACAATATTTTATATCTCAAAAATTTTTCTGGTGCAATTAGAATCATGGAGTCATTTTCAATGCAAGTGACCAATCTAAGAGATCACTTTAGAGTAGGGATGGCAATTTCCCCCGGCGAGGTGGGTATCCGTGGAGATTTACCCGCCGGGGGACAGGTTTGGGGATCATTTTCTCCCCGCGGGGGCGGGGGTGGGTATCCGTTTAATAAACGGGGTGGGGTAGGGAGAGAGGTACCCGCCCCGTGATACCCGCATAATACCTGTGTAGATGAAATTACATAAATATCCTTATATATATTATGATGGAAACAAAAAACTTAATCCTCAATTTCTCATGCCGCCTCTGCCTCACTCCCTCACTCTCTCATCAGTTCACTCTCACTCTCACATCCCAACCTAAATCGCGTCTCAGGTCTCACCCTCTTCGTCTTTCTTCCTCCACCTTCCTCCCTTGCCTCCGCTCACCTTCTTCCTCTTACTGAGTTGCTGGTGTCGCTCCGTGCTTGCGTCTTACAGCGTTGGCACCGCCTGCACCCGCGTCGTCACCTGCACCTGCGTCGCCGCCTCTACTTCGTGAAGATGAAGCTGCTCCAGCCTGCCTCTGCCATCACCAGCATATTCAGATCTGTTATCACCAGCTATGCTTATGCATCCATCTTCTTCAGATTTGCCAATTTGCCATCATCAATAGCCAATAAGCTGTTTGCATTCTTTTAATTATAGAATCATTCAAAAAGTTTTTATTTCTTTTCCAATAATCATCATCATCATCTATCATATATATGTAAATATTATTCTAATTTATACATATTGTTAATGTTTGATTTATATATCTTTTGTGTAGCTTTTATGAATATAATATATGAATATGTTTGATTTTATTATATTGTGAATTGTATTTTGCTGGAAAATGATTTCAAATGGATGAAAATTAGAAATGAATTTGGTTTAATTATGATGTAATTTAAATTATTTGATTGTTCTACATAATTGTATTATTTCTATTCATAGATTGGAACTGGATTAAAATTTTTATTAAAAAATCCGTAGATATCTGCGGAATCCCCGATCCCCGGTGGATACAGGGTCCCCGTTACCCGTCGTGGGGACGGGGCAGAGACAGGATGGATTATGGGTGGCGGGAGCGGGAGGTGGGGGCATGTTCCCGCTCCATGGAGACCCGTTGCCATTCCTACTTTAGAGTTTTACTCACTTAAAAAAATTTGGTCACGGTTTTAAAATATGACCTAAAATTATCTTTGGTCATGGTTTGATAAAACGGTAACCTAAAATGGTCTATAGTTAGAGTTTTGATGCATGACCTAAAAAAATTATAGTCACAGTTTTATAAAACAGTGACAAAAAAAATCTATAAATATAATTTTAAATGATGATTTAAAATAACTAATTATCACTATTTATAACCAAAATAGAAGTTTTGAAAATCAGACACGTTAATAATTTGGTCGAGGGACTCATTTAAAAATTCAATGGTCTAATCGGTTTAAATAAAATAAAATTAGTTAATGTAATTTTTTTATAAAAGAAATCTTATTTATTTAATTTTTTTCTCTGCATATAAAATTTCAAAAAAAAAAAAACACTAATAGCAAAAATAAAAAAAAGATTTAAGGAAAACAAAAGTGGGCTAATAATTTTATGAAAAAAATTTAAAATGATTAAAAAAATCGTAGTGGTTCAATTGGTTTATTGGTATATCCTCAATTTCACTCTTTTTTCCACAAGTTTTTTGCAACACAAATTTTGTATATATATAAATTCAGTAACGTTAGAAAGACAAAAATAAAATAACTAAAATTTATTTTATTTAATATTTATTAATTTATATAATAATTAATTAATATTAAATAAGATAAATTTTAATTATTTTTAATTAATTTTTTTTAATTACTAAATTTTTTTTTATAATTATAAAGAGAATCGGATAGAATAATGACTCCCGATTGATCTAGGCTAATCACTCGGTACTCAAAATAAAAAAAATTAAATTAAAAGTATAATTTAAACTTTAAAATGAATTAAATAATATTTATACACAATTGCTTAAATAATTAATTTAGTATTTAAACTTTTATGTATATATAATATTTTTACCAAAAATATGAATACTGACAGTATAAAAATACCAAAAAAAATATCAAAAATTTCTACGATAAAGAGTACAAAGATTACCAAATTAAAAATACTAAGAGAAAAAAATTAACTAAACTAACTAACAAAATCAAAATATCTAAACCATTAACTAAATTAATAAAGTCTAAACAACCAAACTAATTATTTACTTAAAATACAAGAGAAAAAAACTAATATGAAAATGCAAAGCATTATGTGGCGAGTGTCATTTAGTCTATTGATATTTCTGTCGCGTTCATATTGTTGGGGGCATGTGTATTTTAAGAACTCTAACTTAAACTATTATAAGGTATGAAAATAGTAAAAACTATTGAAATGAACACAAATCCAATTACGAGCACATTTCAGATACTAAGTCATCAATTTACACATTGTACATATCTCGGGTACTGAACTCAGATTCTATTTGCATGTATCTCGAGTACTTAGTACTTATTTAACTTTTTCTGATACAGATTATGTATTTATGTAATTACACTATATTTTATGTATTTTCGTAAATTTTATATTTATTTAATTTAAATAAAAAAATTCTATATTACCCCTGTTATGTTTTTTTAAAATAGATATTAATTTACTACCTAAATTAAAATTTCTTTTTAAAATAAAACAGATTTTATGTTGAAGATTAATACATAACTTTCGTTGACAAATAAATTAAACTGTAAAATTATTTTTAATAATAATATAAAACAAAAACACTGCTAATCCATGCATATTTGAAAAAATTGAAAGTTGAATATGATCTGAGTCCCAATTTCTTAAAATTGAATCGGAGATTAAACTAATCAGATAAAATTCTAATCAATATCAAACTGCAATAGAATTGATTTAGATGTATTTTATTTTTTCAAATCTAATCGGTTAATCTAAATTATCGAATAAATTTAATTTGTCAATAAATTAACAAATCAAGCAAATATTTCCTATATTTTATATATATTTATATGTTATTTTATGAACATCAAATATTTATCCTTATATATATAATGATAGATTTTTATGAAAATCACACAACTTACCTTTTTTCACATCTTCTACTGTGTATAATAAGCCTTTTGAACTCGTGTATTCTGATATTTGCATCTCCACTCCTAGAAATAAAATGGTGCAAGATATTATGTTCAATTCTTTGATGCCTTTTCTAAATTCACTTGACTATACTTAATCTCCTCTAGATCACAACTCAAATCAGTTTTTGAATATTTCTAAAGTATGGTTGAATTGAAATTCGATGCTAAAATCAAAATGTTCCAAAGTGATAATACAAAGGAATATATTAGTTTGTCTAAAGATTTTCAAGAGCAGGGTATTATCCACAGGTTTGTCTACTCTCATGTGCATCAACAAAATGGTGCTTCAGAAAGGAGGTATCAACATATTGTGGAGATGGGACTAACTCTCATGGCTAATGCTAGTGTACATCTGAAATATTGGGGTCAGACTTTTTTGACTGCTGCTTAACTTATCAACATTCTTCCAACACGAGTTCTTAACAATTGCTCTCCAATAAACCTGACTACCACAATTTGAGGGTCTTCAATTGTCTATGCTTTCCTCATCTTCGACCCTATAACAATCACAAGCTTGCGTTCACATCTGAACTAGCAGTGTTTCTTGGTTATGGTACATAGCTTAAAGGTTTTAGGTGTTTACTTCTCTCAGAAAAAATAATTATCACCAGACATTGTGTTTTTTATGAATTCACTTTCTCTTTTCAAACTGTGTCTTCAAATCTACCCTCATCCTCAACTACTGACCATCACCAACCACTTCCTCTTCCTACACACCATCAACTTCACGCTTATCATAACCCACCACCCATTAATTCTCCATCCCCTCACTCAAACACAACATTACATATTACTCCATCTCATTCTTCCACGACTACGTCAACCCAACCTCATTTAGACACTCACAAATTTCGGAACCACCACAACCAGTGAACACTCATCCCATGACCACACGATCCAAAGTTGGCATCTTCAAACCTAAGGTCTTCAACACATCTCTGGTCCCAAAGATAGCCAAACAAGCATTAGCCACACCTTATTGGAAACATGCCATGGACGAGGAATATGCTATTTTCATGCGCAAAACTACTTGGACTTCAGTCAAATATCCACCTGATAAGAATGTGAAAGGTTGTAAGCGGGTGTTTCAGGCTAAATTCAATGACGATGGCTCCCTCTAGAAGTACAAGGCGTGTCTGGTCATTCACGGTCTCCATGAATGACTTGGTTGTGACTTTAAAGAGACATTTAGCCCAGTGGTTAAACCTGCTTCCATTCGTATAGTGCTAATAACAGAATCCAATGGCTGGCACTAAGACAGGTCAATGTTAACAATGCCTTTCTCAATAGTGAACTTGAGAAAGAGGTGTACATGGTGCAGTCGAAGGGCTATGAATCTGGAGACAACTCTATGATTTGCAAGCTTCCCAAGGCCCTATATAGGCTAAAAGAAGCCCCAAAAGCCTGGTACACTAAGTTGCACAGTGTGTTTCGCTCTTTTGCATTGGATTCCAACCAACAAAATCACATGTTTTCTTATTTACCAGATTTGATGGTTCAGAAAAATTATTTGTTTTAGTCTATGTAGATGATATCATACTTACAGGGAGCTATCCAGATGAGAAGGTTCTCCATTTTTTTATCCTAGTTTATATAGGACAATTGTGGGTAGTTTTCAATATGTCACTGTAACAAGTCCACAAATTGCCTATGCAGTGAATCGAGTGTGTTAATTCCTTTATCGTCCATTGGACTCGCATTGGAAAGTAGTGAAGTGAATCCTTCACTACCTTAGTGCTACATCATCTCATGGTCTTCACATCTCACCTACATTTGATTTCAAGCTTACTTGCTACACAGATAGTTATTAGGGCAATGATCCGGATGACCAGAAGTCCACTGATGGCTACTGTATTTTTTATGGTTCAAATTTAGTGTCGTGGTTCTCAAGAAAGCAACATGTAGTGTCACGCTCCAGCACAGAAGGCGAAATATCGTGGGATCGTAATACTTACTCGAGAAACTACATGGCTTAAGAACTTGTTGAATGAGCTATGCATGCCTCTTCAGACTCCTCCTCTCATTTACTGTGACAACCTTAGCGTAGTTAAGCTAGCAGCGAATCCTATCCTTCACTCAAAATCGAAGCATTTTGAGATAGATTTGAGTTTTGTTCGAGATAGTGTAGCGAAAGACAAGATTGCGGTTCGTCATATCCTAGGCACGGTTAAAATGGTAGATATCTTTCCTAAACCAATTTCATCCAAGTTGTTCCATGATTTTAGTCGCAAACTCAGGATTAAGGAGTGTGAAGTCCTAAGTTTGAGGGAGCTAATAACAGTAAGAATTAGTTGGAGTTACTGAGTGTAATTAGAAACGGTTAGAGTTTGTTATAATTGTGATAGCTAGGACAAGTTAGTTAGACTAATCCTTGTCTATAAATAAAGTGTAATAAGTCTCTCTCTGGGATTGGTTCAATAATCACAAATCAGAATCTTCTACCCTCTTCTCAAATAGGATCTAAACTTGTCAAATGCATAAACTATAACCAATAACTCTTTTTCTGTAGTTGTGTAATTCTTTTGCGCATCATTTAATACACGACTAACATATTAAATGACGTGCATAAGCTTGTCTTGCCTCTACCCCCCAAGACAGCTCCTATAGCATAATCACTAGCATCACACATCAATTCAAATGGTAAATCCCAGTTAGGAGGAGCTATGATGGGAGCAGAGACAAGCCTAGCTTTCAAAGTCTCAAAGGCATGCAAATAGTCATCATCAAAACAAAAAGGAATATCTGCAACCAAAAGGTTGCTTAGAGGCTTAACAATCTTAGAAAAATCCTTTATAAATCTTCTATAAAATTCTGTATATTCTAAGAAACTCCGGATTGCCTTTGCATTAGTGGGTGGTGGTAATTTTTCAATTACCTCTACCTTAGCTTTGTCAACCTCTATTCCTTTAATTGAAATCCTATGCCTAAGAACAATACCTTCAATTACCATAAAATGACATTTTTTCCAATCCAAAAAAAGGTTTGTTCCTCGGCACCGTTTTAAGACCAAGGAAAGATGCTTCAGGCAAGAATCAAAAGAATTACCAAAAAACACAAAAATCATCCATAAATACCTCAATGAACTTTTCAACTATATCTGAGAATATAGAAAGCATACACCTCAAAAAAGTTGCTAGGGCATTACAGAATCCAAATGGCATCATCCAATAAGCAAATATCCCAAAGGGGAAAGTAAATTCCGTCTTCTCCTGATCTTTAGGGTTCACAGTAATCTGATTATAGCCAGAATATCCTTCAAGAAAATAGTAAAATGCATGGTCAGCTAACCTCTCAAGCATCTAATCAATGAAAGGTAATGGAAAGCAGTCTTTCCTTGTTGCAGAGTTGAGCCTCCTATAGTCAATGTACATACGTCACCTCGTGACGGTTCTTGTAGGAATCAACTCATTCTTCTCATTCTTCACCACTATGACACCTCCTTTATTGGGAACTGGTGCGAAATTTATAACCACAAACTAACCGGCAAGTGCATCGGGTCGTACCAAGTAATACCTCAGGTGAGTGAGGGTCGATCCCACGAGGATTGATGGACTAAGCAACAATGATTGATTAATTCACTTAGTTAGACAAACAGAAAAGAGTGTTTTGGTATTCAAAAGCATTAAATAGTAATTCAGAAATTAAAACAGCAAGCAGTAAATTAATGAGAATAATATTTGGAGAAACAGTTAAGGCTTCAGAGATATCTATTTTCCGGATTGACTTTTCTTACTAACTATTTTAATCATGCAAGATTTAATTCATGGCAAACTATATGTGACTAGACCCTAATTCCTTAGACCTTTCTAGTCTCCTCTAAAATTCATCAACCGCTAATTCCTTGGTCACTTAATTCCAATTAGAGGGTGAAGTTCAATTCTAGTTTATATGCCACAGAAATCCTAACTACCCAAATATAAGAGGATTATATGTCACGTATCCCGTTAAGTCCAGATAATTAGAAATTTAGGAGAAATTGTTTTCAAGCTGTTGTTCAAGTAAAGAGCTTTTCCAAGTTATACAAGAACTCAATTAGAAAGAGGGTCATACTTCCGTTCCACCCAAATTCATAAGATAAAGAACAAAAACAATTCTTGAAATATAAATCAGTACATGAATTAAAATAGAAAAATAATAGTATCAATCCATACAATAGATAGAGCTCCTAACCTTAACAGTGGAGGTTTAGTTGCTCATGGTTCAGAGAGAAAAAAAAGATTCTGGTAAACTGTAAATTGGGCTGAGGTGGAATGAAAAGTGGAATAATGTTCCCATCCAGAAGGGAAGTTTCTTTTCTCTTTTATATCTAATCCTAATTAATTTAAAATCTATTTTCTAAAACTAAAATAATATCTTTTCCTATTTTAAAATAAAATTAAAGTTTAAATCAAAATTAATTAAATAATCAGCATTTTCTGCGTTATCTGCACGTGGCGCATGTCACGCATACGCGTCAGTTACGCGTACGCGTCGATGGTCTTCTTCGCGTGTCACGCGTACGCGTCAGGTACACGCACGCATCGCTGTGCAACTTCGCTTTTCACGCGTACGCGTCAGGTACACGCACGCGTCGCCATGGAAAGCTCCAAATCACGCGCGCGCGTTAGGTACGCGCACGCGTCGTTCCTCGCTGGTCAGCTTCTTGGTTTCTTATGTTCCTTTCATTTGTGCAAGCTTCCTCTCCATCCTCTAAGCCATTCCTGCCCTATATAGCCTTCTTCTCTTTTTCTGCGGAAGCTCCATCAAATCCAGCTAACTGCTACCTAAAATAAACAGAATTGCACAAGACTCAAAGTAGCATCCATAGTGGCTAAAAGATAATTAATTCTTAATTAAACTCAACAAATTAATTACAAATATACTAGAAAAAGGTAGGAAAGATGCTCACGCATCAGGAACCACTTGAACGAGACTCACCTATGGACTGTCAGAAATATGATAAATGATTCTGATTTCTTAAAGCTTCATTACCTCTTTTTGGACCACCTCTTTCATGGTTGGATTGAGCCACATTTGTGGTTGCACAGCCGGTTTAGTATCCTCCTCAAGTAAGATCTTGTGCATACACTTAGCTGGACTAATCCTCTTCAAGTCACTAATGGTCCATCCAAGATCCATTTTATGGCTCTTGAGCACTTGTATCAAAGCTTCCTCTTCCTTGTGCCTTAGAGAGGAGCTAATAATCACTGGGTAAGACTCATAGTCACCTAGAAATGCATACGTCAAAGAGGAAGGCAAGGGCTTCAACTCAAGATTCGAAGGCCCTTCCTCTGTAGTAGGCGTGTGTGGCTCCTCCCCCTGAGGTGGTGAATTATCAATCTCAAGCAAATTATCATGAGAGGGGGATTCCAGAATACCATCTAATGTAACAAGATTCACAATTACTGTTGGGGGCAACAAGTCTCGCGCATCTTTACTGGTCACTGTGTCGTGCATCAGGGTACAATTGCAAGGAGATGGATGTCCCGCTTAATTTGTTGTTTGTTTGGGCGTGGGAGTGAATATCGTGGCATGTGCCCAATCCAACACATCAGCTTGCACCAGTTGATATACCATTTGCACAGAGGTAACCGTATATAATTTATCTGATTTTGACTCTATTTTATCTATATTTACTAAAAATACTGAATGTAAGTTGTGCTTTAATGTTATGTGGTGCAGGTGGAGTCATCATCCACGAAATAGAGCGTGGATATTGAAGAGCCCATCGTCTTTTAGGTAAGAAATAGACTACATGGATAAGGTCAGTATGGGTATTAATTTACGATATTAATAATATAATTTTCTAATAATATGTTGTAGTTTGTCTGGAGATAGTACGAAGGGCTCATCATACCTGCCGACCTACTTGCAGACCTTGAGGTGTGTGACAAAGTGGGGCAGTTGTTGTCATTCGAGTGTGTCGAATGGCACCCTGCGAACCGAGTCATGCGCCAATATGGGTATGTACAATCCCCCTTAAGCCTGCACAAGACGTTACAGTGGATTAGCATTGCGTTACTCTTTGCGGAGTGCAGTTCCATGACTAGAGAGGGATATATGTCGGATGGATATAGGAATGGGCGAATCGCCATGACAGTCAATTGCGATAGAGGCATCTACTTCCAATTGCTGACTTCAAACCGTCTGCTGATTACCAAAGTTTGGTACTTAGGTTTATTCGGGATGTGACTGAGGTTGTCGGATGTCATTCCTCAGCAACCACCTCAGCAGCCACCTCAGCAGCCACCACAATAGCCACCATAGCCAGCACCGCAGCCACTACAGTATTATGCTGTATTTTAGCCATTTCCTTATTACCACACACAACCACTATAGTCATCCCAACAATCACACCACAATTAGCAGAGCCACCATAACCAGCACCATAGCTCACCTCACATCCAACACCACATCTCACATCACAGCCAGCAGAGCCACCATAGCATGTATGGTATCAAGGTCCAAGATATGCATAAAAGGTAGAACGTCCATGGATTGACTGATTGCAGGTGAAACCACTACATTTTCTGTGAATGCCTCACCTCTGCCATCACCATCCTCGTTCACGTCACCGACTCCGTAGGTAGCTTCAAAATCCTATTCACTATCACTGTTTATTCCTCCATACATTTTAGCTCTGTCATCTTGTACGTTTGGGTCCTATTGAATCTCATCTGCAGCTACGTTCAAACTTAACGTAGAACTCAATTTTTGGGTATTGTAGCTAAGTTTGCTGGTGAATATGAAACATACACTAAATACTTGTTTCATCAATGATCGGCATAATTTCAAACTATATTAGGGCGCCGAATACGATAACCGGACTCTTGTAGAGAATATTAGGGGTGGCAAAACGGGTTGAACCCGTCGGGCCGACCCGCTAAAAAGGCAGGTCGGGCTAGGATTTGGAGCCCGTCAAATTAAAAAAATTTGCCAAATTGGCGGGTTTTGGCGGGGCGGGGCGGTCCGCCGGGCCGAAGCTTTTTATTTTTTTTTAAATTAAATAAAAGAATGATTACTATTATAAAATTAATAATTATAGAATTTTCAAACACTTTTTTTGTTTTTGTTTTTATTCTTCTTTTAGTTATTAATTTTATTTATTTTATTTTACAATTTCGTATATTTGTTCGAATTATGTGACTTATATTTTAAAATAAAGATAGTTCTATTGACAAATATTTTTTTGAACAATTTTATTGAAGTTAAAAATTAAAAAAAAGATAGTAAAAAATTTATATTATAATTTGACTATTTTTTATTTTTATTTGTATTTGATTTTTTAATTATTATTTTTTAGTTAATTTTAATGAATTTTATTTTTCAAAAAAAAAACAAGTCAAGCGGGCTAGCCCGCCGACCCGCCAATCCGCCATAAAGCGGGGCGGGCTAGCATTTTAAACCCATTTTAGTTGGCGGGGCGGGCCTATGCGGGGCAGATGGGTTGGAGCGGGCCGGCCCGCTTTGCCACCCCTAGAGAATATTATCCACCCTCTTTAAAATATCACTCTCTATGCTTTGACAGAGACCGTATTGTAGTTTCGCGAACGTCATGGAGTATGGAACCACAAACGAAAATAGATTCTCTCACATGAACCTCACTCCCTCATATGTATTTTGTATAGTCTCACTATTGTGGTAAACTACTATATTTGCAGTGCCCTCCATGACTCCATCACACCAACAATGTACTAAAATGGTAACGAGCTCAGTTTTTATAGGCATAGGATCTACCTCACAGGTTACATGTTGGAATCACAGCTAATCAGCAATCGACACGTGTACAACATGTACCATAGGTGTTGCTTCGATGCTCGTTACGTGTCCAACACGCAGGGCACATGTTGCCCCTGATCTTAACACACATCCACCACGCTTCTTGCGTGTTGACATAACATGTGACTTGTTGATGACTGCGCATCATGTTATGTTTTTCTATAGTTTTTCACCTTTAATTTTCTCAAAGGGCTAAGAAGAGCCAAGTTAGTGGCACTAACTTGAGCGACATAATCCAAGAGGCAAAGAAAGCCATGTTAGTGGCCAAGTTAGTGCTACTAACTTGGGCACTAACGTGAGCACCTAGCAGTCTGACCATGTCTTCTTCAAACAAGAATAACATGAGCCACAAAGCTCCAAATGAGGTGATTTCAGTTTCTTTGAAAAGTAGGATTCTAGAGCTTTCCAAGAGTATATGACACTACATGGTGGACACTAAATTTGAGGGAGAAAATCTGTCCCGAAAGTTCAAAGATGAACATGGTATCAACCTGTGCTAAGGCCAGCTGACCTCTTCACCTTCCAAGAAGTATAACTCGAGCTTTAGAGCTCCAAATGATGCGCTTTCAAAGACATTGAAAAATAGACATTCAGGGATTTCCAACAATATATAATAGTATGGGGTGAATGATAAACCACTATTTTATGGTTTATATTGTGTTTAATTGTGTGGTTTTATGATGATCTTTATCCACTTATTCATTAAATAAGCATGCATTTATAATTCCTTCCTAAAGTTATTGTATGATTGAAAACTTGCTTCCTAGGGACTTTAATTATGTATTTTATTTCTCCTTTATTCCATTCGATGCCGTGATCTGTGTGTTAAGTGTTTCAGGCTTTACAAGGCATGAATGAGTTGGAGATTGGAGAGGAAGCTTGCAAAAATGGAAGGAACACAAGAAATTGAGGAGATGACCAGCGAGAAGTGACGCGGTCGCATGGATGACGCAACCGCGCGAAGAAGAGGAAATCGTAGTGACGCGGCCGCATAGATGACGTGACCGCACGGCATGGAATAGCACGAGTGACGCGGCCGCATGGATGACGCGACCGCGTGGCAAAGTAGAAAGCCGAATCATGCGATCGCGTGACATGCGCGATCTGCATAATCTGCAGAATCGCTGGGGGCAATTTCAGGCCCTATTTTGACCCGGTTTTCGGCCCAGAAAAGCAGACTAGAGCCAGAGAACATGCAGAAACCAACAACAACATTCATTCCGCATAGTTTTAGTTTTTTAGATCTAGTTTTCCTCTCCTCTAGGTTTTCTCTCTACACATTCATAGTTTTTAGGATTGGTTATATTCATTGTTTTTGCATTGGGATATTGAGAAGAGTTATTGCCTCATCAAGACTTCGACACTCTAGTTCATTTTCTTTACTTGTCTCTTACTCTTCCATGTTTCTTAATTTACTTAATTTTACTGTTGAATTATTTTAACATTTATTAATACAAGAATCACTTTTATTTTTTATTAATCTTTTGATCATTATTTATGATGTCTTTCTTTAATTCCTTTTCTTATGTTATGAATTTTACATTTACAATGAGCGAGTAGTCCCCTAACTTGATGGGGAGTTGATTGAAAGAAACCCTTGAAGTTGGGATGCTCAAGAGAGAGATTGTAGTTGGGTTTATTGTTGGATTTCTCTCTAGTCACTAACACCAATCCTCCCCAGAGCGGATTGGAACTTGTGGATAGAAATAGCATTCCAACTTGTTTAACTTTCCCTTACTTAGTGAGGGACAACTAAACAGAATAATCCCCAATTATCAATTAATCTTGAGAGTACTGCAATAAGAATATGGCTTCCAACTAATCAACTCCCAATCAAGGCTTTTATTTAAATTTATATAAATTCTCTAATTTAATTTTCTACCATTCAACTCAAACTTTTTTGAAAACATCTGATTAATAAAATAGCACACTTTTCTGCAACTCGTTGGGAGACGACCTGGGACTCATACTCCCAGTATTTTGATTTTAATTTCTGTGACACCCTTTTTAAATTGACAAAGCGGATTTCTGGTTGGTTGAGAACTATACTTGCACCGCATATTTTATAATCATTCTTAACTCGCCAATTTTCGCCCGTATCAATTTTTGGCGCCATTGCCGGGGAGTTGCAATAGAGTGCTAAAGTTATTAATTGAAATTTATTTATTTGCATTTTATTTAATCTTGCTACTATGAGCTGCTTGTTTCTTTCGTTAGATGACACGTTCGCTTCCTGATCCAAGCTTGCTAATATTCGATCCTGAGATTGAAAGAACTATTTCACAAATAAGGCAAGCTCGGCGTCGGTTAGTCCTCTCTCAGGGCGGATCTAAAACGTCACCTGAGAAAGAAATTAGCACCCGTTCTACTGATTTGGTTGTTTTACGTGCAGGTAACATGGCAGCAGCCAGGAGAGTTACTATCCAGGAGGCTGGAGCCCCTGATTTTACAATGCAATCATTTCAAGCGCATCACCCAGCGGTGGCTACAGACTTTGAAATAAGGACCGCACTGCTCAATTTGATGCCCAAGTTTCATGGCTTACCTGCTCAAGAGCCTATCAAGCACCTGAGAGATTTTCAGGCAGCCCGTTCTACTGTCAAGCGTGATGGTGCAGATGAAACTTCAATTTTGCTGAAAGATTTCCCGTTTTCTCTTGAGGGGAAGGCAAGAGAGTGGTACTACACTCAACCAGCAGCAATTGTATCCAACTGGGATACACTGAGAAGAGAATTCTTGGAAAAGTTCTTTCCAACTGAAGTTACTAATAAACTGAGGAAAGATATTTTCATGATTGTTCGGGATGAATTCGAAACTCTTTATGAGTACTGGGAGTGCTTCAACAATCTTCTGGAAGCTTTCCCCCACCATATGATTGACAAGCTGGTGTTACTCGGTTATGTCACACAGGGAATGAGGCCCCAAGATAGGAGGACTACATTAGAAAGTGCTAGCAATGGGTCTATGAAAAAGTACAAGACCACTGATGAGGCATGGCAATTAATCAGTGACTTAGATGAATCTACTAGGAATTACAGGCAGAAACAAGGTCGTTCAAAAGTCGTTGTAGAAGTATCTTCTAGCAGAGAGACTGCTGCTTTAACTCAGAGTATCTGTGAAATGACCAACTTGCTGAAGCAGATGCAATTGAATCAACATCAAGTTCAGCAAGCTCAACCTTCTCCACCACAGCAAAACCAACAGTTAGTCCCACAGAGAGTTTGTGGAATCTGCGCCGATTATAGCCATTATACTGATGAATGTCCGCAGCTCCAGCATGAAGACAACACAGTGGCAGCCACACATAACTTCTATGACCGTCCCAACCAAGGGGACAATCAAGGTGGCAATTACAATCACGGATGGCAAGACAATTCTAACCAGAATTGGAGGGACAACAACAACAGAGGAGGCAGAGATAATCAGGAAAATCAGAGGTAGAATAACAACAACAACAGGCAGTAGAATCAAAATCAGCCTTACAGAGCACCTCACCTAAGGCAATCCCAAGGACCACAGAATACCCTACAGCAGACCTCTCAACTTACCTATCCTTCTTCATCTGCTAATGATGACTTACTACAATCTATGGATCGGAGACAGCAGACCATGGAAAATAATATTAATGCCACTCTAAATGGTCTGAACGCTACTTTACAAGCTCTTGTCTCCCAGATTGGATCAATGACCAACTCCAATAACTAACCTTCGAGCTCTAGTGGAATTCCCTCTCAACCATTACCCAATCCTAAGGGTGGTATTAATGCCATCACCCTAAGGTCCGGAACCACACTGTAGGAGAGGAACCAGGAGGAGCCAAGCCCACCAGAACACGCCTCAGCTGAAGAGGTAGTGGAAATAGAAGATGTTGAAGAGGAAGAGGACATACAGGACATAGCTGAAGAAGAAGTGCAACCACAGGAGGAAGCATTAAAAGGCGTAGACACTGCAGAAGACACCACTCCTATTTCATTTCCACAACTTGCAAGGAAGCCCAGGAAGCAGCTGGAACCTGATCCAAAAATAGTAGAGATATTCAAAAAGGTTGAGGTAACTGTTCCCCTTTTTTATGTTATTCAACAGGTACCTAAATATGCAAATTTTCTAAAAGATTTATGTATACATAAGGATAAAATTAATGATATAGAAACTATTCCTTTAGGAAGTTCCATATCTGCTTTAATGGGAAGTTTACCTAAAAAGTGTAGTGACCCAGGTCCTTGTATAGTTAATTGTACTATTGGTGGTGTGATAATTTCTGAATGCATGTGTGATTTAGGAGCATGTGTAAGTATAATACCTTTGTCTATATATGATGTTTTGAGGCTTCCTCCCATAAAAAGGTCGGCAGCTCGTTTTGTGTTAGCAGATAAAAGCATTATTATAGTGGTTGGAGTTGCTGAAGATGTACTAGTAGGCATTAAGGGACTCACGTTCCCCACTGATTTTTATATCCTGGAAATACCCTAAAATGACTCAGACAAGCCATCATCAATCCTACTCGGAAGACCATTCCTGAAGACCTCAAAGTTTAAATTAGATGCTTTTTCAGGAACATACTCTTTTGAAATAGATGGCAGAGTAGTAATCTTCAATCTGAATGGAGTTATGAAGCATCCTCCAGAGGATCATTCTATCCTCAAGTGTGACATCATAGATGAAACCGTGGCTGAAGTCCATTAGGAGGAATTTGAAGAGAAGCACACAGGACAAGGTCCAAGTGTGGGGACACTCTCAGAGGACAATGACAGTGCCTTACCACTGTTACCAGCTCCAGACAACCCAGAGCCTGAACATGATCAGAAGTTAGAATTAAAACCCCTTCTCCCATACCTCAAATATGCTTACCTTGAAGACGGGCAGAAGTTTTTGGTTATCATTGCAAGGGAACTCACTTCTCAACAGGAAGAGCAGCTACTTGGTGTGCTGAGGAGGCACAAGAAGGCAATTGGTTGGAGTTTGGAAGACATAGTAGGCATAAACCCTCAAGTCTGTGAGTATAGAATATTTTTAGAAGAGGGAGCAAGACCTGTCCGTCAACCCCAGAGAAGACTGAACCCCACTATCCTAGAGGTTGTCAAAAAGGAAGTGACCAGACTACTAGAGGCAGATATCATCTATCCCATCTCAGACAGTGAATGGGTAAGCCCAGTACAAGTGGTACCAAAGAAGTCTAGAGTCACTGCAGTGAAGAATGAGCATGGAGAGCTCCTGACAACCAGAGTTCAGAACGCATGGAGGGTCTGCATTGACTACAAACACCTCAACCAAGCAACCCGTAAGGATCACTATCCTCTCCCATTCATTGATCAAATGCTGGATCGCCTGTCAGCTAAATCGCATTATTGTTTTCTAGATGGTTACACAGGTTATTTCCAGATTCATATAGCTCCTGAGGATCAGGAAAATACCAATTTACATGTCCTTTTGGGACTTATTCTTACAAGAGAATGCCCTTTGGCTTGTGTAATGCACCCGCTACTTTCCAAAGGTGCATGATGAGTCTTTTCTCTGATCTTATTGAGGACTGTATGGAAGTTTTTATGGATGATTTTAGTATTTATGGCAATTCCTTTAGCCTTTGCTTAGATGGATTATCTAGAGTATTAGATAGATATGTCAGTACAAACCTGGTATTAAATTTTGAAAAATGCCACTTTATGGTTAAACAAGGGATTGTACTAGGACATGTTATGTCTAATACTGGCATTTCTGTAGATCCAGCAAAGGTGGATGTTATTTCTAGTTTACCTTACCCCTCTTCTGTGAGGGAGGTCCGTTCTTTCCTTAGCCATGCAGGTTTTTACAGGAGGTTCATTAAGGACTTCAGTAAGGTAGCACTTCCCTTATCCAGGCTACTGCAGAAAGATATTGGGTTCGAGTTCAGTGAAAATTGCAAACAGGCGTTTGATAAGCTGAAGGCTGCATTGACTCAAGCTCCAATTGTGAGAGGACCAGACTGGAGCCAACCTTTTGAAATAATGTGTGATGCTTCCAACCATGCAGTAGGAGCAGCACTGGCTCAACGTGATGGTAAGGATCCTATTGTTATTGCTTACGCGTCTAAAACTTTGGATGCCGCTCACTCGAATTACACTACTACTGAGAAAGAGCTTCTTGCTATTGTTTTTTCTCTGGATAAATTCTGAGCCTATTTACTTGGTACTAAAGTAGTAGTGTATTCAGACCACGCAGCTCTAAAGTATTTATTATCTAAAAAGGAGTCCAAACCAAGGCTTATACGTTGGATACTGCTATTACAAGAATTTGATTTAGAAATTAAGGATAGGAGTGGTAACCAGAATCTAGTGGCAAACCACTTGAGTCGCCTTGAGCACATTACAGATGACTCCACTCCTATAGTTGATAATTTTCCATTTGATAATCTGCAAGCAGTATCTGCGATAGTCCCTTGGTATGCACCTGTAGCTAATTATCTAGTTAGCCGCACCTTTCCTCCAAATTTTTCTAAGCATCAAAGGGACAAGCTGAAAAGCGAGTCTAAATATTATATATGGGATGACCCATATTTATGGAGATGTAGAGCTGACCAGGTAATTAGACGGTATGTGCCTCAATCAGAATTCAAGTCCATCTTAGAGGCCTGCCACTCATCTGAGAGTGGAGGACATTTTGGCCCTCAAAGAACTGCTAGAAAAATCTTAGACTGTGGATTCTGGTGGCCTACTCTTTTTAAGGATGCTGCTGAATTTTGTAGATCTTGTTTTCCATGCCAAAAATTTGGTAATATATCCAGGAAGGATGAGATGCCTCAACAGATTATGCTTTTCTGTGAAATTTTTGATGTTTGGGGCATTGACTTCATGGGTCCATTTCCAAATTCTAATGGTTATTTCTATATATTGTTAGCTGTGGATTACGTTTCCAAATGGGTGGAAGCAATTCCTACCCACACTGATGATGCTAACACTGTTGTTTCCTTTGTGAGAAACCATATTATTGGTCGCTTTGGATCACCACGAGCAATCGTGAGCGATCAAGGCACCCATTTTTGTAACAGGAGACTAACAGGACTAATGAAGAAGCATGGGATAATTCATAAAGTTGCAACAGCCTACCATCCTCAGATTAATGGGCAAGCTGAGGTGTCAAATAGAGAGATAAAGCGTATCTTGCAGAAGATAGTCAAACCTCATAGAAGAGACTGGAGCACCAGGCTACAAGATGCACTCTGGGCATACAGAACAGCATACAAAACACCCATTGGAATGAGTCCTTTCCGCTTAGTTTATGGAAAAGCTTGTCATCTCCCTGTTGAAATAGAGCATAAAGCCTTTTGGGCAGTAAAAGAATGCAACAAGGGAATTGAGAGAGCCGGAGCTGAAAGGAAGTTGCAACTGCAGGAACTGGAAAGCCTTCGCCTAGAAGCTTATGAGAACTCAGGACTATACAAGGAGAAGATGAAGGCTGTACATGATCAGCATATCAAGAGGAAAGAGTTCCAACCTGGGGACTTAGTCCTCCTTTACAAGTCTCGACTAAGGCTCATGCCAGGCAAGTTGAGATCGAGATGGGAAGGTCCATACAGAGTAGAGAAGGCCGAACCGTACGGAGTTTATCACCTAAGCCATCCTTCAAGCTCTGAACTTATTAAAGTTAATGGACATCGTCTAAAGCGGTACCATGGCGAGAAGCTGAAGAAGAACAAGGAGCTCGAGATCTTCCTCTTGGAAGATCCCCACATAGTCGAAGACTGAGCTAGTGGAGCGTCCAACTTACGGACGTTAAAGCAAAGTGCTAGGTGGGAGACAACCCACCATGGTATGATCGTTCTTTTCCTTATTTTTAATTTTCTTATTCAATAACTCTTCTCTTCATTAGTACATTTCGTGCATCTGCATTCACATATTTTTAATTAAAAAAAAATCACCACGCGACGCGACCGCCTCGTTGACGCGTCCGCGTCGCAAGGACCTGGGAGACAATAATAATATGAACAGAGAGTTACGCAGGAGCAGGGCAGCAGGCGTGCCAATGGCACAAACCGTCCCACGCGACTGCGTCGCTGACACGACCACGTCATATGGGAATAATGGCCTCCCACGCGACCGCGTGCCCCACGCGGCCGCGTGACCTGAATTTCGACGTAACAAGGGTGCACAGCCGAAAGTTGTGCTAGAGTGGTGCTGGACTGGCGCTGGACGCGTAGTCCCTCTCACGCGATCGCGTGCCCCACGCGACCGCGTCGTATCCCACTAATTGACCACTCACGCGATCACATTCCCCATGCGATCGCGTCACCCAAAATTTGGCACTAATATGATTTTGAACAGAGAGTTGTGCGAGTGCGAGGCTACCTTTGCACCATTAGCCTAAAACGGGTCACGCGACCGCGTGACCGACGCGACCGCGTCATTGAGTTTAAGCGCAAGTCGCGCGACCACGTGCCCCACGCGACCGCGTCGATTGCGCCGCACAGTTTTCCTAATTTGCCAATTATCATATCTTTTTCTCCCCAAATCCTATTTTCTCTTTTCCCTCCTTATTTCTTCTCCCTTCCTTCCTCCCTTCTTCCTTCTTTCTCACTTTTTACACTTTCTCTCTCTCTCACCTCCATTAACAAGGTTTTTCTTTTTCTTCTCTCCTTACTTTTCTATTTTTCTTCTTATTTTTATATGTTATCTTCTTTTCTTTCTTTTTACCTTCATTATTCCTATTCTCTTTTTCTTTCTTTTTCCTTTTTACTTGGTGTTCTCAATTTATGTGAGTCATTATTTATTATTATATGCTTGTGGATTGTTGTAAATTTATTTGACAATTATACATTGCTTTTTAAGGGATTACTTGCATGTTCCAATTCTTATTTTCAAGAGCCTCTTCTACATGCATGCTATGCGTTTGTGAAAAAGCCTATATGGCATTATGAACTTCTCTACATTTTTCTACTCTAATATTCAATGCTTGCTTTTCACAATTTTCCTTTACTATTTTATTAATTGAAATTAATTGTCAATACAAACGTGATGGTTTGTTACGAGTGATGTTTGATCTATGCTACTCATGTCCTTTGCCGGCATGCCAATAAACACCTTGCATTCACTTGTCATCATATGCACTAGCTTTTTTTTCCATTAATGAGTTTTCACATGTACTCATGAGCGTGTGTTAACTTCATTTACCTTTTAATGTGCATTTATAACCATCCTTTTCCGTTCTCTTCCTTGCTCTATCTCTGTAAACTTAATTTACTTTCTCTTCCCTTTTTAAGGATGGCCACCAAGAAAGGAAAAGAGAAAGTCATTCCCAAATCAACAGCAAGGAGAGGAACAAAGAGAGCATTAGTGGCAGAGCCTTCTTTCACCGCAGTCAAGCCCTCAACAAAAAAAATTAAGAGGATTATAAAGGTTGATGATAAAGAAAGAGCCTTCCCAGCAAAGGACACTGCGCGGTTTCCCAATCGCTACTGTGAGCAGATGTTCCCCATCCTGGCTGAAAGGAGTTACAACAACGAATACCTTCTTCTCTTCCCAAACCACATTGCTACATTTGTTGAGCCGCAGATTGCCCAAAGACAATGGGGTTTCCTACAAAGACAGCCAAGGCAGGTCAATCTTTCTTGAGTAGTCGAGTTCTACTCCAACTACCACTTACCAACCCTGCAATCTGTCTACGTCCGTCAGAAGCAAGTCCCCATTACAGAAGAGGCCATTCAAAAAGTTCTAAGTCTTCCCTCTGTTCCAGAAGGACTGGATGCCTTTCAAGAAGCCGCACTCAAGCGCCAGATGTACCAATTTGACTGGGATATTGTTCTCAGAGTTATCGCACTACCTGGCAGCCGTTGGATCTACGGATACCATCGTACCCGCCCTAAGGGAATTTCGGCTTCAGCACTTACCTTGGAGGCTCGCGTATGGGCACAGATCATGTCCCATTACGTCTTTCCGAGCACTCACGAATCCTCCTTCACTGCGGACATGGCCGTTCTACTATGGTGCATCCTTACAGACCAGCCTCTGAACCTACCAAGACACATCCGGAATGCCATGGGACACGTCCAAATTGCGGGCAACTTACCTTTCCCCGCCTTTGTCTCAGATCTTGTCTCAGCCACCGGAGTCTCCTACAGAGCTGGGGACACCAAAGCCATGCTTCCCCGGGATGATCAGTATGTCCCTAACGGGAAGTACCTTAGACTTCCAGCAGCCACTACCAGCCAGCCTACTGAACCAGTTGAAGATATTCCTTCTTCAACACCACAAGCACCCACTACTGATCAGCTGCTCTAGCAGATACTTGAAAAGTTGGATCGGCAAGAACACAAAGCTAAGATGAGAGAGCGTCGTAACAAGCGCCGATTCACATACCTCAAGGAGCTGATCATGGGAAAATTCAAGGACTCAGACACCCCGGACTCCACTTCCTTTACCAGCACAGGGAGTCATGATGGTCCCGACTGTGGAGATACTGCTACCAGCCCACCTTTGTTCTTGACAGATGGCACCGAGGACGGTGCAAAGCCTTAAGTGTGGGGAGGTCGGTCAGTACCTGACTTCCGGAGGTAATTTCTCTTCCCTAGCACCAATAAATTAGGATATTTAGTTAGATTTTTTCTTTTATAGAATAGGATAAATTGCATAGTAATAGATTAGTTGCATGCATGTTCTGCTTGATTGAAAAGACAATGAGTTTCTTCTAAGACTCTATCTTTGGAACAAAAATTTCACTAATTTTAATTAATTATTTTATGTTAAATTTGCTTGAAGTTGTATTTGGAACATGATTTTTGAGCTAAAGAACACACAACCTGTGAGATTTGAGCCTTTATGAATGGTTACATTATTTAACCATAATTATTTTATTCTTGTGTGTGTACTTCTCTATGATTGTAATCTACATTTTGTTTCATCATATATGTCCAATATTTATTATATCTATATGTTTGCACATGATTGAGGCCATTATTTGTTTAGCTCACTTATCCAAATAAAGCCTATCCTTTCAATTACCTTTGTTAGCCACTTTGAGCCTTTAAATCCCATTTGTTCTATATTTTACCACATTACTAGCCTTAAGCGGAAAAACAATTATATATCCCAAATTGAATCTTTGGTTAGCTTAAGATATAATTGTGCGTGTTATTTAAGTATGGAAAATTGTGGGAACAAAGTATAAAAAGGGAATGAGTCATGATAATATAATGGGAATTTGGATACCTACTCATGTGAAACTATAAGAATTAAAAAAATCTATGTGCATTGATAAGCTATGTTTATGTTTATGTTGAAAAAAAATAAAAATAAAAATAAAAATAAAAAAAATAAATAAGGGGACAAAATTACCCCAATGTTGAATTAAGAATTCAAGGATCAATGCATGTATGATAAAATCAAAATAAAAGGTTGATACATGAGTATGGATGTGAAAGAAAAATTCTGGGTAGCTAGGTATGAATTCTAAAGTTATATAGAAAATATATAGGTTATGTTAAAGCTTGGGTTAATTAAAGATTCAATTTATAAGCTTACTTAGCCATATGTATATCCTTACCCTTACCTTGGCCCCATTACAACCTTAAAAAAGACCTCATGATGTTTGCATTGGTATATTAAATGTTGTTGATTGGTTAGGAGAAGAACAAAAAAAAATTAGAGAGCATGATTAGAGAAGGATAGAGTGATGACCCTATACACTAGAGAGACTAGAGTGTACATACACCATCAGTGAAGGTTCCATGCTTGAATTTTTATGTTCCCTGCTTTCATGAGCTATCTTCTTGCATTTTTATCTGTTCTTACTGTATAAGAATTGAGTTAGTGGAATTTGATTTGTAATTATTTTGAAGAGCTTATTTACTTTAGATCAAGTGGACAAAAATCATATAGTTGCATTCATATATATAGGTTGCATTGCATTTCATAGGTTTTACATGTTCTTACTCATTCATTTTATCTCCTTCAACTAAGCATGAGGACATGCTAATGTTTAAGTGTGGGGAGGTTGATAAACCACTATTTTATGGTTTATATTGTGTTTAATTGTGTGGTTTTATGATGATCTTTATCCACTTATTCATTAAATAAGCATGCATTTATAATTCCTTCCTAAAGTTATTGTATGATTGAAAACTTGCTTCCTAGGGACTTTAATTATGTATTTTATTTCTCTTTTATTCCATTCGATGCCGTGATCTGTGTGTTAAGCGTTTTAGGCTTTACAGGGCATGAATGAGTTGGAGATTGGAGAGGAAGCTTGCAAAAATGGAAGGAACACAAGAAATTGAGGAGATGACCAGCGAGAAGTGACGCGGTCGCATGGATGATGCGACCGCGCGAAGAAGAGGAAATCGCAGTGACGCGGCCGCATGAATGACGCGACCGCGTGACATGCGCGATCTGCATAATCTGCAGAATCGCTGGGGGCGATTTCGGGCCCTATTTTGACCCGGTTTTCGGCCCAGAAAAGCAGACTAGAGCCAGAGAACATGCAGAAACCAACAACAACATTCATTCCGCATAGTTTTAGTTTTTTAGATCTAGTTTTCCTCTCCTCTAGATTTTCTCTCTACACATTCATAGTTTTTAGGATTGGTTATGTTCATTATTTTTGCATTGGGATATTGAGAAGAGTTATTGCCTCATCAAGACTTCGACACTCTAGTTCGTTTTCTTTACTTGTCTCTTACTCTTCCATGTTCCTTAATTTACTTAATTTTACTGTTGGATTATTTTAGCATTTATTAATACAAGAATCACTTTTATTTTTGATTAATCTTTTGATCATTATTTATGATGTCTTTCTTTAATTCCTTTTCTTATGTTATGAATTTTATATTTACAATGAGCGAGTAGTCCCCTAACTTGATGGGGAGTTGATTGAAAGAAACCCTTGAAGTTGGGATGCTCAAGAGAGAGATTGTAGTTGGGTTTATTGTTGGATTGCTCTCTAGTCACTAACACCAATCCTCCCCAGAGCGGATTGAAACTTGTGGATAGAAATAGCATTCCAACTTGTTTAACTTTCCCTTACTTAGTGAGGGACAACTAAACAAAATAATCCCCAATTATCAATTAATCTTGATAGTACTGCAACAAGAATAGGGCTTCCAACTAATCAACTCCCAATCAAGGCTTTTATTTAAATTTATATAAATTCTCTAATTTAATTTTCTGCCATTCAACTCAAACCTTTTTGAAAACATCTGATTAATAAAATAGTACACTTTTCTGCAACTCGTTGGGAGACGACCTGGGACTCATACTCCCAGTATTTTGATTTTAATTTTTGTGACACCCTTTTTAAATTGACAAAGCGGATTTCTGGTTGGTTGAGAACTATACTTGCAACGCATATTTTATAATCATTCTTAACTCGCAAATTTCCGCCCGCATCAGTGAACATTAAGTTTGAGCTTCAGAACCTGGCATTATTAACCCCTTTAACGCTGATGTTAATGGCCACGTTAGTGCCACTAACGCCAGCGACGATGCCAGCGACCTTATCCTCTTCAAAGAAGCATAACTTGAGTTATATAGGTCCAATTGAGGTGCTTCTAGTTGCGTTAGAGTTGACATTCAGAGCTTTCCAACGGTGTATAATAGTCTATAGTGGGCATAAAATTAGAACAAACAATAGGCATCTTTAAAGCCCAAAAATACCAACTGGGTAGCAAGTCCTAACGTTAGTGCCACTAACGGCAGCACTAACACTAGCACCTGGACCTCAATTTGATTCACTTAAGTCTACTTCAAAGCTCAAGCAAGCAAGTCCACAATTGTCAACCAATCAAAGCCACAAGAAGCATCTAGGATTAGCTAATTTTTATTTGATTGTAATTTATTTTCCATTTCATTTCATTTTGTAATTTAGGAGAGCCTATATAAAGGCCTTAGTTTCTACATTCAATTCATTCTGGACGAGGCTGGAGAACACCATTGGGGGGGAGTATTCGGACCCTCTCTTCTCACCCACACTTCTTCCCTCTTCCACTTTCTTACTTGTAAATATTTTAGTTGTGAATCACTAGCTCTTTCCATTGGAAAAGAGAGCTCTATTGTTATTTGATGGATTAAATTATTTTTATTCTTCTTCTTCTCTTCATCTCTCTTTGATTTACTAGAAAGATTTCGTTCTTCATTCAATCATTCAATTGTCTTGGGAAAGAAAATGAATGTACTTGGATTTTGTGATTACCTTGGAAAAGGAATCATAGAACCATGCCTGAAATCTTTCTCACATTGGATTAGGTTTGGGGTTGGTCAGACATAGTGACATATAATTCTCCCAATACTTTGATCTATGAAGGTGTGTGGTATAATCAGTGACCAAACTTCATCTCTTCCCATGAGCAATTAGACTAAGGAATTAGGCAATTGTTCAAGTTTAGAGAGATTGAACTGCCAAGAAATTGGGATTCAATCACCTAAGATTGTCAAGAGATCAATGAGTTGCATGAATTGAGGAAGAGATGAAAGCAAATGATCCGGAGAATTCAATATCTCTCTATCCCAATGTTCATTTTATTTTTGGTTCTTACATTTACTTTATAGTCATTTACTTTCCTGCACTTTACATTCTCAGCACTTTACTTTCCTGTACTTCACATTTATGTCATTTACTTTCTTGCACTTTGTTGCTTTTCTTTACTTTTATGTCATTTACATTTTCTGTTCCTTATCACCCAATTATGCTTGTCTAACTAGAATAATCAACTAACCATTGATTGCTTAATCCGTTAATCTCTGTGGGATTCGACCTTTTGTGAGTTTTTACTTGACGACAAATTCAATATACTTGCCGAAGGGAATTTGTAGAGATACAGATTTCACACATCACTTGTGTGTTGGGCCTGCCTTACCTGCAACGTCCATTCATCTGTATATTAGGGGTGGCAAGTGGGGAAGCCCGCCTTGCCCCGTCAGAAGCCCGCCCTTTGGCGGGCTGGCACGCTCCGTCCCGCCTAGTGAGGCAGTCCTAGAATCTCACCCCACTCTGCCTAACTGCAAGCTGGTAGGTTGGCGGGCTAAGCCCACCAAATATCCTCTTTTTTTTTTTTACTATTAACTACTAAATAATATATATAATTTCACAACCATATTAATAAATTTATAATTTCTAAAGCATAAAAAAAATATATTTTTTATATTCGCAAATATTAAAGTCTTTGTAATTATAAATATCTAATAAACATAATTATAAACCAAGTTTTGATCCAAAACATAATTATAAATATTGTCTCCAAAGAAAAATAAACATAATCCAAAATATAATTATAAATATTGTCTCCAAAGCAATATAAACATAATTCAAAACACTCAATTTTCATCTTCATACTCTTGTAAGTTAGATTGGGAGAATTTGGATTTTGGATAAAAAATTATAAAAATACCCCTTTACAAAAAAAAAAAAACTAAGCCCGACGGAGAAGCCTGCCCCGCCCCACCAAAGCTCGCGGTGCGGGTTAGGCGAGCTTTTACTTTTTGGCGGTCCCAATTTTCTATCCCGTCCCGCCTATTTTAATGGGTTACGCGGGTCAGGCCGGCAGATTTAGACCCTTTTGCCGCCTCTACTGTATATACACCAAAAAGATTTATTTTTAACAAAAATCACATTTTTTCCATATAGAAAAAATAGCACCTTTTTTGTCGAAAAAGGATAGTGAATTAGTGACCAATAAAAATACATGTCATCTCTGACGCACATAGACAATTATTGCAACTCTCACTTCATTAATAACAAGTCTTCCACTGACTTCGCTTACAAAGTCTTCTTCAATTCCTGGCAACACAGACTACTCTTTGCTTGCTTTAATGCTGTAAAAGTAATTGGTGGCTTGGACTGGAACTTCATCAGTACACAGGTTTTACTGTTTTCTTTTCTCTTTTTTTTATTAACTTTTTCCTCACTGTTTATTATTTACTGTAAGTGTATTTTCTTTTTTTCTTTTTTGTTTTTAACTCATCACACACTCCGCTTGATCCTGAATTCTTCCTAAACCAGGTGCAAATATTCCTAGCAAATGCTTTCATATAGTTCGTTAATTATATAGTATGGCACATATGTGTTAGTTCTAAACACAAAACAATAACTTGTGCATGAACGGCGTATAGCAAGTTGGGTCGAACATTTATTTGGATCATTGTGCAGTTAATCTAAGGTTCAGAGTGTGTCTAATTGTTTTCTTTCAGGCTTCAGAGGATTTAGGAGAGTAGATCCTGTCACTTCTCTATCTTTGAATACATAATTAAATTCCATTGTCTAATTCTTTTGTTTATGTTGGTGGATACTAAAGTGAACCAACGCAACTAAAATTTAAGTGTAAAATGAGAGTGGAATTGAACACAATATTTTATCGTCAGGCAGTATTAAAAATAATATAATTAAATAAAAATATTATAAACTTTTAAATATAAAGAGAATTCTTTATTTGTGTATGTGAGGAGAGATGACAATCGATCTGTATAGGTTGAGAATTTTTATCTATTCTATCTCTGTTTAGTAAAATGTCCTTTATTTTCGTTTTAGAAAAAACTACCAAAAAGTACCCATAAAGTTTACAAACGCTGACAAAAAGTATCCAAATCTTAATTTTTTGTTAATTTTTTAATAAAATTCCTAAACTACCCTACACTCAACCTCAAGTCACTTTTTCAACCTTTCATAACTCAATTTACAGCAACTCTTGCCATGGAGTCCAAAATTACTCCTACAACAAACTAGACCAAAATCAATGGTAGTGGTGGTGGTGGTAGAGGATCGGACCTCAACTGATTCACTCATAAGTTTATAATCTATACCCAAACCAAATTAATCAAACACCAACAAATACTCAAAACATAAAAATTTTCAAATCCATTCATCCAATTTCAATTCACTTTAGCAAAACTAGAAATAGAAAAAGCCATCAACCATAAAAAATCAACAAATCCATTCATCCAATTTGAAATTTATTTCAGCACAAATCAGAAGTAGAAGTAGCCATCAACTGAATCTTCTGTAAATCAATCTCAGCCTTCATAAAAAATAGAAGCAGATTTAAAAAAAATAGAACAATATCATTTTAGTAGTAACTAAATCAATTTCTGAAAAGAAGAAAAATAAAATAAAAATATTTTAAAAAAAGAAATACCTTTTTCTTCGCCGGCCGACTGTAACATCGTCAATGACAGAACCTCCATCCACAGTGCCGCCTCCCTTTCTTCTCTGATTTCTCTTTACCGAACCCGCTTTCTGCATGCAAGAGTACCACGACCCCTCTCTCTTCTCAGGTGTGCGACGACGGTGTTCTCCTCGACTGGGTCAGACTCGTCACGACGATGTTCTCCTCGGCTGCAACAGGCGCGCCACGGCAGCATTCTCCTCAGGTTGGGTCACAGGTGTGCGATGAAGGTGTTGTAGTCACCTTAATATTGAGAGGGAGAAGCAGTGAGAGGGGAAGAGATTGGCGGTAATGGAGTAGGTGAGTGGCAGACGACAATGAGGAAGTAGGAGGAGAGTTTCTGTGACTATGTGAGAATTTTTGAGGGATAAGTGAGGAGAGAGGAAGAAGAGAAGAGAGGGAGTGACGGTAGAATGGGAGTAGGGTGGGGTAGTTTAGGAATTTTATTAAAAAATAAAAAAAATTTGGATTTGGATACTTTTGTCATACGAAACCCATCTTTCATGGGTACAGCATTAATTTCCTTAGTTTATGGATACTTTTGTCAGCGTTCATAAACTTCATAAGTAATTTTGGTAATATTTCCTTTGTTTTATTTTTATCATGTGTTCTTATTTATTTTTTTTCTGCAGAGAGAAAGCCAATATCTGCTGATATCTATAAATATTATTAAGTTTTATTTTTTTTTAAATAAAACACAACCATGATAAAAATTTTACATAATTTAATTAAATATATCCAATTAAATATAATTTAAATACAAATTTAATATAATAATATACACATAAAATTTTTAATATATAAATTAAAATAAAATAAACTAAAATTATTTACCTAACTTTTATATATATATATATATATATATATATATATAAATATTTAAGTAATTTTTTTGGCAAAAATTTTGTAAATTCCTGTAAAACGAGTACCTTAATCTCCACTCCGTTAAGGTTTTTTTTTTTGTCGTGGGTGTGGATTTTTTTTCTATCCCTATGTGTGCATCCTGTGGGGGCAATAATGAAGCCCAAGAGAAAAGAAAGAGAGAGCAGCTTGAGATAGTAACTAAAGAGAGCGTTTGCCGTGAGTGGCAGTGGCTCGTGTATCCTGAGTGTATTTTTAATATAATTGAAGCAAGAAAATTTAAGTTTTATTTGATAACAATTTATTAAACTAAATCATTTACATTTTAATTTTATGGAATTATAATATTTAAAGATTGCATATGCAAAAGTAACTTTCACGTTATTATAAAAACCGCTATAAGAAATTAGCGGATTAAGTTTACACGTAAACTGCTAGAGAGGTATAGCAGTTTCGTTTAAACACAACAAAGAAGAAATTGCGACTAATAGAATTAGAATTTTGTATAAATATCCGCATATTCGATTCGCATATCTGTAAAAATAAAAAAAATAAATAAGTAATTTTTTTTATATTTTATTTCAACTAATAATTATCATATATGTTGTATTATTTTAATTTATTATTTAAAATGTATGTTTAATATTATTCTAAGATTAAACATATTTAAAAGAATAGAAAAAATAAATTTTATTGATATTTTTTTAATAAAAATAAATTTTTAAAAATATTTTTGTGTTTTACAAATATATCCGATATCTGATGTACAAATGTGAGGATTGAATCGCATCCAAGCTTAATAACTGCGGATATTAAATTCGATCCGATCCTCATTCACTCCTAATTAGTTTTAGATAATTCTTTTTCCTATGTTTTATATGTTTTTTTTTTAGGATTTGAATGATTTTTTATGTTATGTTTTGGAGTTTTTTTTTTTTTGAAATTTAGAAGTTTCTTTTAAAAGAAGAATTAGAATTTGCATAGTAAATAATAAAAAGTGAATTAGAATAAGAAGAGATAATTAATAATTATTAATTTTATATTTTTTAAAAAATAAAATTTAAATAATTATTAATTAATAATAATTAATTAGTATAAAATATAATTCAAAAATACTTATTAGTTTATTGTTGATTAGATCTATTAATTTCCTCAGCAGAATTGTTATATATTTGGTTGGAAACAACAAAACCATATTTGGTTGCATGAATAGCGATAAGCATGTAAGATATTGTGTCATAGACTCATAAAAAGATACGAGTGAAAAAATTTACGAAAAGAAATACAGGAAAAAAATTGTTTGGACCAATGCTTACTTACTCCTTTTATATAAGGTGCTTGCTTATGCAGAGAGTAGGGAAAAAAATAAATCAAATCAGTTCATTGATAAGTTTAAATTCGAGTTATTTAAAGCTCAATAAGTTAAATTCGTAAGATTATGAGTCGAGTTTGAATATGAAATTGAACTCATAAATTAAATCAATTAAACTTAGATAAGCTCAACTTATTAGTTCATGAGTAGCTTGATTTTATATATATAAATAAAATTATTAATACATATATTTTATATGTATTTAATCTATACTTTTAATATATATATATATATATATATATATATATATATATATATTAAGATGAATTTTATTTAAGCCTCCCTAAAATAATATGTAAATTATTTTTTGTGATATGTTACATCTTAATTGAATATTTGTTTTTAATTTGAATTATTATCTTAACCATAATTAGATTATATTGTAATTAAATTTTTTAAAAAGAATAAATATATAATTTATTAAAAGATTAGAAACTGATTTTTTTTTTTAATTTTCCAAATCACGTTAACGGTGGCCTTAATTCTAAATTCTTCTTTTTCATTCTCTCTCAATGTCACTCAACAACTTTTCCCCACCAATCAGCCTCTCCTAAAGTCTCACAAAGCTGAACTCCAGAGTCCAGACGTCACGATTGTCCGCCGACTCCTCTGATTCGTCTCACCAGCTCCGGTGTGTCTCCAACATTGCATCGTCCGGCTCCCCTGCTCTGTGTCGTCGCGTCTCCTTGTTCCGGTGCGTCTCTCGTCGTCGCGTCCTCGACCGTCACTGCTATATCATCTCTGGCCAGAGTCTACTTCGCCGTGTTTACACATGTTGGTTTTCTTTCTTCTCTGTGTTTTTGAAACTTCCTATCAATCTTTTTTAATTATTCAGTTGGCTTATAATTTGATTACAACCAACGAGACGGTGCTGCTTGAGAGGCGCAACGAGGATGAAAGAATAAGGGAAGAGCGAAAGGCTGAAAGCCATTACTGAGGGTTAGAATACATCTTTTGAAAATGATTTGAGGAAAAGGCCATGTTTCGAATTTTAATACTTTAAAAAATTGTATAATTACCCATTTTAAAAACTAATTTAATTATAAAATAGTTTAATCGTGGTTAACTTAATAACTAATTAAAAAGTGATATGATAGAATTCATCATATATTAATGATCTTAATTATTTAAAATTAAGTATATTTACTTTTAAACTTAAAAATAGACTCGATTATTAATAGATCGAATTGTGAGACAAACTCAATTTTTGGCTAAACTCGTCTAAGTTCTAACCCTAGCTAGACATACAGAAGGACGAAAAAAAGAAAACACATGTGGGTCTCTTTTTTCCTCTTATTATAACCCAAAAACAAAAAAAAAATACAAAGCACGTCTCTGTATATGCCATGTACTCTTGTAATATATGTATGTGAGTGTGAATCTTTATATAATTTCGAGTATGTCCTAGTTTTTCCGTTTTCCAACATAATACTTTTATATTTAGACACATTTGGTTTGGATTTCTCTTTTATTTACGTTTTCAGTGTTTTTGTGTGTGTGCAATTTCTTTAATATTTTATGAGAAATGCTATTTGCTGGTTTTCTTATTAAGTTGTTACCTTCTCTTTGGTTATCAGCTACTTAGACTCACATGACTTGTATTATGGAACATAGACACACTTAAAAACATATCGAATGTGTTGTTTTCTCTATGAAATAATACAGAGTAAACATGGCTAACTTGGAAATAGAAGAGGAGCCAATGCTATCATCAAATGCACAATCATCCCATGAACTCAAGTATTCTAGTTTCCGGAGGATCCTATCAAGGAGACGAAGCGCATCCATGTACATTCCCATGGTGTCTATGGAGCCATATTACAACAGAGAACCAAGTCTTGGAGAGCATAGTCGTCGTCAACTTAACAGCGTTAGAACCTTCCCGCCCAAGATTGATGAACTATATGCCACCCTTGGAACCCAAAATATTTTCAAACAGAGTGGAGTTACTGTGACTGAAAACAGTGAAAACAACTGGGACGACAACTATGATTGGGAACACACACCACCCGCAGTGAGCGTTGGGCAACAGGGATTGATTTGTAATAATTATTTTTGTATTAGGGTCGGTACTCATGATAATGCTCACCAAGGAATTCCAAGAACTCCCAGTAGATTTGATCAAGAGGTATATACTTGTTTCTTCTTTAGGTAGATTATTTGTGATCTTTTTCTTTTTTTTTTTAACATTTATTAAATAGAGTTTAATTTTATGTAAAATCTTACCTTTAGTAATTTTCAGCTATCAACTTCTTACAAAAATAATTACAGATAAGTTTTTGTCTTTATTTTAGTATACTCAATTATTAAAGTTTTACACTGGCATTCAATTACATCCTTTTATGATTTTTATAACTATTTTTATTTATATGATATTATGTAATTAGATGTATGGATAAAATCGAGTTAAACCTCACTTTGGTCCTTGAGATTGGCAAGATCAGTGCAACTTGCCAATCTTAAGGATAGAAGAGGGCTTAACTCGGGTAAAATGACTTGACAGAAAACCAAAATTAAATTCTTATTCATATAACCAATTATGATTTTCGCCTCCCGCTATTTTGAAATTCACAGTACCACGATGACATTCATGGTGATGAAGAGGGTTTTGTCAAAAAAGTGTTATCATTCATCTCTTCATGTATTCCTAAAGTTATAAGCCCACACTCAAAACGCGTCAAGCAATGGAACAAGATTATAGCTATCTTTTGCTTGGTGGCAATATTTCTCAATCCATTATTTTTCTTCATACCGTATGTACAAAAGGTATAATTATTTTCCTGTAACTTAATTAGTTGCATAATCTTGCAAGTTGCAGTTACTAATCTTTCCCTAATACTCTTGATTTTCTCTATATATTTTCTGTTCATCCTGTAGGATTTCAATTGCATTGTTATCAACTGGACAAGGACAATACCACTTGTTGTACTTAGAAGCTTGAATGATTTAGTGTATTTCTTGAATATACTTCTTCAGGTAATCTCTTAGCAAAACCTTTTTATTAAAAACAAACATTTTGGTATCAAAAGAACAGAGTCTACAAACTCTCTTACATCTATCATATTGTTCATTAGATTAGTACATCATGGAACATTCTTAGGGATGATAAATAGGAAAATCCTATAATGTCTATTATTATCATGATTATAGTAGCTATGAAATTTTGGTTGCACTTAAAAAATATAATTCAAATTAAGGTAATGTTTTTTTTTATTTGATAACATTTTGAGAAAAAGAGACTGAAGTAGTAGACACTTCCATTTGTGTTTGAAGTCTTTTTTTTCTTAATTTATTGCACGATAACATAGAAGTTATGAATGCTACGATTGCTGTCATTATAATGAATGTCATGTATAATAAGGATTTATTGTGCAATTCTAACTCTATCAAGTTTCATCTTTACAGTTTAGGTTGGCTTATGTTTCTGCTAGTACTGGATCAAGGGTGATTGATATAGTTGACCATCCAAAAGAGATTGCTATGCATTATTTGCATAGCTATTTTCTTCTTGATTTATTTGTAGTGATTCCTTTGCCTCAGGTAAAATTTTCCTTTCTTTTGACATTTTACTTGCAACTGGTTTGAAAAGGTATAGAAGTTACTTTTTTTTTTACTTGTGACTTCTCAAAAAGTTATTATTATTTGATATAATTTTTAAAATTAACTTGTGATTTTCTAAAAATTTATTTGAAGTATTTATGAAAAAAAAGTGATTTTTTCTCTTTTAAAAATTATCTATCATTGTAAGTTTAAAATAAGTACTTCTACGACTAAGACTAAACACAAAATAATTTATTTATAAACACTTTTTATAACTTTTTATATTTTAATTTTTTTAAATTTTAATTAAGTTGTTTATCCAAACCACCATTAGTATTTTGCATATCCGCAGAAATATAGTACCGCTTCTTTTATGTGAATCGTGAGGTTTAAAAACCTGAACATGAATATAGGACTACTACTTTGAAAAGGATAGAATTTATGATGGGTTTATTGTGTTGTAATTCTAATGAAATATGTGCAGATAATAATATTGTTTGTGCTACCAAAGTACTTGGGTTCATCAGGAGCAAATCATTCAAAGAATCTTATATCTGCAGTGATCCTTGTGCAATACATTCCCAGATTATTCAGGTTCTTGCCATTGCTAATTGGCCAATCTCCAGCAGGAATCATATTTGAGTCAGCCTGGGCAAGTTGCACTCTCAATCTTCTCATTTTTATGCTCTCTGGCCATATTGTTGGCTCTTGTTGGTATCTCTTTGGACTTCAGGTGACTCAAAACAACCATAAAAATTAAATTCTTTATTTGGAGGAAGCTTAGTTTGATAATTGCTTAAAAGATAGAAACAATTTAATTGTTATCTCTATTGTGAAAAAAGAAAAGGACTCCAAAGCCTTCAATCATAAAGGTTTCATTAAAGGAAAACTAATACCTTTTGTTGCAGAGAGTTAATCAATGTTTGCTAGACGCTTGCCATAATGCTAAGATCATTGGTTGCATGAAATATGTGGATTGTGGAAAAGGACATTCCTCTCACCAGACACAAGATTTGTGGACAAACAACGTAAATGCCACATCTTGTTTGAATTCGTTGTCTGGGGCTTTTGATTATGGGATCTATGCCGATGTTGTTCGACTTACTACAGGAAGCAACTTGATCAAAAAATATTTGTATGCACTTTTTTGGGGCTTCCAGGTATAGTTCTTCTTCTATTGCTAATATTAATTGTAGGACTTCAATTTTAATATCATTGTTCTTTCTTCCTGAATACAGCAAATCAGTACTCTTGCTGGTAATCTAACCCCAAGTGATTTTGAGTTGGAAGTCCTTTTCACAATGATAATCATAGGATTGGGGCTCTTGCTTTTTGCGCTTCTCATTGGAAACATACAAAACTTTCTCCAAAGTCTCGGACAAAGGTAAAATTCTGCTCTTTCATTCCATGTCTTCCTTACTTGTTTCATCACAATGTTTCTCTTATTCCTCAACAAGTCAAATATTCAGAGTTCCCCATATACTCTGCTTTCACGTTATTGCTAAATAAAATAATGTGTTTGATGTGTTTTCATCCATTTTATTTACAGAACACTAGAAATGCAACTTAGAAGCCGTGAAGTTGAGCAATGGATGAACCAGTTTCACTTATCAGAAGATCTAAGAAAGTAAGAAGCCACGCAATGAAATTATTTCAACAAAGCACTTCCACATTGCCAAAATTATATTTGTCAATTGGGTAATTTGGTTCATTTTTTTTCCTTTTCCTTTTCTTCTTTTATGCGCAATAAAGATAAGCAATGTGTTATTTCAATGACACAGTCTCAAACTTAACTCAATTACCAATGTCGTCTATAAGGAGTAATGCGAGAAAATCAAATTTTTTTTAGTCAATGTCAATTTTTATAAAATTATTTTATTATTTTTAAATTTTAGATCATAAATCATAAACTCTTAATTCTAGATTCTAAATTATAAATCCTAAAAAATAATTGACTAAAGTTAGCCAAGTGAAATTTGATTCCCTGTATTTTGTCGTCTATAATATTAAATGCTATGAATACATAGTATGCCTTGTATTTTTCATTTTTATTTGGATTGCCTCATGAAAATGTTGACCATATTATATATAGACGAGTGAGAGAAAATATTTCTATAATGCAGGAGGATCAGACATGCCGAAAGGTATAATTGGGTGGCAACAATAGGGATGAATGCACAAATGCTTATGGAAAATATGCCAGAAGATCTACAGAGAGACATAAGACGTCATCTCTTCGAATTTATTAAGAAAGTAAGCACTATCTATAGCATATGATTTGTTATATACATATATTAACACTAATTAACCATCTTTACACTTAAAGTGAATCATAATTTTGGGATTTAAATGTTGGATAAACTTCATAATCTCACCCGGCCCTATGTTGAAAATGATCTATTTGTAGTATATTGTTCAAGTCCTTACTCCTTAGGAGCAGTTTGAAAAGTTTCTTTCGCCATAACATAACACTAGCATCATGTAGGTGCACTACAAGAAAAGAGAGTTATTTTAACATGATTTTTTTAACAGTTATAGTTAAACGTAAAAATTAATATATATTTTTGACAAATATCACAAATGTCAAATTTTTTATGTTTTTTTTTATGAATAATTCGATTATAGAAAATTACTCCTCAATTTTGACATTTTTTTGTTTTCAACTTACTCTATTATTCCTTTTCTTCGTTGAGCTCCGTCAATTTTAGCATCACACTGCTCTCAGTTTAGGATCATACTACTCATTTTTCATCTTCAAAATTTCAGTTTATTCTTCAGTTTCAAGATCTCATCTCATTCTTTGTTAAAAATTTTTGTTGAGAATTTTTTATAGTCAATAAGTGTCAAAATAAATAATATTTTTGACGGTTAATAAGTATCACAAAAAATATATTCTCAAATTTTTCTAATAAATTATTTTTGACGGCCAATATTTATTAAAATAAGATTTAAATTTTTTTTTACAATTACTTATATGTTAAAAATACTATTTTTTATAAAACTTTTATTAACATATTTTCATAGTTAAAATAGTGTCAAAATTTATTTTTTTGACGAATTTTATTTTTTTTGACACATAATAATCCTAAAAAATAGTCTATATTATTGTAGTTATATTATTGTAGTGGTGGTGAATAGATAAGAAACAATTTGAGAGAATATTAGGAACTAATATAAAAGAAAGAGTGAAAGGTGAGTAGAAGAAATAACTATAGATTAGACAAGAAGATTAGTAAGGTTGGACATATATATAATATCTTCCATCTTATTATAAAGTTAGTTATATAATTGCTACTTTTTATGTTGTAAAAAAATTAATTTGGTACTGAAATGGTAAAATATTAAAATTATAAAGAACATAAGTGTTTAGCTTATTATAGAATTGACTTTGATCTCAACTTTTATATATTATAAAAAGATAGAAAATAAATATAAATAGGTAGAAGATAGATTGATTTAACAATGTTTTATAACGTTAATTATAAATTTTTAAACCATAAGAATTTAACTAAAAATGAAGTGAGATTATATAAATATTTAATAAGGGTAATTAACTGTAAAAATCATTTTGAAGATAGGCCTATTTCATATTCATTGTAAAATGAAACAAAACCAATGGTAATTCAACATTAAACACTAGTCCATGTATATAAAAAAAAAAAGCCTTTAATTAAAGTTTTGTGAGGAAAAGCAAAAAGCTTGAGGATCTATATTTTATGCAGATTCGAATTTTCAGCTTAATGGATGAGCCTATTTTAGACGCCATTTGTGAGAGGCTTAGGCAAAAAGTATACTTCAAAGGAAGTACTATTTTGCATCCTGGTGATTTGGTAGAGAAAATGTTCTTTGTTTTGCGTGGGGAATTAAAGAGCATTGGCGAAGATGGAACTAGAGTTTTTTTAACCGAAAGGGATGCTTGTGGTGAAGAACTTCTAATATGGTGTCTTGAAAATTCTTCAGTTAGCACAGGTATAGTCACAGAAATATTCAATATTATGAAAACAACTTCAACTTTTTATTTAAGTATTTGAAATTTTAACTATACTACGTGTATATCAAAATCAACTACTAATATAAACTATATATAAAATACAAAATATATATTAAAATGAGTTAAACTATATATATATCTGTACACAAATATATAGTGAAGAGTGCTAGGGACCAGTAAGTTTTATGATTTGTAATCATCAATTAGCCATCATTAGTATTTTTAATCGTGTGAGATTACATCCAACGATATGATGGGATTACTCACTTTTCTTTTGATAGTTAAGTGCTGGCCAGATTTTAATAAAAGTGCTGATCCTCTCTACTTTCTCATACATAGTAGCTGATTTTGATATGTAAATAGTATTTTTGTTTAAATTTAGAAACGTGTGATTTATTTTATTTGTTTTATTATGATTTCTTTTTTTTTTGGAGTTAAGAAGGATCAAATTCTAGACATTTAGGTAAAAAAAATTCTGATATTATATTATGAATTTTTTTTAGATAAAAACTTAAAAATTAATAATAAGAGATGTATAAATGATTATATTTCTAATATTTTTTTTTATAATTTAATTTTTGTTGCAGATGGTAAAAAGGCATGGCTTCCTGGACCAAGATTACTTAGCAGAAGGACAGTAACGTGTTTAACGAATGTGGAGGTATATTCAATTGGAGCTGCTGACCTAGAAGCAATTACAATCCGTTTCACAAGATTCTTGCGAAATCCACCTGTTCAAAGAGCATTGAGGTCATTAAATTATCTTTTTATATTTTAATTTTTTACAGTTGGTTCGATGTCAGCCTCATCATTTTTTTTCTTTTTCATGGAGATTTCATATATAGATACTATCCACACCCTACAACTAGAACACTACTATTAGCTTAGTATGATCCTCATGAATAAATGAAAAATACTTAACCATAAGGATATTATAATTAATCTCATAGCCTCGTTACTGATATTTCTTTCGTCTTCGTTATTTTAACTTCTCTTTTTTAAACAGGGATAAACAGTTAAAATCGTCCTCATTTTTTTTAAATACATAATTATTCAAAAATTTTAAGTCAAATAGATAAGTAATTTGTCAAATTATTTATCACTTATAAAAATATTATTTTTATTGTATTTTACAATATTTTTATCATTATTAAAAGTGACGGATATTTTTTGTTAGCGTGTTAAAAAATCGGAGATAATTTTGATGGTTTATGTTTATGAATAGTGTAGATGAGTCCACCTTAGAGAGTTAAATAAATTCGTCGTCTCTAAAAAGTATTATTCTGTTACGTTCATGTGATTTCCGTTAGTATATTATTTTAAAATGCAGTATTACTGATGTAGTTTCTGATAATTTGTGATATTTAGATTTGAATCACCTTATTTGAGATCCGTTGCAGCAACACGGATTCAAGTTGCATGGAGAAAATACAGGGAAAGACAACTAAAACGTGCTCTCTCACAAGCAAATTATTATTAGAGATTAGGGTATAAATATTACAAAGAGGGTTGAACTCATCATGATCACATCCAATTTCCAAGTTAAGTAGTGGAAACTAGCTAGGAAGAATATTCAATTTTTGTTGCTTTGCTCAATTCTATCTTTCTAATTGTTCAATATTATAATATTGAATCCAAGATAAATTTTATTTCAATCCCGTTATGTTACCAATAACATTTCAACTAACTTTGACCAACTCTTATTTATAATGATATTTAATAGAAGTATTTTTGTAGATGTGTCTAATAAAAATATTTTTTTATGACTGTGTTTAATAGAAGTGTCTTTATAAATATATTTTTTAAATGTGTCTCTTTATATATATATTTAAAATATAATAATTAATCATTATTAGTAAAAAATTGACAAATAATATACTATATCCTATACTTTTTCATTTTATTTCAAGCCGAAATGTGGGTATCATATCACGAGGATTGAGGTTACTCTGGCAAATGTATAAAACTACATGTCACTTGGCTTTTCCAAAAGTATAAAGAATTCAATATTGCGATCATGGAAAGGAGAGTGTCGTGTATTAATATAAATAGCAATGATGTTGAACTAATGAATTAATCAATATTAACCCAATTCTTAGTATTTGTATACAAAAATATTATTACAGATATGGATCGGAAGTTATCAAATAGAGAGGCAGTTCTAAAAACTAGCACGGGTAGCATCCCAACAAGTAAGATGGGCTACTTTGATCAAATTATTTTTCTTAAAAATACTATTTGTACATTAAAATTAGTCACTAAAATCAGTCATTAATGTAGTTATGTATAAATATATATGTGGTTTAATTTATTTTTAATGTGTATTTATATTCTAGTATGTATTTTACGCTGACAGTTGACTTTGATGGCTGATTTTAATGTACACGTAACATAACTCTATTTTTCTATTAATATAATTTGTTAAATCTAATTTAGAATTATATATATGTACACAAGTATCTAAAAAGTTGGTGACGCATAGACATCTGGGTCACTAATTTTAGAGAGGTTAACAATCACACTATGACGACGTACTTTAGATTATTTTTTAAACTTGACGAGATTAACAACTCTACTACGGTAAAACAGCCATAAACCCACTTTGATTGGTTAAGTTAAGGATATAAACTAGACATCTTACTTTTAGGAGAGACTAAAAAAAATAAATACAAAACTTATATCATATCCATATCAACTTCACTTTATAATTAAAAGAGTACAAATATATATTTATAGGAGTAGGAGAAAAAGATCTTTATAATTTAGACGATATAAGACTAATATATAACAGAAAGTTTGGGTTAAGTACTGAAATCGTCCCTAACGTCTTGGGTGAAAATCAAAATCGTCCCCGACCTTTTTTCGTTATTAAAATCATCCTCAACGTTCAAAAACGCTTTAAAATCATCCTTTTTACCAATTTTATTTTTTTATTACCAAACTACCCCTCATTAAAAAATTATAAAATAAAATAAATATAATTATAAAATAAAATAAATATAAATTAAATTAAAAAAGGGAAAGAGGGAAAGAAAGGGATACAGAGAGAAACGGGGGGAGAGAAAGAAGGGGGTGGGGCGCGAGAAGGGGGGGGTGGGGGAGGGGGAGGGAAGGGAAGCCGGGGGACGGCGGCTGCCAGGCACGGCGCCTCCTCCGCCTCGGCCTTGGCTCGCATCTTCTTCTCCCGCTCCTGCTCGTGACTCCAACGGCGGCAGCAAGGACGGGTTCGACGGCCAGATCCGGCGAAGCTGGCGGCAAAGATGCGACGGTGGCAGTGCGGCTTCTCTGCAGCGACGGTGGCCACCCCTCCGCCTCGGCCTTGGCTCGCATCTTCTTCTCCCGCTCCTGCTCGCGACTCCAACGGCGGCGGCAAGGACGGGTTCGACGGCCAGATCCGGCGAAGCTGGCGGCAATGATGCGAAGGTGGCAGTGCGGCTTCTCTGCAGCGACGATGGCCACTCCTGCGCCTAACGCGACGGCGTTTAGGGACGGCGACCAAGCCACCTGTGATCTGCCACTGTTCTTCTTCTTCTTCTTCTTCTTCTTCTTCTTCTTCCTCCTCCTCCTCCTCCTCCTCCTCCTCCTCCTCCTCCTCCTCCTCCTCCTCCTTCTTCTTCTTCTTCTTCTGCCACTGTTCTTTTTGTTGTAGAATTTCTGAATTTTTTGTGAATTGTTGCTGAGTTTTGCTGAGTTTTGATTATTGTTGTTGCTGAATTTGTTGATTATTGTTGCTGAGTTTTGATTATTCTGATTTTTTGAGTTATGATTTTCTAAGTTATGATTTTCTGAGGTGGAAGTGGGCTGAGGGGATGAGGGAGTGAAGGGAGTCGGGAGTGGGGTGATGGGTGAGGGATGTTACGGGAGGGGGGAAGGTTGAGGGGTGGGGGTCGGGAGGGTGAGTGAGAGGGAGTTACGGGAGGGGGAGGGTGAGGGTTGAGGGGTGGGGGTGGGTGGGGGGGTGAGGGAGTGGGCAGAGGGGGGAGGCGGGAGTGAGTGAGGGAGGGGGAGGGGGGAGGGCGGAGGGCAGAGGGGGAGGGTTTAGGGGTGTTTTGGGGGAAGGGGAGTTGTTTTAATTTTTTAATATTATTTTTAATTATTTTTATTAATAATGAAGAGTAATTTGGGAAAAAAAAATAAAATTGAAGTGAAAAAGGACGATTTTATAACGTTTTGTAACGTTGAGGATGATTTTAATAACAAAAAAAGGTTGTGGACGATTTTGATTTTCACCCCAAATCTTAGGAACGATTTCAATACTTAAACCCGAGAAAGTTTACTATCTTAAAAAATATAACTTATATTATAATTATTAATATATACTTAATCTACTAACTCCATTTACTCCCACATCAGTTGGCTAAATCATTATTTGTGATTGAATATAGATATTTTCTATTTGACTTCTCAAATATTTAATTTCTATAATTTTATTTTAAAATTAATGCATGTAAAAAATTAATTTTTAATTCACTTTATTCTTGTTTGTGAAATGTGTAAATATAATGGTACTTTGTTAAATTCATATCTACATTAGTAAGTTTTCAAGTATTTTATAGTCCTTGCCAATGAGTTATAACTCAAATGGCATAATCTCTTTATATTCATCTAAGAGGTTGCGGAGATTTTAAATTAATCGTATTAGTCCTTCTGTCATTTTCTTTGTAGATGGCGCCAAAATTTGTTAATGTGGTACATTAAAGTAATACTATACCACATACATAAGAGTCTTAATTGACTATTAGTATGATAAGTTTATGAAATTAGATCAAATCAAAACCTAATTGAGGAAAGAACTTAAAGTAGCATTGAAATTCTTCAATTTGGGGTTGATTTGATCTAATTTCATAAGAGAGGTAATGACCAAATCAGTACCTGAAAGATTCAAACGCTGACATTTCGGTACCTCACTATTGTAATTGACAAAATGGTACCTGGATAATTTTAAAAATTGACAAGCGTGTCCATGTGCTTACTGGACCAAAACTCCAATGAGGACAATGCTGAGCTGGACACCGAATTTTGCTGACAAAACAGGTTTTATTTGAGTTAGAATTTGTAATTAAATAATTTGTTAGCCTAGGTGGAAATAAGATTAAGTGAATTTGATGGTGTCCCAAATCAGAGGTCTTTACCCTAATCCCCAATTAACAAGTGCTGTTACTAGTTGCTTACTTACTATGACTTAGTGTTTCACTAGGAGTAAAAGTGAAAGGTCACGTAAAGAGGGAGAGACGTTGCTCTAGAAGCTTGGCGCGAAGAAGAACGAAAACGAAGTGAGAGACATTGTCGAAGTCGGAGCGTCAAGTGTGAAGGTTTGCTAGTGGCATCATCGCATCTCCATTCTTCACTAGGAACAATCCTACGAAGAGGTAAGTTCTCCTTCATTCCATCGTCTCGTTTATGTGGCTTTTGTGGACAGCATTATGATCATTTTGATTGTTTTAGTAGTGAACCATTTTTGTTGTTTGTTTTCTGTGCTTGTAACTCCTTGTTTATTCATTATATCTTTCCTTTATGATTTTTTAGATGGATCGTCTAGTTACGTTTGTTTATCATCACATGGGTTTCTTGAAAAGGGGTGGGGACGGTAATGTGATATACGACGGGAGTTTAGTAACTGAGATACACAGGGTGAATGTGGAGACATGCAATTTATTTTTTGTTGAGGGCTTATTTCTAGACTTGGGTTACCCTGGATACAATGAGGTGTACTGGCTAGAACCTGGTTTAGACTTAGCTAAAGGTCTTAGAGTGCTTAGGACGGATGCTGAAGTGATGAGGATGTGTGAGAGTGCGATGAAGAATGACAACACTGTCTACCTATATTTTGATCACCCCATTGATATCAACCCTGAAATCATTGACGAAGAAGTCGTGTCTGATGGTAGCAATGATAGTGTGGTTGAAGTGAATCCAGCTGGTGATAATGTAAACGAAATTGAAGTGACTAATAAAGTAGTTGGTTAGGCTAATGAGAAGGAGAATCTTGGGTTTTTTAGTTTGTTGTTAGCTCCATTTTGGACATGATTTAGTTAATATGCACCCAAGTGCCATTATGACATGTAAGTGCTAACCAAATTTTTTTGTGTTTTGTTAGTGTCATTTTGGGTCTGTAACAGTTACTATGAACATAAGTGTCATTTTGCTAGTTTTATTTGGGGTCTGAACTTTGTTACTCTAAATAGTTAATGGTTATAACTTCATGTTATGCTCCTGGTGTTTTATTGAGCTTCTGTTGACAAATCTATTTTTAATGGCTTACATATACTCTATATAACTTGCTCACATCACAACAACAATAACTCAGTCACAGCACAAGAATAACATAACATACATTAAATCATCTCAATTACAATGAGGAGAAGATTACAAAATTCCAAAGTATCATTGTTATATACTCTTAAACTGTGCACTGTCTACCTACTTAGCCAAATAAAACATAATCAAAGCCACATTTAACCCAATCAATATACACATAAAAATTAGCTACAACTCAACCCTCTTCAGATGCTCCTTTATATCATTCACTACAGATACTACCATCATCATCCTATCAATTTCCTGACCATCCCCACACTCGACATTGATTCTGCTTTTCTTTTTTGTTCTGATTTGTCCAGCATATTACTATTCTCTGAAAAAACTTCTCCTTCCACACATTCCTCTTGTATTTTATCCAACCATTGAAAATATCCGCAACGCATTTGTGTGTTCTAGCACAACACGAAAATTTCAAAGATCAGAGAACGATCAAAAACTAAAATTGAATAAGCAGAGACGACAAACCAAAAAAGGATATTGCATTACTTCGTCACATATTCATCAAAATTTCAAGCTTACCTTCCACATAGGGCAGCGTAGAAACCATCTATCAGGGTTGCTACTTGTCTTCGACTTCAACGGAACCAATGGAAGGGGACAAAAGCAACAACCATCGTAAGTTTTGCTCGCAATACCGGAAGCACCATCCACGTCGAAGGCTTGCATCGATGACTGCCTTCTCACCGTTGCAGCTTTTTCACGAGCCCTTGCTGTATGCATCTTCCAATTTTGAATCCCCTCCTGCGAGTGAACGAAGAGAGCAGTATTGAGAATTAGGGCAAAAACCTCTGATTTGGGGCACAATCAAATTCAATTAATCTTATTTTTACCTAGGCTAACAAATTATTTAATTACAAATTCTAACTCAAATAAAACCTGTTTTGTCAGCAAAATTCAGTGTCCAGCTCAGCATTGTCCTCACCGGAGCTTTCGTCCGGCAAGTACATGGACATGTTTGTCAATTTTTAAAATTATCCAAGTACCATTTTGTCAATTACAATAGTGAGATACCGAAATGTCAGCGTTTGAATCTTTCGGGTACTGATTTGGTCATAACCTCTTTTATAAAATTATCATATAAACTGTCAATTAAAACTACTAAATATGTGTTATAGTGTCGTTTAATATGTCACATTAATATATTTTAACACTGTTAGTAATGGAAGTGACAGAAGGATTAAAATGACTAATTTAAAATTTTTGAAGAACAAATCTGATTAAAAAAATTTTTTGAAGATTAATTTGGAGAATGAGTGATCTGAAAATTTGATTATTTATTCAAAATGTTATGCTAGTATGCTGCTAAGTTTGGTAATTGTTAATTATATAGTTAGAATTGGAAGGAAAGTTAGTTAGAAGGGTTGTTATTACTTAACAGACCGAACCCTTTATAAATAATCTTGTTTCTTTTTCTTCATTGATCAATACACTCATAATACATTCGGTCACAAATCACTTTTTGTTTTTCTCCAAGAATCTTCTCTTTTCTTTCTTCTGTTAGTTTCAATTTCCTCATATGGTATCCAAAGCATTCAAGTTCCTAATGGCTGTGGAACTCACTAATGATTCTGCTTTTAATTCAGTTTCAACCTCTAAGTATCATTTACCAATTATTAGTGACAAGCTTGATGACAACAATTATAACACTTGGTACAAATATACTTTAATCACGGTTCTATCTCAAGATCATTTTCTAAAAGAAAAAGTTCTAGCTCATTTTGTTAATGAAGTTGGAAAACTCTCCAAAACAAAATCAGAAACATAGAAAGTGTAAATTTAGATTAATTAATAAATAATTAGTTAATAAATTAATTAAAATTAAAAATGAGTTAAATTAATTTGTGAGCCGACTCAAACTCGTTTCATTAACAGTTTGATAAGCTGAATTTATAAGCCAAACTTAAACTTAAATAAGTTCAAGTCATTGATTTATAAATTAGTTCGATTATATATATATTACTTTTAATTATAATAATAATAATATAATTTTGCACAAACACATAATTACAATATTCATGTTTACTAACAATGAAGATGCATTTTTTGTCATATCTAAATTATAATATTTTTATTTATTTTATTTTATATAAGTTGAATGGATAACAAGTCTAATTAAATTATTATTTAAGATAGAAAAGAGTAATATGTTTATATGTTAATATTTTAATATAAAATTTTATAGCCATCTTTTATATACGATTTTGATATAGAGAAGACATAAACTATAAGCTAGATGCTATAGTGTCTATAATTATAGTGGTGATGATAGTTATATAATTTTAACAATATTTAAAAAATATTACTAAAATTAAAATATTATTTTTTAATTTTTTTATTCATTGTGAACATCATTATTATAAGCTCTATAGACTCTACTAAATATAATTAATAGATAGAAATAATATATATAATTGATAGTTTTTTTATATATAAATTATAATTTATTTATATAGAAGTATATATTATGATCATGTTATTTAAGTTAATTTATGAATTTTGGTGAGTCGAATTTTTGTTTATAAAGATAGTTAATTATTAATGAATTGAGTTAATTTTCACGAGTCAAACTTAAACTTAGTCTGTCTCAACTCAATCGAACTTAGTTCCAATAATCCTATTTGCAATATATAAAGTTTTAATTAGAAAATATTTTACATTTAATATAATTTTGAATTCAGATTGACACATACATATTTTGAATTTTAGAAATGTAAACCCCGGTTAAATTAGTAGATAATTAGTTAATAAATTATTTTTTAATAAGGAGGATTAGAAATGCGAATATTATATCAAAATAGGGTAGAGCTCATCGAAACGAGAATTTTGACACCAATTTCGAAGAAATCGGTCCAAGATTGGACCGAACGGGCCGAACCGGGCCCATGGGCCCAACCGGACCAGCCCATTAAAAAGAGCCACGGGCTCTTTTTCCCTCATTTCCTCAAGGACGCAGCTGAGCTCCAGGGAGAGGAAAGGAACGCCGAACCTTTACGGCAAAGTTCCAAATCCCGTAATTCCTCCGTTCGAGCTCCAATCGCCGCACCGTTTGCGGCCACGCGTTCACCGCGTTGAGCTCTACATTTCTATCGGAACAATTTCATAGGTAACTTGTTTAATCACTCTCAGCTTCATCTTCCCCCAATTTTCGAATTTTAAGTGGGAATGTTGAATTTCTTTGATTTCTGATGTTTTAGGATCCAATTAGCTTGAGAGAAACGTTCACTCTTGCTTATGTGAAGCTTGGGTAAGGTGAGGATACGATAATTCTATTTTAATTTCATTAAATTTGAGCTTTGAGTATTAAATTGGGTATATATGTATTATGAATGTGTATTAGGTTGAAAATAAATAATTGGAGCTTGAAATTGTGAATACTGGAACTTGGAGGAAGCGGATTAGTTGAGTTTTGAGGGGCTGTCTTGGTTTTGAATAAATAGCTTTGGTCGTTACGTGAAAATCGGCTAAGGTATGGTTTAGGTTTCTTACATTTAATATATAATGTTCTGTGAAAACTTAGGCTAGATGACCATAGGATAAGTTGGAATGCAGGTGTATATTTAATATTTAGTAATTTGTCGATGAATATATTTGGTTGAAGTTTATTGGATAATTAGTTTTTAATTTTGGATGGTGAATGTTGTTATGTTAATTTGGAGAGAATTATGGTTGAATGTTATTGTTGATTAACTAATGATTTGGTGAATTATTGATTTGAGGTATAACTATTGTGGAGGTTGTTGTGATAATGAGGTATTTTGTGTTAAAAGCCTAGGATTTGTGAACTATGATCCTTAGTTGAATTTTGGTTGTTGGATTTGAATATTGTATGAGTTTAATTGTTGATTTGAGGTAGATTTATTGTGGTGGTTGTTATGATGATGAGAAAGGGTATGTTGAATTGAAAAGAATACAGGTTTGGACCCAAACAGGGTGGCGAAGTCCGAGTTTTAGAGGAGATGCTGCCGAAATTTTATAAAAATTAGAGATTTTGAGTTATTAAGAAAATGAGCATGTTTTAAGTTTAGTTCATTTGGAAAAGAATGAATTATGTTTTGAATTGGAACTATTGATGGACGGAATGAGAGGTGTGATAATGAAGGATAATGATTGAATATGATTGACATATAATGATGAATGAGATGTGATTGAGAATGATGTGGATGTTGATGAATTTTAATTGAATTATTTATATGGCTTATGAATTTGAATAATCTGAGATACGAGATTCCCTGGATTAAGTGCCGTGGCTTGCCACCACGTGTACCAGGTTGGAAACTCGATACTCTGTTGACCCTACGACGTAAGTGTGACCGGGCACTATATAAATTCCCGGGAATGTTACCCCCATTGAGCAATATTGATTACTTGAGAAAAATCTATGCATAGACTCTTGGGGATGCACGTCGGAGGACAGTCTAAGGACAATTCAGACTTGTCGGGTTGGCTGGATAACCGACAGATGAGCCTCATCAGCCATAGGACAGGCATGCATCATATGCATATTACTTGAATTACTTGTTTGTGCTCTAATTGGGTGTGCCTATTTGTATTTGCCATGCTAAATGTGTATTTGTTACCTGCAATAGTTGTAACCTTCTTGTGTTTGCCTTTAACTGTTTATTTGTCTGTGAAAATGCATGATGGAATTGGAGGTATGGAGGAATGGTAGTATAGGACTTAGATTTAAGGTTAAGTTAAGTTAGGATTAAATATTTTTAGGAAACCACCTTTTATGGCTTCTGTTTAATACTTTAAGTTCTACAATCTGAGTGTCGGCGTTCTAGGACTGCCTATGGCATTCCCAGGACCTTATATATTATGTGTGTGGCACCTTTACCATACTGAGAACCTCCGGTTCTCATTCCATACTATGTTGTTGTTTTTCAGATGCAGGTCGGGAGCCATCTCGTTAGGCGTCTGGACTCTTAAAGCGGAGGGGTTACTGGATAGTGTTGTTGTATAGTTTTGTTGTACAATGATGTATATATATGTACTTAGCTTTCTCTCCGCATAACTTGTCCTTTTTGATTCTCTTAGAGGTTTATGGAGAGGCAGGATTGTGTGTATGTACTTTTGGGTTTTGGATATGTATGTATATATATGTGTAAATATTCTCCGGCCAGTCTTGACTTCGCAGGCTGAGTTAGGAGCTTGATAATTTGTATCTTTGGCACTCTATTCCCACTTCTGTTAGCTTATGTTTGATAGTTATGGTTTTCTTAGCACGTAAGTTAACTCGTTCCTTGAGCGTTGCGCCTTTATTGTGCGATTTTTATTTCCCCCTTTTCTTCAAGGCTCCTAGCATATTATAACTCTTCTGCTATTATATGTACTTATTTCATTTTAGAGGTCGTAATACCACATCACCTCTGTTTTACGACTTAAGCGTAAAGCTTTGTGTGGTAGGGTGTTACATTATGGTATCAGAGCAGTTCGTTCCTATAGAGCCTGAAAGACGGACTGATTGTGCTTCTGTGCATTCTCTGTATCTGTGTTTATGTGCTATTAGGATATCTGATTGATATAAATGGCATAAACGTTTGTGAGCATGCATTTGGAACTTAAAGCATTAGACCTGCGATATTGAGACTGATCAACTTAATATCACTTGTTTGGTGTGTATAGGGACCAGATGTCGACTCGCGGACGCGGTCGCGGGCGAGGTAGAGGTAGGACAGGCACCGTTACTCCTGTACCCACAGGGACTGATCCAGTAGACTTTATGGCTGCCTTGGGAAATATGGCTGCAGCTATGCAGGCAACAGCTGAGGCACTGGGTAATCAGATAAATCAGGGTAATCATGGGAACAATAATGATGAGGACGGTCCTATGACACTTGCTACATTTCTGAAAGTTCGCCCTCCGACTTTTAGGGGAACCTCAAATCCCACTGATGCAGATAATTGGATTCAGGCTATGGAAAGGGCATTACAGGCACAACAGGTTCCTGAAGAGCAATGGGTTGAATTTGGAACTTATCAGTTGCAAGGTGAAGCTCAGTATTGGTGGCAGGGAACACGACGTATCCTGCAGCCTGATGGTGCTGCGATTCCTTGGGAGGTCTTCCGGACAGAGTTCTATAAGAAATATTTTCCTAATTCAGCCAGAAATGCCAAGGAACTTGAATTAATGCAGTTAAAGCAGGGACAGATGACTATTGCTGAGTATACTAGCAAATTTGAGGAGTTATGTCGCTTTTCTCGTATCTGTCAAGGTGCGCCTGAAGATTTTGCTGAATGGAAGTGTATTAAATATGAGGGAGGTCTTCGGAGCGATATTCTGAGCTTCGTTGCCCCAATGGAGATCAGGGTATTTTCTGAATTGGTGAATAAGAGTAGGGTGGCTGAGGATTGTGTGAGGAAGGCGGCAGCAGAGAAAGGGAGTTTGAGGATGCCTTTTCAGAGGCCTTCAGGGAGGAACTTTGCTCCGAGAGGTAGGAATTTCAAACGTGGAGGTTTTGTTTCGCAGCAGACTCAGGGTCAAGGTAATTACAGAAGGCTGAATACCAATGCTAGTCAAGGAAAAAGGTTTGGGAAGCAGCCACAGCAAGATCTGAATTGTCAGAAGTGCGGAAAGTATCATCCTGGAGTTCCATGCAGACTAGGACTTGGAGTGTGTTATTCCTGTGGACAGCCCGGGCATATAGCCAGTAATTGCCCTGAGAAGAAGAAGTATGAGACTGGTAGGGTGCAACAGCCGGGGAGAGTATACACTACTTCTACCATTGGTGCTGAGGGATCTGAGACACTTATTAGAGGTAATTGTGAAATGGCTGGTAAAATCTTAAATGCTTTATTTGATTCAGGAGCAAGTCATTCATTTATTGCATTTGAAAAGGCCCATGAATTAAGATTGAGAATGGTGGTTCTAGGTTATGATTTGAAAGTATATAATGCTACTCATGAAGCTATGGTGACTAGGATAGAATGTCCACAAGTTCCTTTTCGAGTGCAACAGCGTGAATTTGTGCATGATTTGATTTGTTTGCCTATGACTGGTCTTGATCTTATTTTGGGATTGGATTGGTTATCCAAGAATCATGTTTTACTTGATTGTTCTGAAAAGTCAGTACAGTTTATGCCGGAAGGGTCAGAAGCACCGGTTGTGGTGAATAGTTACTATTTGAATTCTATGATAGTAAACTGTTCTGGAACCGAATGTCAGGGTATTATGTTATTAACTGCGGGAGTATCAGGTGATGATCAGAGTTTAGAGCAGATTCCCGTTGTATGTGAATTTCCAGATGTGTTTCCGGAAGATATTAATGAATTCCCACCTAACCGAGAGATTGAATTTGCAATTGAGTTGGTACCTGGATCCGGTCCAATTTCAATTACTCCTTATAGGATGTCGCCTTTAGAAATGGCTGAACTGAAAGCTCAGCTGGAAGATCTGTTGGGTAAGCATTTTATCCGACCAAGTGTTTCTCCGTGGGGAGCGCCAGTGTTACTGGTAAAGAAGAAGGATGGGAGTATGCGGCTGTGTGTCGATTATCGGCAATTGAATAAGATCACTGTGAAGAATAAATATCCGTTGCCTAGAATCGATGATCTAATGGATCAGTTACAGGGTGCCGGTGTATTTTCTAAGATTGATTTGCGATCCGGATATCATCAGATAAGGGTTAGAGACGAGGATATCCCGAAAACTGCTTTCAGAACCCGTTATGGTCATTATGAGTATACAGTGATGTCTTTCGGGTTAACTAATGCCCCGGCAGTATTTATGGATTATATGAACAGGATTTTTCGACCGTATCTGGACAAGTTTGTTATTGTCTTCATTGATGACATTCTTGTTTATTCTAAGACTGAAGAGGAACATGCTGATCATTTGCGAACTGTGCTGCAAATTCTGAGAGACAGGAAGTTATATGCTAAGCTATCTAAATGTGAGTTCTGGAAGAGTGAAGTGAAGTTTCTCGGCCACGTGGTGAGTAAGCAGGGGATAGCTGTGGATCCTGCTAAGGTGGAAGCAGTGATGAATTGGGAGCGACCAACTTCAGTGACAGAGATCAGGAGTTTCCTAGGTTTGGCGGGGTATTATCGTAGATTCATTAAGGGATTTTCACAGCTCGCCTTACCTTTAACTAAGTTGACTAGGAAGGATACACCTTTTATCTGGACTCCGGAATGTGAAGAGAGTTTCCAGGCATTGAAGCACAGGTTGACTACTGCACCTGTATTGGTATTACCTGAACCAAGTGAATCGTTTGAAGTGTATTGTGATGCATCTCTGAAAGGGTTGGGGTGTGTTTTGATGCAGCACCAGAATGTTGTAGCATACGCCTCACGACAGTTAAGGCCACATGAGATGAACTACCCGACACATGATTTAGAACTTGCTGCTGTTGTGTTTGCTTTAAAGATTTGGAGGCACTACCTCTATGGCGTTAAGTTTCATGTTTTCTCAGACCATAAGAGTTTGAAGTATCTTTTTAAGCAGAAAGAGTTGAATATGCGTCAGAGGAGGTGGATGGAGCTTCTGAAAGATTATGATTTTGAATTGAATTATCATCCAGGAAAAGCGAACGTTGTGGCGGACGCTTTGAGTCGGAAGTCTTTATATGCAGCTTGGATGATGCTACGGGAGGAAGAGTTACTGAAGGCATTTCAAGGTTTGAATTTGGGAGTTAGAGAAGAATCTGGAATCTTGTGTTTGAGTCAGTTACAGATTTCAAGTGATTTTAAATCAGAACTTCTGAAGGCTCATCGAGATAGTGAAGCGTTACATAAGGTATTACCAGCAGTTGAACAGGGAAAACAGTGGAGAGTGTCAGAAGGTCAGGATGGTTTATGGAGGTTCAAGAACCGGATTATTGTGCCTAATGTTGGAGACCTACGACAAAGTATCTTGAAGGAAGCTCACAAGAGCGGGTTTTCAATTCACCCAGAGAGCACTAAAATGTATCAGGATCTGAAAGCGATGTTCTGGTGGCCAGGTATGAAGAATGATGTGGCATTGCATGTATCTAAATGTTTAACGTGTCAGAAGGTTAAGATTGAACATCAGAGACCATCAGGGACCCTTCAGCCTTTGGAGATTCCACAATGGAAATGGGAGAGTATCGCAATGGATTTTGTAATAGGTTTGCCTAGAACCCGATCTGGTTGTGACGCTATTTGGGTGGTTGTGGATCGACTGACAAAATCAGCTCACTTTCTTCCTATTCGAATAAGTTGCACAATGGAGGAATTGGCTCGAATGTATATCAAAGAGATTGTCAGGTTGCATGGTGTGCCTTCTACTATCATATCTGATAGAGATCCTCGTTTCACATCAAGGTTCTGGGGAGCTTTTCAGCGTGCATTCGGGACTCAGTTAAGTTTGAGTACTGCATATCACCCTCAGACAGATGGTCAGTCAGAGAGAACTATTCAGACCTTGGAGGATATGCTAAGGGCTTGTGTTTTGGACCAGCCGGTAAGCTGGGACCGGTATATGCCATTAGTAGAGTTTGCTTATAATAATAGCTATCATGCGAGCATCGGAATGGCTCCATATGAGGCTCTGTATGGCAGGAAATGTCAGTCTCCGTTGTGTTGGTATGAAACTGGAGAAAGGAGTTTATTAGGGCCTGAGATGATAGCCGAAACGACTGAGCAGATAAAGAAGATTCGTAGTCGAATGCTTATAGCCCAAAGCCGCCAGAAGAGCTATGCTGACCAGAGGCGAAAGCCTTTGGAATTCGAAGAGGGAGAACATGTCTTTCTGAGAGTTACACCAACCACTGGCGTGGGAAGAGCTATTAAGACCAAGAAACTGAATCCCCGTTATATTGGACCGTTTGAGATTCTGAAGAGAATTGGACCAGTGGCTTATAGAATTGCCTTACCGCCGTACCTTTCGAATTTGCACGATGTATTTCATGTATCACAGCTTCGGAAGTATACTCCTGATGCAAGTCATGTTCTAGAACCAGAACCAATCCAAGTGAGAGAAGATCTAACACTCCCAGTAATTCCGGTGAGGATTGATGACACTAGTGTTAAACGATTACGAGGAAGGGAAGTATCATTGGTAAAAGTAGCTTGGAGACGAGCTGGTATCGAGGAACATACCTGGGAACTTGAATCAGATATGCGAAAGGACTATCCACATCTCTTTTCAGGTAACTATATTTGAATTTTGAGGGCAAAATTCTTTATTAGGTGGGTAGGATGTAAACCCCGGTTAAATTAGTAGATAATTAGTTAATAAATTATTTTTTAATAAGGAGGATTAGAAATGCGAATATTATATCAAAATAGGGTAGAGCTCATCGAAACGAGAATTTTGACACCAATTTCGAAGAAATCGGTCCAAGATTGGACTGAACGGGCCGAACCGGTTGAACCGGGCCCAAACCGGGCCCATGGGCCCAACCGGACCAGCCCATTAAAAAGAGCCACGGGCTCTTTTTCCCTCATTTCCTCAAGGACGCAGCTGAGCTCCAGGGAGAGGAAAGGAACGCCGAACCTTTACGGCAAAGTTCCAAATCCCGTAATTCCTCCGTTCGAGCTCCAATCGCCGCACCGTTTGCGGCCACGCGTTCACCGCGTTGAGCTCTACATTTCTATCGGAACAATTTCATAGGTAACTTGTTTAATCACTCTCAGCTTCATCTTCCCCCAATTTTCGAATTTTAAGTGGGAATGTTGAATTTCTTTGATTTCTGATGTTTTAGGATCCAATTAGCTTGAGAGAAACGTTCACTCTTGCTTATGTGAAGCTTGGGTAAGGTGAGGATACGATAATTCTATTTTAATTTCATTAAATTTGAGCTTTGAGTATTAAATTGGGTATATATGTATTATGAATGTGTATTAGGTTGAAAATAAATAATTGGAGCTTGAAATTGTGAATACTGGAACTTGGAGGAAGCGGATTAGTTGAGTTTTGAGGGGCTGTCTTGGTTTTGAATAAATAGCTTTGGTCGTTACGTGAAAATCGGCTAAGGTATGGTTTAGGTTTCTTACATTTAATATATAATGTTCTGTGAAAACTTAGGCTAGATGACCATAGGATAAGTTGGAATGCAGGTGTATATTTAATATTTAGTAATTTGTCGATGAATATATTTGGTTGAAGTTTATTGGATAATTAGTTTTTAATTTTGGATGGTGAATGTTGTTATGTTAATTTGGAGAGAATTATGGTTGAATGTTATTGTTGATTAACTAATGATTTGGTGAATTATTGATTTGAGGTATAACTATTGTGGAGGTTGTTGTGATAATGAGGTATTTTGTGTTAAAAGCCTAGGATTTGTGAACTATGATCCTTAGTTGAATTTTGGTTGTTGGATTTGAATATTGTATGAGTTTAATTGTTGATTTGAGGTAGATTTATTGTGGTGGTTGTTATGATGATGAGAAAGGGCATGTTGAATTGAAAAGAATACAGGTTTGGACCCAAACAGGGTGGCGAAGTCCGAGTTTTAGAGGAGATGCTGCCGAAATTTTATAAAAATTAGAGATTTTGAGTTATTAAGAAAATGAGCATGTTTTAAGTTTAGTTCATTTGGAAAAGAATGAATTATGTTTTGAATTGGAACTATTGATGGACGGAATGAGAGGTGTGATAATGAAGGATAATGATTGAATATGATTGACATATAATGATGAATGAGATGTGATTGAGAATGATGTGGATGTTGATGAATTTTAATTGAATTATTTATATGGCTTATGAATTTGAATAATCTGAGATACGAGATTCCCTGGATTAAGTGCCGTGGCTTGCCACCACGTGTACCAGGTTGGAAACTCGATACTCTGTTGACCCTACGACGTAAGTGTGACCGGGCACTATATAAATTCCCGGGAATGTTACCCCCATTGAGCAATATTGATTACTTGAGAAAAATCTATGCATAGACTCTTGGGGATGCACGTCGGGGGACAGTCTAAGGACAATTCAGACTTGTCGGGTTGGCTGGATAACCGACAGATGAGCCTCATCAGCCATAGGACAGGCATGCATCATATGCATATTACTTGAATTACTTGTTTGTGCTCTAATTGGGTGTGCCTATTTGTATTTGCCATGCTAAATGTGTATTTGTTACCTGCAATAGTTGTAACCTTCTTGTGTTTGCCTTTAACTGTTTATTTGTCTGTGAAAATGCATGATGGAATTGGAGGTATGGAGGAATGGTAGTATAGGACTTAGATTTAAGGTTAAGTTAAGTTAGGATTAAATATTTTTAGGAAACCACCTTTTATGGCTTCTGTTTAATACTTTAAGTTCTACAATCTGAGTGTCGGCGTTCTAGGACTGCCTATGGCATTCCCAGGACCTTATATATTATGTGTGTGGCACCTTTACCATACTGAGAACCTCCGGTTCTCATTCCATACTATGTTGTTGTTTTTCAGATGCAGGTCGGGAGCCATCTCGTTAGGCGTCTGGACTCTTAAAGCGGAGGGGTTACTGGATAGTGTTGTTGTATAGTTTTGTTGTACAATGATGTATATATATGTACTTAGCTTTCTCTCCGCATAACTTGTCCTTTTTGATTCTCTTAGAGGTTTATGGAGAGGCAGGATTGTGTGTATGTACTTTTGGGTTTTGGATATGTATGTATATATATGTGTAAATATTCTCCGGCCAGTCTTGACTTCGCAGGCTGAGTTAGGAGCTTGATAATTTGTATCTTTGGCACTCTATTCCCACTTCTGTTAGCTTATGTTTGATAGTTATGGTTTTCTTAGCACGTAAGTTAACTCGTTCCTTGAGCGTTGCACCTTTATTGTGCGATTTTTATTTCCCCCTTTTCTTCAAGGCTCCTAGCATATTATAACTCTTCTGCTATTATATGTACTTATTTCATTTTAGAGGTCGTAATACCACATCACCTCTGTTTTACGACTTAAGCGTAAAGCTTTGTGTGGTAGGGTGTTACAAGAAACTTCCATCAACAAATAAAAATGAGTAAAACATAACAATTTTTTGTTGTTGTTGAAATTAAAAGAAAATATCATTTATTGGAAAATTAACACGCCACACGCAACTTCAATTTTGTATTGCTTGCCCTAAACCAAAAAAGTAAAAGGAAATCAAAGCAAATAATTTAATATTAATCCAACTAACCATGCCTTAGATCCTAAAATACTAAAAGGAGTACTAGCCATTTTGTGCAAATAACCACTAAGCAAAAGAAATACTCTAAGCCACATGTGTATGTGCTATTAAAGTCAAAGCATAAAAGCCAATGCTATCATACCAATTCATTGTTGTACGACATATATTGATATATAGCTTCACCCAACTTACCAACACCTTCCATCATTTAAGTTGTTTAGTTTGTACGAGTTACACTTCAACCACAAATCAAAAAGGTATTTCATAAGCTTAATTATCCAAAATTATGATGCTTAAGTGAGTATGTGCTTTAAATTTGTAGGACTATAGTCTATATGTTGATATCATCAATATTTAAGTTTATTGTTACCGTCCACATTGATAACCCAATTTCTATAAGTTGTGGTGCCTATTCTTTAACGAACTTTCTTTAGTAGGAAAACTCACTAAAAAGAGCTACCTATAAATCAAATAAATTCATCACGTGGAAATAATTCTCTTCACATAATTTATCTTTTTCTTTTTTTTTTTTACAAAAAATAGAAAAACTCAAATCCACAGCCTCTTAAGTGAGTATGGAAAGATTATGTTATTTGAGTCATAACTCATTAGCCTTTTCTTTTAAGTTAATTAAGCTTCTTTTGCATTTATCATATCACAAAGTACATAATATATATACTTCTGATATAAAAGACCTCTACCACAAATATTTAGAGCCTTCATATAAAATAACACATATAGTCTGAAAAACTTGCACGATCAATAATGAAAAATGTATTGTTATGTGTAGAAGATAAAAAATTTAAAAATGAATATTTATTTTATGTCTTTTTGAGACATGAAAATTTTTGTATCTCTATCCCTATTTTCACAACCAAATAGTAAATTTATATCTCTACTAATGTTATATTTATATCTCAGAAATAATATTCAAACACAATCTAAAAAAATTAATCCTGCATATATTTAATGATAATAATAATAAATAGTTTAATTTAAAATAAAAAAATACAAACTGCTATGAAGAAAAGTGTGCCAAAGTAACTAATATTATTGTTGTAAACCAACTTGGGTTGGTCGAGTGGTCAACTCACTCGTCCGCTTAAGCAAGTGTCGGGGATTCAAATCCCTTCTTGTATATGCAGCAACTCATTGGCCAGCGATAGACCCCTTAAATGGAGCTCCGATCCGCGACGGATTAGTTCTTAGCCTATTGGGTTGGGGGATACCGTGGGCAACAAAAAAAAAAAAAACTAATACTATTGTTAGTTTTTTTTTTTTTTTTTTTTTGATAAATAATACATAACAAATATTTAAATTTTGTAATTTTTCATGTAAACATTTTTAATTGAGGAACTTAACAAGTATCTTTAGCAAAATCCCTTAAATTATTGTTGATTGTTGTTTCTGCAGCTACACCCCCTTAATTTCTGTATTATTCATCAATATTATTATTCATAAATATTTTTCTGCATTAAGAATTCAAGCCATGTATCGTGGCACTTTTCGAGTATTCTAAAATAAATAATTGCAACATAGAGTAGAAAATTTTAATATGTAATTTTATTATATATTATGATTTTTTTTCTCATAGAATGATTCATAATTCTTACACATAACATCTTGTATAGAGTTTTGAATAAATGGAATGTTTTAAATCTAGTTAAATTAATTTAGTCTGAGAATATATATTAAGTTACGTTTTGAGTTTTAAATATTTAATTTCCATCAAATGAAAGCATTTAACATTTTAATTATTAAAGCAAATTAAGTTTTGATGGACACATGTATGTCGTTAGGTTTTTTGAGATAAGTTTCAAATTAAATATTGTTATTTCATATATTTGGATTCTCTCAAATTCTTTTAGCTATAGGAATTTCATTTAGAAATCTTCACATTATTTTATAACATGCAGTGGTACTTTTGGACAAAAATGAGTAAGCTAAGTTGGTACATTATTTTATAACATCCTTCTACGTGAGGTTACAACTTACAACCAATGTATGGGAAAAAGAAATGGATAAGGCACGTTTGCTGATTCCACGTAGATGTAACATGAACACGAGAAAAACAATAAACATCAATATTTAAAAAAAAAATTTTAAAAATGTTTGATAACCAAAGAAAAACAGCAAAAAACGACCATAACTTATCTTATTTAACATTCATTAATTGTTGCAATAATTAATTAATGCTAAATAAAGTAAGTTCTGATTGTTTTTTTTTTTTTTTTGTCTATCTAATATTACCTAAAAATTTCAATTGAAAAGGTTAGGCGGCAACCCAATTCTTAAAATCTAAAAGGATAAATAATACGGTTTTTTTTTTTCTGAATTTGTCAAAAAAATTGAAAGAGTTGAATTTTTAACTTTACGGATAAAATTCACATAAATATCAGCCCACTCCCGCTGAAATTACTCTAAATATTTCTTTTTAGAAATTTAGATACAAGTGAGAAGATGGATAAAGTAATAAATTAAAAAATTAATTATTATTAATTAAATTTATAATTCTATTATATATAAATTTTATTATTTTAGTTTTAAAATAATTAATTTTTTATTAATTTTTTTATTTTAAAAAAAATTTGATTTTTTTTATTACTTCTTTTATGATCACAACAAACATCAATATTATATAATATATGACAAAATATAAGTCACGAGGATTATCATACAGAATCTACTTGTGTGAAATTTAAATGGAGCATCTATCCTTTAAAAAAAATTGAAATGAATCATGCGTCTTTATATAGATATCTTAACTCTAAATGATTATAATTATTATTTTTTTTTAACAAAAAAAGCTTAATACACTAAAATGAATTAACAAAATCAGATATTACAGAAACAAAAAAATCAAAATTAGAACATTAGTGATATTAATTTATTGTCATTTTAGACATTATCATCAACAATTAAATATATCAGTATCATTCCATTCTTTGTAACTCAAAAACATCTTTTTTTTATGACCTCAAGTCCTCAACACTTTTTTCAAGATATGGTAGTAATTTATATATATGAGATATTTTCTATTTCTTAAAGTAACTTTTAGAATTAAATTAGATAAATAATTCAATCTGAATTTTAATAATATGACATCAAAATTTATTAAGTTTAATGTTATCATGTTACTCATTTTATTAAGAGTACCAACCAGGCATGTAATTCCAAAAGTACATTGGATATAAAATGAAATTTGAGTAGAAACAAGTTTTTTTTTTTTTTTTTAAAGAACTAACACTAAATTTTTTTAATTTAACCTGAACTTAAACTAAAAAAATTGATGAATACCAAAACGTAAGATGAAAATAACACCAACTCTAAGGTTCAATGGTTTATATATTGTATTTTAATAACAAAATAAAATATTCTAAATATAAAATGATATTCTTACAAAGTTCAATAACTTAAAATTCAAAAATATTCTAAATAACATATTTAAATTTAGTATTACAACATTTTTTTTTTTAAAATGGTAGGTGTCCCACTAACCCGATCAACCTCTTTCCGGCAATGCTCGCATCTCAAACAAAATGCGTGCGGATTAAACAGACATTTTTTTCTATTTTGTAGGATTAATTTTAATGTTCATCGTATTTTTATTAATATTACTTAATATTTCAGATTAATATCTTATTTTTATATTATTAAAAGTTAGGATTTGTTTTAGTATAAAAATATTTTTATTAAATAAAAATAATAAATTTTATTAGCTATGTAGTATTTTTTTTTTTTTTTGAAAACATAAAGCCACAACTAAATTGCTACGGATACAAAACAACTAATATATTGAAAAAGAGTACTGTTTTTCTTTTGAAATTTGTGATAACTTAGGACACTATCTATCGATAAAAAACTAGAAAAAAAAACCTTTAATATTAAATGACTACGAATTAATGAAAACGTTTAGAAGATCCCACTTTTATGTCTTTAATGCTTTTAATGAGGAGACTTTTAACAAACAAAACCCATGTCTAATTTATATGTATTTTATTTTTGTTGCAACTTTATTTTAATGTTCTAGAAATATAGAAGGAGAGCACAATAACACTATAAATAAGAGTGTATGTGCATTGTAGGAAGGGAGCAAAACAATAGGCACTAATAATAATTAATTATTTATTTCCATTGTGTTTTGATTATTGTAGAAAGCATCATGGAACAGGATCAATCAGAAGAGAGTCATGGAAGAAGAGGCACAACCCTGGTGGAAAGCGAAGAAGGCACAAAACTTGAGCTAACTGTGGATGAAGTTGTGGAAGCTTATGTAGGCTCACTTGGATTATCCCAAATCTTGCATGTGCTTGTGGTTTCATTTGCATGGATATTTGATGCACATAGCACATTGGTCACAATCTTCAGTGATGCACAGCCACCTTCTTGGAGGTGCAAGAATGGGGTGTACTGCACCGACGGCCGCGGCGGTTCTGTTTGTGGCTTGGTGCCTGGGAGCTGGGAATGGGTTGGTGGAGATAGAAGCTCCACCGTAGCTGAATGGGGACTTATATGTGATAGGAAGTTTCTTGCTGCTGTTCCTGCTTCTGTCAACTTCCTTGGTTCTCTTTTAGGTATATACCTGTTTAGAATCTTAATTACTATGTTTATATTCATTTATGCTAATATACATTTACTAAAATCATTACTCTATACTTTTAATTTAGAATATCATATATCACCATAATATAGTCTCATGCTTCGTATATATTTAACGTTAATATGTGTACAAAAAAATTAATTATCAAGTCAGTCATTTGTATAAATATTAGAATATAAAAGATACATTAAAAGTATATAAAACATACATATATTTATAAATAAATACATGACGATTAATCTAGTAGTTAATTTTTTATATACACATAAACAAATACCTTGCATTTTGTACAAAGGATACAGGGTTTTTTGATCTTTGGTGATTTTATATCCCCTTTTTTGGACTCAACTGATAGAACATGTAATTGCGAAAATAATTGGTTCTATGTAATAAACTTTTCACCCATTGCAAAAGTGAATTATTGGATATGAATTTGGCCATACAGAAGCATATGAAATACAAAGACTCAATAGCCTATAATATAATATAGTATAATACATAGTGGATGAGTTTAAGGGGCGGGCATCCATACATATGATGTTGTGAATATGAATTGTGTTAGTAATTAACTAATGGAAAAGTACACGTAGACAATGAAAATATTAAATAATGTGGAAAATGGATGTATCAGATATTCATTTTATTAGATGTACGGATGATTATTCTAATATTAAGATTTAGGTGGATAATTTGAAAATGTAGTGTATTTTTATTTGATTGGTGGTTATTCATGTTGTTCAAGAAAATCATTAGTTAACTAGCATAACCCTTAACTAATTAGTTACTTTGTAACAACATTAAATAACATGTTCTTCAAATTTTGGTTCAGGGTCTGCGATATTTGGGCACCTAGCAGATACTTGGCTTGGAAGAAAAAGAGCAGTGATGATTTCATGCATCTTAACCTCCATAACATTTTTTGCCACATCCTACTCCCCAAACCTCTACGCCTATGCCTTCTTCCGATTCTCAACAGGGTTTGCGAGATCAGGAATCGGCATAAGCTGCATTGTCCTCGCCACAGAGTCAGTTGGACGCAAGTGGCGAGGCCAAGCCGGCCAATACAGCTTCTTCTTCTACACAATTGGATTCCTCTCACTCCCTCTTCTGGCATACCCAACAAGAACAAATTGGAGGAACTTGTACAAATTCTTGTCCATTTTGCCCCTGGCATACGCAATCATAATACTCCCCTGGGTCTCTGAATCCCCAAGGTGGCTTCTAATAAGAGGCAGAAGCAAAGATGCATTGAAAGTGTTGAAATATTTCGCCAAAATAAACGGCAAAGACGAATTCCCTCAGAATCTAACCTTAGCAAATCCTTCTGAACTGAAAGATGAAGAATCCGGAACAATTTCGAACAAGAGAGAGAATCTCTGGACCACAAAATGGGCTGCGAAACGAATGGTTCTTGTTATGATTGCTGGGTTTGGGGTTGGATTTGTTTACTACGGAGTTCAACTCAACATGGAGAATTTGAATTTCAATCTTTATGTCTCGGTGGCTATAAATGCGGTTATGGAAATCCCTGCTGTTTTTGCTGGTTCTTTTCTGTTGGGATTTTCTAAAAGAAGGTTGTTATTCTCTGTTTCATCCTACGTGGCAGGCGTTTCTTGCATTCTGTGCCTAATATTCTCAAAGGGGTATTCAAATTCCAAGGCGCATGTCAAATTTGGCGGGAACTGGGGGCAGTTGATTGTTGAGGCAGTTGGGTTTATGGGCTCTTCCTTGGCCTATGATATCTTGTACATTTATTGTGTGGAGTTGTTTCCTACAAATGTGAGGAACTTTGCTGTCTCAATGTTGAGGCAAACTGCGATGCTCGGGGGGTCGGTGGCGCCGCTGCTCGTGGTGGTGGGCCGGTTGAGCCCATCACTTTCTTTTATAGTGTTTGGGGTGTTGTCCATTGCTAGTGGCGTTTTGAGCATTTGGATTCCTGAGACTAGGAATGCTCCTTTGTATGAGACACTTAAGCAGCAGGAGGAGATGGAGGCTCTTAATCATGTTTCTAATGGTCATTCTAGGTGCCTAGAATTTGGAAAATGATTCAAGTCAATGGTAAAATTGGTCAATTAAGTCGTTGGACTTTTGACAACTTATCAAAGCTTGAAAAAGTTTTAATTTCAAAAAACATAAAGCAAATGAAAAAAAAAAAAAGAAAGTTTTTACTTAGGCAGCTCTGTATTTGTAGAAAGGTAAAAGCTTGTCAATTATTTCATCTACTTAATGTATTTCAGTATTTATTTTAATCTCCTATGATAAGAAAATTCTATATAAATTTCTCTGTATGTAAATTTTATTTATGGCTTTAATGAAGAATGTGATTTAGTTAAAAGCTCCGTAACAAAATTCCCGTAAAATAGCATTTTTTTAGTTAATCTTAGTATAATTTTTTTAACAATAACGTAATAATATTTTAAGAAGAATAATATTATAATAATATTAGAGAGAATAATAATAATAATAATAATAATAATAATAATAATAATAATAATAATAATAATAATTTATATTTTTATTGTCTGTTAATCTATTATACTTTGGTAGTGCCGAGAAAGTGATAACTCTCAATTTGACTACTCATCTTAATTTATGATCTTCATTTAAGAACTAATCAACATCTCTAAAGGGATAACCATGCATCAATATATGGTGGCCATGAGATGCATACAACTTGCATATAGTTGTATCTTAATAAGCTTAGCTTATTGTTTTTGACTTTCTCAAACATGATTCTATAACTCCTAGAAACATGTAGTAAATTAAAACCTTCAACTTGTCAAATTTGACAGCATAACCATCTTCATCAATTTTCTTTCAAAGAAGATGATGACATCAAACTAATCAAATTTTATAAAAAAAAATTGTACCTTTAATATATTTTGGAATATTTCTGTATTTTACAAAGATTTTTTTGTGAGAACCTAAATCTTTGGATAATATTATTGGTGATTTACTTAATATTTCAATTCCAGCCACATGACATGTTTAAATGATATGGGATGGAGTTGAAAATCTAGTGTGTTCAAACTAAAGAGGTACAAAAAAGTATCGTTTAATCAAGAAAATATATTTATATGCTAGGATGATTCTCACTTTTTATTTATTTATTTAAAATTGGAGGAGAAAGTGAGCAGTAAAATGAGGTTTATGAGGTGATTTATGGTGATATGGACGTCATTACTTTTTGTAGGTACACAGTTTATTTTTTTTAAATAAATAACGAAAATGCTCTGAACATACAATAATAAAATCTTCTTTTTACGTATTAAAAAAATGTATTTTTTACCAGTAAAATTGTTAAAAAATAATTTGAAATGTTTTTCACAATGTTTAAAAGAATTTGTCTATAAAATTTAAAAAGAATATATATATTTTTTTGGTGACTAAAAGAATATATATTTTTTACACTCTGCAAATCTTTTTCTTTTTTTATAATTTTCATATACAGATTTATTATGTAAGATTTCACATAATTATATTATCCGATGATTATATTTCTAATAGGTCGGATACTAGTATAAATATATTATTGGTGGTTAGTAAAATTTTTATTCTTTGAAAGGAGCTTATCAAGGTTAATTTTTAAAAGTTATTTTTTTAATTATAAAATTTATGTTTATTAAATTAAAAAAAATTTAATGAGTACAAATAATAATAATTGTGCTTGTTAAACTAACTTTTAAAATTAAAAATACTAGCTATTATAGACATAAATATAAGAATAAATTTAGATATTTATTAATATATGATATTATATTAAATTTTTAAATTTTAATAAATATAAGTTAATGTAATTTTTTAAAAATACAAGTATCTTTTTAAAAAAATTTATCAAACTAAATTTTAAAAAATAATAAAACAATAATTAAAATTATTTTATTTAACTTACTATTCATTAATAAAAATAAAGTAAGTGAAACAAAAATTTGTTGAAAAATAAAAATTTTGCTATAAGTCCTATATTTCCAAAGCATATATGTTACTTGATATTTATTCAGAGAAATAATAGCTTATAGTCTAATAGAATAAATATCAAGTAACAATATATATACTTTATAAGGCGCAGAAATCATTCGGATTGTGAAAAGAATGAAAAAGATGTGCCAACGAGAGAAATGGTATTTGGATAAAGCGGTGCTAAGTAAATATGATGGCAATAGAAATTGATCACTTGTATTGCAGGAACATAAATAATGATATATGTATTCATTAGAAGGTTGATTCATGTATAAGTATAACATAAAGATGAAGTAAGTACTAGTAAGTACCACAAGAACATGTGATTTATAGTGTTATAAATCATTGTAATCTTCTCACTAATTGGGTAAAGATGTAACACAATTAAAAAAATTAACATCTATAATTTTACCTATGTACATATTTATAATTACATAGTTATTAGAATAAATTATTTAAATAAAATAATTAAAATTTATATTTACTTAAATATAACAATTTTAAATTAATTACATGTGTGTCTTATTTCAATTTTATATAAATTACAAAATTTTTTTAATAGTTTAGACATTTACATATAAACAGTCAAATCCTTTCTATTTATAAAGAGGTATTAGTTACACATAAACTCTGGTTCCCTTTCACGATTTACAAAAATTAAGTCTGTACATAAACTGTGAAACTAAGCAACGGATTGCATTCTTAAATGTGTATTAATTATTTATAAATTAAATAATTCACGTATAAAAGTCTAGGATTATATACAAAGATCCAATTTTTTTATTATGTGTGTATTTTTTAACTAAGTCACCATTGAGCAAGACAACCTGCAAATACTACAGAAGTCGCCGCTCAGATAGACGACCTGCAAAACAATTTCTGCAAATAAAATTCTACTTTGACCAATTTTAATTCACTTCCATACAAAGAACCATCATTGTGATGGCAAAGATGGTTTTGGAGACCATAGGAAAAGATATAAATCATTTGTACTAAAAATATTGAGTTTTATATTAAACATTTTTTTAGAATTTTGATTAGTCTGATTTATTCAATTTTTAAAAATATTTTGTGTACAAATAATTAATTACTGTATAATTATATATAAATATATGTATTATTTAATTTTTTTAACATATATTTTATATGAGAGTCACGGAGATAAATATATCTAAAATTTCTTTTTTTTAAATATTTTTTAATAATTAAAATTTAATACATATAATTAATTAAACTGTGTTATTTTTATCAAAATTAGGCCAGAAAAATTAATTTAACTGAAAAAATAATGAATCAAATTTTGAACCGATCTAAATTAATATTATTTTTATAAAAAATGACTATAATACTCTTATTATAGAAAATGACTAAAATACTCCTAGCCTATATATATATATTTTGAAAACTCTAAATTCTAACCCTATAACGGCAGAGGGCTAAAATTTAGAATTTTTAAAATTAATATATATAATAAAAGTATTTTAATCATTTTCTATAATAAGAGTATTATAGTCATTTTTTATCAAATATATTATTAATTTAGATCAGTTTAAAATTTGATTTATCATTTTTTCGATCAAATTAATTTGTCTAGCCTAATTTTGACAAAAATAATACAGTTTAATCGATTATATGTGTTAAATTTTAATTACTAAAAAATATCTTTAAAAAAACATTTTAGACGTCTTTATTTGAGTGACTTCCATTTTATATACATAACTAATTTGATGAGTATAAATTTTTGTAGTATATTTATTGACGAGTACAAACATTAATCTTATTATTTATAAAGATAATATTTTTAAAAATTGAATAAACTAGACTAATCCAAATTCTTTCAAAAAAATGTTTAATAAAAAATTTAATATTTTTTAATACAAATTATTTGTAGGTATTCTCTTCTTTCCTAATTTTTTTTATTCTTTCCAAAACCTTCTTTGTCATCACAATGGGGATTCTTTATGTAGGAGTAGATTAAAGTTGACCCAGCCATGGTATGTGTGTAGAACCTGCATGTTGCCTTGTGGAACGGCAACCTAGTTAAAAATTAAGCAGGTAACCCAAAAAAAAAAATGGATCTTCGAATATAATATTAGATTAAATATTAATTGTTATTAAAAAATAATATTATTTATTTATTTATTTAAAAAAAATCTAGACTTTTATCTGTAAATTATTTAATTTATAATAAGTAATTCACACTTAAAAATACAATTCGTGATTTAGTCTTGTATTTATGTACAAACTTAACTTTTTATAAACAGTGGTAGAAGTTCCACAATTTATGTGTCACTAATTCTTTTTTATAAATTATAGCAAGAATTTTATGATTTATATGTAAATATGTCTCTTCATAAACAGGGATAAAAATTTTACTTGTGTAAATTAAATGTGTAAATCGTTTAAGAAATTCTACGATCTAGGTAAATATTCAAGTTTAATTTTCTTCTTAAATTTTAACAAATTTTAAAATTGAGTTAGTTATCTTACATTATATGCCAAAAATAAACCTACAAAGGTTAGTAGTCATCATATTTCACAATAGAAGTCCAGATTGTGATTTCAAAGAAAAGTGTTTTTTCTAAGGTTTTTGCTCAAAATTCTATTTTATAATTATATATTTTAAAATGGATTAATTGTTACATGGACATATGTTAGCAATTTGCACAATATTTGAGAATAATTTAATAGAAGTGATATTTTGAATTAGTAAGCTTTTCTAGTATACCAAATATAATAATCTATCACTCTTGCTTCTTTTTTGCCCCTTGTGTTGTGCATATTGTTCTTCTGCCACATGTTTCATTCTTCTTAAATGCAAAAGAACCTCTCATTTCTGGAAAATAGTCCTATTTTGTTCCCTGAGAAGATTTAGTAGTTGTAGTTGTTGATTCTTTCTCACCGGTTATTGCTGTAATGTGTATAGAGTGAGGCAAAAGAAAGTGTGAAATTAATGGAGGGGGTCCCAAACCCTTTGGATATGGGGAAGGAGAAAGTGATTTCATCAAATGGTACATTGCTATCTTCATCCACAAAAGGGTTTAGAGACAAAAGCATCATCATCACCAACACCAACATTATACCTTCCTGGCTATTCACCAGCACTTCTAGTATGTATTAAACTCATTGTACCATTCCAAAATTAATATGCATTCAGATCAAGTAATACTTTCATCTCTCTTCTGAGTAAATATCTCATTTTTGTGGGGTTTTTCTCTAACATCATAAAATGGTAATGATTTTTGCCCACCCCTACCTTTTTCTCTCCAATATCTAAAAAGATTTTTAAAATACATCAAATTATATATTACATGTCCTACAAAAAAGTAAAAAGAAAAAATATCATAAGAAATTATTTAAAAACATTTAATGTTACATATTGGAAAATATTTTGTAGCATCTTTTATTTAATTAAATGATAAATAATATTGATTTTGCTAAGGATTCAAAAACAATAAATTTTTATGAAAAGTTGAAAACAAAGTTTTAAGTTTCCAATAAAATAAAATACATAAATTTTATTAAAAAATATTTTTTAAATTTTAATAATTTTTTTAAAAATATTTGTCGGTAAAATCCACTGCATTAAGCAAAAGTTTAGATAAAATGTGAAGAAGGTATATACTATAGTATAGAGTAAGAGTAGCCAATAAAAAAAAGTAGTAATGTACTAGTAAGCAATAAATGGAAGGAAGGAAAGAAGAAATTAAAGAAAAAAATAAGGTAAAAACTCAAATGCAATTAACTTCACGTGAAGTTGATAATTGAAAATTATTAGATAAAAATTTAGTCAAATCATTTAAATTATTTAACGGTTTTCAGCTATCAACTTTACGTAAAGTTGACTGCATCTGAATTTTCCCCAAAAAATAAAGGATAGTGAGAAAAAAGATCTGAAAGTGAAATCTGAATTGAATGTGTTCACATACAAAGTAGTCAGATTGTTGAAAGTAGTCAGTATTTGAATGGCAAATGAAATGGAATGGATGAAGGAGAAGGAGAAGGAGAAGGAGAAGAATTGAACAAGTTAGAGAAGAAGGATCAAATTGATTCAAGATATGTTCTTCAGTTTTGTCTATAGTGGAAAAAGTAGTAGCAAGATCTTAAAGGACTAGATGAGAATATTCTATTTTAATGACTCTGATTGGTGCCGTACAAAGGGTGTGAATTAAAAATTTAGCCCTCAACTTGTGCCAATAACAAAATACACTAGTTGGATTAAACAAAACATTGATAATTTTTTGTAAACCACATGAAAACAGAGCCAGTTGCCAATAATATCAGAGCAAAAGATGCGTCATACCAGTTCTTCAACTTGGAGATTGTAATTGACGGAAGTTAATTAGGACGAATGGGTTTGGTAAACAAGTTGCTGCCGTGCGTGAGAGTAAGGATGCTTGGCAAAAGCATTGAAACAAAGCCATCATCTTGTAAACATGTCATGTATGAATTAGTTGAATTATTTAATTAATTAATTATAACATAAAGTAACTAAAAAACGAGAAAAAAATTATTGCTCGAAGATTCATAAGAAGACGGACAATTCACCGATGAAAATGGAGTCAGAGTCTATAGCAGCGGTGGAGAATTTGGAGTTGTTGTTGTACGGTCCTTTGAGGAACTTCTTGAGGTGTTGTCTTTTTCCTTGTTGGAATTCAGAAAGGTCGACGAAGAAATATTATCTACCTCCATTGTCGTCGAGAAGCTCAATGGTCCGATTCACAGTGAAAACAGATCGAATTGGAGCCATTACGGCAGCGCCACAACAAGCGGCAACAACGAAGAAAAGATAAGAGTCCTGATGGCAGCGATAGCGCCAACACCGGAGGAGCTAGGCCGAGGCACCGACATAGTAACTCCGTGGATGGTTTTACGGGAGGGGTGTTAGGAGAGATCATGGATGCTAAGAAAACAATGCCTTCTCGAAAAGCTTACCGAGCAATAGACCATTGATCCCAAATGCGCCAATTTGTTTATGAATGATACTCACTTCAATTTTCACTTCCATTTTTATATTTTGTTTTTGCAATTTGCGGTTGATCTTAATGTTATTTTCGAACAATTCCTTTCGAGAAGTCTTTGATTTATGATATGGGAACGTTGAATTTGATAGTGATATTTGATTATAGTCATGTTCTTTTTTAATTTTCGGCAGCCATTGTTGATAGGATTTAAGGATATAAATTTGTTGATTGGCCAGTGCAAGTGATGCTCGAGATGAGTTCATATGCTTAAAATCCATATTTATAAAAGAACTCTCAAATTATTACCAATTTCATTATCTATCTTGATCCTTTTAAGTACCAAAATATACTTTCACCACCCTAAAAAACTTCATGTCCCTCTCTAGTGTCAATCGTCCAATTCTTCCGTTAGAATCACCAATTATTTACCCTCTCATATGTTGTTTATTTTTACCCAACACGCACTTCTTTTACACGCGCCTTCCTTACTATTACTGGAAACGGGAAACTTACATTCATAATTTTTGTCACTTAGATAGTGTTTGTTTTGAGATATTGAGACAGAGACTGAGAGATTGAGATTCGGTATCATGTTTGTTGGTTCAGAGACTAGTACTAAAATTTCTGTCTCTGTTCCTAAAATTTCAGTATTTTCGTACCTCAAAAAAGTGGAGACACAGGAGACTAAAATTTTTAGAGATAGAGACTGGAACTTTAATAACATTTTATACCTAAAATACCTTCATTTCAATTCATTAATTTCAATTTTATCCTTTGTACAAATTAAATTAAAATTTCATTCTTATTTCAATTTCTGTCAGCCACTTTGTACCAAATAGAATACTGAGATTTATTTCAATCTCTGTCTCTTAGTCTCAGTCTTTTCATTTCTATCTCTCCACTAAACGCTAACTTTGAAATCATTAACTAAATTATTAAAATATTCTCATTTAGTGGTTTATTGATCGGTTAAAGCTCATTATTTATTTTATTTAACTAAAATTTCTCATTGGTAATTATCAAAGTTTTTTAACTAAATTTCAAACTTTCTTTTTTTAAAGTTATTTTTTTATAGTAAATTTTAACTTTGGGTATCAAGTGAATGTACTTTTTAATGTATCCATAATATTGTGTTTAAATGTATAACTATATCTCTCTTATTATATTCATATGCTTTTACAATATTATATTAATAGTTACTAATAATTAATTAATTATTAATTTATTTAGTTATTATATATTCCATTTCCATCTGTTTTGGTCCTCCAATAGCTTGTGTTTTAAGGATTTGTTTCTTATATAAATAAAAAAATCATTATTAAAAAGACAAAAGAGCATTATTTATTAGGATACATTTTTTTTACATTGCATGCAATTTAGCCAATGAATGTTGGGCTAGTTCACTTAGTGAGTAGGGGAATTGTCCAATGTCCATGTGGTTGATTCAGGGATTAGACAAATTGTGTTTTACACGCTAATTAATTTTCTTATGAGGTCACGTTGGGGTAACACGGCGTTATGAGAAGGCTGTGTGCTTTACCTACAGTGTGGGATCAGAGACGAACGAAATCGGACCGTGTGTGTTGGGGGAACTAATCGCACGGTCCGTTTTGCAAGGACAACACGGAGGGTCCGAGTTGTGAAGGGACTTCCACGCGTTGCAGCTCCCTTGCTCCCCAGGACGGTGCCCCTCAAGCAGCAATGAAGTATTTACTTCCCACACCTACCTCCGAAAGTCCCTCAAACCATCGTTTTCATTTATTCCCATCCACCCAGCAGCTACATTCTTTCTTCTTCTTCATCCTTCAACAACAACACACACAACTCCTTCACACAAAACAGATCAAAATGCCAAAGAAAAAAAAATATAGAGATGTTAATCGTCCTGAATATCATATTGTAAATTATTTCAGCTATGATGATTATGTAAGTATATTTATTAATTTTTTTTAATATTTCAAAATCAGTATTAGTGTTGTTAGAAAGTTAATTATAGTTATTGTTTAAGGTGTTTTAGGAGATATATAACAGACAACCTCAGTATTATTATTATTCTTAATGTTATCATCGTTATTATTTTTATTATTTAAAATTATAATTACAGTTGTTAGACTTTTAGTTATAGTTAGTTGTTGTTGCGGCATGCGTGGTGCAGTAGTCTTAGGAGTTTTAGCTTAGCTTAGCATGTATTATTATTATTATTATTATTATTATTATTATTATTATTATTATTATTATTATTATTTAAAAATTTACTGATTTTTACTATAAATTTAATTAAGATCGTTGTTGTTGTTAGTAGTTAAAGGGTGACATTATTATTATTATTATTATTATTATTATTATTATTATTATTATTATTATTATTTAAAAATAAATATACTGAATGTTTTTAGAAATTTAGTTAAAATTATTGGTGCTAGTAGTTCAAGTTAGGAGTATATATATATAAGTGATATTATTATTATTATTATTATTATTATTATTATTATTATTATTATATGTAAATATGGTTGGAGAATATTTTAATCAATCATAATATTTGAGTTAGGACAATTATAGATTAATAGAAAATAATATATGTATAGAAATTTTTGTAAGAATTATAGAAATTATAATTAATTATTTAACGTTCATAATTAATTTTTGAAATTATAACAGTATAAGTGATAGAAATTTTTGGTTACAGTAAATAAAGAAAGATTTAGGGTGGTGATTAATGTAGAGGATTTTTTATCAACAATTAGAATTTGTAAAGTATAACAAAAATTTGTTAGCTTTCCGATAAGGTAATCAATTAAATTTAGGAGTTAAAATATTAGTACTTAGTAGATTGGATTTGGTAAAATTGTTATTCGTTAATTAAATTCAGTAACTATGTATGTGGTGTGATTTAATTTAATGTTTATTTGTGGAGTTACTGGTGATAAATGATTAATAATGATAGATAATTAGTTGATAAGTTAGGGTGCAATGACTACATTTCGTAGTTAACAAAAAATTTAGCATGATTTTATTTAATTAGTTGCTCTGGTTAGAAAGTTATGATTTTTTTATAGTAGTATTTGTGGTTGTTAATAATTTGGGTTATGCAATGGACAAACATGTATCATCATGTTCTTACTGATCTTCCAATGCCTCCACAGAATCCCTTAGATATTTACATGGACTGGTACCGTAATAAATATGGCCACCACTTGAGGTTGTTGGATCTTGTCGTTTAAGAGAATGATGAGGGTGATGAGGTCATGAATGATGTGGTTGAAGGGAATGAGGCAAATGAAGAGAATGATGATTTAGGTGAAGAACAGTTACCACAATCATCGACACCTCCACCACTACCTCCACCTCCACCTCCACCTCCCGAAGAACAACCTCAGTCCTCAAACCAATATGTACCTCAGACGCATTTTACCTCATCATACCCAATCCATCAGCAGTATTGGGGTGGGCCACAGTATGACTCAGGTGAAGGAGGTTCTTTTAGCCAGTTGCTTGGGTTCATGGCGGCAGATGCAGGTCAATCACATTATGGCTATCAGTATGATATCATGGCGGGCCGGTATTCATTGGACGCAAGGTTCCCGGGTATCACCTCCTCAGGCGCATCAGGAGGGTTGGTCTCTGGTGACTCTAGTAGAAGTGAAGGTGGTCGAGGAGTTCTTAATAGTTGTAATCCTCACCGTGTTTCAATGAGTCAAATTGAAGAAAATGCTCAGACACTTGATAAAGAGACTGATGAGTATCTTGTAGATGAACCAGATGACGAGGAAGATGATGAAACTGATGAGGCTGAAGCATCCCGTAATGATGCATCTGATTATGGTGATGATGCAGGTACTAGTATTGCCTTATTTCTATGGTCAACTGATTTAATTACATTCATATGATTCAGATTCATATATAGTTGTTTGATAACTTAATGGTATGAAAGTCATGTGTGGTATCTCTGTTGAGACTGATAGTACAGATATACTTGTTTGTTTAGTCTATGTAATTATATTCCTGTTTGGATGGTCTGTCTAATTAAACTGTGTACAGGTGAGGCACGTACTCCGGATGAGACGGACAAAGGCTACAATCTCAGGATTGATCCGCTCGGTCGTAGTGCTAATCGATACACTCCATCTGTGTTCAAAAAGGCCCCAAAAAATGCGAGAAACTTGTGAACGATGTAAAGTGGGCAATGCGAAAATAGATGTTGTGTTGTATTAGTTAACTTTTCAATGTATTCGTTAATGAATCTATGTATCTGTTAACTTTCTGATTTATTTCTTAATGAATCCGTGTATTAGTTAACTTTTAAATGTATTACCTAATGAATCTATGTATCTTTAAACAGGGACATGTAAACTTAGTATGCATGTAAACTTTTCAATAGGGTACCTAATGAATCTATGTATCTTTTAATAGGGACATGTAAACCTAGTATGCATGTAAACTTCTCAATGTATTACCTAATGAATCTATGTATCTTTTAACAGGGACATGTAAACTTAGTATGCATGATTAAGTTGCATGTGTCATAAGAGTACATTGATATAAGTTACAATGTTTCGAATAGCATATTAATACATAACATCCTGAGAAAGATAATAACATCCTGAGAAAGATAATATATAAAACTACTGAGCATTATGACCAGCAGGTGCACCAGTTGACCGACGGCATCTACTACGGCTATGTCCCTCAGCATCACATTGCCTACATCGTCGTAGAGGACGCAACATCCGCGTGTCCATCTCATTCAAGAAGCGGGTCATCCTGGGGCGACCTTTGGTCACGCGTCTTAGGAATGGATTGGGTACGAATCGCGGTCCGGTGTAAGTAGGCCATGTAGAAGGATTTCCCAGTGGCCTAAACCTAGCTCGATAAACCCGTCGAACCTGGTCCATCTTATACACATCATGAACATACAATTGCCAGTCCAGCCATTGATTTGCACAACATGCCGACACGGGATCCGATCCACCTGAAACTCACCACAGTCACATTGATGCCGACGTAGGTCGACAGCATACTCCAGTCCACTAGGCATCTCACGCACTTCAAATACCTCATTCTGCCGGTCGAAGCAGTTAACCTGGATATTTCCTGATGCAAGTTGGTTTGCATGCAATTTCGTGGTCACAAGCTCCGAAAATACATGGCCAGCATTAATCCTTGCCTCCGCCTCAGCTCTTTTTCTGGTGAATAGCTCGTTAAGCCTGTAGAATGTTGCTTTGACAAGTGCAGTGATTGGGAGGTTGCGTGCACCCTTCAGGACAGAGTTAATGCATTCGACTAGGTTTGTCGTCATGTGACCCCATCGGTAACCACCATCAAATGCCAACGCATACTGTTCACGGAGGATTCGGTTTAACCAGTTAGTGTAAGCCTCGCTCTGTTCTCGTAAACGCTAGTAACGCACTTCGTACTCACGCACCGTCCGCGAATATCCTGCAGAATAACAAAAAAATATATATAAAAAAGGGGATTTACATACACTAAATGAATGACACGCTTCCGGTCGACCTCAGATTGTTCAAATTCAATGTACAACTCGATGAACGAGATTCGGGCACGACTTTCAAAATACATTGAAAACATCTCTTGCAAATTCGCTTCGTCCGTTACATATTTGGATTCAAATTGGACGAATCCACCAAACACCGGTATCGGATATCTGTATAAAATGCAAGATATTTTTCTCGACATCTCAGAATCAATCTTCTCACAGATCACACATTTGAGCTCTTCAAATGAGATTGTGAAGGGAATAACAACATCTAACGGATTTTCACAAATAAATTTCACTCATTCAGAAGTTTGTAACAAAATCTGACCAAAATAATACACTTTAAAAAGAACTCTATCATCCATCTTTCTCACTTACCTAAATAAGAACAGAAATTTCAAAACCAAAATTTTTGACTACACCGAAACTAAGAAAGACACAGGAAGAAGAGAGGAGAAGAAGTGCTCGAGCAAGAAGAAGAACCAGATCTGAAATCTTCTTCACGACACACACCCTTTTGTACATATATATATGCACCCATAACTCGGATCCACCGGTTACTTGCTTCTAATTCAAAAAACTATAACACTCAAATCGGACCATGCGACTTCTTTTTGGAATTTTTAATCAAAATTTAAACTAAAACCCAACTCGGACCATGCGTTTAGTGGCTTCTGATTAAAAAATAACCTATGATACCTAAAACGGACCATGAGATTTGTGAAAGGAATTTTTTATCAATTTTTAAACACCCACAAAACGGAGGGTCCGATTAGGGTGTTGCTGCATTTTCAAATTTTCTCTACATTGAAATCGGACCATCCGATTTTGTCATCATATTTTCGTTGCACATTACTCGCACGGTCCGAGTTCTCCAGCCTGCTACTGAGCAAAAAGCTGCCCTACACAATGGTCTAGCTCCCATGTGTCCCATAACCATGCGCAACACTACCCTCATCTCCATAACTAAAAAAATGAGTGTTTTACAACCTAATTTGATGTAATTGGTACGATATAGATTCTGTTGGGTAAAAAAAGTAAACAAGTCAAGGAGAGAACGATTTAAAACAAATAAGCCAAAGTAAAATCTGATTCATCAATCAACTAAACCACTTTTACATGTAATTTAAACCTACCTATTTCAAACTCAGTTTACATGTAATTTGAACCATGTAGATTTGAATTACTCACTGACACCCAAAATCACATAATTCGAATTCAGCTGATTCGAATTACACATCAACATGTTATTTAAAAGTGTAAAAAATATAAAGCATTTTTAATGTAAATTTTTTTTCTCATTTTTCAAGAGGTGACTGCTGGCAGGTAGGTGTAGTCTATTTTTAGCGTTTTCAAATTTGCATTTTTAGATTTTGAAGGAAATCTCCAAAACAAACACAATTGGCTATGGACCGTTGTCTCTATCGCATAACCCTTTTTGTTTTTTTGCTTGGCTTTTCCTTCCATTCTTTCTTTCTAATTGATCTTCACGGAACACTATTTTCAAAATTTGAAACCGCATATGAATATGATATTGTTGACACAGTCACAGCTCACTTTTTCAGTAATGCCTTGTTGCAGTCTATATTTGATTTTCTTTTCATCTCAAATGTCCACCTTTCCGTTTTACCCTCATATTCCCTTCCAACTTTTCTTCATTTTGTTGCGGTATGTTTTACTTTTTAATCTAAATTAATTTAAATAAAAATTCATGACAATTTAATTAAATTTGTCAAATTATTTAATAATTTTTTAAATTATCAATTTTATGTAAAAACAATTTTATTATAAATCTCTATTTTTAATTTAATCGTTAATATCTTTTATTCTTAAGATAATTTAATATATTTAGATACATGTTATATATTAATATATTAAATTATTAGTAAATTAAAAAATAAGAGATCATTATTACGAGTAAACGGAAGTAAGAAGAAATCTATAAATCAGAAATTAATCATTTGATTGTTCAAGTTTAACCACATAAATAATACGTCAAAAAAAAATTAAAAGATAAATTTCTTTTTTATCATTTGGAAAACCTGAAACTATAAGGATGTAGTTAGTAAATAGAATGGATATTCTTAAAAAACAAAATGATGGCAGACTTTTTTTTGTATACGTACAAAAATGATTTTTCTAATGGTAAAATAACTAATTGTAAATTATGAAGGATGAATTTATTATATTTTAAATTTTAATGAAGTTTTTGTTATATGATTTGAGAATTTTGAATGTAATGAAAATATAAAGGACAAAATTGTCCGACAAGGAAATAATTTACTTATAACAGAAAAAAAAAATTGAATAGTGAGAGAAATAGACCTTTTTTTTCCTGGCTAAACCTAAACAGTGGCACATGCAGAGTTGTAGTACAAATGAACAATGATGTTGACTTTTGCACCTAAAACTAGAGGCAGAGATATGCAGAGGTACAAGAGTACCATACCCTACATATATATGCATAATAAAAGAGAAAACTTTCTTCTATATATGACCATAAAGAAGCCACATTTCAATTCAATTTCAAATTATAGTCCTACACTATTGGACTTTTTACTACTTTGCATTATATTTATTTAATGTCCTTGTTGGGTAATCTGTCACTATCTTAGACCTCAATTACTCATCAACCCCATTTGAGATCTCATCTACCCCTGTATTATCCTCCACCCCTTTTATTGTTTCTTGGTGAACCTCATTGATTATTAGGCCCTTGTTAGAAATTTCAAATTTGTGACCTTTACTTATATATTTGAAGCCATGGAACTTAGTAAATCAGGTAACAAGAGTGCGTTACATAGCATTGTCATTAATATTATTATTATATTATGATCTTGTGTTCTTTTTTTCTTGTTAGTTAATGTTTGAATTTGAAACCTTTTGGTGATGGCAGAGTTAGAGGAGAGGATGAAAGTGCTGACAATGGGGACAAGAGAAAATGAAGATGAAGAAGTGGGTGACACATTTGCAGAGAGAGCTGAGTCTTATTACCAAAAGAGGCCTCAGTTACTTACCCTTTTGCAAGATTTATACAATGGATACATCACTTTATCTGATAGGTACATTCAAACACTTGCAAAGCAGAAACAACAGCACCACCATAGCAGGCACTCTTCACAGGTTTCAACACTTGATGGAGGAGGGTTTTCTGACCAAGAAGAAAGTAGCATTGGTGTAACAAGCAATGTTGATTATTCGGATACCGAAAGCGCAATCTCGTACCAACCACAATCCAATGTGGTGAAGTTGAAGCATGGGAATTCAAGCATGAGTCCAATTCTTGATCTTGATGTCATTGTTGCTGAGCTTGTGATGAAGAATGTGGAGTGTGATGTGATGGTTCATGAGGTTGGTGCAATGGAGAGGAAGTACTGCGAATCGTCGCGGAAGAACGAGCTTCAGAAGAGTCTACTTGAGGTTTTGGAGTCTGAGAGGCATGTTTTGTTGAATGAGAATGCTAGTTTGAGTTACAGGGTGAACACATTGGTGGAGGAGAATAAGGAACTGGTGTCTGAATCGGCTTTCGTGAAGCGCAAGGCAGGGGAATTGGCGAAATGTGTGCTCAAGATGAGGGAGGATCATAGAGTGTTTATGCTGCATAGGAAGATTGAGGATCTTCAGGCTCAGATTCATGGATTGGAGAAGAGGAACAAAGAGTATTATGAGAGGCTTCTCAAGAGAGATGTTGGTGATGATGGAGTATGCAAAGGGAATAAGAACAATGATGTTGGTGGCAATGGAATATCTTTGGAGGTTCGTGTTCTCAGAAGGTTCAAGTGGAAAGATGTTGGAAGTGTTTCTTCTTCTTCAACTGGTTCTGTTTCTGGAAGGAGTTTTGATGATCTGAAGAAGGATAAGAATAAGAAAGGAACTAGTTTATGGAAGAAGCTCAAGAACATGGACTTGATTCTCTGTGGGATGAATCCAACATGTGCTTGATCCCAAGCTTTCACAGGTGCCATTGGGTTGTGTTTTCATTTTCAGTTTTTCTGGTTTCAAAATTCTATGGAGGAAAAAGAGAAAAAAATATTTCAATTGTTTTTTCTTTTTTCCTTCGATAAATTTTGAAAATAGAAAATATTAAAAATGAAAATGAAAACGCAAAATAGTTTCTTATGATTTAGAAACTATAATCTTAGAGACTGGTTTGATAGCTTACTTAGAATCAAATATGTATACTTTTTAGTTCTTTTACTAAAAGTTATGTACTTATTAGTGTTAACAAGCCTTGGTGTATATTCCAATGTGAGGTCTATGAGTACCTCTTAGCTAAAGCTAATCCTTAATTATTAAACTAATTGTAGATTAGGGAACATTATATTAGAGGCAATGCTTTTTTGCCTCTACTATTTATTAGCTTATCTAATTGTGGTTTTTCTGTTTATTTTGCTTAAGACTTTCTTACAAATGCAGAAGATCCATGATTGTTGAATGAGGTAACGCGTATATAATAGTTGAAGCATCAACTTTTAACATTTTATTTTGTTATCTAAAATTCTTGGTTCTCAGCCATGTTCTGCTTGTGTTGTTACTTGTTCCTATTAGGTTTCTTTCTTTTTAGATCTTCCAATGGAATTTTAATTGTCATGATAGGATTAGCTCAGGTCGAACAGAAATATATGGGCTGGATTGAGTTATTAAACGAATGATGTTTGGATTTATTATCGTTTAAATTTGGTGGAGTCAGTTATTGATATTTGGTATTAGTTAATACTTTTTTATTTTGTTTGATAGTTTAACTGATATTGTTAATTATGTTACATGTTCGAAATTTTCGCTATCAAAATAAGTGGGGTCTTTAGTCATCTTTTTTTTTTTTGGTATGGTTGCAAGAAAAAAAATATCCAGATCAATTTTTGACATTTTAAAAATTGGATACTTTAGTTATTTAAATTTTAAAATACATAAAATAGCTTTTAATGTTTATTTCTGTCAAATCATACAAACACATGTGCGAGTTAACATTAACTAACAGAAAGAAACTGCATTGGATAAAAAAAAAAAAACTAATTTTAAAGACTGATTTGTATATTATAAAATTTGGGAAATTAAAGTGTTGATTCAAAAATTTTAGGAACTGATTCGGATACTCAACAAAAAATGGCTCAACACAAACTAAATTGAATATCTAAATTTGTTATTTAACATTTATCACTTTTCCCCTTTAAATTTGAAACAATAATCTTTACCAAAAAAGAATTCTGAAACCAACAATAAGCATCACATCCACACTCATGACGTTGTGTTAGCAAACGAGATTAAAAAGTGAACAAATGACCTAGCCAATATGTTACTAACATCACATCCTTTAATTTGCATTAGTAGTTGTTTTTTGCTGTTATTATATACTAACATGTATGAAGAGCCTTATTCTTCTGCCATTTGAATGTGAGATAAACTAGTATCGGAGGAATGTCTTGCTTACTTATTAAACATAAAAATTCAGGGTATAAAAATTGCAAATAAAGAAAACAAGAGCACAATTTGTGAAGATTCGTTTGATTCCAGAAATTGTCTAATGGAAAAGAATTCTGTTAGTGATGTGTTATAGGTAAGAGCAGAGTTTAATATCTAGAAATGCAGAATTTGGTTAACTCTCAAGTACATGATGCATTTTATGTGGAGAGCGCTATACCTATAATAAGAGAAAGTCTAGAAGATAGCACTTTTATTAAATTTGACCAACACTTAACCAGTAAAAAAAAGTGAGTAATTTCACACCATTAGATATAATCTTACGCCATTAAAAACACTACTGATGACTACAAATCACAAAAATTGCTGACCTTCTAGCACTCCTCTTATAATAATTAGGGGTTCAAAACCGATTCGGACCGATTTAAACCGATCAACCGAACCGAATAAACAAAAAATCAAACAAATCGAAAATTAAAAAAACCAAAAAAAAATAAATTTTGCTGTTTTTATTGCGGTTCGGTTCGGTTTTCGGTTCTGACAATGAAAACCCTAATCGAACCAAACCGAACCGGCATATGAAAAAACCCTAAAAAACCAACCCACCCACCCCCCAAAGACCCCAAACGTGACTCTGTCTCCTCAGTCCTCACTCATGACCTAAGTCACCTAACCCCCCCCCCCGCCCCACCCCCAAACGTATGGGTGTTCGCGGTGCGGTTTGGATCGGTTTTGAGTCAAAAACTCATCCGATCCGAACACTAATTTTGCTTGCAGTGCGGTTTGGATTGGATGACTTAAAAAAAACTGATCCGATCCGATCCAATTTCAAGCGGTTTGGATTGGATTGGATTTGCGATTTTGTAAATTAAAAAAATTAGATACATATAACAAGTCTTAACATCAATTAAATAATCAACAATAACATAACAAGTCTCAACAATATTTTTAAAAGCCAACGATAACATAACAATAGAAATAAAATTATAGGTTAGAATAAATAAATAAATAACATTTTGAACATAAAATATTTATTAAATAATAATAATACTGAATAATATAAAAATATATAACAAATTGAACATGTTATAATATTATAGTACATTGTGAGGTTTGGATTGGATTGGATCGGTTATGAAAAGTAGATCCAAAATCCAATCCGATCCAGCGGTTTGTAAAAAATAGAATCCAATCAAATCTGAATTAGTGCAGTTTTAATCGGTTTTCGGTTTGAATTGGATTGGATAAGCGGTTTAATTTGGATCGGTTTGGATTTGAACACCCCTACCCAAACATAAACCTAGCTTTGCTCCCTCTCTTCTCTCAGTCTCACTCTCTGCTGCTCTCAGGCTCTTCTCGAAGCCTTTTATTCTTCTCAGTTCCTACCACCACCAACACCGAAGCCTTCCTCCCAGCGAGCACTGACCCAGCAGCGTTCTTCCCAGCAGCGCCCAGCGTCACCAGCGAGCACCAATAGCAACGTTCTTCCCAGCAGCGCCGAGCCGCCGATCGCCGAAGCCTTCTTCCCACCGAGCCACCCAGCACAGCAGCGTTTTAACTTAACCCACAACACAGGACAGCACAGGACCGACCACCGAGCCACCCAGCCGCCAATTCAACTGAGATATGGAGCCCGAGCCTCCGCGTCAGGTATGTATTTAAGTAATTTGACTAATTTCTGTTCAATAAATCAATAATCATTGATGGATTGCTGTTGGTTGTTGTTAACTTGTTAATCAATAAATCAATAATTTCAGTTTTATTGTTCTATATATTTGTTGTTTGATTGTTGATTGTTGTTCATTGCTAATTGGTGTTCATTATTTTGTTGTTATTTTTTGAAATTGCTAGTAATTGCTATTGCTGTTCATTGTTCATGGTTGATTGTTATTCATTATTCATTGTTGATTGCTGGTTGTTGTTTATTGTTCATTACTGATTTTTTAATTATTTGTTCAATACTGATTGTTTGAAATTGTTAGTAATTAGGTTGATGTAGGTAGATATTTTGTAAAATAGGTCAATGTTGTTCTTTTTCTCCCTTATAATATTTGAAAAAAAAACTACTTTCTGTTTCAGGTTGGGGAGATTATTAGCAAATTTGAGAAGAAGGGATTTTATTTGAAAGGTAACTTCTTTTGTTTTTGTTACCACTTAACATACGTGCTAACAATTTAGCTTAGAAACTCCACAAATTGATAGTAATTACAAAGCATTTCTTTAATGGATTGGTCTAATACATTATCTCTGGTTCTATTGTTGCCATGGTCTGGGAGGGTAAAGGTGTTGTTGCAACTGGTCGAAAGTTGATTGAAGCAACAAACCCCTTGGCATCTGAGCCTGGAACTGTTCATGGTGGTCTTGCATCGAATGTGCTTTCCATAGATCTTGCCATTCATGGTAACTATTTACTTAAACTCATCTCAATCTAACAGCATAGTTTCGAATGTGCTTTCCATAGATCTTGATCGTAGATCTGTTAAGTAAATTTTAGGTTGACAAGTAAAATGGTTAATGTTATAATCTTTTTTTTGAAATAATTTTTCAAATTAATCATAAAATCAAGTGCACTTTAAATAAAGGTTGTAGTGGTCTATGTGTGTAGATCCTTTCTGATTGGAGTATTGGACATGTCGGTGGTAGAATTTTAACATTGTTTGATAAGGAAGTCACTAGAATGGGTCCTAAGAGATGATGGTAAAGATTCACCTGTGACATGATCAAGTGCTATTTCCAATTATTATTGTTTTTATTATTGATGAGCGGATAATTTATACGCTTTTTGGCATTATTTTTATATAGTTTTCAGTATAATTTAGTTAGTTTTAGTATATTTTTATTAGTTTTTAATTAAAATTCACATTTCTGGACTTTACTATGAGTTTGTGTGTTTTTCTGTGATTTCAGATACTTTCTGGCTGAAATTGAGGGACTTGAGCAAAAATCAGATTCAGAGGTTGAAGAAGGACTGCAGATGCTGTTGGATTCTGACCTCCCTGCACTCAAAGTAGATTTTCTGGAGCTACAGAACTCCAAATGGTGCGCTCTCAATTGCGTTGGAAAGTAGACATCCAGGGCTTTCCAGCAATATATAATAGTTCATACTTTGCCTAAGTTTAGATGACGCAAACTGGCGTTGAACGCCAGTTCCATGCTGCATTCTGGAGTTAAACGCCAGAAACAGGTTGCAAAGTAGAGTTAAACGCTAGAAACAGGTTACAAACTGGCGTTCAACTCCAAGAGAAGCCTCTACACGTGTAAAGCTCAATGCTCAGCCCAAGCACACACCAAGTGGGCCCCAGAAGTGGATTTCTGCATCATTTACTCATTTCTGTAAACCCTAGTAACTAGTTTAGTATAAATAGAACTTTTTACTATTGTATTTACATCTTTAGTTTCATCTTGAGATCACGTTTGGGGGGCTGGCCATTCGGCCATGCCTGGACCTTATCACTTATGTATTTTCAACGGTAGAGTTTCTACACTCCATAGATTAAGGTGTAGAGCTCTGCTATTCCTCATGAATTAATACAAAGTACTACTATTTTTCTATATAATTCAAGCTTATTCCGCTTCTAAGATATTTATTCGCACCCAAAAACATGATGAATGTGATGATTATGTGACGCTCATCATCATTCTCACTTACGAACGCGTGCCTGACAAACACTTCCATTCTACATGCAAACAAGCTAGAATGAGTATCTCTTAGATATCTAATACAGGGGACCGAGTCCGAGATATTAGAATCTTCGTGGTATAAGTTAGAACCCATGGATAGCCATTCTTGAGATCCGGAAAGTCTAAACCTTGTCTGTGGTATTTCGAGTAGGATCTGGGAAGGGATGGCTGTGACGAGCTTCAAACTCGCGAGTGCTGGGCGTAGTGACAGACGCAAAAGGATAGTAAATCCTATTCCAGTATGATCGAGAACCAACAGATGATTAGCCATGCAGTGACAGCGCATTGGACCATTTTCACAGAGAGGATGGGATGTAGCCATTGACAACGGTGATGCCCTACATAAAGCTTGCCATGAAAAGGAGTAGGAATGGTTGGATGAAGACAGTAGGAAAGCAGAGGTTCAGAGGAACGAAAGCATCTCTATACGCTTATCTAAAATTCTCACCAATGAATTACATAAGTATCTCTATCCTAGTTTATGTTTTATTTAGATTTTAATTATTGAATATTCATAACCAATTGAACTCGCCTGACTGAGATTTACAAGGTGACCATAGCTTGCTTCAAGCCGACAATCTCCGTGGGATCGACCCTTACTCACGTAAGGTTTATTACTTGGACGACCCAGTGCACTTGCTGGTTAGTTGTATTGAAATTGTGAAAGAAAACCAAGATTATGAACGTGCGTATAAAGTTTTCAGCGCCGTTACCAAGGAACGAGTAATCACGATTTCGTGCACCAAGTTTTTGGCGCCGTTGCCGGGGATTGTTCGAGTTTGGACAATTGACGATTCATCTTGTTGCTCAGATTAGGTAATTTTATTTTAATTTTAAGCTTTTTATTTCTTATTTTTGAAAAAAAATACAAAAAATTTTTCTTTTTTTTCGTGTTTCCCAAAATAATTTTCGAAAAAAAAAAAACCAAAAAAATTAACAAAATCATAAAAACCAAAAATTTTTATGTTTCTTGTTTGAGTTTAGTGTCAATTTTTAAGTTTGGTGTCAATTGCATGTTTATCTCTTTCTTGCATTTTTCGAAAATTCATGCATTGCATTCTTCATGATCTTCAAGTTGTTCTTGGTAAGTCTTCTTGTTTGATCTTCATATTTTCTTGTTTTGTATCTTTTCTTGTTTTTCATATGCATTTTCAATTTGTTAGTGTCTCAAAATTAAAAATTTTTAAGTTTGGTGTCTTGCATGTCTTTCTTTTCTTAAAAATTTTCAAAAATAAGTTCTTGATGTTCATCTTGATCTTCAAAGTGTTCTTGGTGTTCATCTTGACATTCAAAGTGTTCTTGCATGTATTAGTTGTTTTGATTCATAATTTTTATGTTTTGTTTCAATTTAGTGTTTTTCTCTCTCATCATTAAAATTCAAAAATCAAAAAATATCTTTCCTCTATTCTTCTCATAAATTTTCGAAAATTGAGTTGACTTTTTCAAATTTTTTTTCAAAATTTAGTTGTTTCTTATGAGTCAAATCAAATTTTCAATTTAAAAATTCTATCTTTTTCAAATCTTTTTCAAAAATCAAATTTTTTTCATTTTTCTTTTATGATTTTCGAAAATTTCAAAATTTATTTGCAAAATCTTTTTCTTATTTCTATTTCATATTTTCGAAATTAATGCTAACAATTAATGTGATTGATTCAAAAATATTAAGTTTGTTACTTGTCTAATAAGAAAGGTTCAATCTTTAAATTTTAAAATCAAATCTTTTTGTTTCTTGTTAGTCAAGTAATCAACTTTAATTTTCAAAATAAAATCTTTTCAAAATTCTTTTTCAAATCTTTTTCAAAATAAATTTCAATCACATCTTTTTCAAAATTTAATTTCAAAATCTTTTCTAACTTCTTATCTTTTCAAAATTTGATTTTCAAATCTTTTTCAATTAACTACTTGACTTTTTGTTTGGTTTTAAAAGTTTACTATTTCAATCATATCTTTTTCAAAACTACCTAACTAATTCTCTCTCTAATTTTCGAAAATTCCTTTCCTCTTTTTCAAAATTTCATTTTAATTAACTAATTGTTTTTAATTTTAATTTAATTTAATTTCAATTTTAATTTTAGAATTTTAAATTTAATTTTAAAATATTTTTATTTTATTTTGTTTAATTTTTGAATTATTCTTCTCCCTCACCACCTTCTATTTATTTATTTAATTACTAACACCCCTCTTCATCTAAGAATTCGAACCTACTCCTCACCCTTGTGTTTGGATTCTCCTTCTTCTATTCTTTTCTTCTTCTACTCACATAAAGAAATCTCTATACTGTGACATAGAGGATTCTATATTTTCTTTTCTGTTTTCTTCTTTTTCATATGAGCAGGAACAAAGATAAGAACATTCTTGTTGAAGCTGATCCTGAACCTGAAAGAACTCTAAAGAGGAAGCTAAAGCACAACTCTCTGGAGAAAATCTGAGTGAAAATTTCGAAAAAGAAGGAGACATGGCCAAAAATAATAACAATGCAAGGAAGATGCTTGGTGACTTTACTGCACCTAATTCCAATTTACATGGAAGAAGCATCTCAATTCCTGTCATTGGAGCAAACAACTTTGAGCTTAAACCTCAATTAGTTTCTCTGATGCAACAGAACTGCAAGTTCTATGGACTTCCATTAGAAGATCCTTTTCAGTTCTTAACTGAATTCTTGTAGATCTGTGATACTGTTAAGACCAATGGGGTTGATCCCGAGGTCTACAGGCTTATGCTTTTCCCGTTTGCTGTAAGAGACAGAGCTAGAGTATGGTTGGACTCTCAACCTAAAGATAGCCTGAACTCTTGGGATAAGCTGGTCAAGGCTTTCTTAGCCAAGTTCTTTCCTCCTCAAAAGCTTAGTAAGCTTAGAGTGGATATCCAAACCTTCAGACAGAAGGAAGGTGAATCCCTCTTTGAAGCTTGGGAGAGATACAAGGAACTGACCAAAAAGTGTCCTTCTGACATGCTTTCAGAATGGACCATCCTGGATATATTCTATGATGGTCTGTCTGAGCTATCAAAGATGTCACTGGACCATTCTGCAGGTGGATCTATTCACCTAAAGAAAACGCCTGCAGAAGCTCAAGAACTCATTGACATGGTTGCAAATAATCAATTCATGTACACTTCTGAAAGGAATCTTGTGAGTAATGGGACGCCTCAGAGGAAGGGAGTTCTTGAAATTGATACTCTGAATGCCATATTGGCTCAGAACAAAATATTGACTCAGCAAGTCAATATGATCTCTCAGAGTCTGAATGGATTGAAGGAATCATCCAACAGTACTAAAGAGGCATCTTCTGAAGAAGAAGCTTATGATCCTGAGAACCCTGCAATAGCAGAGGTGAATTACATGGGGGAACCCTATGGAAACACCTATAATCCCTCATGGAGAAATCATCCAAATTTCTCATAGAAGGATCAATAAAAGCCTCAACAAGGCTTTAATAATGGTGGAAGAAACAGGTTTAGCAATAGCAAGCCTTTTCCACCATCCGCTCAGCAACAGACAGAGAATTCTGAGCAGAACCCATCTAGCTTAGCAAATATAGTCTCTGATCTATCTAAGGCCACTCTAAGTTTCATGAATAAAATAAGGTCCTCCATTAGAAATTTGGAGGCACAAGTGGGCCAGCTGAGTAAAAGAGTCACTGAAATCCCTCCTAGTACTTTCCCAAGCAATACAGAAGAGAATCCAAAGAGAGAGTGCAAGGCCATTGATATAACCAAAATGGCCGAACCCAAAGAGGAGGAGGAGGACATGAATCCTAGTGAGGAAGACCTCCTGGTACCGTCAGTGAACAATAAGGAGTTTCCCTTAGAGGAACCAAAGGAATCTGAGGCTCATCTAGAGACCATAGAGATTCCAATGAACCTCCTTCTGCCCTTCATGAGCTCTGATGAGTATTCTTCTTCTGAAGAGAATGAGGATGTTACTGAAAAGCAAGTTGCCAAGTACCTTGGTGCAATCATGAAGCTGAATGCCAAATTATTTGGTAATGAGACATGGGAAGATGAATCTCCCTTGCTCATCAATGAACTGAGTGATCTAGATCAACTGACATTGCCTCAGAAGAAACAGGATCCTGGAAAGTTCTTAATACCTTGTACCATAGGCACCATGACCTTTGAGAAGGCTCTATGTGACCTTGGGTCAGGGATAAACCTCATGCCACTCTCTGTGATGAAGAAACTGAGAATCCTTGAGTTAAAGGCTGCCAATTTCTCATTAGAGATGGCAGACAAATCCATGAAAATGGCTTATGGACAAGTGGAGGACGTGTTAGTAAAGGTTAAAGGCCTTTACATCCCTGCTGATTTCATAATTCTAGACACTGGGAAGGATGAGGATGAATCCATTATCCTTGGAAGACCCTTCCTAGCCACAACAAGAGCTGTGATTGATGTGGACAGAGGAGAATTGATCCTTCAACTGAATGAGGACAACCTTGTCTTTAAAACTCAAGGATCTCCTTTTGTAACCATCGAGAGGAAGCATGAAAAGCTTCTCTCACTGCAGAGTCAATCAAAGCCCCCACAGTCAAACTCTAAGTTTGGTGTTGGGAGGTTCCAACCTTGCTCTGATTATCTGTGAGGCTCCATGGGAGCTCACTGTCAAGCTATTGACATTAAAGAAGCACTTGTTGGGAGGCAACCCAATGTTATTTAATCATATCTATTTTATTTTCTCTTTGTTATTTCGTGTTTTATTAGGTTGATGATCATGTGGAGTCACAAAAACTACTGAAAAATCAAAAACAAAATAAAAAACAACATTAAAAACAGCACACCCTGGAGGAGAGCAGTCTGGCATTTAAACGCCAGAAACAAGCATCTGTCTGGCGTTTAACGCCAGAAACAGGCACCAAGCTGGCGTTTAACGCCAGAAACAAGCATCTACCTGGCGTTAAACGCCAGAAACAAGCTACATTTGGGTGTTTAACGCCAGAAACAGGCAGCAGTCTGGCATTAAACGCCAGGATTGCACAGCAAGGGCGTTTTACACGCCTAATTGGAGCAGTGATGTTAAGTCCTTGGCCCCACTGGATCTGTAGACCCCACAGGATCCCCACCACTTCTTCTCCCCTCTTCACACCTTTTCATAACTCTCTTCCATAAATACCCTTCCCCAATCACCTCCATTACTCCTCCAAAACCATCATACAACCCACCTACACCCACCCAATCAAATTCAAACCATCACTATTTCCTTTTCACACATCATTACCACCTAAACCCCCCTAGCCGAACCATTCACACACCTCCATCTCCTCCATCTCTTCTTCTTCTCCTCCTTTCTTTCTTCTTTTGCTCGAGGACGAGCAAACATTTTAAGTTTGGTGTGGAAAAAGCATTGCTTTTTTTGTTTTTCCATAACCACTAATACCTCAAGGGATGCACTTCCCTCCATAGAATTATTGGGAGCAAATCAATACTTCCCTAGGAGAATTAAGTTCCAACATGGGACAACTAAGGGTGGAGCACCAAGAACACTCCATCATCCTCCATGAAATTAGAGAAGATCAAAGAGCTATGAGGGAGGAGCAAGAAAGACAAGGAAGAGACATAGAGGAGCTCAAGAGCACCATTGGTTCTTCAAGGAGAGGAAGACGCCACCCTCACTAAGGTGGACTCATTCCTTAATCTCCTTGTCTATTTATTTTCTGTTTTTCAGTTTTTGAGCCTTGTGTGTTATTTATGTTTGTGCCTTTACTACATGATCATTAGTGTCTAAGTGTCTATGCCTTAAAGTTATGAATATGAATCCATCACCTCTCTTGAATGAAAAATGTTTTAATTACAAAAGAACAAGAAGTACATGATTTCGAATTCATCCTTGAAACTAGTTTAATTATTTTGATGTGGTGACAATACTTTTTGTTTTCTGAATGAATGCTTGAACAGTGCATATGTCTTTTTGAAGTTGATGTTTATGAATGTTAAATATGTTGGCTCTTGAAGAATAAGAAAAAAAGGAGACATGTTATTTGATAATCTAAAAAATCATAAAAATAATTCTTGAAGTAAGAAAAAGCAGTGAATACAAAAGCTTGCGAAAAAAAAGAGAGAAAAATAAGTGAAAAAAAAGAGAAAAAGAACAAGCAAGCAGAAAAAGCCAAAAGCTCTTAAAACCAAAAGGCAAGAGAAAAAAGCCAATAACTCTTAAAACCAAAAGGCAAGGGTAATAAAAAGGATCCAAGGCTTTGAGCATCAGTAGATAGGAGGGCCTAAAGGAATAAAATCCTAGCCTAAGCGGCTAAACCAAGCTGTCCCTAACCATGTGCTTGTGGCGTGAAGGTGTCAAGTGAAAACTTGAGACTGAGCGGTTAAAGTCAAGGTCCAAAGCAAAAGAAGAGTGTGCTTAAGAACCTTGGACACCTCTAATTGGGGACTTTAGCAAAGCTGAGTCACAATCTAAAAAGGTTCACCCAATTATGTGTCTGTGGCATTTATGTATCTGGTGATAATACTGGAAAACAAAGTGCTTAGGACCACAGCCAAGACTCATAAAGTAGCTATGTTCAAGAATCAACATACTGAACTAGGAGAATCAATAACACAATCTGAATTCTAAGTTCCTATAGATGCCAATCATTCTGAACTTCAATAGATAAAGTGAGATGCCAAAACTATTCAAGAGGCAAAAAGCTACAAGTCCCGCTCATCTGATTGGAGCTAAGTTTTATTGATATTTTGGAATTTATAGTATATTTTCTTCTTTTTATCCTATTTGATTTTTAGTTTCTTGGGGACAAGCAACAATTTAAGTTTGGTGTTGTGATGAGCGGATAATTTATACGCTTTTTGGCATTGTTTTTACATAGTTTTCAGTATAATTTAGTTAGTTTTTAGTATATTTTTATTAGTTTTAATTAAAATTCACATTTCTGGACTTTACTATGAGTTTGTGTGTTTTTCTATGATTTCAGGTACTTTCTGGCTGAAATTGAGGGACTTGAGCAAAAATTAGATTCAGAGGTTGAAGAAGTATTGCAGATGCTGTTGGATTCTGACCTCCCTGCACTCAAAGTGGATTTTCTGGAGCTACAAAACTCCAAATGGCGCGCTCTAAATTGTGTTGGAAATTAGACATCCAGGGCTTTCCAGAAATATATAATAGTCTATACTTTGACCAAGTTTAGATGACGCAAACTGGCGTTGAACGCCAGTTCCATGCTTCATTTTGGAGTTAAACGCCAGAAACAGGTTGCAAAGTGGAGTTAAACGCCAGAAACAGGTTACAAACTGGCGTTCAACTCCAAGAGAAACTTCTACACGTGTAAAGCTCAATGCTCAGCCCAAGCACACACCAAGTGGGCCCCAGAAGTGGATTTCTGCATCATTTACTCATTTCTGTAAACTCTAGTAACTAGTTTAGTATAAATAGAACTTTTTACTATTGTATTTACATCTTTAGTTTCATCTTGAGATCACGTTTGGGGGGCTGGCCATTCGGCCATGCCTAGACCTTATCACTTATGTATTTTCAACGGTAGAGTTTCTACACTCCATAGATTAAGGTGTGGAGCTCTGTTGTTCCTCATGAATTAATACAAAGTACTACTGTTTTTCTATTCAATTCAAGCTTATTCCGCTTCTAAGATATTCATTCGCACCCAAGAACATGATGAATGTGATGATTATGTGATGCTCATCATTATTCTCACTTACGAACGCGTGCCTGACAAACACTTCCGTTCTACATGCAAACAAGCTAGAATGAGTATCTCTTAGATATCTAATACAGGGGACCGAGTCCGAGATATTAGAATCTTCGTGGTATAAGTTAGAACCCATGGATGGCCATTCTTGAGATCCGAAAAGTCTAAACCTTGTTTGTGGTATTCCGAGTAGGATCTGGGAAGGGATGGCTGTGACGAGCTTCAAACTCGCGAGTACTGGGCGTAGTGACAGACGCAAAAGGATAGTAAATCCTATTCCAGTATGATCGAGAACCGACAGATGATTAGCCATGCAGTGACAGCGCATTGGACCATTTTCACAGAGAGGATGGGATGTAGCCATTGACAACGGTGATGCCCTACATAAAGCTTGCCATGGAAAGGAGTAGGAATGGTTGGATGAAGACAGCAGGAAAGCAGAGGTTCATAGAAACGAAAGCATCTCTATATGCTTATCTGAAATTCTCACCAATGAATTACATAAGTATCTCTATCCTAGTTTATGTTTTATTTAGATTTTAATTATTGAATATTCATAACCAATTGAACTCGCCTGACTGAGATTTACAAGGTGACCATAGCTTGCTTCAAGCCGACAATCTCCGTGGGATCGACCCTTACTCACGTAAGGTTTATTACTTGGATGACCCAGTGCACTTGCTGGTTAGTTGTATCGAAATTGTGAAAGAAAACCAAGATTATGAACGTGCGTATAAAGTTTTCAGCGCCGTTACCAAGGAACGAGTAATCACGATTTCGTACACCAATTATGTAACTGTCTTTTGATTTCAGGTAGGTTTGCTTAAAGAAGTTTCATTGTTTTGTTGGAGAGGACACCAAGACGTGGTTATCTGTTGTTGGAAATTTGTTTTTATTTTTGTTATGTTGACTATTGAACCTTTAAACTTCTTTAATTGTCATATTTTAATTTCTTTTGTCGTTGAATTTCATTGAATCAAGACTTTTGTTAGTTATGGTGTACTTGTATTCTATAATTTCAATGTTATCACTTTGTGAAATAGTATGTGGTTATTGTTTGAATTGATTGTAAAACCAAACAAACTGAACCAAACCAAACCGATTTCAATTGGTTTGGTTTGGTTCAGATGGTCTCGATAAAAAACCGAACCAAATCGAACCGCAATTTAATTAATTGATTGGATTGGATGACTTTTTTCTCAAAAACCGAACCAAACTGCACCGCAAACACCCCTAATAATAATTAGCACTATAAAAACGATATGGTGCTTTCCAATTTAAATTTGATAAAGTAATTTTTAATTTAAATTAAAAGAAAAGCCGCACATAATATGGTGTTTTTTTTCAAGTGAACACTCAATTTAGTCTTCAACAAATTTTATATTAGATACTTTATTCTCTAACAAATTTTTATTCTCTAAAAAGCATTTAGAATTAATCTCTTCAGACAAATTAATCTCTCAATCACTTTAAATCAATTTTTCAATATACATGATGAATAAATAAGTTCCTAACATTTTATTATAAAACAATTACATTCTAAAAAAATGTACTCTAAAGCATATTAATCCTTCAAAACGACTCAAGAACCAATCTGTCCAACAGAAAAAATTCTTGAAGACTTTTAGAGAATAAAAATTTGTTGGAGACCTTAGATATCAATTTGGATATTTATTTATTTATTTTTGGACACAATTTGATGAGCAACAAATTCAAGTCGATCTAAAATCCTCCTAGAAGGAGAAGGTGCCTAGTAGAGAAAATTACTTTTGTATTCAACTAAATTCAACAAGAACTTAAATGCAATGACTTTATGAAATCACTAAGCCTCTATAGTGCTCAGGGACGGATTTACTCAACACCTAGTGGGGGCAACTACCCCTAGTGAATTTGAAAAAATTAATTAGTAGTTCTTAGTGAATTGTCTAATTCCCCCCACCCCCCATCCAATTCATTTTGACCCCACTCCCTACCCTCCAAATCCCTAACGGGCCAACCCCCTTCTCCTTCTCCCCTTTTTTAATTTTGTTCCTCTGCTCTAGCCTCCAACCTCCGCTTTCAGACTCCATCTCTCCAGAGTTACTGTCGTCTGCCACCACTCTCCTACTCCGCTAGTTTCTCTGTCGCTGTCCCGTTCAGCCTTTCTCTCGCGTCAGCTCCGTCGGTTCCTCCTTGCATCACCGCGTGCCCACGTCTGGTTCTGCCGCTGCGTTCTTTCAGCGTCTGGTGAGGTCTTCTTCTTCTTCTTCTTCTTCTTCTTCTTCTTCTTCTTCTTCTTCTTCTTCTTCTTCTTCTTCTTCTTCTTCTTCTTCTTCTTCTTCTTCTTCTTCTTCTTCTTCTTCTTCTTCTTCCTCGGTCTTCACAGCTTCAAGCCTTCAATCCTCATCTGGTTCTGTCTTCCCGTTCCTTCGGCGTCTGGATCTGGTTCTATCTTCAGCAGTTCAGGGTGCGGGGTGTCGCTGGTTCTGCCGCTGGGTGCCGCTGGTTCTGCCGCTGGTTCTGTCACTGGGTGCCTAGGTCCTGGATGCCGCTGGTTCTGCTGTTGGGTACTGCTTATGATTTGTGTGGTTCTGCCGTTGCGTACCTGCGTTCCTCTTCTCAGTCTTCGGGATTTGTACCTACGTTCCTCTTCTGCTGCTTATGATTTGGTTAGGTCTTAGCCTCTTAGATGGTATTTGTGTTGGTTTTCTTAGCCTTTTGGTCATAATTCATATAGTTAGTTTACTTAGTTGCTTCATTCAGTTTTTATTCTCATTTGCTGCATTGTTATTAATTTGATATAGTTCATTAATTTGTTCTGATGTGATTGAATTTATTCTGATGTAATTGTGTTCTGATAGAGTTCTGATGTAATTGTTTGTTACTTTGTTAATTAACAATTGTGTTCTGATGGAATTCTAATGGAGTTCTGATGTAATTGTGTTCTGATGGAGAAATATTTTATACTGAATTTATATTTTATTAATTGATCAATTTTGTTATTTTGTGAATTTCGTTATTAATGGAATTCAAGTTAATTTTGTTATTTTATTAATTGATGTAATTTTGTTCTGATGTAATTTGTATTTGTTACTTTACTAATTGATCAATTTTGTATTTATAATTTTATACTGAACTTCTCAATTTGTATTGAATTGTGAATTAATTTAGGTTTATAATTTTATTCTATGAGTAATGGAGAAATATTTCAAAAGAACATCATTGGAGATTGGATCCCAAAACAATTCATCGACTTCTTCTAACAAGAGGAGGTTTTTAGAATTCGAAGTAGAGAGTCTCGTAGCAGATCCAGGACAACGACCAAAGATTTCAAGTTATCATCCAAATGACAGAGATAAAGTTAGATGTGAATATTTGCAAAAAGGTCCTTGTCAACCAAGGACTCATGATTTTCGGCAAACTGCTTGTGGTTCTTCTTTTCGAAGATTTAATCCTAATTGGTTTGATGATTATGGTAATTGGTTAGAGTATAGTATATCAAAAGATGTTGTTTTTGTCTTTGTTGTTATCTTATGAAACTTGAGACTAAAGGTGGCGATGCTTTTGTAACCAATGGCTTTTCAAATTGGAAAAAAAAGGAGAGATTACAAACTCATGTTGGGATTCATGATAGTGCTCATAATCAAGCTTCGAGAAAATGTGAAGCACTTATGAAACCAAAATAACACATTAGTGCTGCTATTGAAAAACAATCTGAGCAAGCTAAAAAGAATTATCAAATTCATTTGATAGCCACAATTGATTGTATTAGATTTCTTTTGCGACAAGGATTGGCCTTTCGTGGTAATGATGAGACAGATGATTCTGTTAATCAAGGAAATTTTTTGGAACTTCTAAACTTTCTTGTGCAACATAATGAAGAGATTGATCGTGCTTTCAAAAATGCTCGTGGGAATCTTAAACTAAGAGCTCCCTCAATTCAAAAAGATATTGTAAGAGCTATTGCAAGTGAAACGACAAAAGTTATTGTTAATGATCCTGGGGATAAATTGTTTGTTATTTTGGTTGATAAAGCCCGCGACATTTCTATTAAGGAGCAAATGTCAGTTTTTTTAAGGTATGTGAATAAAGAAGGGCAAGTTAGGGAGCATTTTTTGGATCTTGTTCATATTTCTAATACTAATGCTTTATCTCTAAAATTAGCATTGGAGTCATTATTAGCAACATATAATTTAAGTTTATCAAGAGTACGTGGCCAAGGATATGATGGTGCAAGTAATATGCAAGGAGAATTTAATGGTTTGAAAACTTTGATATTGAAAGAAAATTCTTATGCTTTCTATGTACATTGCTTTGCTCACCAACTTCAGTTAGCTCTTGCAACGGTTGTAAAAAAACAAGTTGAAATTGCTTTGCTTTTTAATTTGTTAACCAATTTGTGCAATGTTGTTAGAGTTTCGTGTAAATGAAGAGATATGCTTCGTGATAGTCAGATGACTAAGACAATTGAAGCATTACAAAGTGGAGAAATTGTTAGTGGATATGGTTTGAATCAAGAAATAGCTTGTCTGAATCCAAGACACTGAAATTGCTAGATAGACAACTTCAAGAACTCAACAATCGTTTTACAGAGGTGAATACTGAATTACTTCTTTGTATAGCTTGTCTGAATCCAAGACACTCATTTCTTGTGTTTGATAAGGAGAAGTTAATCCAGTTAGCTCAATTCTATCCATTAGAATTTTTTTCTACTCAACTTTTGGCACTTGATAGTCAACTTGAGAACTTCATACTAGATGTGCATTCTGATGATCAATTCTCAAACTTAAATGGGATTGGTGCTCTTTCTCAGAAATTGGTTGAGACTCGAAAAAATATTGTTTATCCATTAGTGTTTCTTCTTTTGAAGTTAGCTTTAGTTTTGCCTGTAGCAACTGCATCAGTTGAAAGAACTTTTTCTGCTATGAACATCATAAAGAGTCGGCTTTGCAACCGTATGGGAGATGAATTTTTAAATGATTATTTAGTGACATACATAGAAAGAGAGACATTTGATTGTATTGACAATGAAAAGATTATTCAATCTTTTCAAAATATAAAACCCAGAAGAATGGAATTTTAAATTATTTATTATTTAAATTATTATTTTATTATTTTAATTTGTTAGTTAAATAATTTGAGGAGTAATCATATTTTATAATACTATAGTATAATTATATAAATTATTATTATGCTATATATATTTTGCCCCCACTGATAAAATTTTCTGAATCCATCACTGTCTGTGACCTTTATGACCGGAGGAAAATGTGGGCAATGACTCACATTCGTGGCCACTTTTTCGGTGGATTTCGGACGACATCAAGATGCGAGGATTTGCATTCGATGCTTGGTGAGTTTGTCCACTCCCACCATAATTTGAGGGACTTTGTTGAACAATTTTTTTGCTATGTATTGGAGATGAGATCTCGGGAAACACAATCCGATATGTGTAGCGTGGTTGGACACTTAGTGTTGCAAAGTCCGTTACATGATTTGGAAAGGTCTGCTGCAAAGTTACAAACGAGGAAGATATTTCTCTTGTTTCGGCCCATGTTGTCCCGTGCATGTACATTAAAGGTCCGATCTTGTACATTGACTCTGACATCGGACATATACACCATTTCACGGTCGGACAATTCACACAACTACTGGCATGTTTCGTACTATCCCGAGGATTCGATATTTAAGTGCTCTTGTTTAAGGATGGAATCCCTTGGAATACCATGTGATCACATTGTGGCTCTTCTTGTACATCTTCATTTCATGGAAATCCCAACGATTCTTGTTTTAGAGAGGTGGTCTAAGAACGCTCGGTTGAAGGTGAGGCAATATATTGAGAAGGGACCGTTTTGTTAGGACTCTATGGTAAGTTGTCGCAATTGGATGCTGAACGACTTATGTAGGGAGATGTGTGTGCTTGCTTCAGTGAGAGAAGATCAATTTGCAACAGTGACTAAGAAGGTACGTAGTGAGATCAATCAATTAAAGCACGATACCGAAGCCGGGCCTTTGTCATCCGCGGTTGTTGGCTAATCATGCACACTCGAGAGGTGCGTTCAAGACCCACTTGTTGTGCATCGTAAGAAGAGGCCAAAGAAGAACTCAGTTAACCGTACCTTGGTTAGGGGCGTAAGACGGTGCAGCGTTTGTTGTCGGGTTGGGCATAATCGAACTTCTTGCCAGTCAAATCGCCGGCAGGGCCAGCAACAGCAGCCTAGCCACGAGGAAGGCGTCGATGAAGGTAACTACTACACTCCTAACTTTGGGGAGGAAGTTAATGATGTTTATTCTTTAGTATTTTTTTAAATTCATTTGTTTTAGTTTGTCTCTATGATGATATTAAGTTAAATACGTATTATCTGATGCAGGAGTATGCTCATTACCACTCTCAACCCGTGGGGCAAGAGGAACACTTTTCTCCAGATGAAGAGGAGTTCCAAGTGCCATTGACGGATCCTTATTATAGTTGGCATGAGTAGAACAAATATAATTGTGGTTCAATTATTTTGATTTATTGTTAGCGAATTCCTTTATTATATAGGTTAACCATGTGTGAAGGTACCTTGCTGATGTAGTTTGGGTCTATGGTGTTATTATTGTAACCTTGACATGAGGATCTGCTTAAATTAAATTTGGTGCATGATTGGCTTTGCTGTGGCACACTTGGTTTGTTTTTTATCCGAGTATAAATCATGTGAAGTGCTTTGTAGTATTCTTGCCATGTTGAGATGTTTGCGGCAGGAAAACTAATTCTAATTTTTATTATTGTGACCCGAATTTCCTATTTTCTAATGAATTTGGAGGATTACTAATTCTAATTATTATTATTGTGACCTGAGTAAAAGGCTTACCACTGCACATACCCCTCAATAATGTGTGGGCTAATACACTTGTACATTTTTTATTAATAATGTAGTATATTTTTTTATTATTAATAACAGCAACCAATAAGCCTTGTAAATAGTTGCATTAAAGAAAGTTTTAGTAAAAAATTATTTTTATAGGTTTCTCTCCATGTCATGACCACAAAAATTGTTATCTTTCTTGTCATACTACTGCATTTAACTTCTCTTTTACTTGTCTAGCTTATAATAAATTTAACCTTCATGTACTCTTTTGTACTCTAATTTGGAGGCCCAGTAATTCTAATTAGTAATAATAAGTTTGAACACATAATTACTGGTATCAAGCCACAATAAGGTCGTAAAGAAAAGCCAAATAAGTAATGTTATCAAAACACAATATAGTAATAATAAGTAGTCCTTGGACATATGTTACTAGTGCAAAAGGTGGTCCGATTGAAACATAAGAAATGCATACTCCTAATACAACAAGTTTGAAAAATGCCATTTATTGCTCCGCAATCTGCCAGATCTACTTCAGTTTCGGCATCCAATGCCTCACCTCATTGAATGGAGCCATCAGTAATGCAAGTGCCGTGTGCACTCTGACCATGTATTCATCCATATGCAACATAAACTCAAAAATTTTTTGGAGAATACTAAAGCATAAGATGGGGTTCCCCTTCGTAAACAAAGATTAATGTTTGTAGTGGTTATTGACCTACTTTGTGATGAAGATTATGTTGAAACGTATCACCTATAGCCATCCAGTTTAGAACTAAAACAGCTTATGTGTTACTATCACGGTGAACTTGTTAATCACTCAAGTTGCCTTGCCAAAAAGTCCACAAGGCATGTTCAAAAAATAAAACAGAAAGACTATAATTTTTTTCCAAAAATATTACTCGTGATCTCATGTTTTAGACGAAAGCTGGATATTATTCAGCAAGTTCAGTTACTGCTCTATTACCGTTGTTGGCAAGAAGGAACTCTCTCCACTGGTGAGATTCTGAAGTTCATAAGGTCGCCGGTTATCCTAGAAAACTCAATTGGGTATGACGGGTTGCTAATCATGTGAGACACCGTATCTCCCTACACAGAAATGGGATTCGAGAATTATAAACAATACCAATCAGATTGTGCCGAGCCAACGAGACAATTTAGGGGAAAGCCATTTTACCAAATTGCGCACGGAAGCACTCTTGTTTATGCTCTCTTCTTCACTGGTGCATGAGTCCAAAAGATATATCACTCCCTCTCTAAATCCGATCACCGCAAGATACCAGTGGCCTGAATGTTCTTTAATCAGGAAGTAGCCCTACATCAAAATAGGCAGTTTGAAATGAATTAGTAGAGTTGTCAATACCTAACAAGGGAGGGAGGAAGAAGCATACTCACATAATGCAGGGTCATAGATGGCTTCAACCAAATTTCCTTGTAGCTGTTAATCAGTTCCATTACCAATTTAACTTCGCGTACATCCCTCTATAAATGTTACAGGTCGTTAGTAGAAAACATATGTTTCAACACCAGCCAAAAATAGGGAAGGTTTCTTTACCGCGAAAGATGGTGGCAAGCTCCAGAAATGTCTACCATCGAGGCCATCATTAGAAAGGGTCATTCTCATTGCAAATGCATGGAAAAAATCAACGTCCGGAATTTGACCCAGATGCAAAGTCCCAAAATAGTACCTCCTTAGAATGCAATCCCGAAACCTGACAAGCTCCTCGAAGGAAATGGGTCATGGATTTAACTGAAGTTCCACCAAATCTTACTCGTCAATTCATCAAAATAACTTACTCTGGGTCGCCATCGTGTTTGAAAACGTATGCCACCACCAATGATTGCAGTTGATTAAGCTTGTTCTCGCTCAGCCTAACCAAGTTTTCAGGAGAGGTCTGTTCAATACATCGGCCACTTCCCATGTTTATGAGGCTCCCGAACAGCTTTACTAATGTAGTAGAGGCGCTCTCGGATAGACCTCCGTTCATCGCAAGGCCTCTAGTGGTTGGCACACCATGAATAATTAGAGAAGGGAGCGATGACGGCTGCATAAATGGTCGTAACATGGATCCCATTCGGGGCAAGTTCGATTGTGCACAGCCTATTGCATTCCCAGCGTTTGTGGGCGGCCGACCAATGACAGGGGGTCGAGGATTGAAAGGGACTCCACCTGCGACATCAACACTTCCTCCACCCAAGAAGGATGACATCGACGGTGACGGCAAGTGGTTACTCTTCCTTGAGATTGATTTTTGCTCATCGAATCATTTGACACGCAATGGCGTGTGCATTGTACCCTGTGCCACATCACACTTTCCCTGGAGAAGATTATAGGGGCATGAAATTAGGTATCTCCAGGAGGAATATTTGTTTACATAACAAATTCTGTACCCAATCAAATCCAAAAATATTGATGGAAACCAATATTAGCCCAATCGCGAGGTTTGGTACTCCCTTTTTCCTATTTTTTTCATGTACTCAATTGTTTTGGCCCAAATTTTTATTCCCAATTTTTTGTTACATCATTCCATCAAGGAAACAATTTTTTAACGTGAAGTTTTTTTCCTTACAAAAGAAATAAAACAAAAAAAATTAACCTTTTTTTTGTCCCAAAAAAATCTAATTTATTCACAAAAGTTTTTTCAACGAAAGAAAAGAGCAAAATAAAAAAAAGTTGGTCAATCTGCCTCTAGAAAAATATTTACATCAAATACTAATTTCAGTATTAGGTTATATGATTACCTAAATGAAGTTTCTACATTTATTTGAAAAGGAAAAGCAAAAGAAAAAATATTTTTCAATCTGGCCCACACAAACAATAAGAGGAAGCAAAAGATAAAATGCATTTTCCAAATGAGCACATTATAAACTTCCATGGACAAGGTAGGAAACATATTAAGAGGATGCAACCGTGTGTGTACCTTGGCAGTGAAATTTACTTGGTTGGTTGTCTTTTGGCCTTTCCAAGGTGGAGCACAGTACCTCGCCACATTTGGGTGGTTTGTTTTGGTGTCGTCGTCGTCAGGAATACATATAAACACATTAGTATTCTGGTCTCCGACGGCGTGTTTCTGTGTTCTTGCCTTCTTAGATGCTCCAGCAACCTCAACATGATATGTCTCTATTTCAGTTAAGTATTCCAACATTGTTTGCTCATTTCGTTGAGCAGGAGAGCATAGGAGTTGGACAACACGGTCATGTTCCTGCAGCCGTCCTTCAAAAGCTTCAACCTTAGACGTCAAAACCTCAACCGCTGCCGTAAGAGCTTTCAAAGTGGCCATCAACTCCACATTATTGAGAGGTGGAGGAGGCTGCATTCCACAAACACCTCGAACACTCAGTATTTTAATGTAAGTACGTAATAATGCATGTAATGACATAAGGCACTAACCTGCTCAGACTTCTGCGTTAGCGTTGTGAGGCCTATTATATCTGGGGAGTCTTCCAGCAGCTTCAAGTTGTTCTCCCCTAGTACAGATCCCTCAACGACCGTGGTTGTTGCTGTTGCTGTCGGTGGAGGGTCATCTTGTGGGTGTGTTGATGAGCCTTCGCACATAGGCATTTGCTCTTTCGAACCTATAAGCTAATGGAAGCAAAGAAAATAGTTGCCTTCTAACTTGCTTGTTCCTTCTTTTATAGGAATACCTCCTAAGTGGACTAAAGAATGTCACACTTGCCTGGCCACGAGACAATACCAAAGCATTGCCATTAACATCAACGGAAGCCGCGAGAAGTGGATAAAGATGAAGACAAGGTTTTGCTCATAGTATGCTATTGGCCATAGTCAACCTTTGTATACAGGTGATATGTAACATCAATAGAAAAGCACAATCTTCAAAAATCTGGCTATCACATTTTGGCACCCTGCCTTTGTTTCAGTACTTTATCCACTGCCAATGAATAATACAACTTAGGATTCATTTTGTAGCTACTAGTTAATTAATAATAGTGTTATCCCTAATTGCACAGACTCACCTTTTAGATGCGATTTTTTTTACTGAATGAACATAAAAAAAAATAATTCACATGAAAAAAATAATTCAATTCATTTAACATTAAATTAACATATCAAACATTCATTTTCTTCCTATTATTAAAAATACTTTAGATTAGAAACATGTCCATGAAGTCTCATAAAATTATAATTTTTACAAATTTATAGAAAAAAACTTTTGTCCAAGTACAACTTTTTAATTATTTAAAAAATATCTATCCCTCTCATAAAATTATTTTCTACAATACAATCAGAGTTTGTATTTTTTAAAACTATATATAACTCCTATGAAAATATATTTATCTAAGTCACACTTGAGTATAAATTTTATAAGAATGAAAAGGTGGGTGGACGATGGCCCAAGTGTTTTTCATATCTATATTTTGTCTTATTCATGTCATCACCAAACCCTATACAGATATATTTTAAAGAAATGATATTCCCTCCAGAGTCAACTTCACCAACTAACTCATTTCTAATGATAAAGTTACATTGAAATAACAAATACAAGGGAACATGTTCTGAAACTCTAACTAGTGAGACAAAATGCATTAAATGCTTACAAGTTACAACAGACAAAGTGGCTCTCGAAACATATTTCAGCTGACTACAATAAACAAAGTGGCTCTTGGAGCATATTTCAGCCCACACTACCTTATGCCAGTCATGAGCGTACAAACTATCATGAGTTCGAATGAGGAATGTAAAAACTTTTAACATTATTTACCCTAAACCTACACTACATTGATGTCCCTTCCTTGAAATTTATGGCTGCGTGCTCAAGTAGAATCACCCTTCTGCCAGCATTGTGCCCATAGCCTAATGAGCCCTCCGATAGCATTGAATGGTCCAACGGCAACGGACACAGCAGTTCTGCCTCTCAGGGTCGAGTCGTCAAGCTGTGTGGGAAGTTAACACTAAGTGAAACTTTTCTATGAAAAAAATCAAGAATTTGTGTCACATAAGATTTGTACTAACCACTCCACTAATGTCAAGGGAATTAAAGCAACCTTCCGGGTCCAACCATGATATAACCCACACGCCAGAACTATCACTGCGAACATGCATTCGTTAACTATTAGTGAGTAAATTAATCTTTTGCTTAAATAGATAATAAACAGCCTTATGATGATAAATGTTGGGTTGGTATAACCTTGTGTTGCAATTTGGAATGCCTTGTCCTCTGCGAATCGGCCAATCCTTAAGATTATTAAGTGTGTTTACTTTAAGAGGACCATACACAGGCGATGTCATCAGATCATGGATTCTCCCGAGCTGAAACATCCAACATGCAATGCACAATCTAAGGAGTAAGTCATATTTAATCTATAGCTTAAAAACGAACAAGGTATAGTTGAAGACTCACAATGTCTTTCATAAGTTGTTCCCTACCAGGTATCATATTGGCATCCGAATAAGAGTCCAAATGGTAGGCAGCTTTATCCACGAAATCAACCACCATACAATACCATTGCCCCAAAATGTCCTCAATTGGAACAAATATCTGATTCAATATGTACAACATGAAGTTCAACACCTTCAATATGGGACAATTTGGCAGATATAATAGAATGTAGAAACTCACGTGGTTAACAAAACGACTAGGTTTCACCCAAAATAGAATGTATGTCTCTGTGAGTTCCTCTAGTGGCAATCCCTTGGCGACGTCTTCCTGAAATGGAATCCAAGGTCATTATCAGAGACTCACATCACAAACCATTAATTAATGATACAGGCCAATTATGCTCCACATACGGCAAAAGCAGGTGGGAGGCACCAAAAGAACGAATGCCTAACATGCTGAATTGAACATGTGTTTCACATTGCTACCATTTCAACAACCCTCCCATCTATAGGTCGTCCAGGTATCAACGTTTGAATATGTCACCTTGTGAGTCGATATTGGAGCATTCTGACAAGGGTTTCCCTAAATTGAAGCAAACGTTAAAGGGAGTCACACATAACAAATGAAGCAAATAATCATCATCACATACTCATTAGACATGCACATAAATGCTCTACTTCAATGTAAATCACTATTGCATATAAATGTTCTAGAATATGAAATTTTACCCGCGTTGTGTTGCAGGCAGTAGCAGCTCTTGAACGCTTTGTCGGCGCTGATCCAGTGCATCGCCTATCCAGTGAGTGGAAGAGCCTCCTTCCTTTTAGTATCGGGGCTGTCAGTGGCTGCGACAGGTTGTTCTCCTTCGAGTCAACTGTAATAGTTAGGATTTCTAGAGAAAGGGTTGGAGCTTTGCTTGGAATGAAGGAGTCGCGTAAGATGGTGGCATCTCTACGATTCGTCGATTTAGAAACATCATTAGCAATAGCTTGCACATTTTTAGTGTGTCCATGCAAAACAAAGGTAGCAGCGGAATCATCTTCTTCCCTACAAAAGTGTTAATATAGTATAGAAGATTATTACCATGGATGGAAAAAAAAGACCATGCACATAAAATGCATTTCAAAATAGCATTCATCCACTTGAGATTTCGCTGCTGGGAAGCAATTGTGCATGGTTTGGATGGAAACATGTCTTTGTACCTAGTAGACCACTTGAATATAGATGAAAGAGAAAAAAATAATTAGTATTGGGCACATAAACCTCCAAATTAAGTGTGGAATATATAGTGATACTACTCTCCCAACATATGAGACTATTGGATAATACCCATCGTATAATGTTGCACTATATTAGACCAGTGGACACTACCATTATTTTATTTTGCATGTCAAACTAGGCTTCACACCAACAACCAGGTGTCCTATTGTGTAATAACATATATTTTATTGTAATTCATAGTAAATTTATAATCACATGCATTTAACTTAACATGAATTCATGGTATAACAATATTTATATTAATAGTAAAAGTATAAATTATGAATACAACTAAAGATCTAACAGCAGAAGTATTTATATTTATGAGTCTTATTAATATTATTTCAAACATTATTGAAATTCTTATATACATATAACATAACTTTTTCTACAATCTCAATTGAAAAATATATTTTATTCCAAGAATTCAAAAATAAATAAGGATAATTAAACTATAAATGAGACAACTAGCAATAAAAAGATATGAAGACGGAAATATTATGGAATAATGTTATTATTGGCCGAATACATGGACTGGTATACATTAAGAAAACAAAAAAAATTCCACAACGATTAAAATGGCCAAAATTTTACTTTACTTAATTCTCATTTATTGGGACACAAGGGAACCGTTGGAACACATATCTGAAATTCAATTCACGAATTCATTATGCCAACTAACAGATGCCTAGCTACTTCCTTTAAAAAGGCATGACTCAAACACTATAACACCATTATTCTATAACATCCCTTCTTATTATTCATTCAAAATAATGGTCATGCCCAAAAAGAAATTCTATGTTGTTTTCCATGGAAAAAACCTAGGATCTACAACAATTGGCCAGAGTGTTTCGCTCAGGTGAGCGGTTTCTGTGGTAACCTACACAAGTCTTACGAGGACTATAACCAAGTTAGGATTGTGATAAACTTCAATTTTGTGGTTTATCTTGTATTTATTTGAGGGGATTTTATCAATACTTTCCGCACTTATCCACATAAATTGCATGGTTTTGTGTTCCGTCCTTATTTGGCCTTCTGATTGAAAACATGCTCATTTGAACCGAATTTGCCATATTTTGATCTTTTCTGTTACCACTCGATGCCGTGACGCGTCTGTTAAGTGATTTCAGAGTTTACAAGGCATGATCGGTCTAGAAGAAGGAAAAGAAGCATGCACAAGTGAGGAAGCATGAAAGCTTTGAAGCTTTGGAGCCTAGGCATCGACGCGCACGCGCACCTGGCGCGTACGCGTGGATGCGTGCTGATGGAGATCGACGCGCACAACTAGCGCTTCCGCGCAGATCGGAAAAAGCATCATCGACGCGCGCGCGCACCGTGCGCTTCCGCGTGGATTGAGAAGCCCATCGACGCGCACGCGCACCTGGCGCGTACGCGTCGCGCCCAGCACGTGACCTCATTAATGAAATCGTGGCTGGCAATTTCTGAGGCTCTAGAAGTCCCAATTGAAGGCTGGCTCTGCATGGAAATGACCCAAGAATTGTAGAGGAAGGGGAGGGGATCATTCACTATACACTTAGACACAATTTTAGCTAGTTTTTGGTTTTTGTACTTCTAGGGAGCGAGAGAAACCTTGGTTCCTCTCTAGATCTAGTTTGATTTGATCTTCACTTGTTGAATTCTGAATTGGATCTTGTCAATTTCTAGTTTTGATTACTTAATTTGAATTCCTTAGTATAATTTTATTTAGATCTTGTGTTAGATTTATGTTTTCTTGTCAATTGTCATTTTCTACCCATTTTGTGAATCTTGTGGATCTTGAATTGTTAATGTTACATTGATGATTTCCATGATTAATTGTGTTGTTTGAGTGAATTTACATTGATAATTGTTAGTGAGTACTTGTTAATTTCAATTTAATTACATTTTGAATATGTCTTTTAGTGATACTCACCATGTGTTTGATGAAATGTTTCCTTTAGTTATGGAGTAGTTCCCTTTACTCTTGGCCTAGGCTAAGGAAATTGGGTAAACTTGAGTCATTTGGTCTAATTGGTTTGGTGATTTGAGAACCCTTAGTGGTCAAGTTGATACCCATTGACACTAGTACACTACTAAGTCAATTGGTAGTTGGATTGGGACTTATGAGTTGAGATTGATCAAACCACTTGACGTACCTCAAGCTTAGGAGTAAACATTACGTACTTAAAGCTCTTGGAGGTAGACTTAGTGAGTTTGGTTCCTCATAATTGTCAAGATATGGTAGTTAGACAAGGATCGTGATCCAAATTTCCATGCCTAGCCAAGAGTTGCTTTTATTATTCATACTTGAAAAACCAAAAATTTCAATTGCTTAATTTTAGTTAGAGTTACTTGTTAGTTTTAGAGTAGGATTACATTAAATGTTCTCTTATTAGTTTGGAATTGCTCATATCTTGCTTTAGTTACTTGAATTAGTTTCTTGCACTTTAAGATTTCTTGCTTGTTAAATATTTTCGTTTAATTTCTTGCTCATGACTTGCAATCCTGGAATTCTAACCAATGTTGATGCACATGTTTGCCCATTCCTTGTAAGACGACCCGAGGTTTGAATACTTCGGTTACTTTTATTGGGGTTGAACTTTGTGACAACCAATTCCATCTAAATTTGATTTGAGAGTTGATTATCGGTTTGGACTATACTAACAACGGAAATATCTTGTGGAATTCCAAACCGGTATAGATTCCTCACATCAAATATTTGGCGTCATTGCCGGGGAATGGTTGCAACGTATGCCTTGATATTGGTTATGTGAATATGTGAATAGTGTAGATAGTTTACTTGCTTTCAACACTTAGTTGTAGTTTAGATTTCTTTTGTGCATGTGCTATGACTTCCAAGTTTGATGACTCGGTCTCAACCGAATTCTAGCTTAGCCGAGTTTGACCCTGAGATTGAAAGAACTTTGTTACACACTCGGCAAGCTAGACGGCTGAAGAACTGAAGATTGATGGTTTAGAAGTTATAGTAAATTCTCGTTGCGAGTATAGTTACTAAACCAAGCAATCAACCTTTCTTACAAACGTTTTGGTTGTCACAAGTAACAAACCCCTTAAAATTGATAACCGAGTATTTAAACCTCGGGTCGTCTTCTCAAGGAACTGCAGGGAAGTATGTTCTTATTATTGGTTGTGGAGATTGTAGAATTGGGGGTTTCAAGAATGAGGAATGAGTAATTTAATGACAAGTAAATTAAATGGCAATTAAAATAAATAAATAACTGCAAAGCAAACTTTTGGCAAGGTATGAGAAATTGGAAGTCCAGACTTAGTTATTCTTATCAATAACAATGAAAGTTGAATCTTAATTCCACTTAGTCAACCTTTACTAAAGTAAAGGAAAGTCAAGGGACTAATTAGTTTGATCTTCAAATCCTATTTATTTCCTAAGAAAAGGTTGGGATTATTGAAGCTCAGTTCAATTAGCAAAGATAACAGTTATCAATTATGTTGAGCTAAGATAACTCCTGAGTTACTGCTTTCTTAACCAAGACCAAAAGAGGAAAAAAAGTAAATTTGCTGGAATAAAAATGCCTTCAAATGTAAAGCGACAATAACATAAATTAAAGGAAGCAATCATAAATTGAAATACCTCAAATAGCATTAATAAGGGAAATCATAATCTAACATGAAGAGTTCATAAACTAAATTGGAAAAATAAATAAAAATAAAGAACCTGGGATTGAGAGTTACTCCTAAAACTAAGAGAAGTCCTAAATCCTAAGAGAGAGAGGAGAGAGCCTCTCTCAAAACTAGATCTAAATCATGAGAAGTAACTAAATTGGCGAGCTTTCCTTGTCACGCGGTCGCGTCAGTCATGCGATCGCGTCATATATGTTTTGCTTAAGGTGCGCGGTCGCGTCAGTCATGCGACCGCGTCGCCCATGCAATCGCGTGGATGGCAGTTTCTTCAGAAACTCCGTTTTGCGCTTTCCTTCCATTTTTGTATGTTTCCTTTTCCATCCTTTAAGTCATTCCTGCCTTAGAAGATCTGAAACTACTCAACACACTAATCACGGAATCGAATGGAAATAAAGGTAATTAAAATAATTAATTTAAAAGCATAGGAAACATGTTTTTCACATACATCACATAATAAGGAAGGAAAAGTAAAACCATGCAATTAATATGAATAAGTGGGTGAAGAATTGAATAAATCACTCAAATTAAGCACAAAATATATCATAAAATATGGGTTTATCAACCTCCCCACACTTAAACAATAGCATGTCCTCATGCTAAATCCAAAGTAAAAAGTAAGGTTAAAGTGGTGGAATGTCATGCAATGCAATCTAATCTAAATGCAACTACCTAAATGAATGATGCATCATGCAATTCTACTTTTTTATTCACTCACTTGTATATAAAGCTTGCATGTAGTTGAATTAATTCACATTCTCAAGGAGTCATATATGTATATATATAGCCAAACCTTAGATAATCAATAAGCACTTTTACAATTGAGATGGGAGAAAAAGCATTTTATGAACTTGCAAGACAATTAGATAATTCAAACAGAGATAAATGTTAATGAGCTATTGAACCCTCACTGGATTTGTGTTTACTCTCTAGTCACTCAGTGTTTATTGGGTTAATCACTCTATTCCTCTTTTTATTCTTCCTTTCTATAACTTTGTTCTTCATCTAACCAATCAACAATTATAGAATACAGTCATACCAAAAATCATGAGGTCTTTAATTAAGGTTGTAATGGGGCCAAGGTAAAGGTAAGGATATATGTATAAGGCTAAGTGAGCTAATAAGTAAATCCTTAATTAGACTAAGATCTCACCTAACATACATACTTAGTAAAACAAAACTTCTTTACCTATTTTCCCATATTTTCCCACTTGATGTTACATGCTCATGTTTCAATTTTTTATTTCTATCCCATGTGCATTGCTTTTATTTTGCATTTGGGGAATTCTTTTGTATCCCCTTTATTAAATATTGAAAAATAACCCTTTTTTTTAATGCACACGGTAATTTAATCACTTTGATTTCTCATGAGCATGCTTCCCAAAATTTCTTAATTTGAGTTATTTTATTCCTTTTAACTTTTCTACCTTTTGTTTTTATCATCCATGTTTCCAATAGGTTTCCCACATTTTAAACTATTCATAATTTTCTATCTTAAGCTAACCAAGGATTCAACTTGGGATTTTATTTTGTTTTTCTGCTTAAGGCTAGTAGTGTGGTGATGAGCGGATAATTTATACGCTTTTTGGCATTGTTTTTAGTATGTTTTTAGTAGGATCTAGTTACTTTTAGGGATGTTTTCATTAGTTTTTATGATAAATTCACATTTCTGGACTTTACTATGAGTTTGTGTGTTTTTCTGTGATTTCAGGTATTTTCTGGCTGAAATTGAGGAACTTGAGCAGAAATCAGATTCAGAGGTTGAAGAAGGACTGCTGATGCTGTTGGATTCTGACCTCCCTGCACTCAAAGTGGATTTTCTGGAGCTACAAAACTCGAAATGGCGCGCTTCCAATTGCGTTGGAAATTAGACATCCAGGGCTTTCCAGCAATATATAATAGTCCATACTTTGGCCAAGAATTGACGACGTAAACTGGCGTTCAACGCCAGCCTTCTGCCCAAATCTGGCGTCCAGCGCCAGAAAAGGAGCCAAAACCAGAGTTGAACGCCCAAACTAGCACAAAAGCTGGCGTTCAACTCCACAAATGGCCTCTGCACGTGCAACACTTAAGCTCAGCCCAAACACACACCAAGTGGGCCCCGGAAGTGGATTTATGCATCAATTACTTACTCATGTAAACCCTAGTAGCTAGTTTATTATAAATAGGACCTTTTACTATTGTATTAGGTATCTTTTGATCATCTTTTGATCTTTTTGATCATCTTAGGATCTTAGGATCATCTTTGAACGCATTGTTCTTAGATCAAGGGGGCTGGCCATCTCGGCCATGCCTGGACCTTCACTTATGTATTTTCAACGGTAGAGTTTCTACACTCCATAGATTAAGGTGTGGAGCTCTGCTATTCCTCAAAGATTAATGCAAAGTACTACTGTTTTCTATTCAATTCTTCTTATTTCGCTTCTAAGATATCCATTCGCACCCAAGAACGTGATGAAGGTGATGATTATGTGTGACGCTCATCATCCTTCTCCCTTATGAACGCGTGCCTAACAAACACTTCTGTTCTACATGAAATAAGCTAGAATGAATATCTCTTAGATCTCTTAACCGGAATCTTTGTGGTGTAAGCTAGAATGATGGCGGCATTCAAGAGAATCCGGAAAGTCTAAACCTTGTCTGTGGTATTCCGAGTAGGATTCAATGAATAAATGACTGTGACGAGCTTCAAACTTGCGATTGTTGGGCGTTAGTGACAGACGCAAAAGGAGGGTGAATCCTATTCCAGCATGATCGAGAACCGACAGATGAATAGCCGTGCCGTGACAGGGTGCGTGAGCATATTATTCACTGAGAGGAGGGGATGTAGCCACTGACAACGGTGATGCCCTTGCATAAAGCCAGCCATGGAAAGGAGTAAGACTGATTGGATGAAGATAGCAGGAAAGCAGAGGTTCAGAGGAACGAAAAGTATCTCCATTCGCTTATCTGAAATTCCTACCAATGATTTACATAAGTATCTCTATCCCTATTTTATTATATAATATTCGAAAACACCATTATCAATTTATATCTGCCTGACTGAGATTTACAAGGTGACCATAGCTTGCTTCATACCAACAATCTCCGTGGGATTCGACCCTTACTCACGTAAGGTATTACTTGGACGACCCAGTGCACTTGCTGGTTAGTTGTATCGAAGTTGTGACAATTATGTATTGAGATCAGCGCACCAAGTTGCTCACGTTGCCAGGGATTGTTTGAGCCTGGACATCACAATTTCGTGCACCAAGTTTTTGGCGCCGTTGCCGGGGATTGTTTGAGTTTGGACAACTGACGGTTCATCTTGTTGCTCAGATTAGGTAATTTTCTTTTCGATTTGTTTTCTTTTCAAAAATTTTTCAAAAATATTTTCAAAAAAAATTTTTCATCTGTTTTCGAAAAAAATAAAAATGTCTTCAAAATTTTATTCAAAATTTTTAAGAATGAATTCTAGTGTTTCATGAAGCATGTGAAGCCTGGCCGGCTGTAAAGCCATGTCTAAATTTATTTGGACTGAGGCTTGCAATTTGTTATCAAGAGCAAGCTAGTTGTTGCTAATCAACCTGCTGCTGATCCTCAATCACCTGCTGAAGCTTGGCTGGCCATTGGCCATGTCTAGTGTTTTGGACCGGAGCTTTCATTGAAAGCTTGGCTGGCTAGTGAGCCATGTCTAATTCCTGGACTGAAGCTTTAGACTAAGAATGCAGGATTCCTGGAATTCATATTAAAAATTTTAGAATCCTTATTTTCCTTTTTCTATTAATTTTCGAAAAATCCAAAAAAAAAAAAATTAGAAAATCATAAAAATCAAAAATATTTTCTGTTTCTTGTTTGAGTCTTGAGTCACATTATAAGTTTGGTGTCACTTGCATATGCATCTTGCATATTTCGAAAATTCATGCATTCATAGTGTTCTTCATGATCTTCAAGTTGTTCTTGGTAAGTCTTCTTGTTTGATCTTGATGATTTTTTGTTTTGTGTCTTTTCATGTTTATCATATGCATTCTTGAATTCTTAGTGTCTAAGCATTAAAGAATTCTAAGTTTGGTGTCTTGCATGTTTTCTTTGCATTAAAAAATTTTTCAAAAATATGTTCTTGATGTTCATCATGTTCTTCATAGTGTTCTTGGTGTTCATCTTGACATTCATAGCATTCATGCATGCATTCATCGTTTTGATCTAAAAATTTCATGCATTGCATCCTTTTAGTGTTTTTCTCTTGCATCATAAAAATTCAAAAATCAAAAAAATTATATCTTTCCCTTTTTCTCTCATCAAATTCGAAAATTGAGTTGACTTTTTCAAAAATTTTTAAAAAATTCAAATTGTTTCTCATGAGTCAATTCAAATTTTCAATTTGAAAATCTTATCTTTTTCAAAATCTTTTTCAAAAATCAAATCTTTTTCAAAATTCTTAATTATTTTCGAAAATTCCAAAAATATTTTTCAAAAAATCTTTTTCTTATTTTTATATCAAATTTTCGAAAATAACATAATCAATTAATGTTTTGATTCAAAAATTTGAAGTTTGTTACTTGCTTGTTAAGAAAGATTCAAACTTTGAGTTCTAGAATCATATCTTGTGATTTCTTATGAATCAAGTCATTAATTGAGATTTTAAAAATCAAATATTTTTCAAAAACTAATTTCTATCATATCTTTTCAAAAATATCTTCTCATCTTATCTTTTTCAAAAATATCTTTTCAAAATATCTTTCCTAACCTCCTAACTTCCTATCTTTTCAAAATTTGTTTCAACCAACTAACTAACTTTTTGTTTGTTTCTTAACTTTTTCAAAACTACCTAACTAACTCTCTCTCTCTCTAATTTTTGAAAATATCTCCCCTCTTTTTCAAAATTTCTTTTTAATTTATTAATTATTTTAATTTTTAAATCTTAATTTTCGAAAATTACTAACACATTTTCAAAAACCAATTTTCAAAAATCACTAACTCCTTTTCAAAAATAATTTTCGAAAATTCCCTCTCTCTCTCTCATCCTATTCTATTTATTCATTCATTAACTAACATCTCTTCCTCACATCATCACCAAATTCGAACCCCCTCTTTTATCTGTGTTCGAATTTCTTCCTCTTTTCTTCTACTAACAATAAGGATCCTCTTTACTGTGACATAGAGGATTCCTCTTCTTTTCTTTTTCTCTCCTCTTTCTTATGAGCAGGGACAGAGAAAAAGGCATTCTTGTTGAAGCTGATCCAGAACCTGTTAGGACTCTGAAGAGAAAATTAAGAGAAGCTAAAATACAACAATCCAGAGACAACTTAATTGAAAATTTCGAACAAGTAAAGGAGATGGCAGCCGAACTCAACAACAATGCAAGGAGAATGCTTGGTGACTTTACTGCACCTAATTCCAATTTACATGGAAGAAGCATCTCCATTCCTGCCATTGGAGCAAACAATTTTGAGCTGAAACCTCAATTAGTTTCTCTGATGCAGCAGAACTGCAAGTTTCATGGACTTCCATCTGAAGATCCTTTTCAGTTCTTAACTGAATTCTTGCAGATATGTGATACTGTTAAGACTAATGGAGTAGATCCTGAAGTCTACAGGCTCATTCTTTTCCCTTTTGCTGTAAGAGACAGAGCTAGATTATGGTTGGATTCTCAACCCAAAGACAGCCTGAACTCTTGGGATAAGCTGGTCACGGCTTTCTTAGCCAAGTACTTTCCTCCTCAAAAGCTGAGCAAGCTTAGAGCTGATGTTCAAACCTTCAGACAGAAAGAAGGTGAATCTCTCTATGAAGCTTGGGAAAGATACAAACAGTTGACCAAAAAGTGTCCTTCTGACATGCTTTCAGAATGGACCATCTTGGATATATTCTATGATGGTTTATCTGAGCTATCAAAGATGTCACTGGACACTTCTGCAGGTGGATCCATTCACCTAAAGAAAATGCTTGCAGAAGCTCAAGAACTCATTGACATGGTTGCTAATAACCAGTTCATGTACACTTCTGAAAGGAATCCTGTGAATAATGGGACGCCTATGAAGAAGGGAGTTCTTGAAGTTGATACTCTGAATGCCATATTGGCTCAGAATAAAATATTGACTCAGCAAGTCAATATGATCTCTCAGAGTCTGCATGGAATGCAAGCTGCATCCAACAGTACTCAAGAGGCATCTTCTGAAGAAGAAGCTTATGATCCTGAGAACCCTGCAATAGCAGAGGTAAATTACTTAGGTGAACCTTATGGAAACACCTATAACTCAACATGGAGAAATCATCCAAATTTCTCATGGAAGGATCAAAAGCCCCAACAAGGCTTTAATAATGGTGGAAGAAACAGGTTTAACAATAATAAACCTTTTCCATCATCAACTCAGCAACAGACAGAGAACTCTGAACAAAATGCTTCTAATTTAGCAAATCTAGTCTCTGATCTATCTAAATCCACTGTAAGTTTCATGAATGAAACAAGGTCTTCCATTAGAAATTTGGAAGCACAAGTGGGCCAGCTGAGTAAAAGGATCACTGAAATCCTTCCTAGTACTCTCCCAAGCAATACAGAAGAGAACCCAAAAGGAGAGTGCAAGGCCATTGACATAAGTGCCATGGCCGAACCTGTGAGGAGAGGAGAGGACGTGAATCCCAAGGAGGAAGACCCCCTGGGACGTCCAGTGGTCAATAAGGAGCTTCCCTCCGAGGAACCAAAGGAATCTGAGACTCATCTAGAGACCATAGAGATTCCATTGAACCTCCTTATGCCCTTCATGAGCTCTGATGAGTATTCCTCTTCTGAAGAGAATGAGGATGTTACTGAAGAGCAAACTGCCAAGTTTCTTGGTGCAATCATGAAGCTAAATGCCAAATTATTTGGCATTGATACTTGGGAAGTTGAACCTCCCTTGTTCATCAATGAACTAAGTGATCTGGATCAACTGACATTGTCTCAGAAGAGACAGGATCCTGGAAAGTTCATAATACCCTGTACCATAGGCACCATGATCTTTAAGGCTCTGTGTGACCTTGGTTCAGGAATAAACCTCATGCCCCTCTCTGTAATAGAGAAACTGGGAATCTATGGGGTGCAAGCTGCTAAAATCTCACTGGAGATGGCAGACAGCTCAAGAAAACAGGCTTATGGACAAGTAGAAGATGTATTAGTAAAGGTTGAGGGCCTTTACATCCCTGCTGATTTCATAGTCCTGGATACTGGAAAGGAAGAGGATGAATCCATCATCCTAGGAAGACCTTTCCTGGCCACAGCAAGAGCTGTGATTGATGTTGACAGAGGTGAAATAGTCCTTCCATGGAATGAGGACTCCCTTGTGTTTAAAACTCAAGGATCTCCCTCTGCAACCATGGAGAGGAAGCATGAAAAGCCTCTCTCCAAGCAGAGTCAACCAGAGCCCCCACAGTCAAACTCTAAGTTTGGTGTTGGGAGGCCACAACCAAACTCTAAGTTTGGTGTTGAACTCCCATATCCAAACTCTAAGTTTGGTGTTGGAGAGTCTCAACAAAGCTCTGCACATCTGTGAGGCTCCATGAGAGCCCACTGTCAAGCTATTGACATTAAAGAAGCGCTTGTTGGGAGGCAACCCAATGTTTATCTAATTCTTATTTTTATTGTTTTTCATGTTTTCTTAGGTTCATGATCATGTGGAGTCACAAAATAAATATAAAAATTGAAAACGGAATCAAAAACAGCAGAAGAAAAATTACACCCTGGAGGAGCATCTGTCTGGCGTTCAGCGCCAGAACAGAGCATGGTTCTGGCGCTGAACGCCCAAAATGGGCAGCTTCTGGGCGCTGAACGCCAGAAATGGCACACAGATGGGCGTTGAACGCCCAAAATGGCCACCAACCTGGCGCTGAACGCCCAGAGTTGGATACAAAGGCATTTTTACATGCCTAATGGGTGCAGGGATGTAAATCCTTGAACACCTCAGGATCTGTGGACCCCACAGGATCCACTCAAGATCTGTGGACCTCACAGGATCCCCACCTACCTCCACTCACTTCTTCTCACCACTCTCTTTCACACAACCCCATAAACACTCTTATCCAAAAACCCTTCACCAATCACCTCAAACTCTCTTCCCCATCACCTCTTCACCACTCACATCCACCCACTCTTCCCAATAAACCTACCTCATAAACTCCACCTACCTTCAAAATTCAAAACCAATTTCCCACCCAAACCCACCCATATGGCCGAACCTTAACCCCCCCTCCATTCCCTATATAAAGACCTCCATTCTTCACCAAATTCACACAACACACCCCTCTACACTCTCCTTAGCCGAAACCACATCTCCCTCTCCCTCTCCATATTTCTTCTTCTTCTTCTTCTATTCTTTTGTTTATTGCTCGAGGGCGAGCAATATTCTAAGTTTGGTGTGGTAAAAGCATAGCTTTTTTTCTTTTTCCATTACCATTGATGGCACCTAAGACCGGAGAATCCTCTAGAAGAGGGAAAGGGAAGATAAAAGCTTCCACATCCGAGTCATGGGAGATGGAAAGGTTCATCTCCAAAGCCCATCAAGACCACTTCTATGATGTTGTGGCCAAGAAGAAGGTGATCCCTGAGGTCCCTTTTAAACTCAAAAGAAATGAGTATCCGGAGATCCGACATGAAATTCAAAGAAGAGGTTGGGAAGTTCTAACAAATCCCATCCAACAAGTCGGCATCCTAATGGTTCAAGAGTTCTATGCCAATGCATGGATCACCAAGAACCATGATCAAAGTAAGAACCCGGATCCAAAGAACTATGTTACAATGGTTTGGGGGAAATACTTAGATTTTGGTCCGGAGAATGTGAGGTTGGCGTTCAACTTGTCATACATGGAAGAAAACGCACGCCCCTACACAAGGAGAGTCAACTTTGATCAAAGGTTGAACCAAGTCCTTATGGACATATGTGTAGAAGGAGCTCAATGGAAGATTGACTCCAAAGGCAAGCCGGTTCAACTAAGAAGATTGGACCTCAAGCCTATTGCTAGAGGATGGTTGGAGTTTATTCAATGCTCAATCATTCCCACTAGCAACCGGTCTGAAGTTACTATAGACCGGGCCATCATGATCCATAGCATCATGATTGGAGAAGAGGTGGAAGTTCATGAGATTATACCTCAAGAACTCTACAAGGTGGCTGACAAGTCCTCCACCATGGCAAGGTTAGCCTTTCCTCACCTCATTTGCCACCTATGCAATTCAGCTGGGATTGACATAGAGGGAGATATCCTCATTAAAGAGGAAAAGCCCATCACTAAGAAAAAGATGGAGCAAGCAAGAGAGCCCAGTCATGGAGCTCAAGAGGCGCAAGAAGCTCATCACCCTGAGATTCCGGAAATGCCTCAAATGCACTTTCCTCCACAAAACTATTGGGAGCACATCAACACCTCCCTAGAAGAATTGAGTTCCAATATGGGACAACTAAGGGTGGAACATCAAGAGCACTCCATCATGCTTCATGAAATAAGAGAAGATCAAAAAGCAATGAGGGAGGAGCAACAAAGACAAGGAAGAGACATAGAAGAGCTCAAGGACATCATTGGTTCCTCAAGAAGGAAACGCCACCATCACTAAGGTGGATTCATTCCTTGTTCTTCTTTCTTCTGTTTTTCGTTTTCTATGTTATGTGCTTATCTATGTTTGTGTCTTCATTACATGATCATTAGTAGTTAGTAACTTTGTCTTAAAGATATGAATGTCCTATGAATCCATCACCTCTCTTAAAAGAAAAATGTTTTAATTCAAAAGAACAAGAAGTACATGAGTTTCGAATTTATCCTTGAACTTAGATTAATTATATTGATGTGGTGACAATGCTTCTTGTTTTCTGAATGTATGCTTGAACAGTGCATATGTCTTTTGAAGTTGTTGTTTAAGAATGTTAAATATGTTGGCTCTTGAAAGAATGATGACTAGGAGACATGTTATTTGATAATCTGAAAAATCATAAAAATGATTCTTGAAGCAAGAAAAAGCAGCAAAGAACAAAGCTTGCAGAAAAAAAAAGGGGGCGAAAAAAAAAGTAGAAAAAAAATAGAAAGAAAAAAGAAAAAGCAAGCAGAAAAAGCCAATAACCCTTAAAACCAAAAGGCAAGGGCAAATAAAAAGGATCCCAAGGCTTTGAGCATCAGTGGATAGGAGGGCCTAAAGGAATAAAATCCTGGTCTAAGCGGCTAAACCAAGCTGTCCCTAACCATGTGCTTGTGGCGTGTAGGTGTCAAGTGAAAACTTGAGACTGAGCGGTTAAAGTCAAGGTCCAAAGCAAAAACAAAGAGTGTGCTCAAGAACTCTGGACACCTCTAATTGGGGACTTTAGCAAAGCTGAGTCACAATCTGAAAAGGTTCACCCAATTATGTGTCTGTGGCATTTATGTATCCGGTGGTAATATTGGAAAACAAAGTGCTTAGGGCCACGGCCAAGACTCATAAAGAAGCTGTGTTCAAGAATCATCATACTGAACTAGGAGAGTCAATAACACTATTCGAAATCTGAAGTTCCTATAGATGCCAATCATTCTGAACCTCAATGGATAAAGTGAGATGCCAAAACTATTCAAGAGGCAAAAAGCTATAAGTCCCGCTCATTTAATTGTAGCTATGTTTCATTGATAGTTTGGAATTTATAGTATATTCTCTTCTTTTTATCCTATTTGATTTTCAGTTGCTTGGGGACAAGCAACAATTTAAGTTTGGTGTTGTGATGAGCGGATAATTTATACGCTTTTTGGCATTGTTTTTAGTATATTTTTAGTAGGATATAGTTACTTTTAGGGATGTTTTCATTAGTTTTTATGATAAATTCACATTTCTAGACTTTACTATGAGTTTGTGTGTTTTTCTGTGATTTCAGGTATTTTCTGGCTGAAATTGAGGGACTTGAGCAGAAATCAGATTCAGAGGTTGAAGAAGGACTGCTGATGCTGTTGGATTCTGACCTCCCTGCACTCAAAGTGGATTTTCTGGAGCTACAAAACTCGAAATGGCGCGCTTCCAATTGCGTTGGAAATTAGACATCCAGGGCTTTCCAGCAATATATAATAGTCCATACTTTGGCCAAGAATTGACGACGTAAACTGGCGTTCAACGCCAGCCTTCTGCCCAAATCTGGCGTCCAGCGCCAGAAAAGGAGCCAAAACCAGAGTTGAACGCCCAAACTAGCACAAAAGCTGGCGTTCAACTCCACAAATGGCCTCTGCACGTGCAACACTTAAGCTCAGCCCAAACACACACCAAGTGGGCCCCGGAAGTGGATTTATGCATCAATTACTTACTCATGTAAACCCTAGTAGCTAGTTTATTATAAATAGGACCTTTTACTATTGTATTAGGTATCTTTTGATCATCTTTTGATCTTTTTGATCATCTTAGGATCTTAGGATCATCTTTGAACGCATTGTTCTTAGATCAAGGGGGCTGGCCATCTCGGCCATGCCTGGACCTTCACTTATGTATTTTCAACGGTAGAGTTTCTACACTCCATAGATTAAGGTGTGGAGCTCTGCTATTCCTCAAAGATTAATGCAAAGTACTACTGTTTTCTATTCAATTCTTCTTATTTCGCTTCTAAGATATCCATTCGCACCCAAGAACGTGATGAAGGTGATGATTATGTGTGACGCTCATCATCCTTCTCCCTTATGAACGCGTGCCTAACAAACACTTCTGTTCTACATGAAATAAGCTAGAATGAATATCTCTTAGATCTCTTAACCGGAATCTTTGTGGTGTAAGCTAGAATGATGGCGGCATTCAAGAGAATCCGGAAAGTCTAAACCTTGTCTGTGGTATTCCGAGTAGGATTCAATGAATAAATGACTGTGACGAGCTTCAAACTTGCGATTGTTGGGCGTTAGTGACAGACGCAAAAGGAGGGTGAATCCTATTCCAGCATGATCGAGAACCGACAGATGAATAGCCGTGCCGTGACAGGGTGCGTGAGCATATTATTCACTGAGAGGAGGGGATGTAGCCACTGACAACGGTGATGCCCTTGCATAAAGCCAGCCATGGAAAGGAGTAAGACTGATTGGATGAAGATAGCAGGAAAGCAGAGGTTCAGAGGAACGAAAAGTATCTCCATTCGCTTATCTGAAATTCCTACCAATGATTTACATAAGTATCTCTATCCCTATTTTATTATATAATATTCGAAAACACCATTATCAATTTATATCTGCCTGACTGAGATTTACAAGGTGACCATAGCTTGCTTCATACCAACAATCTCCGTGGGATTCGACCCTTACTCACGTAAGGTATTACTTGGACGACCCAGTGCACTTGCTGGTTAGTTGTATCGAAGTTGTGACAATTATGTATTGAGATCAGCGCACCAAGTTGCTCACGTTGCCAGGGATTGTTTGAGCCTGGACATCACAATTTCGTGCACCAAGTGGCTAAATAGAATAAAAGGGGATTTAAAGGCTCAAGGGGGCTAACAAGGGTGATGTGAAAGGTAGGTTATTTTGGGATAAGTGAGCTAAAATCAAATGATGGCCTCAATCATTCTTTTGGTATGTATCTATATTCTATATTCTATATTCTATAATTGGACATATAGATTAAAACAAAGTAAAGAACATCAGAATGTAAAAGAAGGGCGGAACACACAGGAATAAAAATTATGGTTTAAATGTAACCATACAATTAAGCTCAAAACTCACAGGCTATGTGTTCTTTAGCTCAAAAATCATTTATCACTTATGTATGTCATGCAGGTTTAGTTAAAAATTCTCATTATTCTCAATGTAAAAGTTATATTGAATGGCTTTAAAGTTCTAGTGTTTCTCCTTGATGAAGTGTTGTTAACTAACATGTAATGCTATATATACAAGGTGTGGGTTGTTTTGATTTTGTTAAAGTCTCTAGTTTACTTCCTTTTTCTTTTCAATCTATTCTGAGTTATCTTATGCTAAAAAGGGTAAACTATACTAATCAATCCACAATTTCTATAACTAATAAGTTAGAATTGCAACTGAGTGGCTAAAATATGAACTAAAAATGCAAAATACAGAAATAGAGTAAAAATACATAAACAGTAGCAATGTATAAGTACTCAAAAAATAAAAATAAAAATAAAGAAAAAAATATCCAAAATAAAAGAAAAAGAGTCTGTAGTGGTTCACCAAGATAATACGCCAAAGATGGCGACCTCTCCACACTTAAAATGAATCATCGTCCCTGATGCTCACTCAAGCAGGGTGTGAAGGGGTGTCATCACTGGAAGGGATGGTAGCTGGTGTCTCTGTGGTGGCTGGCTGGGGGGTCTGGCTGCTGTAGAGGAGGGGCTGTCTGAATGGGGATCTCAGGATCTACAGCCTGGATCTGATGTGGGACCTCTGCCTGTGGTGCAGCCTGCTCGATGTCTGCCTGCTCTGCCTCTCCTTGGGGATGGGTCTCTGCCTCGGGCGCATCCGCCTCCTCCTCAGATGCCTCGGATGGTGTGTCAGGCTCGGAGGGGATGTCGCCGGATCGTATCATCAGCTTCAGGTGCTCATAGCGTCGCTTGTTGCGACGCTCCATCTGGTCAAGTCGTCGAAACAAGCGGTGCACCAGATGATAGACAGGCTCTGTGGCAGGTGGAGGTGCAGTGGTGGTGGCAGGGGTAGGTGGGGCAACAGTGGAGGAAGAGGGACCGGCAGATGGTGTAGCTGTATCATCAGCAGTGGCAGTCAGGAATGGAGGTCTGTAGCCCAAGGCCAGAAAGTTCCTGTTGTGCGGGATAATCTTCTTGCATTCCGCAGCAGGTGGCCTCTCGTCAGCATCCTCCCATGGCACGTCAGCTCGACGGCCCAGCTGTGTAACCAGATAGGGAAAGGGAAGAGTGCCTCGGACATGGACCCTGACCATATAGTGCCGGATAAAGCGTGGCAGGTACAGGTCCTTGCCCTCCATCACACACCAAAGGAGGGTGATCATAGCGGCTGGTATCTCAGTCTCGTGAGTACTCGACATAATGTAGTTGCTGAATATCTGATGCCATAGCCGAGCCTCATCGTTCAGGTAAATCCGCTTGATCTCCTTGGGCATGGTGGTGTTCTGACCCATGATCCAAGGAACTGACGGGTCAAGGGCGATCCTCGCCTTGACTGCATCCCAGTCAAAACGCATAAAGCGTATATCCTCCTCAGCTTTCTGATAGCCATCTGTCTGATCAGTCTTAGGCAGAAGTTTCAGAACCTCTTCTATTGCCTCCTTAGTAACCAGAATCTGCTTCCCTCTGAGGTTCACTGCATCTAGGGAAGTTTTGAAGTAGTTACAGTAGAATTCCCTAACCCAAGATGCATTAACCTCAGTCAGAGGTCTCTCCAGAAAGAACCAGCCTCTTTGTTTGATCTGATCAGAGGTGTATTACTGGAGTTCTTCTGGGATCTTCAAAGTCCGCTCCAGGTATAGGTTCCTGGAGTTTGCAAACACCGGATACTTCAGCTCACAGTATCGGTTTGCAAACTTTACTGAGTCATTGGCGGGAAGTAGCTGGTCGGCCTTCTCCTGCGGGATAAAGACTTTCTCCCGCAAGGAGGCATCATGCATGAGGTCGATGATAGACACGGAGGCTTCTCCTCTTTTCCTTTTGCCAGTAGTGGCCTTGCCTTTTCCCTTTCTCTGGGAATCTGACATCCTGAAAAATAGAAAACCAGGATATAATAAAAATAGGACAGCAAATAGGCAAATAATCAAAGAAAACACAAAGTGGCAAAGGAGCAATAGGATAATGAATATGAGTTAAGTAAAATGTGCATTTAGGATTGTATAGGAGTGAAAAGTCTGAAAAGAAGAAATCACAATCCAAAATGTAATTGAATGCAAGTTAAATAGAAAAATTAACATCATGCCTTGGTTAGAATGTTAAAAGAAAGTGAAAAGAAAAGCAAAAAAAAGAAGTTTTGAAAAGGTTAGGTTGGTTAGAGTTAAAATTAGTGAGTTAGTGAAAAATGGGTTAAAGTAAGAGGCATAATGAAAATAGTCCAAGTAACAAGTAATCACAGGTAGAAGCTATAGGTAACTCATATTCAAACAAGTAAAATAGTTTGATGATGATTCAAATAGAGATAAAGAAAGCAAAAATAGGAATCAAACATCAAAATTGCAGTTTAGAACCAGGAGATCAAAGAAAATAAGAATGCGTGCCTAAGCATTCATGAATTGGTTTGGTGAAATATAAGGAAAGCACAGTTGAAAATGCCAAAACCAAGACATGAAGGGAAATATTTTACAGAAATTTGGGTAGCATTCCGGCTAAAAATTGGACTGTCCCGGAAAGTAAACAGCAATCAAATAGTTCATATGAATTAAAATTAAAGCTTGCAGTTACATATAAGGAATATAATCATGAAAAATCAATGTAAAGAGCAGCAATATACAGGAGAGTATAGCATATGAACTAACATGACAGCAGCAGCAGGATTGTGAAAACATAAAGCAATAAACATGTACAGCGTAAATAAGCAGACCTAAATCCACTAACCACATCCTAGGCTACCTAACAACCTAAAATCCACTACAGTATGCATATTTAACTAGCCTAGACATGAACATAAATAGAAAAATATGAACTAACTACGGATAGATAAAAGGGTGAGGTTCTGCGGAACCTGGAAGGCCGTAGAATGAGAGTGGGCAGAAAGGTGGCTGGCGGTGGTGGTGACGGCGGCGCGGCTGTACGGGGCAGGGGGAAAATGGGTAATGGGGGATAGGGGGGATAGGGGAAAGGGTGGTGGTGCTGGTGGATGGGGGGTGCGGCTGGGACGGGCAGCGGCAGTGGTTGGTGGTGCACAGAGGAGCAGTGGTGGAGAGGGGCGAAAGAGGAAGAAAGAAGGAGAAAGAAGGAGAGGGAGGAAGGGGGAGGAAGGGGGAAAAGGTGGCGGTGGCGTCTGGGAGGTCGGCGGCGTCTGGGGGTGGCGGTGGTGGTTGCTGGGTGGTGGTGGTTGGATATGAGAAGAGAGAAGGGAGGGGAGGGGGTTCAGGGGGGCGCGATAATAGGGTTTCACGTGACCTGGGGGGTTATGAATTTGAATCCACGCGGCCGTGTGGGGCACGCGGTCGCGTGGCTGGTGCGAAATGGGGGTGATGCGATCGCGTGGGTCGCGCGATCGCATGGAAGGGATAAAAGGGGGTAGGACGCGATCGCCTGGGGCATGCGATCGCGTCGCTAGAATTTGTGCTAAACGCACGAATCCAGCGTCGTTCCAGCCCAACTCTCTGTCTTCTTTTGGGATTTGTGCAATCCATGCGACGCGGTCGCGTGGGATTGGTTGTGTGCATGTGACGCGATCGCATGGGCATGCGATCGCGTGGGCCATTTTGTGCTAGACGCACAATGGCCGCACGATTCCAGCCCAACTCTCTGGACGTTGGATCCTTACGCCAATTTCCAGGTCACGCGGCCGCATAAATGACGCGGTCGCGTGGGAAGTGTATTTCGCCATTGACGCGATCGCATGGATGATGCAGTCGCGTCGCGCACCCTTTTTTTTTTAATGCAAAATGCAGTATGCAGGATGTATTGCTTAATGTTAATGCTATGCATGATTCCAGGTTCAATAAAATAAAATAAAATTCAAAAACAAACAAAACTAAATACAATTAAAATTACAAAAGGAAGGATCATACCATGGTGGGTTGTCTCCCACCTAGCACTTTTAGTTAAAGTCCTTAAGTTGGACATTGGAAGAGCTTCCTACTATGGCGGCTTATGCTTAAATTCATCCATAAATCTCCACCAATGCTTGGAATGCCAATACCCTCTGGGGTCCCAAACTAGGCATGTAAAGTTTCTGAGCAGCTTCAAACAGAGTCTCAGGCTCCCGGGGTGACGAATGCCAGAATAGAATCCATGATCCCAAGCCTTGTTTTTAAATCCACCTCCGTTTTGATCTATATTTTTCCATCCGGGTGGTTTAGAAAGTAGATTCTCACCATGGTGACCAAACGTTTTCCGAGATCCATTCGATTAAACATGATACCAATCCGTGCACTTCAAGTTGAAGCGTGGAACCTTATTGAACCTTGTGCACCAGCTCTGAGCACGAGCCATTTCCCTCTTACTCTTAAAGCCGCAGAGAGCTCTAAGCTGGCCATCTGTTTCAAGCAAACCATATTCAAGTGAAAAAGTAAAGTTAAAAGTTAAGGATTGTACCCACTTAAAGCTTGTATTGGGTGGTAATGGCCTTGGAGAAGGTGTTTCTGGTGGTTCTGTAAGTTCTACTCCCTTGTGCTCTTCTGTGAATTCCTCCACTTCCTTGTAAGGTTCTTCAAATGCATCTGAGTCCTGGTCAAAGTCTTCTATGTCTTCCTCGTCACTTGAGTCATAGATTGGAGGTTGAGAGAAATCTACCTCTGCGTCATCTTCGTATTCACTTGGGGAAGATTCTTCGATCTCAGAGAATTCACTTGCGGATGCAAGTTCATTACTAAGAGAGTTTGACTTGTGACTATCATCATCAAGGGAATTTGTGTCCTGGGTTATTCCGTCTAGTTCTTCAGAAACGACTTGCCTTAGGGATTGTGCAGTATCCTCCTTAGCATCAACTGTAACGTCCTTGACGGAGTTCTCCTCAACTCTAGATTCCCATGGAGGTTCAGCGTCTCCTAGATCTTCAACCAACTCTTATTCTTGCACAATGACAACCTCTTCTACTTGTTCTAGTATGAATTCATGCTCTGTCTTGTCCACTGGAGTTTCTAATGTCTCCTTCATGCTACGCTTTTCATTAGATTGTCCACATGGGGCTGTGGTTGGTCCTTGAATGTTCGCGCGTCTAGAAGCTAATTGAATTACTGCTTGCTCCAGTTGTCAAATGGTTGTTTGAAGTTTATTTACTGTTGCCTTGAGGTAAACCTCTGATTCTCGGGGTGATGGATTTGGGCATGAAACATAGGGAAGTGGTGGTGCTTGGGGGTGATTGGATTGGAACTGGGGTAGGAAAGGATCATACGGTGGCGAATGGTGAAGAAAAGCTTGTGAGTGTGGTGGTTCGAGGTTATGTTGAGAGGATGGTCTATAGGCACGGAGGGGGGCTTGTTGGTAGTCACGAGGTTGTCCACCATATCTTTCAGCTGGGGATGCATTGTAGAATGGTCGTTGTCCATGATATCTTGGAGGGTGTTGTTGCCTAAAGGGTTGATTAGATCCTCTTGGCTCCATCCATCCTTGATTGGTTTGACCTTGATGCATATTCCTGCTGTAACTTCTATTTCCTTCAACAAAGTTAGATCTAAACTCAAAGCGAGAGGGGTGAGAGTCCATAGTAGCAAATAAAATTAAAAAGGAAAAACATAAATAAATAAACAAGTAAAAGAAAAATATTTACAATAACCAATAATAAGGCACACGTTAGTAGTTCCCCGGCAACGGCGCCATTTTGAAGAACTGAAGATTGATGGTTTAGAAGTTATAGTAAATTCTTGTTGCGAGTATAGTTACTAAACCAAGCAATCAACCTTTCTTACAAACGTTTTGGTTGTCACAAGTAACAAACCCCTTAAAATTGATAACCGAGTATTTAAACCTCGGGTCGTCTTCTCAAGGAACTGCAAGGAAGTATGTTCTTATCATTGGTTGTGGAGATTGTAGAATTGGGGGTTTCAAGAATGAGGAATGAGTAATTTAATGACAAGTAAATTAAATGGCAATTAAAATAAATAAATAACTGCAAAGCAAACTTTTGGCAAGGTATGAGAAATTGGAAGTCCAGACTTAGTTATTCTTATCAATAACAATGAAAGTTGAATCTTAATTCCACTTAGTCAACCTTTACTAAAGTAAAGGAAAGTCAAGGGACTAATTAGTTTGATCTTCAAATCCTATTTATTTCCTAAGAAAAGGTTGGGATTATTGAAGCTCAGTTCAATTAGCAAAGATAACAGTTATCAATTATGTTGAGCTAAGATAACTCCTGAGTTACTGCTTTCTTAACCAAGACCAAAAGAGGAAAAAAAGTAAATTTGCTGGAATAAAAATGCCTTCAGATGTAAAGCGACAATAACATAAATTAAAGGAAGCAATCATAAATTGAAATACCTCAAATAGCATTAATAAGGGAAATCATAATCTAACATGAAGAGTTCATAAACTAAATTGGAAAAATAAATAAAAATAAAGAACCTGGGATTGAGAGTTACTCCTAAAACTAAGAGAAGTCCTAAATCCTAAGAGAGAGAGGAGAGAGCCTCTCTCAAAACTAGATCTAAATCATGAGAAGTAACTAAATTGGCGAGCTCCCTCTGAATGGATGCGTTTCCCCACTTTATAACCTCTGGTCTATGCCTTCTGGACTTGGATTTGGGCCAAAAAGGGCTTCAGAATTTGCTATGAGCGTTTTCTGCAATTTCTGGTGCGTGGCCTCTGTCACGCGTCTGCGTGGGTCACGCGGTCGCGTCATTCGGAGCTTTCCTTGTCATGCGGTCGCGTCAGTCATGCGACCGCGTCATATATGTTTTGCTTAAGGCGCGCGGTCGCGTCAGTCATGCGACCGCGTCGCTGTTGATTCGCGCTTGGCATGCGTCCGCGTCGCCCATGTGATCGCGTGGATGGCAGTTTCTTCAGAAACTCCGTTTTGCGCTTTCCTTCCATTTTTGTATGTTTCCTTTTCCATCCTTTAAGTCATTCCTGCCTTAGAAGATCTGAAACTACTCAACACACTAATCACGGCATCGAATAAAAATAAAGGTAATTAAAATAATTAATTTAAAAGCATAGGAAACATGTTTTTCACATACATCACATAATAAGGAAGGGAAAGTAAAACCATGCAATTAATATGAATAAGTGGGTGAAGGATTGAATAAATCACTCAAATTAAGCACAAAATATATCATAAAATATGGGTTTATCAACGGCGATTGGACTATACGGCTAGTACTTCGGCCTCTCTTGAGGAGTATACCGAATTACTAGACGATACCGAGAGTGACTTGGAGTCCGCTACTTCCTATTCTTCTGTTGGCACTACTAATACATCTTTACATCCCACGGGTAAATCATACATGGCGGAGCCATGTCGGATCACTTTGCATGAACAAGGGGCTCCGGATATCATACTTCAACCTTTGCAAGCAAGGTATCCCAACCTTGATCCAAACTTTGAGTTGAAGAATAGCTTGATAAATCTACTTCCCAAGTATCATGGATTGCCGGGTCAAGACCCCATCCGACATCTAAGAGATTTTCAAGTTGCTTGTTCTACGGCTCGAAGGCATGGAGCCAATGAGGTGGCTATTATGGTTTTTGCCTTTCCCTTCTCTCTTAAGGGACAAGCAAAAACATGGTTTTATTCACAACCGGATGAGATTGCGACCAATTGGGATTTCTTGAGAAGAGAGTTTCTAGACAAATTCTTTCCGCTGAAGAAGACCGACTACATCCAGAAGGAGATCTCGGGTATAATGCAAAAGGACCAAGAGAGTTTGTATGAGTATTGGACTCGGTTCAAGAGGCTATTGGAATCTTGTCCTCGCCATGGATTGGATACTCACTTGCTCATTAGTTACTTCACCGGAGGTCTTTGTGCGGAAGATAGAAGATTGCTCACCGCTTCTAGTGGTGGTTTCCTTTCCAAAAACAACACGGAGGGAGAAGCTTGGAGCTTGATAAATGATGTTGCCGAGGCTACACAACACATAAGGGTGAGAAGTAATCCTCTCAAGGGTGTGGCGGAAGCATCCCCTTCCGAAACAAGCTTAACCAAGGCACTTGGGAATATGACTACTGATGAGCGGATAATTTATACGCTTTTTGGCATTGTTTTTAGTATGTTTTTAGTAGGATCTAGTTACTTTTAGGGATGTTTTCATTAGTTTTTATGTTAAATTCACATTTCTGGACTTTACTATGAGTTTGTGTGTTTTTCTGTGATTTCAGGTATTTTCTGGCTGAAATTGAGGGACTTGAGCAGAAATCAGATTCAGAGGTTGAAGAAGGACTGCTGATGCTGTTGGATTCTGACCTCCCTACACTCAAAGTGGATTTTCTGGAGCTACAGAACTCGAAATGGCGCGCTTACAATTGCGTTGGAAAGTAGACATCCAGGGCTTTCCAGCAATATATAATAGTCCATACTTTGGCCAAGAATTGACGACGTAAACTGGCGTTCAACGCCAGCCTTCTGCCCAAATCTGGCGTCCAGCGCCAGAAAAGGATCCAAAACCAGAGTTGAACGCCCAAACTGGCACAGAAACTGGCGTTCAACTCCACAAATGGCCTCTGCACGTGCAACACTCAGGCTCAGCCCAAACACACACCAAGTGGGCCCCGGAAGTGGATTTATCCATCAATTACTTACTCATGTAAACCCTAGTAGCTAGTTTATTATAAATAGGACCTTTTACTATTGTATTAGGCATCTTTTGATCATCTTAGGATCTTAGGATCATCTTTGAACGCATTGTTCTTAGATCAAGGGGGCTGGCCATCTCGGCCATGCCTGGACCTTCACTTATGTATTTTCATACGGTAGAGTTTCTACACTCCATAGATTAAGGTGTGGAGCTCTGCTGTTCCTCAAAGATTAATGCAAAGTACTACTGTTTTCTATTCAATTCTTCTTATTTTGCTTCTAAGATATCCATTCGCACCCAAGAACGTGATGAAGGTGATGATTATGTGTGACGCTCATCATCCTTCCCCCTTATGAACGCGTGCCTGACAAACACTTCTGTTCTACATGAATTAAGCTAGAATGAATATCTCTTAGATCTCCTAACCAGAATCTTCGTGGCGTAAGCTAGAATGATGGCGGCATTCAAGAGAATCCGGAAGGTCTAAACCTTGTCTGTGGTATTCTGAGTAGGATTCAATGATTGAATGACTGTGACGAGCTTCAAACTCGCGATTGTTGGGCGTTAGTGACAGACGCAAAAGGAGGGTGAATCCTATTCCAGCATGATCGGGAACCGACAGATGAATAGCCGTGCCGTGACAGGGTGCGTGAGCATATTATTCACTGAGAGGAGGGGATGTAGCCACTGACAACGGTGATGCCCTTGCATAAAGCCAACCATGGAAAGGAGTAAGACTGATTGGATGAAGATAGCAGGAAAGCAGAGGTTCAGAGGAACGAAAAGCATCTCCATTCGCTTATCTGAAATTCCTACCAATGATTTACATAAGTATCTCTATCCCTATTCTATTATTTATTATTCGAAAACTCCATTATCACTTTATATCTGCCTGACTGAGATTTACAAGGTGACCATAGCTTGCTTCATACCAACAATCTCCGTGGGATTCGACCCTTACTCACGTAAGGTATTACTTGGACGACCCAGTGCACTTGCTGGTTAGTTGTATCGAAGTTGTGACAATTATGTATTGAGATCAAAGCACCATGCTTTGGAGCCATTACCAGGGATTGTTCGAGCCTGGACATCACAATTTCGTGCACCAAGTTTTTGGCGCCGTTGCCGGGGATTGTTTGAGTTTTCGGCAAGCTTTTGGTCCGGTAACATCAGTGCCAAGTTCGATCCGGCAACAGCACCAAGTTTTTGGCGCCGTTGCCGGGGATTGTTTGAGTTTGGACAACTAACGGCTCATCTTGTTGCTCAGATTAGGTAATTTTCTTTTTATTTTCTTTTCAAAAATTTTTCAAAAAAAAAAAATATTTCAAAACTTTCTCATCTATTTTCGAAAAAAAGAAAAAAAAATAATAATAAAAATAAAAATGCTTTCAAAAATATATTTTCTTTTCAGAATTTTTAAGAATGAATTCTAGTGTTTCATGAAACATATTGAAGCCTGGCTGGCTGTAAAGCCATGTCTAAATTTATTTGGACTGAGGCTTGCAATTTGTTAGCAAGAGCAATTTAGTTGTTGCTCATCTACCCGCTGCTGATCCATGATCACCTGCTGAAGCTTGGCTGGCCATTGGCCATGTCTAGTGTTTTGGACTGGAGCTTTCTTTGAAAGCTTGGCTGGCTAGTGAGCCATGTCTAATTCCTGGACTGAAGCTTTAGACTAACATGGCAAGATTCCTGGAATTCATATTAAAAATTTTGGAATCCTTATTTTCCTTTTTCAAAATTATTTTCGAAAAATATAAAATAAAAATCCAAAAAAATTATAAAATCATAAAAATCAAAAATATATTTTGTGTTCTTTTTTGAGTCTTGAGTCATATTATAAGTTTAGTGTCACTTGCATATGCATCTTGCATTTTTCGAAAATATCATGCATTCATAGTGTTCTTCATGATCTTCAAGTTGTTCTTGGTAAGTCTTCTTGTTTGATCTTGATGATTTTTTGTTTTGTGTCTTTTCATATTTTTCATATGCATTTTTCGTTTCTTAGAGTCTAAACATGAAAGATTTCTAAGTTTGGTGTCTTACATGTTTTCTTTGCATCAAAAAATTTTCAAAAATATGTTCTTGATGTTCATCATGACATTCAAAGTGTTCTTGGTGTTCATCTTGACATTCATAGCATTCTTGCATGCATTCATTGTTTTGATCTAAAAATTTCATGCATTGCATAATTTTCATGTTTTTCATAAAAATTTCAAAAATAAAAAAAAATATCTTTCCCTTTTTCTCTCATCAAATTCGAAAATTTGGATTGACTTTTTCAAAAATTTTTAAAATCAAACTATTTCTCATGAGTCAAATCAAATTTTCAATTTGAAAATCTTATCTTTTTCAAAATCTTGTTCAAAAATCAAATCTTTTTCAGATTTCTTAGTTATTTTCAAAAATTCAAAAAATATTTTTCAAAAATCTTTTTCCTATTTTTATACCAAATTTTCGAAAATAACATAAACAATTAATGTTTTAATTCAAAAATTTGAAGTTTGTTACTTGCTTGTTAAGAAAGATTCAAACTTTAAGTTCTAAGAATCATATCTTGTGATTTCTTATGAATCAAGTCATTAATTGTGATTTTAAAAATCAAATCTTTTTCAAAACTAATTTTATCATATCTTTTCAAAAATATCTTCTTATCTTATCTTTTTCAAAAATATCTTTTCAAAATATCTTTTCTAACTTCCTAACTTCCTATATTTTCAAAATTTGTTTCAACTAACTAACTAACTTTTTGTTTGTTCCTTATCTTTTTCAAAACCACCTAACTAACTCTCTCTCTCTCATTTTTCGAAAATATCTCCCCTCTTTTTCAAAATTTCTTTTTAATTTATTAATTATTTTAATTTTTAAATCTTAATTTTCGAAAATTACTAACATTTTTCCAAAAACCATTTTCAAAAATCACTAACTCCTTTTCAAAAATAATTTTCGAAAATTCCCTCCTTCTCTCTCATTCTATTCTATTTATTCATTCATTAACTAACATCTCTTCCTCACATCATCACCAAATTCGAACCCCCTCTTCTATCTGTGTTCGAATTTCTTCCTCTTTTCTTCTACTCACATAAGGGAACCTCTATACTGTGGTAAAGAGAATCTCTATTATTATTATTATTTTTCTGTGCCCTCTTCTTTGTCATATGAGCAGGAGCAAGGATAAGAACATTCTTGTGGAAGCAGATCCAGAACCTGAAAGAACTCTGAAGAGAAAATTAAGAGAAGCTAAAATACAACAATCCAGAGATAACCTTTCAGAAATTTTCGAACAGGCAGAGGAGATGGCAGCCGAAAATAATAATAATGTAAGGAAGATGCTTGGTGACTTTACTGCACCTAATTCCAATTTACATGGAAGAAGCATCTCCATTCCTGCCATTGGAGCAAACAACTTTGAGCTGAAACCTCAATTAGTTTCTCTGATGCAGCAGAACTGCAAGTTTCATGGACTTCCATCTGAAGATCCCTTTCAGTTCTTAACTGAATTCTTGCAGATATGTGATACTGTTAAGACTAATGGAGTAGATCCTGAAGTCTACAGGCTCATGCTTTTCCCTTTTGCTGTAAGAGACAGAGCTAGATTATGGTTGGATTCTCAACCCAAAGACAGCCTGAACTCTTGGAATAAGCTGGTCACGGCTTTCTTAGCCAAGTACTTTCCTCCTCAAAAGCTGAGCAAGCTTAGAGCTGATGTTCAAACCTTCAGACAGAAAGAAGGTGAATCCCTCTATGAAGCTTGGGAAAGATACAAACAGTTGACCAAAAAAGTGTCCTTCTGACATGCTTTCAGAATGGACCATCCTGGATATATTCTATGATGGTTTATCTGAGCTATCAAAGATGTCACTGGACACTTCTGCAGGTGGATCCATTCACCTAAAGAAAACGCCTGCAGAAGCTCAAGAACTCATTGACATGGTTGCTAATAACCAGTTCATGTACACTTCTGAAAGGAATCCTGTAAGTAATGGGACGCCTATGAAGAAGGGAGTTCTTGAGGTTGATACTCTGAATGCCATATTGGCTCAGAATAAAATATTGACTCAGCAAGTCAATATGATCTCTCAGAGTCTGCATGGAATGTAAGTTGCATCCAACAGTACTCAAGAGGCATCTTCTGAAGAAGAAGCTTATGATCCTGAGAACCCTGCAATAGCAGAGGTAAATTACTTAGGTGAACCTTATGGAAACACCTATAACTCAACATGGAGAAATATTCCAAATTTCTCATGGAAGGATCAAAAGCCCCAACAAGGCTTTAATAATGGTGGAAGAAACAGGTTTAGCAACAGCAAGCCTTTTCCATCATCCACTCAGCAACAGACAGAGAACTCTGAACAAAATACTTCTAATTTAGCAAACTTAGTCTCTGATCTATCTAAGGCCACTGTAAGTTTCATGAATGAAACAAGATCTTCCATTAGAAATCTGGAAACACAAGTGGGCCAGCTGAGTAAAAGGATCACTGAAATCCCTCCTAGTACTCTCCCAAGTAATACATAAGAGAACCCAAAAGGAGAGTGCAAGGCCATTGACATAAGTGCCATGGCCGAACCTGTGAGGAGAGGAGAGGACGTGAATCCCAAGGAGGAAGACCTCCTGGGACGTCCAGTGACCAATAAGGAGCTTCCCTCTGAGGAACCAAAGGACTCTGAGGCTCATCTAGAGACCATAGAGATTCCATTGAACCTCCTTATACCCTTCATGAGCTCTGATGAGTATTCCTCTTCTGAAGAGAATGAGGATGTCACTGAAGAGCAAACTGCCAAGTTTCTTGGTGCAATCATGAAGCTGAATGCCAAATTATTTGGCATTGATGCTTGGGAAGTTGAACCTCCCTTGTTCATCAATGAACTAAGTGATCTGGATCAACTGACATTGCCTCAGAAGAGACAGGATCCTGGAAAGTTCATAATCCCTTGTACCATAGGCACCATGATCTTTAAGGCTCTGTGTGACCTTGGTTCAGGGATAAACCTCATGCCCCTCTCTGTAATAGAGAAACTGGGAATCTATGGGGTGCAAGCTACTAAAATCTCACTAGAGATGGCAGACAGCTCAAGAAAACAGGCTTATGGACAAGTAGAAGATGTATTAGTAAAGGTTGAGGGCCTTTACATACCTACTGATTTCATAGTCCTGGATACTGGAAAGGAAGAGGATGAATCCATCATCCTAGGAAGACCTTTCCTGGCCACAGCAAGAGCTGTGATTGATGTTGACAGAGGTGAAATATTCCTTCAATGGAATGAGGACTCCCTTGTGTTTAAAACTCAAGGATCTCCCTCTGCAACCATGGAGAGGAAGCAGAAAAAGCTTCTCTCAAAGCAGAGTCAACCAGAGCCCCCACAGTCAAACTCTAAGTTTGGTGTTGGGAGGCCACAACCAAACTCTAAGTTTGGTGTTGAACTCCCATATCCAAACTCTAAGTTTGGTGTTGGAGAGTCTCAACAAAGCTCTGCACATCTGTGAGGCTCCATGAGAGCCCACTGTCAAGCTATTGACATTAAAGAAGCGCTTGTTGGGAGGCAACCCAATGTTTATCTAATTCTTATTTTTATTATTTTTCATGTTTTCTTAGGTTCATGATCATGTGGAGTCACAAAATAAATATAAAAATTGAAAACGGAATCAAAAACAGCAGAAGAAAAATCACACCCTGGAGGAGCATCTGTCTGGCGTTCAAACGCCAGAACAGAGCATAGTTCTGGCGCTGAACGCCCAGAATGGGAGCATCCTGGCGCTGAACGCCCAGAACAAGCATGGTTCTGGCGTTCAACGCCAGAAATGGCACACAGATGGGCGTTGAACGCCCAAAATGGCCACCAACCTGGCGCTGAACGCCCAGAGTTGGGTACAAGGGCATTTTTACATGCCTAATGGGTGCTGGGATGTAAATCCTTGAACACCTCAGGATCTGTGGACCCCACAGGATCCACTCAGGATCTGTGGACCCCACAGGATCCCCACCTACCTCCACTCACTTCTTCTCACCACTCTCTTTCACACAACCCCATAAACACTCTTACCCAAAAACCCTTCACCAATCACCTCAAACTCTCTTCCCCATCACCTCTCCACCACTCACATCCATCCACTCTTCCCCATAAACCTACCTCATAAACTCCACCTACCTTCAAAATTCAAAACCAATTTCCCACCCAAACCCACCCATATGGCCGAACCAATACCCCCCCTCCCTTCCCTATATAAAGCCCTCCATTCTTCATCAAATTCACACAACACACCCCTCTACACTCTCCTTGGCCGAAACCACATCTCCCTCTCCCTCTCCATATTTCTTCTTCTTCTTCTTCTATTCTTTTGTTTATTGCTCGAGGGCGAGCAATATTCTAAGTTTGGTGTGGTAAAAGCATAGCTTTTTTTTTTGTTTTTCCATTACCATTGATGGCATCTAAGACCGGAGAATCCTCTAGAAGAGGGAAAGGGAAGATAAAAGCTTCCACATCTGAGTCATGGGAGATGGAAAGGTTCATCTCCAAAGCCCATCAAGACCACTTCTATGATGTTGTGGCCAAGAAGAAGGTGATCCCTGAGGTCCCTTTTAAACTCAAAAGAAATGAGTATCCGGAGATCCGACATGAAATTCAAAGAAGAGGTTGGGAAGTTCTAACAAATCCCATCCAACAAGTCGGCATCCTAATGGTTCAAGAGTTCTATGCCAATGCATGGATCACCAAGAACCATGATCAAAGTAAGAACCCGGATCCAAAGAACTATGTTACAATGGTTCGGGGGAAATACTTAGATTTTAGTCCGGAAAATGTGAGGTTGGCGTTCAACTTGCCATACATGGAAGAGAACGCACGCCCCTACACAAGGAGAGTCAACTTTGATCAAAGGTTGGACCAAGTCCTTATGGACATATGTGTAGAAGGAGCTCAATGGAAGATTGACTCCAAAGGCAAGCCGGTTCAACTAAGAAGATTGGACCTCAAGCCTATAGCTAGAGGATGGTTGGAGTTTATTCAATGCTCAATCATTCCCACTAGCAACCGGTCTGAAGTTACTATAGACCGGGCCATCATGATCCATAGCATCATGATTGGAGAAGAGGTGGAAGTTCATGAGATTATACCTCAAGAACTCTACAAGGTGGCTGACAAGTCCTCCACCATGGCAAGGTTAGCCTTTCCTCACCTCATTTGCCACCTATGCAATTCAGCTGGGATTGACATAGAGGGAGATAGCCTCATCAAAGAGGACAAGCCCATCACTAAGAAAAAGATGGAGCAAGCAAGAGAGCCCAGTCATGGAGCTCAAGAGGCGCAAGGATCTCATTTCCATGAGATCCCGGAGACGCCTCAAATGCACTTTCCTCCACAAAACTATTGGGAGCAAATCAACACCTCCCTAGGAGAATTGAGTTCCAATATGGGACAACTAAGGGTGGAACATCAAGAGCACTCCATCATGCTTCATGAAATAAGAGAAGATCAAAAAGCAATGAGGGAGGAGCAACAAAGACAAGGAAGAGACATAGAAGAGCTCAAGGACATCATTGGTTCCTCAAGAAGGAAACGCCACCATCACTAAGGTGGATTCATTCCTTGTTCTTGCTTTCTCTGTTTTTCGTTTTCTATGTTATGTGCTTATCTATGTTTGTGTCTTCATTACATGATCATTAGTAGTTAGTAACATTGTCTTAAAGTTATAAATGTCCTATGAATCCATCACCTCTCTTAAATGAAAAATGTTTTAATTCAAAAGAACAAGAAGTACATGAGTTTCAAATTTATCCTTGAACTTAGTTTAATTATATTGATGTGGTGACAATGCTTCTTGTTTTCTTAATGTATGCTTGAACAGTGCATATGTCTTTTGAAGTTGTTGTTTAAGAATGTTAAATATGTTGGCTCTTGAAAGAATGATGACTAGGAGACATGTTATTTGATAATCTGAAAAATCATAAAAATGATTCTTGAAGCAAGAAAAAGCAGCAAAGAACAAAGCTTGCAGAAAAAAAAAAAATAGGCGAAAAAAAATAGAAAGAAAAAGAAAAAGCAAGCAGAAAAAGCCAATAACCCTTAAAACCAAAAGGCAAGGGCAAATAAAAAGGATCCCAAGGCTTTGAGCATCAGTGGATAGGAGGGCCTAAAGGAATAAAATCCTGGTCTAAGCGGCTAAACCAAGCTGTCCCTAACCATGTGCTTGTGGCGTGTAGGTGTCAAGTGAAAACTTGAGACTGAGCGGTTAAAGTCAAGGTCCAAAGCAAAAAAAAAAAAAGAGTGTGCTTAAGAACCCTGGACACCTCTAATTGGGGACTCTAGCAAAGCTGAGTCACAATCTGAAAAGGTTCACCCAATTATGTGTCTGTGGCATTTATGTATCCGGTGGTAATACTGGAAAACAAAGTGCTTAGGGCCACGGCCAAGACTCATAAAGAAGCTGTGTTCAAGAATCATCATACTGAACTAGGAGAGTCAATAACACTATTCGAAATCTGAAGTTCCTATAGATGCCAATCATTCTGATCCTCAATGGATAAAGTGAGATGCCAAAACTATTCAAGAGGCAAAAAGCTATAAGTCCCGCTCATATGATTGAAGCTCTGTTTCATTGATAGTTTGAAATTTAGAGTATATTCTCTTCTTTTTATCCTATTTGATTTTCAAGTTGCTTGGGGACAAGCAACAATTTAAGTTTGGTGTTGTGATGAGCGGATAATTTATACGCTTTTTGGCATTGTTTTTAGTATGTTTTTAGTAGGATCTAGTTACTTTTAGGGATGTTTTCATTAGTTTTTATGTTAAATTCACATTTCTGGACTTTACTATGAGTTTGTGTGTTTTTCTGTGATTTCAGGTATTTTCTGGCTGAAATTGAGGGACTTGAGCAGAAATCAGATTCAGAGGTTGAAGAAGGACTGCTGATGCTGTTGGATTCTGACCTCCCTGCACTCAAAGTGGATTTTCTGGAGCTACAGAACTCTAAATGGCGCGCTTCCAATTGCGTTGGAAAGTAGACATCCAGGGCTTTCCAGCAATATATAATAGTCCATACTTTGGCCAAGAATTGATGACGTAAACTGGCGTTCAACGCCAGCCTTCTGCCCAAATCTGGCGTCCAGCGCCAGAAAAGGATCCAAAACCAGAGTTGAACGCCCAAACTGGCACAGAAACTGGCGTTCAACTCTACAAATGGCCTCTGCACGTGCAACACTCAGGCTCACCCCAAACACACACCAAGTGGGCCCCGGAAGTGGATTTATCCATCAATTACTTACTCATGTAAACCCTAGTAGCTAGTTTATTATAAATAGGACCTTTTACTATTGTATTAGGCATCTTTTGATCATCTTAGGATCTTAGGATCATCTTTGAACGCATTGTTCTTAGATCAAGGGGGCTGGCCATCTCGGCCATGCCTGGACCTTCACTTATGTATTTTCATACGGTAGAGTTTCTACACTCCATAGATTAAGGTGTGGAGCTCTGCTGTTCCTCAAAGATTAATGCAAAGTACTACTGTTTTCTATTCAATTCTTCTTATTTCGCTTCTAAGATATCCATTCGCACCCAAGAACGTGATGAAGGTGATGATTATGTGTGACGCTCATCATCCTTCCCCCTTATGAACGCGTGCCTGACAAACACTTCTGTTCTACATGAATTAAGCTAGAATGAATATCTCTTAGATCTCCTAACCAGAATCTTCGTGGCGTAAGCTAGAATGATGGCGGCATTCAAGAGAATCCGGAAGGTCTAAACCTTGTCTGTGGTATTCTGAGTAGGATTCAATGATTGAATGACTGTGACGAGCTTCAAACTCGCGATTGTTGGGCGTTAGTGACAGACGCAAAAGGAGGGTGAATCCTATTCCAGCATGATCGGGAACCGACAGATGAATAGCCGTGCCGTGACAGGGTGCGTGAGCATATTATTCACTGAGAGGAGGGGATGTAGCCACTGACAACGGTGATGCCCTTGCATAAAGCCAGCCATGGAAAGGAGTAAGACTGATTGGATGAAGATAGCAGGAAAGCAGAGGTTCAGAGGAACGAAAAGCATCTCCATTCGCTTATCTGAAATTCCTACCAATGATTTACATAAGTATCTCTATCCCTATTCTATTATTTATTATTTGAAATCTCCATTATCACTTTATATCTACCTGACTGAGATTTACAAGGTGACCATAGCTTGCTTCATACCAACAATCTCCGTGGGATTCGACCCTTACTCACGTAAGGTATTACTTGGACGACCCAGTGCACTTGCTAGTTAGTTGTATCGAAGTTGTGACAATTATGTATTGAGATCAAAGCACCATGCTTTGGAGCCATTACCAGGGATTGTTCGAGCCTGGACATCACAATTTCGTGCACCAACTACTATCCTTGCACAGATACAAAAAGATCAAAAGGCATTCTACTCCATCCAAGCCATCCAAGCCCCACCCCAAGTTCCACAACTTGAAGGCCCTCCTAGAATTTGTGGTTTATACTCTAGCACCACACATTACACCGATCAATGCCACCAAATTCAAGAGGAGTATGCCCTTGCCGTAGCCAATGTGAATTACAACAACCGTCCACCCTATCCCTCTCAAGGCCAAAACAACTACTCTCATAGTAGTAATCAAAATCAAGGGTGGAGGGATAATGCACAAGGGAGCAATCAAAACCAAAGATAGAACAACTCTTCTTCTCACTACAATAACAACCAATCTTCATTCCAATATCACCATAACAACAACAACCACCAAGCCAACCAAAATCATCACAACCAAAACCAAAACAACTACACCAAATACCAAGCACCACATCATAGGCAACAATCCAACCAAGCCTCTTCATCTTCCAACAATCAAGTTGATGAGCTTAGAGCTACTATGGAGAAACAAGAGGAGAATAACAAGGCTCAATTTAATACCTTGATTGCACAATATGGCAACTTGAATGTACAATATGGTAACATGAGTGCTCAACTAGCCAATCTCACTGACATGATTTCAAAGTTGTCCATGTCCTCCTCCAACAACAACACCAACCAACCCTCAAGCTCTTCTAGCCTTCCATCCCAACCCCTTCCAAACCCCAAGGGCAGTCTCAACGCCATCACTCTACGGTCGAGAACTACATTGGAGGAGATACCTCCTAGGGCCGTGGAAGACATTCATGAGGAAGAAGTGGTTGTTGATGCTCCACATAAAGAAGAGGAGGTAGAAAAAAGACATGAGGAAGAAGGAGTAAGCCTTAAAGAACCCAAGAGGAAAGCTATAGTAGATGAATCCATCCCTATCCCATTCCCGTCCATGGTGAAGAAGGCAAAGAAGACTCCGGAGTTTGATTTAAACATGCTTCAAGTGTTCAAGAAGGTGGAGGTCACCATCCCACTTCTTGACGCCATTCAACAAATTCTAAAGTATGCAAAATTTTTGAAGGACTTGTGTATACACAAGGATAGGATAGGTGAGTTCGAGACATTATCCTTAGGTAATTCCATTTCTTCCTTAATGAAGCCTATTCCTGAGAAGTATAGCAACCCTGGACCTTGTTTGGTGTCTTGTCGTATTAGTGGAATTGCTTTTCATGACTATATGTGTGATCTAGGGGCTTGCGTAAGCATCATGCCATTATCTGTCTTTGTGCGGTTGAACTTGGCTCCATTAAAGAGGTCGGCGGCAAAATTTGCCTTAGCCGACAATAGCGTGATTACCGTTGTAGGAATAACGAAGGATGTACTTGTGGCGATCAAGGACTTGGTATTTCCAGTTGACTTTTACATCCTTGAAATGTCCCCGACAGAGAATAGAAGCTCTTCCTCCATTTTACTTGGTAGACCATTCCTAAAGACCTCTAAATTCAAGTTAGATGCCTTCACCGGCATATATTCCTTTGAGGTCGGAGAAAAGACTATCAAGTTCAATTTGGAAGAAGCCATGAAGCACCCTCCCGAAGAGAATTCCATTCTCCGATGTGATGTAATCGATGAAGTGGTAGCAGAAGTACGAAGAGAAGGCCACAACAAGTTGTGCTACCCTATTGTTGAAGAGACGGATGACCAAGAGGGTGAACAAGAGGAAGTTGTTGAGAATGAACTCCATGAGCTTGATGAAAAGGAACCTCAGCTTGAGGCAAGGAGTGAACTGAAGCCTCTTCCATCTCATTTGAAGTATGCTTTCTTAGAGGACAACCAAAGGTTTCCGGTCATTATTGCTAGTGAGATTTCTAGTGAAGAAAAAGGGAAGCTCCTAGATGTTCTAAGAAGGTACAAGAAGGCAATTGGTTGGAGCCTAGCCGATATTGTGGGGATTGACCCCGCAAGTGCATTGATAAACCACTATTTTATGGTTTATCTTGTGCTAATTTGAGTGGTTTTTATCAACTCTTTACTCACTTATTCATATAAATTGCATGGTTTTACATTTTCCTTCCTAATTTTGTTCTATAATTGGAAACTTGCTTCCCAAATTACCAAAAATTAATTCCCCTTTACCATTCGATGCCTTAATATGTGTGTTAAGTGATTTTAGGGTTTATAAGGCAGGAATGGCTTAGAGGATGGAAAGGAAGTATGCAAAAGTGGAAGAAATACAAGAAGTTGAAGAAATTGCTAAGCTGTCCAGCCTAACCTCTTCGTACTTAACTGACCATAACTTGAGCTACAGAGGTCCAAATGAGGCGGTTCTAGTTGAGTTGGAAAGCTAACATCTGGGGCTTCGCAACGATATATAATTTTCTATAGTTGCTCCGAAGATAAGTGATGCGCACGCGTGGATCACGCGCATTCGTGACCTGGAGAAATTTTAATCCACGCGTACGTGTGGACGACGTGTACGCGTGACTTTGCCGCGTGCTGGACGTATCAGAAATCGCTGGGGGCGATTTCTGGGCTGTTTTTGACCCTGTTTTCAGCCCAGAAAACACAAATTAGAGGCTATAAAGTGGGGGAATCGATTCATTCATTCACACAACTTTCATATTCATAAATTTAGGTTTTAGATGTAGCTTCTAGAGGGAGAGGCTCTCTCCTCTCTCTTAGGTTTTAGGATTTAGGATTTCTCTTAGGTTAGGATTACTTCTTCTCAATTCCAGGTTCAATGTTCCTTTAATTTAGTTTCTCTTCTACTTTTATTTATTCTAGTATTTTTGGTTTCTCTATTTTACTTGTTAATTACTTATTTTCCCAATTTGGTTGATGAACCTTCCAATGTTAGATTCGAATTTATATTTAATGCAATTTGAGGTATTTCAGATTTATGATTTTAATTTAGCTTTTTACATTCTTAGCTTTAATTGATGAATTGATTAATATGAGACCCTTGAGTTGGAATACTCAAGAGCCTGGTGGTAATTGAAAGTTGTAGACTGGCCTTCTGATCACTAACGCTAGACCTTCCCAAGGGAGAGGACTAGGACTCGTGACAGATGTTGGTTCATGTACTTGACTTTCCCTTATTCGGTAAGGGTTAACTAAGTAATAACAACAATCTTTTACCATTACTCTTGAGAGATTCCAACAAGGATGGAACTTCCAATTAATCTTCTCCTGATCAAGGCATTTTTATTCGAATAGATTTTCTCCCCTTTGCTTTGGTTGAGTAATTGGTGACACTTGAATTATCAAACTCAGTTGTTGATTAAAAATTGGAATTTGCTGATTGATTTGGATCCCTCTAAAGCTAGTCTTTCCATAGGAGTTGACTAGGACTTGAGAAATCAAATTGATTAGTCCACTTGACTTTTCTTTATTTAGTAAGGGTTAACTAAGTGGGAGTAATGAACAATTCTCATCACACTTGATAAGGATAACTAGGATGAGATTTCCAGTTCTTATACCTTGCAATGGTTTTCATAATAATTAATTTACTTTATTGCCAATTTATTACCTTGTTCCCTATTTCAAAAACCCAAAAATATACCTTTTTCCATAACCAATAATAAATCATACTACCCTGTAATTCCTTGAGAGACGACCCCGAGGTTTAAATACTTCGGTTATAAATTTTATTGGATTTTGTTACTTGTGACAACCAAAGTTTTTATACGAAGGGATTCTCTGTTGGTTTAGAAACTATACCTACAATGTGATTATTTTTATAAAATTCTTTACCGGCAGAAATTCGTTCGTCAAAAACATGGCGCCGTTGCCGGGGAATGGCAAACGTGTGCTTTATTATTAGTTATTGTAAATATTTTCTTTTTCATTTCTTTGTTAGTGTTTCTAGTTTTAGGAGTTTATTTTCATTAATTTCTATTAGTTTTTATTTTCTTTTGCTACTATGAATTCTCACCCCTCTGGCTTTAAGTTTGGTTTCAATGTTGTTGTAAGGAATGGAAACTATAATGAAAATAGGCATCAAGGTTGGAAGAATCAAAGATGGGAGGAGCCACAAGGATTTGATCAACTCTTTTGGCAACAACCCCCTCCAATGCACTATAACCAACAACCATTCTATGATGCATACCAAGACAATAGTTATGGTGGACCTTTTCGTGACAACCAACCTCCATCAAATTACTATGGTCAAGATCCATTCCAGGGTGCATACCAAGATGATGAATATGGTGGACCCCCTTGTGGTTACTGTTCCGACGGTTACCTGAAACTGTAGGTCGATCTCGGACGAGATCTTCTGTGCTAGTCGGATATGACGTGTTCGGCTGGTGGGCGGCAGCCAGAGCTGTCATGTCCGACTTGTTAGACTGGATGCGTTGCTGATCCTTCGTCACCGGAGGGTGGTGGTACCTGCAAGAGACTCCGATGCTTAAGTTAGCATGGGTATTAAACAGGTTTTTAGTAGAATCAGAGTATGAATTATACCTGGGTGCTCCAGTGTATTTATAATGGTGTGGAGTGACCTTTTTAGATAAGATAAGTTAGTTATCTTATCTTATCTTTATTTTAAAGTGAGGTCATCTTATCTCCAAGGGAACCGCCCTTATTTCTGTAGGCTTGGGCCGCCTTTGGACTTGGGTCGTGTTCCTCTATCTGGGCCCTTTACTGGGCTTTTCTGGCAATTTGGCCGATCTCTTTGAGAAGAGGTCGGATAGTCTGACCTAAAGAGGTCGGTTGCTTTGTTACTGAACATCCCGGGTCGGGTAGCTCGACCCAGGGTGTGAATAGTGCCCCTGCTCGAGCTCGGTCTTTTTCTTTTTTTTTTGAGATCGAGCTTTAGTCTTAGGACTTCGATCCTTCTTGGGTGAATCCGAACTCGAGCATTTGTCGACTTCTTTCTTTGTAGAAGCTTCCTTTTTTTGAATTTAGAACGTTTTTCTCCTCAAAGTGTGCCCTTTTGTATTAGCGCTCTATGTTTGGGAAAGTTTTGGTTTTGCTTGAATGCATGTTTGGAAAGCTTGAATATTTTTGTATTGTCATGCTCGCTTCTCGCTGTGCTGTATGTTTTTCTAGTTTTTTATGAACCTGTTTTACTTTGCCCAGAAGGTTGCTCCTTTTGATGACTTTCGCTATGTTGATGATTTCATTGATGATCCTTTGTAGAAAGTAATGATTTTTTCTAGTGGCTTGTTTGTTTGGGGTGTTTATGTTCTGAAAAAGGCGATGTCTTTGATGACTTCTGGTTGATACTTTCGTTGCTTGGTAGTTTCATCTGCGACTGTGAATTTTGGGAGGTAGTTATTTTGATGACTTTATTTGATTTGTAGCTCGTGGCTTTCTTCTCAGAGTGTTATCTTCCTGTTTAAGATGTGTAGAGGTGTAGACTTGTAGGTTTCCCTGAGTCCTTGTTCCATAAGTTGCCTCCAAAGGATGCCCCTAAATTTTTAGTGTGGGTCATGGGGTTTCCTTTTGTTGCTTGTATTGCTCTGGTGTCATGCTTGTCCGGGTTGTTCTGATATGATTTTTTGACTTTATCCGAGATGTTTTGGGTTAGTAATCTATTTTCTTCTTTTCTTGCTGTAGGACTAGTTGACCTCATGTCTTCTCACAAGAACATTGTTGAGACATCTTCCCAAGTCCCTGAGGGCATGGCTAATTGGGTGGATTCAATGGTTCTTTTGTGCGTTTCTTTAGTTGATTCCGAGTTTTGTCAGCAACTTAGGCAGTTTCATAGGGTTTGTAGTATTGGTAGTGAGGAAAAGAATTATGAGCTTGTACCTTCCACTCCTGAAGAGAGAGTTTGTTTCTCTACTCGAGTTGCTGGAGACCGTCCTTTTTTCTATGCCTATGATTACTTTTTTGGCCAGATGAATATCACCATTCCTTTTACTCCTTTTGAGACCAACCTGTTGTGGTTTTGCAATGTAGCTCCATCCCAACTTCACCCCAATTCTTGGGGTTTTATAAAGATCTTTCAATTGCTGTGTCGCGAGTTTGACGTCCCTGCTTCGCAATTCCTTTTTTTATTTGTTTGTCTTGACAAAACCTGGGGTAGTGAAGAAAAAGGCTGCATGGGTTTCTTTCCAAGCTTCACAAGGGAAGAAAGTTTTTTCTATGTATGACGAGTCATTTCGTGATTTTAAGAACTATTTCTTCAAGGTCCGAACTGTTGAAGGAGCTCGTCCCTTTTTTTCTGGATGAGAATGAGGAGCCCACTTTTCCTTTAGAGTGGCAAAAGAACGTTGTTGTGTCGAGGTATTCCTGGGAGATGTTGGACGAGGTCGAGTAGGCCTTTGTGACTGTGTTGGAGGAGAATTAGGGGGAGCCTCCCTATCTTGATACCAAGAAATTCTTAGGGGACCCCTCACTCCTTCGAGATGAGCTGGGTAGTGTTCAATTTTGGCCTTTCTTGTTTTGTTGAGTTTATTTCTTTACGAGCTCTTCTTTGATTTGTAACTTGGTTTCCTGCTGTGATGTTTTGTTTGCAGAGATGATTAAGAACAAGGAATCCATGAAGGCCTTTAAGAGGGCAAGAAAGGCTACTGCAGCTCAAAACGTCTCAGCTAAGGCGGCCGGTGAGGGATCATCTCAGGTTCAGTCGAAGCCGGCCATACCGACCTCGCCGAGGGTGAGGAAGGTAATCCCTACTCCCCGGGTTCGTTTGGCTGATCCTCAAGTTTTTGTTGCTACTTCTGGTGCTCCTCCAAACAAAAAACAAAGAACAACTGAGCCTTTCAACCTTGATGCCCCTGACTTTGACGCGGTTGAGTTCGTCGATCAGCAGATTGCTCCCTACGGTACCATTCCTACCGACGATGTTTCTCTCCTTCGCCACTTGGATTTTATTACTCGAAGTAGCATCAAGATGGTGCATATGGAAGCTGCCTTGTACCGAACTGCCCAAGACCTCCCCCTTCATGCTACCAAAGCTTTTATGGAAGAGGCTAAGCAAGAGTTCGATCGTATGAAGGGTTTAAAGGAGGAGCTCCAAGTGAAAGTGACTAAACTGGAGAAGGAGTTGGAGATCGAAAAGGCTAGTTCTGTTGCCTTGGCGGCTTCTGTGAGGTTGGCTGAGGATACCACCTTGAGGCACAAGGATAGCTATGTTACGGCCTATAGGAAAGTGATGCGTCTCAGGAAGGAGTTGGAGTCTGCTCGGGTTGATTATGCTGAGCTCCAGGGTCACCTTGTAGGCAGTGTAAATGCTGCTTATGAGAACCTGAAGGAGCAAGTTCGAGTTCTTGCTCCCGAGGTCGACCTTACTCTCTTCAGTCTGGACAATGTTGTAAAGGATGGCAAGATTGTCCCTGACAACCCTGACAACGACGATGTTGAACCTCCCCCTGTGCTTGCTGCCAAAGCCTCCGAAGTGCCGGCTTCTTATGTAACGGCCTAGCTTTTAGCCTCGAAGAAATAGCAGTTTTTCGGGATCAAACAGAAATTTTATGGAATTTTTAGGAATTTTTGTGCATATAAGCACCTCTGCTGCACAGGTGCTGTGTCATCAAGCTGCTGAGTCAGTAGCTTGACTACACCAGACACCTCTCCTAATCTAAGCAGGCACGTCGTGAAAAGTTGCGTTTTTTAGCCACTTCGAGTCCGAATTTCAAATTTTTTATTTTCGTGGTTAGTCTCTATGTGACGAGCCGGTCACGAATTTCGAGAGAAAAATTATATTATTATTTTCTCTGCTGTGGTTAATGTTCATCGATGTTTAGTAATATAATAACTGAGCTAGAAATCTACCGGTAATGGATAATACCGGCATTCCTAGATGAACTTAGCAATGCTAATGCTTCATCATATATCGTTTATTCTGATGATTATCATGTTACTAGTATCATTTATACTAGTAAAGCTCATGCTTATCCTTTAGTAGTGTAATCTGATGTATCTAGTTTTAGTAATTATCTCCAGAATGATATTTTATTATTAAACTATGATGAGTCAGCACCCAGTGACACGTGGCTCTCCCAGAGTTAGCCACCACATGTTTTCTTTCTTTCTCTCCAAGCCAAGCTTTCTTAAGGAAAAAGTAAGAAACACTTGTATTCTAATACATCTAGCTTTAGTAATTATCCTTTCTTGAGATATTTTTACACCATACTTTAGGATAATGCTTATCCTAACCCACGGTATCCTAGGCATCATCATTACTATCATTTTTCTTCCTAAACAAGCTAGAATTCCATGAGAGAAAACCAAGAGAACTTCCATGAACACCTAAGCTTCTTCCTCCGTTCTTTCTCAAACTAAAACCCCTATCAAAAATCTAATCCGAACAAAATGTTCATCTCTTCCTCCTCTTCATTTCTATGACAATTTTCATGGAGTAAATCAAGGTATGATGGCTACTCCTCCTCCTTGAAGTTTTAGCCATGGTGGAAACTCAAGCTAATGGTGTTTTCTTCATGTTTTCTCTTCGGATCTCTTGTTCAACCACCATAGGCTCTAAGTAAACGTGATTTCTAGCTGATTTAAGGTGAGGATAACCTTCTTTTCATCATCATGAAGCTTCAGCCTTCATGGTTCATATGGTTCTAAAGTTGTTTTTGATGTTAAAATAGGCGTAAAAGTGCTTTTGGAAGCTTGTTTTTGGCTCAACTTTTGGCAGCAGCAAAGGAGGTAAGGTTTGGTAAATTAATCAATGATTGGCTGTTTTCTTGAAGTGTTAAATCATATCTTGTTTCTGAGGCTTGATTTTGAGTGTTTCTGTGATGGTTTGATCATGAGATCTTGTTGTTTAATGCTTGAAAATCATGTTTTTGATGGTTCTGAAGTTATTGTTGTTGCTGATGGAAAACGTGGCTTTCCAGCCATGAAATTCATGATATTTGATGTGTTTTTTATGTGTATTTGATGGCTGAAACGTTGCTCTTTGGTTTGGTCAAAATCAGGTAAAAATCGGTTACCGAAAAGTTTGAAAAACTGGTTGAAAATCAAGCTGAAATCTGATGAACTTTTGGAAAAATATTTTTGGTCTTTGAAGGACAAGAAAAACGTTGGTTTTGATGATTTTGGGGTCAAATTATAATTATTAAAAAGTTTGGGGTTGAAAGTTAATTAAAGAAAAGTTAAGGGGCCAAAGTGCAAATATTAAAAGTTAAAGGGTCAAAATGCAATTTTCAAAAAGTTTAGGGGTCAAAATGTAATTTTTAAAAGTTGAATAAAATATTATTATTTTAATATTAAAATATTAAAATATTATTTTATTAATAATATTATTTTATTAATAATAATAAAATATTGATAAAAAGACAGTTTTTCCTAAAAGTCTCAGGATGGCAGTTTTGAGTCTATAACTCCCTAATTCTCTTTATTAAACACCGAAGTGAAGGTATAAGATAAGATATCGAAGAATGTAAGGTAATGAAACAAGTTCTAAAAACTTGCAAACATGTTAGAAAGAAAGGGAGTTAAGAACTATATAGCAGTGTGCTGTTGTGATGTTGTGATGTATACAGAGAAATGTGAAATGAGATCACTGTGATGCTTGACTTATGATTGTGGAAAGATGAAAAAGGATGATTTCTAAGTGATGGAAAGTATGGTTATATGTGACTTATGAGCCTTCGGGCGATGCTTGAGAACGGTTATGTAAGAATCTGCTGCAGAGAAGCAGTCAGATAAATGGTGGTGCGACCACTGAGAACGCTTTCCTGGGATACTTAGCTATAGTGCTATTCTGTAAGTCAGAGGACTCTTACAGAGGTATCGAGAAAACACAACTAGCATATGCTCCTATAAGTCAAAGGACTCTTACAGTGAGTGTGTGTGTGTGCTCTTGTAAGTCAAAGGACTCTTGTAGTGGGTAGCTAGTGCCACTCTGCAAGTCAAAAGACTCTTGCAGTGGTTTGCCTCGCAAGTCAAAGGACTCTTGCGATGGGTATTGCCAATAGGAAAGCCTTACCTGGTCAAAGGACTCCGGGTAACGTCGGGAGCGGGTCTGTAACCGACAAATGAGCTCATTACACTAGACATGCATCATACTTGCTTGTGCATATTGTAATTGGTTTGCCTATGTGAATAATTCTGTTTACTTGCTAATTGCTATACCTGATGTAACTGCTCTTGATTGTGCTTGAACCTCATTACTCGTGATTGTGATTGAAATTGGTTGGGTTGTAGCGTATTGGTTGTGAATGAGCTATTTTGGCCTGAAGCCATGATTGATTATGTGATGGGCCAGAGGCCATGATTGACTTGAGTTATGGTTTAATGAGGTATGAAATATCAAGCTGGTTCAACATAGACTTAATTAACCTATGTTTGGAACAGGTTGGTCATTCATACCACTGGGAAACTTTTAAAATTCTTTTATCTGAAAAGTGAGTTTTGATTTTGGGTTAATTAACTGATTTCTTTTAAAAAGGTTTTGAGTTTTTGATGGTTAAACCACTGATTTTCAAAGGACTTAGAAACTTGCAAGTGGACATTATAAATGAACTTACTAAGAACTCCCCAGTTCTTACCCCTTCTCTCTCCCTTCTCCCTTCAGATGGAAGCATGAGTACCCTTCCGTAGTTCGCTGATGACGCTCTACCTGACTTGAGTTTTGAAGACCTAGAATACACTTTGCCTCACATTAGTAGTTTAGAGGGACTAGGTGAGTGAAGAGTCTAGGCTAGCCTGGGTGCCACCTTATGGACTCCTTGGATAGGTTAGGGCCTGGGATGTTGTATATATATATATATAAGGTTATTATCTAGCTATATCTAGGGGTGTTCTAACTAAAGATCTATGATCTAATAAAGGTTGGATGACTGAATGATGTCAGTTGTTTGAGATGTATGAATTTATATAAATGTGTGTTTACTTTTGACTGCTTATCTTGTTGTTACTTATGATATCATCTATGTATGTTCATGCCTGACAACTTAAATGTTTTGAAAAAAAAAATTATTACCCCGCAAAATAACAACACTTCAACAACGAATCAGGCTCATATGATAAATAATAGATAATAATTAGGAAGACAAATTAGTAGCACTCAGTTTCCGGTATGATCTAGACATACTGAAAATTGGGTCGTTACATCTTACGCTCCTTCAGCTGAGGTTGATGATCCCGTGTCGGATCCTGACTGTCAAATATTGAATCGGGATGACGGGACTGTGGATGCTGTGCCTATTCAGACTCGCCCTCCTTCACCTCGTGCTGCCGAGAAGCCTTCAGATCTTCCCTGATTGTGTGAATGCTTTGTGTAGATAGCCCGTCTTGTGGGCTTTTTTAAACTCTTTATTTTGTAAATGATGTTTGTTGACTATTGACACTCTTTTAGTTGCTTGTTTAGCAACTTTATTTTGAAAAACAAAGTAGTTTTCAAGCTTTTGGGGCTGATTTTGGTGGCCTCTGAAGCTTGTTATTATTATAACTTTATGCTTTTATATTATGTCTGCCTGCACTCGACTTGGCACCTTTCTAGGTTTTGTGAATGCTGGAACCTTTCGTTGTCCGACTTCTTTGGATAGGCTTGATTCTTTTGCCTTGTATAATACTTAAGGTCTTTTGGGAGGCCGGTTTCGTCGTGTTGGTTTCGTCTGAGTTGTTGTTAGTGATCCTCTTTGGACTTTGTTTAGATCTTTTTTAGGGATTATTTTTGTGATCTCCTGTTTTGGGCCGACTTCGTCATGTCAGGCTTTTTTAAGTTATTTTGTAATCCTCTTTCTTGGACCTTGTTCAGGCCTCTTTCAGGGATTATCTTTATAACTTTTGTGTTTTTCGGGCCGACTTCGTCATGTCGGGCCCTTCTAAGTTATTTTTGTAATCCTCTTTCTTGGACCTTGTTTAGGTCTCTTTCAGGGATTACCTTTATAACTTTCATGTTTTTGGGCCAACTTTGTCATGTCGGACCCTTCTAAGTTATTTTTGTAATCCTCTTTCTTGGACCTTGTTCAGGTCTCTTTCAGGGATTACTTCTATAATTTTATGTTTTGGGCCGACTTCGTCATGTCGGGCCCTTCTAAGTTATTTTTGTAATCCTCTTTCTTGGACCTTGTGCAGGTCCCTTTCAGGGATTACTTCTATAACTTTTTGTTTTGGGCTAACTTCGTCATGTAGAGCCCTTCTAAGTTATTTTTGTAATCCTCTTTCTTGGACCTTGTGCAGGTCTCTTTCAGGGATTACTTCTATAACTTTTCGTTTTGGGCTGACTTCGCCATATCGAGCCCTTCTAAGTTATAGTAATCCTCTTTTATAGGGTTGGCCAAACCTCTTTCCAGGGTTTACTTAGAACTTTGGTCGACTTGGTCCGACTTCTTAGTGTCGGCCAGTCTTTAAGTTATTATTTAGCAATCCATCTTATCAAGACCTCGTCAGGTCCTTTCTCCGGATCACTTTCGATAACTTCTTGCATTATTCTATTTTCGTCTTTGCCGATTTATAGAAGGTGAGTTCAATCCTTGTTTAGTCGACCTTTAGATGAATTTGGTTTTCATCTCTGTTGGTCTTTATCGTGATCATGTAGTGAATTTATTTTTCACTTTCTGCCGATCTTTTGCTTTATAATCGAGCGATGAATGTTTCAAATTAATGCGTCTTGAAAACTTGTAGAACATCTAATATATTTTATTTAAAAGATAATGCAAATATGTATATGTGTATTTTTTATCCTTTTAAGTCAGATAATTCGTGGATCTCAACTTGGTGCCTCATTAAAAAACCTTTTCAGAAAAAAGAGTGCATCCTATGCTGAGATCTTTTACCATCCTAGCTATAGTACCTTCTTAGGTTATAGACGTGCCACGATCTGGGAAGCTCTCGGCACTCGAGTTCGGACAGTCTGTAGTAGCCCTTCCCAAGTACTTCTATGACTCGGTAGGGTCCTTTCCAGTTTGCTGCCAACTTTCCTTCTCCAGGTCGAGTTGTTCCGATATCATTTCGGATTAGGATAAGATCATTCTCAGTGAAACCTCGTGGCACTACCTTTTGATTATATCTGGAAGCCATTCGACGTTTTAGTGCTTCTTCCCTGATCCGAGCTCTCTCTTGGATTTCAAGAAGTAGGTCGAGCTCTTCCCTTTGAAGTTAGGAGTTGGCTTCTTCATTGTAATGAACCACTCTAGGCGACCCTTCTTCGATCTCTACTGGGATCATTGCCTCCATTCTGTAAGCTAACCGGAAGGGTGATTCATTTGTGGTAGAATGTGGTGTTGTTCGATATGCCCATATGACTTATGGGAGCTCTTCAGCCCAGGATCCCTTTGCGTCCTGTAATCTTCGTTTTAGCCCAGCCAATACAACTTTGTTGGTGGCTTCAGCTTGTCCGTTGGCTTGAGAATGTTCTATGGAAGTGAATTGATGTTTTATATTCAAGTCGGCCACTAACTTTCTGAAGCCTGCATCTGTGAATTGGGTGCCATTATCTGTGGTGATGGAGTATGGGACCCCGAACCTTGTGACAATGTTTCTATATAGGAATTTTTGACTTCTTTGAGCAGTGGCATTAGCTAGGGGTTCTGCCTCGATCCACTTTGTAAAGTAGTCTACCCCTACTATGAGGAATTTAACTTGTCCCGATCCCTGAGGGAAGGGTCCGAGAAGGTCGAGTCCCCATTTTGCAAATGGCTATGGTGAGGTCACGCTGATGAGTTCCTCTGGCGGGGCGATGTAGAAGTTGGCATGTTTCTGGCATGGTGGACATGTCTTTACGAACTCTGTGGCCTCCTTTTGTAGAGTTGGCCAATAAAATCTTGCTCGGAGTAGTTTTTTGGTAAGTGCTTGTGCTCCAAGATAGTTGCCACAAATGCCACTGTGTATTTCTTCTAAAACTTCCTTTGTATTAGAAGTCGGCAAATATTTTAACAATGGTATTGAAATCCCTATTTTGTATAGAGTATTATTTATGATGGTGTAGTGTTGTGCCTCCCGCTTTAACTCTTTGCCTCCTTTTCATCTGTGGGGAGTGTTTCTGTTTTGAGGTAGTTAATTATGGGGGTCATCCATCCTTGATCCTGACATGTTATGGCTAGGACTTTTTCTTCTTCTGAGATGGATGGACTCTGCAGTATTTCTTGGATGAGACTCCTATTGTTGCCCCCTGGTTTGGTGCTAGTTAGCTTTGAGGGTGCGTCAGCTCGGGCATTCTGTTCGTGGGGTATGTGGTGGATCTCATATTCTCGGAGTTGTCCAAGCTGTTCCCTGGTTTTACCTAGGTACTTTTTCATAGTAGGATCCTTGGCTTGGTAGCTCCCCGTTGTTTGTGAAGTGACCACCTGTGAGTCGCTGAAGATAATGAGCCTTTGAGCTCCGACCTCTTTAGCCAGCTTCAAACCAGCTAGTAGTACTTCATATTCCGCCTGGTTGTTTGAGGCAGAGAACCTGAATTTGAGGGAAAGTTCAATTTGGGTTCCTTGGTTGCTTTCAATTATCACACCTGCGCCGCTTCCAGTTTTATTTGAGGAACCGTCCACGTAGAGATTTCATTCTGTGGGGGTTTCCGGAGTGTCTGTAAATTCTGCAACGAAGTCGGCTAAGTATTGTGATTTGATGGCTATCCGAGCTTCGTATTGAAGGTCAAACTCAGACAAATCGACTGCCCATTGCAAGATTCTTCCTGCTAGATCTATTTTCTGCAATATCCCTTTTATGGGCTGGTTGGTCCGAACCTTAATAGTGTGAGCTTGGAAGTACGGGCGAAGTCATTGAGGTGTTAGTATGAGAGCATAGGCAAGTTTCTCTATTTTTTGGTAGTTCAGCTCGGACCCTTGTAGTGCTTTACTGATAAAGTATACAGGTTGTTGCCCCTTGTCGTCCTCTCGGACTAGTGCTGAGGCTACTGCCCAACTTCCTACTGCGAGGTACAATATGAGTGGCTCTCCCTCTCGTGGTCGAGTTAGAATAGGCGGTTGCCCCAGGAATCTTTTGAAATCTTGGAAGGCTTGCTCGCACTCTGTTGTCCATTCAAACTTTTTTCCCTTTCTTAGAGTGGCATAGAAGGGGAGAGACCTTATTGCTGATCCCGCTAGAAATCTGGACAAGGCTGCCAACCTCCCGTTGAGTTGTTGTACCTCTTTGACACAAGTTGGGCTCTTCATGTTGAGTATGGCCTGGCATTTATCCGGATTTTCCTCGATTCCTCTTTGTGTGAGCATAAAACCCAAGAATTTGCCAGCTTCTACTGTAAAGGTGCATTTTGCAGGATTGAGTCGCATGCCATGCTTTCTTATGGTGTCGAACACTTGGGCCAGGTCGGACAATAATGTCTCTTTGCTTTGTGTCTTTATCAACATGTCGTCCACATAGACCTCCATGATCTTCCCGATATGATCTGAAAAGACTTTATTCATTAACCTTTGATAAGTAGCTCCCGCGTTTTTAAGACCAAAAGGCATTACGATGTAGCATTAGTTTGCTTTTGGTGTTAGAAACGAGGTTTTTTCTTGATCAGGTGAATACATTGGGATTTTATTGTATCCGGAATATGCATCCATAAATGAAAGGTATTTATATCCGGATGAGGCATCCATCGGAGCGTCGATACTTGGGAGTGGATAAGGATTTTTTGGGCAGGCTTTGTTGAGATTAGTGTAGTCAGTGCACATTCGCCACTTCTCATTTGAGTTTTTCACCAAGACGACGTTAGCTAGCCATAGTGGGTACTTGACTTCTCTTATGAATCCTGCCTCCAGTATGGCTTGTACCTGCTCTTCCACAGCTTGGGATCGTTCTTGCTCGAGCTTTCTTCGTCTCTGCTGTACTGGTCAGGATCCTGGGTAGACCGCCAACTTGTGGCACATTAGTTTGGGGTCTATACCTGGCATATCTGCAGCTTTCCATGCAAAGAGATCGACGTTATCTCGTAAGAACTGTACAAGTAATTCTTTTATGTCTCCTTTTAGAATCGTTCCAATATTGGTTGTTTTGTCCGGGATGTCTCCGATCTGGACTTTCTCTACTTCACCTTCAGGTTGTGGACGGAGTTCTTCTCGCCTCTGAACTCCACCAAGTTCAATTGTGTGGAATTCTTCTCCTCTGCCTCTGAGGTTTAGACTTTTGTTGTAATAACGATGCGCCATATTTTGATCTGCTTTTATTGTAGCTATCCCTTCTGCAGTTGGGAATTTCATGCATAGATGTGGAGTTGAGACTATTGCACTGAGTTGATTTAATGTTGTCCGACCTATTAAGGCATTATAGGCTGAACTCACATCGACCACGATGTAGTCTATCTTGAGTGTTTTGGATTGGTTTCTTTTTCCAAAGGTTGTGTGTAGTGAGATGTATCCCAGTGGTTGCACTGGGGTGTCTCCCAGTCCAAACAAGCTATTTGGATATGCTCTAAGCTCTTTTTCTTCTAAGCCGAGCTTGTTGAAGGCAGTTTTAAATAAGATGTCGGCGGAGCTCCCTTGGTCTATCAATGTGCGGTGAAGATTTGCATTTTCCAGTATAATGGTGATGACCATGGGGTCGTCGTGTCCCGAGATGACACCTGATGCATCTTCTTTGGTAAACGTAATTGTCGGGATGTCGAGTGCTTCCTCCTTTCCCTCAACATGATATACTTCTTTGAGATATCTTTTGCGAGATGATTTGGAGATTTCCCCTCCTGCAAATCCTCCGTGTATCATATGGACATGTCTTTCTGGTGTACGAGGTGATTGCTCGGTTCGTCCGACATCCTCGTCCCTTCTCCTTTTTCTTTGCTCATCATCTCGGGTGGCTAGATACCGATCTAGTTTTTCCTCTCTTACAAATTTTTCTATGACATTTTTTAAGTCAAAATATTCGTTGGTGGAATGCCCACGGAATCGATGGTATTCACAATATTCGGTCTGATTTCCTCCTCCTTTTTTGCCTTTGAGTGGTCGAGCTGGGGGTATTTTTTCTGTGTGGCAGACTTCTTTGTAGATATCCACAAGGGACACCCGAAGAGGGGTATAATTATGATATTTTTTAATTTTTCCCCCATGTCGATCTTCCTTCTTTTTGGACTCTTTATCCTTGTCCCGGGGGGGATAGGTGAATCCGGATTTTGAGGTCTCTCCTAGTCAAGAATTTTCCTCCATGTTGATGTACTTCCCCGCTCGTTCTTGCACTTCATTTAGAGATGTGGGGTATTCTTCGATATGGATTGGCTAAAAGGTCCCTCTCGTAGGCCATTGATGAGGCCCATGATGGCGGCCTCTGTTGGTAGGCTTTGTATGTCTAGACTTGTTTTATTGAATCTTTCCATGTAGTTGCAAAGACTTTCCCGATCTCCTTGCTTGATTCCTAATAGACTGGGGGCGTGCTTAGCCTTATCTTTTTGGATAGAGAATCTGGCCAGGAACTTTTTGGCTAAGTCGTCAAAGCTTGAGATGGACCTTGGAGGTAAATTGTCGAACCATCTAATTGATGTCTTTGTAAGGGTTGTTGGAAACGCTTTACAGCGAACTACATCTGAGGCGTCGGTGAGGTACATTCTACTTCTGAAATTGCTGAGGTGATGGTTGGGATCTGTAGTGCCATCGTACAAAGTCATATTCGGAAGTTTGAAGTCCTTATGGATTTTGGTCTTCATGATCTCCCTAGTGAATGGATCTTGATCCTTGCGAGAATTGTCCTCAGGAGTGGACCGAGTAGCTTTGATTTTGAGATCGGCTTCGAGTTTTAGAAGTTTATCTTCTAACTCTCGGCGTCGCCTTACCTCTTTTTGTAGATCCTTCCCAACTTCTCGTTAATGCTGGCTTTCTTTTTCAAGTTGCTTTAAATGGTCTTGAAGCACTTCTAATACTCCCGGATTTGATGAGTTTTTGTCCCTGTTAGATTCCGGAGTATCTTTTAGTGTAGTGTCTGCGTTTTTATGCGGTGTTCTATCTTCTAGATCTGAATCGTGGTTGTTGTCATGGTCGTCCGCCATGGTGATGGGATGACTTCCAGGTCCCCGGCAACGGCGCCAATGTTCCGAGGGTTACCTGAAACTGTAGGTCGATCTCGGACGAGATCTTCTGTGCTAGTCGGATATGACGTGTCTGGCTGGTGGGCGGCGGCCAGAACTGTCGTGTCCGACTTGTTGGACTGGATGCGTTGCTGATCCTTCGTCACTGGAGGGTGGTGGTACTTGCAAGAGACTCCGATGCTTAAGTTAGCATGGGTATTAAACAGGTTTTTAGTAGAATCAGAGTATAAATTATACCTGGGTGCTCCAGTGTATTTATAATGGTGTGGAGTAACCTTTTTAGATAAGATAAGTTAGTTATCTTATCTTATCTTTATTTTAAAGTGAGGTCATCTTATCTCCAAAGGAACCGCCCTTATCTCTGTAGGCTTGGGCCGCCTTTGGACTTGGGTCGTGTTCCTCTATCTGGGCTCTTTACTGGGCTTTTCTGGCAATTTGGCCGATCTCTTTGAGAAGAGGTCGGATAGTCTGACCTAAAGAGGTCGGTCGCTTTGTTACTGAACATCCCGGGTCGGGTAGCTCGACCCAGGGTGTGAACAGTTACCAACAAGTCTCACCGTATGCTTATGAACCCCCCCTCAACATAACTCTGAACCACCATACTCACAAGCCCTTTCCACCATTCACCTCCATATGACCCTAATCCTTATCCACCACACCAACCATCATATGAACCACACCCGGAACCACCACCTCAATATTCACCATGTCCATATCCTTATCAAGAAGAACCACCTCCGTATTATAAACCCTTTCTCCCAATAATTGAACCTTCCTATCCACCCCAACCTCCATTGGATAACAACACACTCATCTCTAACATCATTGGTCTCACCTCTACACTCTAAAATCTTATATCCCACATGAACCAACCCTCTACCTCCAATATTCAACCCTCAAACTCTAGTGTGCTTCCTTTTCAACCACATAATGATCTTTCCATCCCATCACCACCCTCCATGGAAGAGCACCCACATCCATCAATCCAAGAGCAAGATGATCCCAGTCATGCTATTGACATGGAACAAGAGAGAAGGGATCGTCTTCGCGAATTCATACTTCATAAGAAGCTAGAGGAGGCCCTACAGGTGGAGGTAGTAGAGACCCTTGAAGTCGAAGGAGTGGTTGAAGAATTACTGAAGGAAGACATCAAGAAGGAGTCTGATTTTGTCTTAGAGCAAGAGGAGGCCCAACATGTGGAGGTAGGAGAGACCCTTGAAAATGGAATAGTTGAAAGGAGTTATTATGGAAAGGAAATCATCAAGGATGAGTACGAATTTATACTAAAACAAATGGACAAAGCAATAATTATTGAAGAGGAAGAAGTGGTTGAAGACTTGGGAGATGCAGAACCTCCATTGGAAAGTCCAGTCATAGAACCTCCTTCCAAGACGTTTGAATTTGATGTTGAAGAGGGTGTACAACCTCCAAGGTATATCATGGCTAAAGACTTTGAAGAGGTTGATAAAGAGATGGAGACTAAAGAAGAAGAAGCACAACCTCCCATGCCCTTGGTGAGTAATGAAGAAGAGATTGGATTGGAAGAAAGCTACCAAGAAGAAGAGGTTGAAATTGAAGAAGCTTACAAAGAGGTGGAAGTTGTCAAGGAAGAACACAAGGGAGTAGAGCTTGCAAGATCACTAGAAACACCTCTCCCAAGGCCATTACCATCCAATACAACATTCAAGTGGGTAAAATTCTTATCCTTAACCTTTACTTTCCCACTTGAATATGGGCTACCTGAGACAGATGGTCAACTTAGAGCTCTTTGTGGCTATAAGAGCAAGCGGGAGATGGTTAGTTATAGGAATTTTCATGCAAGGTTCAATATGGTTGTATGCTCCAAATTGAAGTACAAAGGTTGGTATAATTTTCAATTGAATGGGTCTAGGAAGTTGTTTGGATGTCTCCATGAGAATTCAGATTGCTTGCCACCCGGTTGGAAAAATGATGATCAACAACAAGACGGGTGCAAAAGCAAGGTTTGGGACCCCGGAATTCAGTCTAGCAATCAACACTCTTGGGGCCTTGTCACTTGCTTAATCTTGCTTGAAGGCTCTTTGCGCCTAGTTTGGGATTCCGGAGGCCATTGGAATTACAAACATTGGTGGAGATTCCTGGATGAGTTCAAGCACAAGCCACCATAACAAGGGGCTCACCGAATGTCCAACTTAAGGACTATAACTAAAAGTGCTAGGTGGGAGACAACCCACTATGATATAATCGTTCCTCTTTATTCTTAGTCTTATTTTATTTTATTTTTATTAGTGTTCATTCATAATTTCTGCATATTCATCTGCATGCTACATTTTGCATTCTGCATAAAAAAAGGGGGGCAAACCACGCGTGCGCGCAGGCCACGCATGCGCGTCGATTGCAATTTCACTCCCTCATCCAACGAACAGAAAGTTGTGATAGAATCGTGCGGCTGGTGCGCTCTGCACACAATTCGACCCACGTGTACACGTCTATGACGCGTGCGCGTCATCTGCCACAAGAGAAATCCACGCGTACGCGTCAAGCACGCGCACGCGTGGATAGGGAAATCGGCGTAAATAGCATGTTGGACAGAAAGTTGTGCTGCCCCCACGCTGGAACTGTGCTAGAGGCACAAAGTCATCCACACGTACGCGTCCCGGATGCGTGCGCGTCCTTTTGCTTCCAAGACCACCCATGCGTATGCGTGGTCGTACGCGTCGCATGGTGAATACAATTCTCATGCGCACGCGTGCCTTATGCACGCGCATCACATCCCGTTTTTCATTCCATTCTCCTTTCTTCTCTCTTTTCTCCTTCTTTCTTCTTCCTTTCTTACTTTCTTCTTCTTCATTTCTTTAACTTCTCATCCTTCTTCACTTTCATTCTATTTTACTTAATTTATTTGCATACTTTCATTCATTGCATTTTAATTTTGTGCATATTTTTGTTTTCTTTTCTAAATTTATTATTTTCCATTGGTGTTAAATTTTCTTTTTCAACTGTTGTATCTTTTCTGGTATTATTTTGGTGTTTAGTGACTTGTTTTACACTGTTGGATGATATTATTTATCTGTCACTGCCAATCTTTTATGTTACCTGTATCCCTTTTGCATTGACATGAATTTATATTTTCTTGCATTACCCACACCCTCTTCCCCATTGTTGTAAATTTTTGCACTCTTGATTTGCCATGTGCTTCTATTATTTTCTCACTTGCATGTTGTAGCTACCATGTAATTGAGACTCTCATCATTTGGCATTAACCCAACCATATTTTAAATTGTTTCCTATCTTTGTTTTTAGGTTACTTTTCTTCTTTTTCCTCTTCTTTCAGGATGGCCACTGCTCCGAAGACTACCTGAAACTGTAGGCCGATCTCGGATGAGATCTTTTGTACTGGTCAGAGATGACGTGTCCGGCTGGCTGGTGGCGGCCGGGGCTGTTGTGTCCGACTTGTTGGACTGGCTTCACTTCTGATCCTTGGTCACCGGAGGGTGGGGGGTACCTACAAGAGACTTCGATGCTTAAGTTAGCATGGGTATTAAGCAGGTTTATTGTAGAATCAGAGTATGAGTTATACTTGGGTGCTCCAGTGTATTTATAGATGTGTAGAGTGACCTTCTTAGATAAGATAAGTTAGTTATCTTATCTTATCTTATCTTATCTTTGAGTGAGGTCATCTTATCTTCTGGGGAACCGCCTTTATCTTTCTAGGCTTTGACTGCCTTTAGATTGGGCTGTGTCCTTTGTTTGGGCCTGCTTGGGCCTCTTTACGGCAATTTGGCCGAGCTCTTTGTGAAGAGGTCGGGCATTGGCCGAGCTCTTTTGAGAAGAGGTCGGATAGTCTGACCTGAAGAGGTCGGTTGGCTTATCGCTAAACATCCCGGGTCGGACAGCTTGACCCAGGGTATGAACAGTGCCCCTGCTTGAGTTCGATCTTTCCGTGAGATTGTGCTTTTCAGAGCTTCGATCTCTTTGGAAGTCGTTCTCAAGCATCTATCTGGTTTGTTTCTTCATTACTTTGCAATCTTTTGCAGATTTTCTAGAGGTTTGGTACTTCACAGTCCGTCCTCTTTTGAGTGGTAGTGTGGGTTTTCTACCCTTGCCTTCTGGATCACGCCTTGCTTTTGTGTTGACAACCCTCTGCTTTGGCGAAGTTATCCTTGCGGCTTTGATATCTGGGCTCTTAGTGACTTGTCCGATGAATTTTTAGTGTTCTTTGTATAGAACCTTTTTTAGTCTCAGATGACGTTCATAGCCCTGTTTGAGATTGTGCCTTCTTTGAGTGGAGTTGTATCCCTTTTAGCTAAGCACATTTAAGCCTTAAGTTGTTTCTCAACCTTTTGGCTTGTTCTTTTTTGAGATCGTTCTTGCGCCTCTTCTTAGTTGACGTCGACCTGTACGGCTTTGCCCCTGCTTGAGTTTGGAGCTTTCCGTGAGATCGTGCTTTCAGAGCTTCGATCTCTTTGGGGAAGTCGTGCTCAAGCATCTTGACTTTGGTCGATCTTAAGTAGTTTCTCCTTGTGCGAGTCTGGTATTGCCCTTTTTAGTTTGTTGAGAGGTCTTTTCAGCCTTCTTCCGACTTGCTTGTCTTCACTGCTCGGGCTTTTTAGTCATAATCCAACAACTTTTTAGGTAGTGTTCCTGATGGAAAACCTTTTTATAGTCTGTTTGGATGACTTTTTAGCGCTGTTTTGATTTGTGCTTTTGCCTTTTAAGTAGTGTCTTTTTTCAAGACTTCGTACCTTTTAGCAAAGCATTCCTGGCCTTCCTTTGGCAGTTTGTGAGATGTCTTTGTCCCCTTTGTGGATCTTTGTAGAGTGTCGGTACTTTTTTGTCCGACCTCTTTTGATCACTTCTGGTTTTGTCCACTTTCTGCTTGGTCGAGGTGGTCCTTGCGGCTAACTTGTCCGACGACTTTTTAGTGTTCTCGTAGAACACTTTTTAGTCATTCTGAACAATTTTGATAGCCTTGTTGTGGAGCCGTGCCTTTTTGGGCGGAGCTATGTTCGTTTTAGCGCACGTTTTTTGTTGGTCCAACTTCTTCTTGTCGGTCCAAGCTGTAGCTTTCGTTGGTCCGACTTCTTCTTGTCGGTCCAAGCTGTAGCTTTCGTTGGTCCGACTTCTTCTCGTTGGTCCAATCTGTAGCTTTAATCATCTTTGGGCCGACTTGTTCATGTCGGTCGCTTCTAAGTTATTTCTAGTAATCCATTTTTGGTTGGACCTTGGTGGGTCTCTTTTATGAATTACTTTTTATAACTTTTTGTCACGCCGACTCCGTTATGTCGTGCCCTTCTAAGTTATTTTTGTAATCCTCTTTCTTAGACCTTTGTTCAGATCTCTTTCAGGGATTACTTTCATAACTTTTACGCTTTGTAGGGGACCGACTTCGTCATGTCGATCTCTTCTAAGTTATTTTTGTAATCCTCTTTCTTGGACCTTGTTCAGGTCTCTTTCAGGGATTACTTTTATAACTTTTTTTTGTAGGAGACCGACTTTGTCATGTCGATCTCTTCTAAGTTATTTTTGTAATCCTCTTTTTTGGACCTTGTTCAGGTCTCTTTCAGGGATTACTTTTATAACTTTTATATTTTGGGCCGACTTTGTCATGTCGAGCCCTTCTAAGTTAAAGTAATCCTCTTTTATAGGATTGGCCAGACCTCTTTCCAGGGTTTACTTATAACTTGGGTTGACTTGGTTCGACTTCTCAACGTCGGCCAATCTTTAAGTTACTATTTAGCAATCCATTAAGACCTCGTCAGGTCCTTTCTCCGGATCACTTTCGATAACTTCTTGCATTATTCCGTTTTCATCTTTGCCGATTTGTAGAAATTGGGTTTGATCCCCGTTTGGTCGACCTTTGGGGATTTTAGTGTTGGAAACTTATCAGACTTATGTTTTGACAACTCTGGTATACATGTTGACTATTGTTATGACTTTATAATACCTTATTTTGGATGTATTTTCTACATTATGAAACATGAATTATGACTTTCTTGAATTGATCTGTGTCAGATTTTTAGTTTTATTTTGTCCTCTTATATGCAATTAAGATGCATTCAAACACTGTCCATTTCCATTTTATTTACAAAAATTATATTTTGGATGAATATATTAGTAGTTTATATTGTTTTTCCAATTTTTAAAATATGCAAGTGTAACACCCTAACTTTTAACACGTCATGATCGTACCAAAAGTAAGGCGTTACGGACCTGACTTCCTTTATTATAAATTTACTATTGAGCCTTTAGGTCGATATCGCGTTTCAGGTTATAAGAAAATACCAGAAAATTATTTTTAGTAATTAAAATCACACAATTATTAATAATAATAAATGCTATACAAATGAATTTAAAATAAAATTCAAATACAATACCTATCCCTCTGGATAAAATAAAACTTAAAGCAACAAGGGCGAGGGAACTCTATAAAAATAACAGGAATCACAAGTAAAACTACTAGTCGTCTGCATCTTCTAACTGAATCTTCGAACCTGTGTCACTGAAAGGGTGGAAGATTTTGGGGTGAGAACAAACCACACGTTCTCAGTAGGGAATGGGAATGCCGTAAAAGTAATGAATTTAATGCAAATAATTAACTTACTTAGCAAAACTATTTTGTTAAACCTTTGGAAATACTTTTTTTTCTACTTTAGATAAATAATTACTTTTCTTTAAATTTCTAAACTCAAAACAAATTTTAAACATAAAATTAGTCACATTTTCTGTCTCTCAGCCACATAGTTAATCCTCAGTCAAATGTCAACTCGTAATCACTTTAATACACTCACAAACAAGTAGTGCAAACAAGAGATTCAATTCAATGTACAAGCAAATCACAACAAGACAAACAAGTCAAGCAGCACAAACACATAGAAAATATAACAAGTAAAACAAGACCAAATACAAATGCGCAATCAATATGATGCATGTCTATCCCTAACGCAGGCCATGAGCTCATGTGTCGGTTGCCTACCCGCTCCCGACATTACCCGGGCACGAGTCCCAGATATGGTTTTCCAGATGCATCAGTGTGCTTATAAGTCGTACGGCCAGGCCGCATCAGTGTGACTTTAAGTCGTACGGCTAGGCCGCATCAGTGTGACTTTCCAAATCAATAAGCGTACATCTGGAAAACAGTTCTCAGTGTGTGGGCGTCCCCACTTTACATTTGGCACTAAGGCCCAAACAATATCACATCTGCTCTCCTGTGGCAGACATTTCATTAGTTAATATATTCTTTAAATCCTTGTTCTCTGCTCTCCTGTGGCAGAGATTCATTTTCTTAATAAACCAAGCTCAAATCTTTACTTAAAACAAAATCTCTCCTTAAAAGATTGTATTTAAAACTTTATATTTTTCTTAATAAATCAAACTTTAAAATAGAGTAAATCTTTTCTTAACTAAATATATTTTAAATAATTTAATTTTTCAAACCAAATCTTTTAAAATAAATTTTCAAATAAAACCTCAGATTTTATAAAATCTCGGCAGCACTTCCCCTAAAACTCGGGGTTAGCCACCCTTTTTCGGGTTCCAACTGAACCATTTTCAACCTCTTTTCAATCGAGAAATCAAATACATATTTATCAAATTCAGTCACAAACACAACTCAAACTCATCATTCAGTCATTTCAAATAATCATAAATTATTTACAAATACCCACTAGACTTCCATGACATTCATAGTTTAAAAACAGTTTTCAAAACAAAATCCCCTACCTTCGTATGAAATCAAAATTATCGAAAGCTCCGAAGAAGCTTTCTGACCGAGCTGCTGAAGGAGAAGGCGTCAGAAATCGTCTGTGCTTCCTAGAACTCCAGTTAGCCGAACTCAAAAGGAAGAGGATCTACGTCACCGTCAACTTCTACCGAATAAAAATAACGCCAACACGTAGAGGAGAAGGATACGAACACTTTTATCGGATTAAATTTTTTATTGAAGTTACGGATCACAAGAAATCAAACTCAAAAAGATTAAGATTCCATGGTTTTTCATTCCCTCTCTCACGGCCTTCTTTCTTTTCTTTCCTTTTGGTTTATGTTCGGTGGTGGTTGAAAGGAATTAAACTGATTATGGCTAATGGAAATGAGTGAAAATTTGTGATATTAAAGCTCATTAGGTGTCATGATTATACATGTATACATATGTATTAGGCCACGTCTCCAATTTTCTTTCTTTTGCCCTTTACAAGCTTCGGCCAAGTGATGATGATAACTAAATGAATATTAGCCAAGTGTCATAGGTTAAATAAATAAAAGTGGCATGTGTCCTCATGGTATATATATATATATATATATATATATATATATATTCATGCATGTACTAACCACACTTAGATTTTCTTTTCCTTTGTTTCTTTGGCTTCGGCCAAAAGGTAAATAATAATAATAATAATAATAATAATAATAATAACTACTAAATTAAATTTTATTTTATTAAATTAATTTTTAAAAAATTTGGGATCTTACATCCTACCCTACTTATAAAAATTTTCGTCCTCGAAAATTGATATAAGATAGAAAAAATTTGCATCAACTTCATTTTCAAAACGTCAAAAAAAGAAAGAAAAAGATTTGGCATATTCAGTTCATGTGAAGGAAATCATATCTTATAAATGACAAGATATGATCGAGAGTTTATCAAAACATATCTCAAGAAAGAAGTTCGAAACAAAAATTTCTCTGCAAGCAATCAAGAAAGAGATGACTTCAAACTACTTTAGCACGAATAAGGAGTATACATTTTCCTAAAACTTTACTTCTAACGTTCTCAAACACCACGATTCACGTTACCTATTACTTCTATCTCGTCTATGATAATCCATTAGTGTTTCCATATACATGAATCATTAGTATTAAGTTGGCCAGACCTAATACCATGAGAGATGCAACGGTCGACTAACAGCATTAATCAATAGACAATCATGCATTTGAAATTCAAACTCTTGTCAGTGGGACAAGTCCTAATGCATGACAGACACTCAGAGTATGCAGTAAAGCATAGTCAGTCCATTCCCAAGGCTCTAACGGGAACGAACTGCTCTGATACCATAATGTAACACCCTAACTTTTAACACGTCATGATCGTACCAAAAGTAAGGCGTTACGGACCTGACTTCCTTTATTATAAATTTACTATTGAGCCTTTAGGTCGATATCGCGTTTCAGGTTATAAGAAAATACCAGAAAATTATTTTTAGTAATTAAAATCACACAATTATTAATAATAATAAATGCTATACAAATGAATTTAAAATAAAATTCAAATACAATACCTATCCCTCTGGATAAAATAAAACTTAAAGCAACAAGGGCGAGGGAACTCTATAAAAATAACAGGAATCACAAGTAAAACTACTAGTCGTCTGCATCTTCTAACTGAATCTTCGAACCTGTGTCACTGAAAGGGTGGAAGATTTTGGGGTGAGAACAAACCACACGTTCTCAGTAGGGAATGGGAATGCCGTAAAAGTAATGAATTTAATGCAAATAATTAACTTACTTAGCAAAACTATTTTGTTAAACCTTTGGAAATACTTTTTTTTCTACTTTAGATAAATAATTACTTTTCTTTAAATTTCTAAACTCAAAACAAATTTTAAACATAAAATTAGTCACATTTTCTGTCTCTCAGCCACATAGTTAATCCTCAGTCAAATGTCAACTCGTAATCACTTTAATACACTCACAAACAAGTAGTGCAAACAAGAGATTCAATTCAATGTACAAGCAAATCACAACAAGACAAACAAGTCAAGCAGCACAAACACATAGAAAATATAACAAGTAAAACAAGACCAAATACAAATGCGCAATCAATATGATGCATGTCTATCCCTAACGCAGGCCATGAGCTCATGTGTCGGTTGCCTACCCGCTCCCGACATTACCCGGGCACGAGTCCCAGATATGGTTTTCCAGATGCATCAGTGTGCTTATAAGTCGTACGGCCAGGCCGCATCAGTGTGACTTTAAGTCGTACGGCTAGGCCGCATCAGTGTGACTTTCCAAATCAATAAGCGTACATCTGGAAAACAGTTCTCAGTGTGTGGGCGTCCCCACTTTACATTTGGCACTAAGGCCCAAACAATATCACATCTGCTCTCCTGTGGCAGACATTTCATTAGTTAATATATTCTTTAAATCCTTGTTCTCTGCTCTCCTGTGGCAGAGATTCATTTTCTTAATAAACCAAGCTCAAATCTTTACTTAAAACAAAATCTCTCCTTAAAAGATTGTATTTAAAACTTTATATTTTTCTTAATAAATCAAACTTTAAAATAGAGTAAATCTTTTCTTAACTAAATATATTTTAAATAATTTAATTTTTCAAACCAAATCTTTTAAAATAAATTTTCAAATAAAACCTCAGATTTTATAAAATCTCGGCAGCACTTCCCCTAAAACTCGGGGTTAGCCACCCTTTTTCGGGTTCCAACTGAACCATTTTCAACCTCTTTTCAATCGAGAAATCAAATACATATTTATCAAATTCAGTCACAAACACAACTCAAACTCATCATTCAGTCATTTCAAATAATCATAAATTATTTACAAATACCCACTAGACTTCCATGACATTCATAGTTTAAAAACAGTTTTCAAAACAAAATCCCCTACCTTCGTATGAAATCAAAATTATCGAAAGCTCCGAAGAAGCTTTCTGACCGAGCTGCTGAAGGAGAAGGCGTCAGAAATCGTCTGTGCTTCCTAGAACTCCAGTTAGCCGAACTCAAAAGGAAGAGGATCTACGTCACCGTCAACTTCTACCGAATAAAAATAACGCCAACACGTAGAGGAGAAGGATACGAACACTTTTATCGGATTAAATTTTTTATTGAAGTTACGGATCACAAGAAATCAAACTCAAAAAGATTAAGATTCCATGGTTTTTCATTCCCTCTCTCACGGCCTTCTTTCTTTTCTTTCCTTTTGGTTTATGTTCGGTGGTGGTTGAAAGGAATTAAACTGATTATGGCTAATGGAAATGAGTGAAAATTTGTGATATTAAAGCTCATTAGGTGTCATGATTATACATGTATACATATGTATTAGGCCACGTCTCCAATTTTCTTTCTTTTGCCCTTTACAAGCTTCGGCCAAGTGATGATGATAACTAAATGAATATTAGCCAAGTGTCATAGGTTAAATAAATAAAAGTGGCATGTGTCCTCATGGTATATATATATATATTCATGCATGTACTAACCACACTTAGATTTTCTTTTCCTTTGTTTCTTTGGCTTCGGCCAAAAGGTAAATAATAATAATAATAATAATAATAATAATAATAATAACTACTAAATTAAATTTTATTTTATTAAATTAATTTTTAAAAAATTTGGGATCTTACAGCAAGCATAGCAGTGTCAAACACTTTAATTTGTATTTCTTTCAAACAAACTGATAAGTATAACTACAGGAATAACATATGCATGTCATTTATTTTTTGCCAGATACAATTGGCCAAATTGCCTATCTAACTTTAAGAGAAGAACATCTACTGTAATCAGCAGCATAAATACAAACATCAAAACTCCACCCACTATTAGAACCATAACTTCAGACTCTAATCTTCCAAGTTTCCAAGCAATCTTCATCTTCCATTCTTCATTGTCAATTGAAGGGCTTGCTCTACCATCACATATGATCACATCTTCTTCAAGAAGTTTATCTACCCACAGAAACAACCCACACCACCTTTTACCTACAGTCTGCACCTAAGAAAGTGAATCAACCAAGTTTATATCCAGAATTACAGCAAACAATAATAACAACCACTTACATTGTAGTTTGGGCAACCCACGAACGGTCTCCCTGGATTAGAATCTGCCGCTGCACTGGTCTCGACCCACACCCACACCATTCTGGCAAACGCAAATCCTTGTTTCTGTTCATTCTCCTCATAATGCTTCCAAACAATCGTGGATTGTTTGAGCTCTTAGCTGCATTGCTCGCGCTAGCCATTGCCGTCTGGCTATGAAGATGCTGAAGAGAATCCAAGGGAAGAGACCAGAAAAGAAGAGAAGGGGGCACTGAAGATTGATCTTCAAATTCGGGAATTAGGGTTTTTTAACTTCAAATTAGGGACTAAATTGACTCAACAAAGTTTACTCATCTACGTCAGCTAGCCGTTAGCGTCGCCAGCGTGTTACCCTTTTGTCCAGATCAACTTTTCGGTAACACCAGATGGAGGGAATGTGTCGGAAGGACGAGACTGAGTCCCGGAGTACAACTTCAGGGACAAATATGAGTAACTATTAAATTCAAGGACTACTATGAAACACAAGTGTAACTTTAGGGACCACTCTGAGGCTTAACTCGGTTAATGTAATGTAAAGCAGAAAAGTCAAGAGAAACAAAAAACACAACAAAAAAAATGTAATATGTTTGATAATTACTTGGCAAGTGGGTCATATAGCTACTACATATTTTTATTTTCTATTGAACTACTTCATATCAATCCCTATTTATGACCCACATGTCGTAAAAAGTAACTCCACATCAGTTTTTGCGTCATAAACAGTAAATAGGAACTTAAAGCATTTCTCTCTTCTCCATTAGGAGGAACTAACTTTAGTCCCTATTGTAGCCCCACGTAATTAATTAATTAAAATTAATTTAGTTACTATTTTTTTTACAATAATATTATTAAAATTTATAAATTTAAAAATAATTTACTATTAAAAAATATTAATATTAAAAAAATTAATAACTTCATATATAACAATAGTACATAATATATAATTCGAGATTAAACTAATTTGTAAAATTACTTAATATAAAGAAAAATATAATGAAAATCTATAGTTGACGACAAACATTGTGAAATTGACATATGTGTTCAATCAAGTCTTTTTAATTATAATTTAATATAACAATATAAATAATGTTTAATATTAATTTAGCATAATTATTTATATTAATTATGATTTAAATAATTAATATAAATTATTAATTAAATAAAGATATAATTATTTAATATAATTAATTATTATAATTATTAATAAATTAAATATGATTTAATTATTTAATTAGTTATTATTTAAATAATTATATTAAATAATTAAATTATATTTAATTTATTAATATAAATCTTTAATTAAATAAAGATATAATTATTTAATATAATTTAATTATTATTTTAATATATATATTATATATTTTAATTTAACTTTTTAATTATTTGTCATGTGTCAAAGTTCTATTGGAATGCAAGAGTTTCTCTGAGAAGGGACTCCCCTCCTTGATCCACGTGAAGGAACTCAGTTCCTTTTTCCTTTAGTGCTTCAAACTCCCTGTATGTCAGAGGAGGGACTCCACTTTTATACCATTGGTGTTGCTCTTACAGCCGAATCACATTTGTGTGACTTACAAAATTAAAATTTTGTGTAACATGTAAGAGACCCTTAAGCTTAAAGGCTTAAATGCACGTCAGGCTTAGACAAATGGTAGATTTAATTTACCTGCTTGGTTAAGAGCTGCACCACCAAAAATTTTAACATAAAGAGTAATTCTCTACATTCAAGTAATTTTTTTTTCTGGTTTTCTTCTCCCATTGCGCTTCCCGTTTTCTTTCTCCTTTCTTCTTCTTCTTCTTCTTCATTTCGGATGCTACATCTTCTTCTTCTCTTTCTTTTTTTTATTTTTCAATTTCATTACCGTCGTTACCAACAATACCTCTTCTTTTTCCTCCTCCTTCTCCTATTGGAATTTCGTCTCCTCCTTCCTTTTCATCATTCTCCTCCATCATCATCATCATAATCATCATCGTTATCGTTATTATCTTCTTCTAATACATATCGTCGTTATTATTATCATCGAATTCGAATTTATACAATGGATAACTTTCGGTTCATTTGGTATTATACAATGGTTTCGTTTTAAGCTGATTTTCGGTTCATTCGAGACGCAAGTGTTTCTGAATTTGAATTTATATAATGGACAATTTCGGTTCATTTGGTATTATACAATTGTTTTGTTTTGATAGTATTTTCGGATCATTCGAGTCGCAGGTGTTTCTAAATTCGAATTTATATAATGGACCATTTTCGGTTCATTTGGTATTATACAATGGTTTCATTTTGATAATATTTCTGTTCATTCGATCACCACAGTGAATCAGAATCAATAAAGATATTAGCAAAATGTTGGTATTGTTGGTGATGACGATAATGATGATGGAGGAGAAAGAAACAAAGAAAGGAGGAGATTAAAGAAATTTAAATAAAAAAGAAATAGGAGGAGGAAGAGGAAGAGGAGGAGGAGATGGATATGGTGGTATGGTGGTATGGTGGTGGTGACGATGACGATAATAAAAAAAAGATGAAGAAAAAGAAAAAGGAGAAGAAGAAAAAGAAGCAGGAGGAGGAGGAGAAAGAAGAAGATGAAGTCCAGCAGTGTAAACTAAATAACTTGGATGTAAAATTATTTGGATGTATAGCGAGACTCAAAAATAAATTACTAAAACTGTATTTGAAATATTTTTGTGTTAACAAAAATATTTCTGAATTTTATTATTGACAAAAAAAGACATTGGTTTGATTTTAGTTCCGATTATAGAAGGGTTTCCATGATTTAAGGTTGATTTTGGTTCAAATTTTGGAAGGATTTTTATAGTTTAGGATCCATTATGGTTTTGATTCTGAAAGAATTTTCATAGTATAGGGTTGATTTTGGTTCTGATTTTGAAAAAGATTTTATGATTTAAGATTGATTTTGGTTTTAATTCTACAAGGGTTTCCATGGTTTAGGGTTGATTTTAATTTTGATTCTTAAAGAGTTAATGGTTAGAATGGAGAGAATGATATAAAAGGTAAGTTAGGAATTTTAAAAGAATTTCAATAGAGTCAATTCTAATTTAATAATTGGGTAGTATTGTCAAAGAAAATTAATCTTTTATGATTACAATGCTAGTTTTATTTTTTGTGGTTAATTTTATCAACATCAAAATTTTTAATGATTAGAAATAATTATTTACTCATGTACTAGTAGTGGTAATGTGTGTGAGTGAATATGTATTGTGCAAGACAAAGACCAAAAAAAGCATAAAAAGACTTAAACTGAGTTAGATTCGGAAGGGATTAGTACTTGACCTATGCTGAACAATGAACATGCCAAAAGAGTTGGAGTTTTCAATTGGAATTTGTTTTGTATTGGAAAAAATAATTATTTCTACTAATGAATATTTAGAACACTAATAAAATTACTAATAAAAGAACAAAACTAATGTTATAAAGATAGATTTCATATGACAAAAACACTAAAATTTTAAAATTTTGTTAATTTTTTAAAAAATTAATAAAAATTCTTAAATTATCTTTATCATTTATCTTCAACCTCAGACATTATTGTTATCTTTTTTTTCTTTGGATTATGAAAGTTTAGGATTTAAGAAAAAAATATGATGATGATGTCTCAGGTTAAAGATAAAGAGTTGGGATAATTTAAAAAATTTAGTTTATTTTTTAATAAAGTCAATAAAAATTTAAGATTTTGATTTTTTTTATCACACAAAATCTATCTTTTATATGTATAAAGTTACTTTTGTTCTTTTATGAATAATTTAATCACCATTCTAAATATTTGAGTAAAAATAATTATTTTTTTATGTTGTATATTTATTTGTTAAAAAAATCTATTGATAGTGGAGGTATCTAATTATTGCTACCCCAAACGTGTTCTTAAATTATTTTTTATTGTGTTATTTCAATTTTGATGAATCAAAGTTGATATATCAATTTTTTATATAATAAAACAAATAATAAAGTAAATTTGTATCAAAATTTTTATAGTATTGTGTAACAGTAAATTGTATTGTTACTTATTGTAATAGAATTAATATGTATGAGTATTTTTCTATAAATATTCTTTGTCAATTTAATGGATATAATTAATTCATCTCATTTTTTATTTTTTATATTTCTCTTAAATAGAAAATTTCTTAAAATAGTTGGTTTCTTACTTATTTTGTTCTTTGTAAAGCAACAAAACTGAATAAAAAAAAAATATTAAAAGTGTTACTATTATGTATATTTTAATAGGAATACTATGAGTAGTGATATGAAAATATAATTTAGATATAAAATTTAATGTTATTAATTATTCTTAAAATTATCTCTTTTGATAGATTAAAAATACTAATTATTCAGGAATTAAATGTTCAAAAAGTAATAGCAAATATGTGAGATTTAGATTTTTATTCTGTATTATTAATAGAAATATTAGTATTCAAGAGGTTTAATAAGAAATGAGGGAGATGTGCATACATCTTTTGTATTTTTATCCGCTTTTAAACTAATATTTTATAATTGAGTTGTATATTGATTTTGAATATACAAATATAGGTAGAAATAACTCTTACTAAAATAGAAATTGAAAAATATTATAATAAAATTTTACTTTCACATTTGATTAATCAACATAACAACACTCAAAGTTTACATGCAGTGAGACTTATTTATTGTTGTTATTATATAAAGTATGCTCTACACCAACTTCGTCTTAAGAATTATGTACATCAAAAATGTAGTGGTGGTGGTGGTGTTTACTTTTGTTAATTTAGGAGTATAAAGAATATGAACATCTTGAAATTGAAGGTGTAAAATTGGCTGGAGATTGAAAATGATGCTAGTGAGCAATATGTCACTACTACCTTTTAGACTTTTAGTAACATTTATATGTTAACATTTGTTAAAATGTTAGTAGTTATCATAAAATTAAATTTTAAGTAACATTTATACTCAAATGTTAGCAAATATATATTTTTTTTAAAAGTTACAAAAAGTGTTACCTATTCTATTCTCAGTTAGTTTTCAAAATCAAAACCACATCTCACTCTCACTCTCAGTGCTTTGAAACGTGAAATCTCGTCTCCATCCTCCTCAATTTCTTACTCTGCCTCTTCGATCTCTCCTCAAGATGGAAGCCACAATCGCGTGTTCTGCTCTGAAGTTTTGAATCCACCTTTTAATCCTCTTCAATCTCTTGCTCTGACTCTTCGATCTCTCTTCCGCCACTGTCATCGAAGCCTTCGTCACGCCATCGTCACTGTCAACATGAGTTCTCTACTCTAGGATCTGAATTGAAAACTCTTAAGGTACGTAGCACATAATCTATTGTTTTATGCTTGTGTTCTTGTGTCTAAAGTTAATCTCGTTAAATTGAATCCATGTCTTCTGAAAATTGTGCCTTTTGTTAGTCTCATGCTTCACTACTCATTTCAATCATTTTGAAAATGAAAAGGTTGATTTGATAGGTTCACAAGTCTTTCATGCTAGTTCTCTTACCTGATTGTGCCTTAAGCAATTCATCAACATCATGCAATGAAATTTCTTATTGCAGATCGAAAAAGAGAAACTTCAACAGCACAAGTAACTTCTCTTAGTTTTCGCTGAATTTGTTTATTCATTTGGCTTATCAATTATAGCTAAAAAATTATAGTTAATGAATTTTCATTGTTATGCCAATGAATGCATATGTTGTGTTTGATGAATGATAATAAATTCAAATTTTTTGAGTCCGATTTTTTTTAATAAAAGTTCTTTATTCTTTTGGAAGTGCATTTAAGGTGTTTGAAGAAATACCTCACAGAATTTTATGTTACTATATATCTTATATCTTAGAGAAATTTGGATATAGTACAATTTAAGAGAGTATGATTTGATAATATACAAAATAAAAATTTTCTTGAAGTCACCAAAAGTCTGATGCAATAATCTCTTTTGACAAAGTATTGAAAATATCAACTCAACTCCATTTTCATGTGAACAAAATTTTTTTTTTATGAACAGTTTTGTAATTGTTATTAGTTGGTGAATGACTGGAGAGTAGTACGATAAGATCATGGAACTAACATAAATTCACTAATTTTCTTCCTCTAATTGTCATTTATTTTGCAATAATCTTTGAAATGAAAATTTTTTCATTTTGCACTTGGTTATTCTTTATTTTGTTTGTTGAATGTAGTAACTCCACGTGTGGGGATCATCATGGGTTCTGATTCAGATCTTCCTATTATGAAGAGTGCTGCTGAGTTCTTGGAGATGTTTGATGTTCCTCATGAGGTCAAATTAATTAATTTCCTTTTTTTTTTACTTTGGTGCTGTATGAAGATATTTTTCTTTACCTATGTCTGCATCAAATTTCAGGTAAGAATAGTGTCAGCTCATCGAACTCCAGAACTAATGTTTTCTTATGCCTCCTCTGCTCATGAACGGGGCATACAAGTTATTATTGTTGGCGCTGGTGGCGCAGCTCACTTGCCCGGTAAGCTATTTCAATTGAAATTTATATAAATTTCTTATATAGATCAATTGTCTTTTGGCATTAATTAAGCTTTTTATATCTCAGGTATGGTTGCTGCTCTTACTCCCCTGCCTGTCGTAGGTGTTCCTGTGCGTGCTTCAACCCTAGATGGAATAGATTCACTCTTGTCAATTGTCCAGGTATATCTTTGTTAAATTATATCTTACCAACATTTCTATGCTCTTCATTATTTCTTTTTTATGCTTTCTAGTATTGCCTCTTGAAGATACAATAATAATATGTTATGTCATATTGCTTTGTTTTTAAAGCTTCTGATGAATATTTGTTAGTGCTAGTGAATGAAGATACATGTTTGTTTTAGAAAACAACCTTGTAATCCTTTTTTAGAAGCAATTTTTGAAGAGCATGAAGATTTTTAAAGGATGCAGTTCTTAGCGAGTTAAACAACTACTAGAAGCAGAATTGGTTGCTGAAAACCAGTGTAACTATGTAATTAAAGGCGCCTTTCATTTGCCACTTATTACCTGCTGAAATCGCCTTGCTAATACAATTTTTTTGTGTTTCCATTTCACCCCTTCGTCACATTCTGCCAGTTAGAAACAAATCCACTTGTCACATAATTCACATACTTTGTTTTGAGCAAGTAATCAAATGCAAGAAATGAATCTGGAAACCAGAATCTTTGCATAATGTACTCTAGCTGACTAATTGCTCTTTTTGGCCGTGCAGATGCCGAGAGGTGTCCCTGTCGCCAAGATCATATGGTTAAATTGGGTCAAGATCATATTATTTTTTCCCAAATTTTTGTAATTGTTATTTATTTTTTATTTGAAGAGTCAGTTAAGGTTTGAAGAGTTTTGAATTGGATAAACAAAGTAAAGGAGCACAGGATTGGATGAATTACCCTTATTAACATTGACTAACTTGCAGGTCACAATTATATTGGATCTGAACACTTGCTTCTTGGTCTCCTTCGTACCAAAAACAACCCTTGCCTTATTGGAGAACCTAGTGTTGGGAAGACAGCTATTGCTGAAGGTCTTGCCCAGAGTATTGCAAATGGGGATGTTCCTGAAACCACGGAGGGAAAGAAGGTAAGCAGGATTATTCTCTCTATAGAATGTAAATGGTGATCCGTTTTATAATTGATCATATGTTATACTTTCACTTGTGCTAGTTACTCATATATGCCTTTTCATTTCTACGCTATTAATCAGCCCTCTGTTCCGCATGATTTAGGTTATAACCCTTGATATGGGACTGCTTGTAGCTGGAACTAAATATCGTGGAGAATTTGAAGAGAGGATGAAGAAACTAATGGAGAAAATCAAACAGAGTAATGAGATAATACTATTTATTGATGAAGTCCACACTCTGATTGGAGCAGGAGAAGCTGAAGGGGCGATTGATGCTGCAAACATATTAAAACCAGCTCTTGCTAGAGGGAAATTACAGGTAGTCATTTTTCTTAACAAGTTGAAAAATGAGGCTACTTGGTTGTCTGACCTTGACAATAATTTGATATTTCAGATATTTCAGATACAATTAGCATAGAAATTAAACTGTCATTTCTTACAATAATAGTAATTTTGAAGCTGAAAATGGTGCTAGGGCATGCACGTTAAAATCTGCAATGGGAAGGTAATAGAAGTGGCGGCTTCAGAGAAAGGGTTTTATATTGTTGGAAAACAATCTCTACAAAGTCACACTTTGGTTGATCTTCTGCAAGAGCTAAGTCGAGGTTTTGCTAATGTATGTAGTTTTCTGGTTACTAATCATGAACTTGTTGCTGTAATGGAACATATTCATATTTTAAGTTTTAACGTTTTCTATATTCTGTGTTGGTTGTTCTGTAAATTTTAAACAAGCATAATTTTGAAATTCAAGTTTTCTATTGAAATCTTTTTAAATAATTTTCTAATTGGTGCAGGCATATGAATCTTTAATGAAAGCTTTCTCTGAAGTCTGAACATAACAAGGTAATATTTATACCAACTGATTTTATTTTTTCTTTTAAATAAAAAAGATTTTTCCTTTTTCTTTTCCTAACAATTTATCTCGTTCAGTTTGGCAATCTTCCATATGGATTCCAAGCAAATACTTGGCTTGTCCCTCCATCTGTTGTCGAGTCACCTTCAAACTTTCCTGCCCTTCTTGCTGAAGACGAAAGCTGGGGTGGTAATGGTGGTGGCCAAGGTAGAAATGGTGAATATGAGCTTAGACAATGGGCTTTAGATTTGCAGTATTGGCTTCTTTTCCCTGCAAAACCGAAGAGGAGAGAGTGGTTAGAGATAGAAAAGCTTTCCTGCTGCACAGTTGATTTGTTGATACCTCGATAATCAAATTCTCCAAGTTCAATTCTGCATGAAGAGCGCGTAGGAGACTTGTCAGTTGTTGTCAAATGCGATATTCGCAATGGAAATAGAGTTTAAGTGCTATAAGTATTTTTTTTCTCATTTTATTTGCATCAGGAAGCAAACTTGTACAATGATTATTGATTAATAAAAGAGTCTATAAAAATTTTATTTTGTGAATTTAATGAAATATTTTATGTTATAGTAATTAATTTTAGTATATTTATATTTGTATAATATAAAATAAAAAATAGTATAATATAACTAAAAAAATATTACTAAAGATTTTTTGTAACATTTTTTAAATGTTACAAAAAATATCTACAGTAAAATTTTTCTAAGTGTTACAAAAAATATCTATGGTAACATTTTTCTAAATGTTACATAAAATATCTATTGTAATATTTTTTAAGTATTACAAAAAATATCTATGGTAACATTTTTTTAAGTGTTACAAAAACTATCTATTGTAACATTTCTTTAAGTGTTACCAAGAAATATCTATTGTGACATTTCTCAAAATATTACTATAGAATATTTTTTGTAACATTTTTACTAAATGTTATTAAATCTTTAGAAAAATGTTAGTAAAATTCTTTAGTAACATAGGGTATATTTAACACTTGTTAAAATATTACTAATATACATAGGTAACATTTTAATATAATTTGGTAACATTTTTTAAATGTTAGTAAAAGTCAATTATGTAGTAGTGTGTCTTGGATAAAAGAGATCAAAATGCATTGCATAATGATGTTGATGATTCTTTAAGTGAGGAGGATATTTCAAACATATTGGTCTTTACCTTTGAATTTTCTAAGATATTAAATTTGGATAATTTTAGCATCTATGATAATGAGTTAGTTATTAGAGGAAAGCTTATCATTAAAGAAGTTGTTATTGCAAAGTAAGGGCATACAATAAAAAATTAGTAAATTACATCATCAAAGAATCATCATCAGCCACTTATTTCTACATTTGTCAACAATTTGCTTGATCTTGTTAGTGATTTATTAGAATATCATATGGATAAAATAAGTTCTTTTCGAAAGTAAGAAAATATAATAAATCTCATACTTGAACTCAATTGAGACTTTTTCGAAACTACTTTAAACTATATTATAGTATGATGAGAAATAAAAAGTTAGATTACAAAAATATATTATGGACTTTAGGATATGTTTGGTTTTGATCTAAGACACACGAGATAGAAATATGATGTGATAAAATGTGTTGGGTATAAAAACAAAGACACGAAAGGACAAAAATTTGTGTCTTAGGACAAAATGATACATATTTTATGTTGTTGGGGGTGGGGAAAAGACGAGAAACAAGGATACAAACACAAACATAATCAAATATTGTGGACTATGTCATCACTGTTCTTCGTAATTCATAATTTACCCTTTTTCAATCTATTTCTCTATCATTTTCTCTTTAGTACTTCCTTTTTTTGTCCTTTTCCTCTGTTACTTTACCTCTTCCTCATCCTTCCTATCACTTAACTCTTCCTCTACTCCTTGACTTCTTCTCTTCTACCTCTTCTTCTTTCATTTTTTCACTCTTCTGTTTATCGTTCTTTCTCTCTTGCATTTGAAGGCAACATTGAAAATAGAGGTGATTAGATTAAAGAAAAATTCTATGGTCTAAATTTAGGAGACATCCAAACATATGGATACTTACGTGTTTGTGTCTGGTGCACTACATGTGGAGGGAATACAGTTGTGACTAGTGCACCAATTTGAGAAAAAGGCTGACAACTTCAGGTCGTTACAGAGGCTGCCGGTTAGACGATATGGTAATTAATTTGGTAATGCAACATTGTTAATGGAACGGTTAAATTTAAATTTTTTTGTGATATTGGGCTAATAAGCTACAATCATTGATTGTGAATTGCGTAAAAAAAATTTTGTTTAACTTTTTTAGAAAATGCAGATTGCTTGTAAGAAGTAGGTAGTCTATTTGAGTCTTTTTCTAAATAATTTTTATTTGAGATGTTATTTAAATGAGACCTTAATGCTTGTATATTAATTAGTCGGGATAGTAAGAAGTAACAAATTGAGAGATATTAAAAAGTGTATCTATTCTTTTTCAACTATATTAAAAATTATTGACCACCTAGATAATAAAATAATAGTTAAAACTAATTTTTTTTTTAGAAAAGAAATAGTTCAGTGTTTTATTGTTAATAACATTATGGTGTTCATACGAAGATCAAGATCTTTCAAAGTGAGAGATTAAACTATTATTCATGATTAAGCATATAATTTCACATATATGTTAGTTTGGTATGATGATTCAAATTTCAATAGAATCCTATTATTTATTTCACTAAATAATCATTGAATAATTTGTGGAAGATACATAGGGAGATTTAACAATTTACATGGGACAAATGGATAAAAATATTATATTATACTATATAACAGAAATGTTGGGGTTTAGGGTTATGTACAGGCTTTAGTATGTATTCTATCTAGTTTATAGTTATAATTTAGTCTAATAAAGTTATGGTAATGTTAAAAATCAAGGTTTAGGGTTAAAACCTACACTTAAGCATTTAATACGTAATTAAGGGTTGAAACATACACTAAGCATATGGGGTTAGTTACCTTGGGACCTAGTAGCTAGAAAGATTGAAAATTAGTAATTTTATTTGAGACTCTTAAATTTGATCAACTTAATAAATATATTGTTCTCTATGCTATATGCAATTTCAAAAAATTATAAGAAAATGAAGCTACATTTTTACTAATAGTTACAATAACTTTGGTTTAGTGATGAGTGTTGAGTTTAGTGACTATTAATTAATCAAAGATGGGTCATGCATTGGTATCATTAAAATTTAAAATTGATGGAGCAGATTAGCATCAAAGACAATGTGGGTCTCAATTTTAACAAAAAACTAAGGTGGATAAACAAATATGAAGAAAGACTCGTGGCTAGGGAAGGACAGGAACTAATGAATGATTCAGTAAAACACTTCTTTGGAGGACCATGTCCATATATATAAATATTAGTAAACTGTATACAAAACAGTTCACTCATAATTAAGGGTATTTGATAGAACGTGTAGATAGATCCATTTGGAATGAAATGAAACAATTTGGTAGGTTATCATCTTATCATACACCTTTTATGTATATCTTCAAATTTTGTATTATATATTATACCCAATAAAACAAAAATATAGCTTCTGGGAAGCTAAATTCAAAGCTATTACTTTTTTTTCCCTATTAGAAAAAAATTGGGGGTTAATCACAATGATGTATAAGCACGCTGAACATAAGTGAATAAATGCATGCTAATAAGTAAAAATGTTTTTAGTGTTAAGCTAATAAGAAAGATATATGGAACTATTAACATTATGTTTGAGGGAAATGGGAAGGAAAAAAACACAAAATTTTCTCAAAAGTAATTATTTGGGATGTTGAACAGTCAGGGAGATGATGAATGCATGAACGATCGGATTTCTGCTAGTACAGAAATTCACAAATATAATCGCATTGTAAGTATAGTTTCTAAGCCAACAGAGAATCCTTTCGTGCAAAAGTTTTGGTTGTCACAATAACAAACCCAGTAAAATTTATAACCGAAGTATTCAAACCTCGGGTCGTCTTCTCAAGGAATTGCAGGGAGGTGTATTTATTATTGGTTATGGGTTTTTATCTTTTTGGGGTTTTTGAATAAGGAAACAAGTGATTTAAATGACAGGAAAAATAAATTAATAATTATAAAGAGAACTCTTGGTAAGGTATGAGAACTGGAAATCCTATCCTAGTTATCCTTATCAGGTGTGATGAGAATTGAATTCTGCCCCCACTTAGTTAACCCTTACTAAATAAAGGTAAGTCAAGTGGACTAATTAACTTGATTCCTCAGTCCTAGTCAACTCCTGTGGAAAGACTAGCTTTAGAGGGATCCAAATTAATCAACAATTCACAAATCTCAATCAAACGCTGAGTCTGATAACTCAAGTGTTACCAATTATTTAACCAAAGCCAAAAGAAAAAAATAAATCATAAATTAAATTGCAAGCATCAAAAATAGAATAAGACAATCATTAATCTAAAATACCTCAAATTGCATTAATAAAAGAAATCAAATCTAACATAAAAATTCATAAATTAAATTGGCAACATAAGTAATTAACAAACAAAAGCATTAGAGTATCTAAAAGTAGAAGAGAAATAAAGTAAAAGAACATTGAACCTGAGAAGAAGTTGAAATCCTAATCCTAAAACCTAAGAGAGAGGAGAGAGCCTCTCTCTCTAGAAAACTACATCTAAAAACCTAAAATTGTGTAATTGAAAGTATGATATCATGAATGAATAGATTCCCCCACTTTATAGCCTCTAATATGTGTTTTCTGGGTCAAAAACTGGGCCAGAAACAGCCCAGAAATTGCCCCCAGTGATTTCTAGTACATACAGGTCGCTGCAAAGTCACGTGGAAGCGTCGTCCACGTGTTCGCACGGATTGTAATTTTTCTAGGTCACGCGTCCGGATGTTAGCTTTCCAACGCAACTGAAACTGCGTCATTTGGACCTCTGTAGCTCAAGTTATGATTGATTTAGTACCAAGAGGTCAGGCTAGACAGCTTTAGCAGTTCCTTCAGTTTCTTGTATTCCTTCCACTTTTGCATGCTTCCTTTCCATCCTCCAAGCCATTCCTGCCCTATAGATCCTGAAATCACTTAACACACATATCACAGCATCGAATGGTAATAAGAGGAGATTAATATTAGCAAATATAAGGCCTAAAGAAGCATGTTTTCAATCATAGCACAAAATCAGGAAGGAAAACGTAAAACCATGCAAATAGTATGAATAAGTGGGTAAAGAGTTGATAAAAATCACTCAATTGAGCACAAGATAAACCATGAAATAGTGGTTTATCAATGCACACGGTACAGAAATTTTTTAATTAGAAAAGGCTGAAGAATTCATTAGAAGGGAAAAACATAACCCAAAAAAAAAGTAATTTTCATCAACAAGTAGTGCCCGAGATCCAATATTTCAAATTCCAAATAGTGAAGAGATGCAGAAGCAGAAACAAAAAGCAATAAGCAATTTTGGGGAATCATGTTATTAGATGGAAAAAAAGTGTTCAACATTAAAAGAAAAGAAAAAAAAAAGAAAACTTGGTCAACATAAGCTTTTTGTTTTGTCAGATAAATAATCATAACTTAAGCAAAAGTAGCAACAGTAAAAGAGAAAGCTAAGGAAAGAAATGCATTAATAAGGTGAAGGAAAGCTAATAAAGACTTATTTTTGGTGATGGATGAATGAGTTTGGAGTGATGACCACAGAGACCGCGTTGCCGATGATGATGGAGGTTGTAACACCAATGAATCTAGGAAGACCAAGCGACAAAGTGGGTGAGAGGATCCACGAAACAACGGCCGACGATATCTTCGACAGGCAGCGATGGCAAATGCTGGCGGTCTGTCGGCGATAATGGCGGCGCTCTGAAAGATGAAGACGGTTGAAGTTCTTGTGGTAGGTTTAGCAGGGTTTGTTAGCTTAGGTTTAAGTTGCCTTAGGGTTTTGGTCTTTTGGGTAAAGGAGGCGCTGATTTGGTCAAGGAGGTGGGTGAAACTAACCTTTAAAATTTTGGGTGGATTTTACATTCGTATCAGATTATTCTCTATCAAATAATTCGCTTATTAGTTAGTTTGCTAATAAAGTTAAAGTTTTATCCATCAGATTGGAACAACTAATTTCTCATATTAATTATTTTATCTTTTTCATAAATTAATTTCAAATGATTAATTACCTTCTGTTTAAAAAATAAGATTACATTTACTCAAAACTTGGTGATAGTATAGTAGGAACAGATAATATGTTGCTTCATTTGAATTTCAAAACAAACTTGGTTAATTATATTTTTTTTGTGCTTGGAAGTCTACATAATTATTTGTAGTCTCTCGTATAATCACAAGCGTTATCATATTATCAACTCTTCTTCTTCTCTTATATCATGGTCTAACAGTGTTATCTAATTCTCTTTTATTTTTTCTCAGATCACATTCATCAAGGTACCACATTATCAGTTCTCAATGCTAATTCATTCCTACATGTGCATCCACTAATCTTCATTCCCAACTCGTGGAAATCTCGTTAAGAGAATTGTTCCTACTGAATTTTTTTTATTTTGATGACCGTTTTAGTTTTTTAGACTATATATGTTGTATTTAAAATATCAAATTAACATTAATGTATTTATTTATGTATTAAAAATATTAATAAAGAATATATTCTATTTTAAGTTGAACAGATAAATTTTGTTTCTTTTTGGTTTTTTTCGATCATTTTTGTTCTATTTAAGGAGAAACGATGACTTATTTTTAATGTATTTTTATGTCATTGACCCTTTTGGATTTTTTTTCTCGATTATTTTTGTTGTTTGTGGGTAATTGAATTGATATTAAATTATTTAGATTTGTATTAAAAATATTAATCCTAAGTTCTTTTTTATTCTAAAATTTATGGAGATGTCTTATTGAAAAGATAAATTTTTTGAAGCTTATTATTAATTTACTGACCTTTTTGTTTCTTTTTATATGTATTTTAGACTTATATTTTAGTATCTTTCAACTACATAAACAAGGTAAATGATGAATGAGTTGTAAATTTTTTGAAACTTCTTTTTATTTCATCGACCCTTTTGATTTGTTATAATTACAAATATATAGAGTACTAATTTTATTATAAATTTTATATTTTAAAGTTACAAACTAATTTTACTATAAATTTTATATTTATAAACATATTTTGTTTCTAATTTTTTTATGAGTAATAGTTTTCATACTTTAATACATATTTTTTATAATCTACTCATACGAATGTCTTGTTTAAAAGGTAAATTTTTTAATTGTTTCATTTTTTGGTTTATCTTAGGCTTTGATTTTCGAATTATTAATCACAATTAAGATATGCAACAAAATATTAAAATTGTACTAGGTTTGAATTTATATTTATTGAGTTCTTTTATTCTATCTAGTACGGACTCTCTGAATTAAACATAATGAATAATGTATTAATTATTGAAAACGAACAATATCTTCACAAATTAATATGTATCATTATTTTAATTTTATTGTTACATTAGAAAAATATTTATTCCCTTCTAATGAATATAATAGTGGATTACAAACATAATATATACGAAGTTCTCATACAGTTTTGCTTAAAAAATTTAGAAAAAAATAAATGTCACAAAAAATTCTCTATAAATAACACAACATATATTGTAACTCCTAGTAAAATTGAATAAATTGTATCATGCAAATAAAATATTCTAAATTATTTAGCATTATTTTAGTTATAACAAGTTGTCTACGAAATATTTTTATCTTAATATATATATATATATATATTGGATTTATATGAGAAACAAAATAACATAATATAGTATATGATGATGAATAATAAACCCAAACAGATGTAAAACATAAAAGAATCTTTTAAAAGATTCATATTAACATTTTTAATACGTTTCACCCTATTCATTTGTATGTAATTATTAATTAGTTTGAAATATCTTCATAATATAATAGATATGGATAAAAGCTAGATTCTAAAGTCACGAGATAGTGTAGAATATAGACAAGGACTTAACAAGTTTCTAAACTTTGCATTTGTAAATGCATCGTCCGATGGCATGATAAAGTGTCAAATTCCTCAATGTGGGTTTCAATATATGCAAACAAGAAAGGATGCGTACGACTACTTGTTGATAAGGCCCTTTTCCCCTGGATATACTATGTGGTTGCATCATAGTGAGAAACCAGGTTAAGAGAGCTCAAGTTGCACACCAATTGTTGAAAATCGTATATCGCAAATGAATCCATTGTCATAAATGGTCCACGAGGCAATTAACTTCACAATATCTCATGGAAGTAAGGAGACCAGAATGGATGAACATGTAGAAGACGATGATTTGGAGTTGCCGTACTTGTACGATGGTCCAAGTCACGAGGCCCAGAATTTTACCGATCTACTTTGCATCGCTGCTTTTTGAATCAGGGTCATAAATATAGACTAAACTAGAATAGATTTAATAGGCAAGTCGAAAGTAGAGATCTACCAAAAAAGTTATCTGGAACAGATGTCTTGAGACAACAGTCTAACATGCAGGTTTCATTTGGGAAGAATTCAATTGTGATAACCAAAAAAAGACGCAGTGGTCAAGATACAGATCAAGATGACTCGCATTGAAAAAAGAAGAGTGTGTTCTTTGACCTCCCGTACTGGGAGGATCACATGTTGCATCATAACCTTGATGTGATGCATATAGAGAAAAATGTTTTTAACAATGTGGTCTTCACTATCTTAAACGATTGGGCCAAATCAAGGGACAATTTTAAAACTCGCAAAGATTTACAATGCATGGGCATAAGGCCCGAATTGTGGCTAGACGAAGGTAGTAAATATCCTTCTGCAATATTTACAATGTCGAATCCACAGAGGGATGTATTCTTGAAGACTCTACAGAACGTGATTTTTCCAGATGGTTATCCTAACAATATTGCTCGTTATGTTGACTTGCTACAGTGCAAGTTATCTGGGTTGAAAAGTCACGATTGCCATATTCTAATGGAACAATTACTTTCCATTTTAGTGAAGAATGCATTGCCGAGTCCGGTGTCCACTGTGATTGCAAATTTCTCATCATTTTTCCAGAACTCTGTAGGAAAGTCGTAAACCCTCTGCAACTTGGTGACTTTTAGAATCATGTTGTGCAAACTCTGTGTCAGATGGAAATGATTTTCCTTCCATCCTTCTTTACTGTCATGGTTCATCTTATGGTGCATCTCGTTGATGAAGTAAAACTTGGTGGCCCGGTACATTATTGGTGGACGTATCCAACAAAAAGGTTAACTTGCTAATAAACCCCTTTAATACATTCAATTCAATTCATTGTGTATATACTGAGCATTATGTCATATTTATATAAAAAGTATCTAGGTTGATTGAAGGAATACGTACGTAATAGGGCACAATCAGAAGGCTCAATTGCGGAGGGCTATTTATCTGAGAAAATTTTGACTTTCTATTCTAGATTTTGGATAATATTGAGACCAGAATCAACCGACAAACGCGAGTTGATGATCAATCTGTTGATGTTACACATAATTTAGGAAAAACTGTGTTCCTAGGAATTGGAAAGGCTTTAAGGACTATTTCACATTTTGGACTCATTCCAATAGAAAAATATCAAGCACATCGTCATGTGCTAGTCAATTGTGAGGCCGTCATTCCGTTTCTTGAGTAAGTATGCACATGTATTTTTTAAAGACGAGTATAACTCTTTTCACACATTAACTAGTTAGACTAATTGTATTGTCTCATAAAGTACATTTAAACCAGAAAAAAATCGAAGATTACAGATCAAACAAGGTCGCAATCTAAGATAGACAGTGTTGTACATGTAGAATTTTCTTGCTGATTCAAGCATGACGTTGATAGAAATTTAAACCGACCAATGTCTTTTTAGCTTAGAATTTGTACTTTATGAAATCCAATTGTTATATAAAAGATGAATGTTATATGGTGCTAGGTTCCACTGGAAAGTATGCTTCATTCAAAAGAAATGATGTTGCTTGCATACGGTCCCATGCTTCAGGTAAGACGTTTTGGGGCGCAACGTGAATAGGTACAAGTTTAGAACTATGACAAAGGAAGACGGGATGCAAACCCAAATTAGTGGAATTTATGTCTCATCTAATACAAAAAGTTATGCAAGCATGCGTGATAATAGAGTGGCTGTTGGTAGTGTTCTATATTATGGGAAAATTGTGGACATAATCGAATTGATTACAGCTGCCATTTCACAGTGGTTTTGCTCAAATGTATTTGGGTTGATACAACTACCAGTAGAGGCATTAAACAAGACTATTTGGGCCTTACCAACATTAATTTCACTGGTCCGATACATACCGGTGATCGAGAAGACAATGAACCGTACATATTGATATCAGAAGTTCATCTCGTATACTATGTGCATGATGAAGTAGATAAAAAATGGAGTGTAGTAGTTTATATAAAATCACGAGACTTGTATGACATGGGAGGAGAAAATGACAAAATTGAAGCTGTTTTTTCTCCACATCCAAGGTTGAACATGTTAGCAGCAGGTGATACTGGTGATTTACAGTTGACAATGGATGATAATATAGAAGACCCAACAGACAATGTTTCTAAGAATTTCGATGATGTGGCATAATGGAAATATGGAAAAAATGAACGTCATTTATAGAGGATCTTTGTGTGATTAATAAGTTTAATAATCTTGATGATGTACATAGTTTACTAGTTACATTACAATCTATATTTTTGTATTTCAATAAACTCTTTACTGAATTGTTAGTTTTCATGAATAAAAGTAGTTTCCTATTTCTTTCAACGCTTTTTGTTAGCAAAACTTAGTTTACAATAAAGTATTAATATCGTCATTATTCTTGTTGTTCTTAATTTTGCGGTAATGATAATCATGATATCGAGTAAATCATTATCAATTTCAATATTGTTATGACTAATCAATATAATCAACATAAAATGGTGGTGTAACAAGCGAAATAAAAACAGAGGACTTTTCATCGTGCTGTGCAAGCGCAACATTTGCTAACGAAATGGCTATGACCTCTCCATTCTCTTCATTGGAACATGCAATTATTATTGCTAGAGACACATGGTTTCGTAAAATGTATGTTAGGTGCTGGTTGGAGGTAATATCAGGACGATCTTGTTCTAATCAATACCTAGAAACGGCGAATGAAGTTACTATGCAGGTTTGTTCCTTAGGCATACCCTTAAAAACTTGTGTTAAACTATATTTGAATAATATATATTTTAAGTTCATATATGCTAATAAATTTGATGCAATAATATTTTTTACGTTAACGTTCAAATTTGTAGGAATTTCATGAATGTGGATCAATGTACGAGGAGAAATTTAGGTTGTGATATGTTCATCTAGTAGGACCTCTGAAGATATACTTACTGAATTAAATGTTAAAAAATAAATATCTAACATAGAAAGTGCATCAAAGAAAAACAGTATGCTTTACAAAAAAGACCATGAACTATACATTTTTTTATGTTGTAGACGCGTTTTACAAACACGCATGTTGTTGAGTTAGATATTACTTCAAAACAGGAAATGAAGTATATAGAACTGCACATTACGGAGCTTCTTTCTAAGAAATCTGCCCAAACTACCGACAAAGGAGATGGTAACCGTCGTCTTTTTTGTTTAGTTTTAAAGTTTCGTTACCATGTTAACGCAACTTTTTTTTTCTTAATTACTATTTAATGACCTGGGAGTTCTCCTTTTCTTCTCAGTAGAATTAGATTGTTGTATGCATGTTGATATTTTCAATGTCAGCTGAATATTCAGCCGAAATAGTTAATGACACTCTAAATGGGGCAGAGACTGATTCAAAAGACAATTTAGATTATATCTTCTCTAGTGAAACTGACATCTCCAGGAAGTTTGAGCTCAATAAGGTTCTGAAAGAAGACAATGAAACTTTAGATACCCAACAAAGACAAGATGATGTACTTGCTGCAAAAAGGGGCTTCAATCTGAACAAAAAGCCGTGGTTTGGAGATGACTTATCAAATCCTTTATTACATGAAGGTTGTAGATTTCTGACAAAATATTTTTTGCCAGGTCAATACGATGTTGATGAGATATTTTGACTCGTTACATGTTTGTTTACTTTAAGAATTCTAATATTTATGCTCTATTAAACTTTGTTTAGATTTTATAAATTCAGACGTTGACTTTTTTTTTCTTTAATATTTATGTTTGAATGCAAACTTAAAAGGCGTTGATAGCAAACGAGGATTATAATTCGTAAATTTATGCACATGATTAATCAAAATACATTTTTTTAATTCATTAATTATTTTTTACGTAATACAAATCCGGAAATGTATGTAACGCATTAATAAAGAGTGTTTGAAACACATTTTTCAAAAAAAAGTGAGAACTTAAGTAGATTTTACACAGCAGTGTTTAAAAAAGAAATTTGAGTTAAAAATATATTGCGGCGGTTAGAGTAAAACCGCTGCAAAATAATAAACTATTCAAATCCCTTCTCTTTTCCGCCATGTCAACCGCCGCCATTTTCCATATTACAGCGGTTTTTTGAAACCACCGCTAAAAAATTGCCGCCATCTGTCGCTTTTCTTGCAGTGACCTATCATGTACTACCGCGGTTGGCTTTGAGGAAGTTTTAACCATTCATTCTTTTATTATCCATCTGTTTATTCACTTTGCACTTCATCTACAAATATGCCAAGAGCCAAACCCATCTTTAAACTTTTTAAAATTTCATATATTCTTGCTAAACATAATATTATTAAGCGTCCTTCGTACACACCAAAGAATTGAAAAGAACAAAATCATCCATTTTTCTTTATAGAAACTAATAAATGAAAAAATCGTTGATAAAAAGATGAGATTTTCTTATAGTATATATGATATTTTATGATAATAAAATAAAAATAAAAGGCATAGAATAATATTGTGTATATTTAAATTAATTTTAATTTTTTAATAATCAGATTTGTCATAACGTAACCGATAAACAATGATAGTTGATACAGATAGGGGTGAACGCAGATTGGATCGGATTGGATATGGCCAAATTTTCGATCCGATCCGCACTAAAATCATCGGATCGGATCGAATCCAATATCTGTAGTTTTTAAGCTTATATCTGATCCGATCCGCACATTTGCGGATCAGATTGGATCGGATATCGAATATATCCGCAAAACCCAAAAATATTTTTAAAAGCTTATTTTTATTAAAAAATATCAATAAAAATCATTTTTTCTATTTTTTTAAATATGTTTACTTTAAAATAATATTGAACATACTTTTCTTAAATAATAAATTAAAATAATACAACATATATGATAATTATTAGTTGAAATAACACATAAAAAAATATTTACTTATTTATTTCTTTATTTTTGTGGATACGCGGATATGCGGATACCTACACAAAATCCGCAATCATATCCGATTAGTGTGCGGATCAGATCCGATAGCCTTGCGGATTGGATCCATATCCCCAATTTTTGGATCGAATTCGGATAAACACCGCAGATATGCGGATCGGATCCGATCCGTGAATATCTCTAGACACGGATGGGATATGTTTTGAGTATAATATATATTTTTTTATTTTGTACGGAACAATATTAGTCTTAATTCATATATTTATTATTGGGTATTAAAAATATACCGTGTTTGTATTATTAGTATTTTTCTAACCTTCTTCACTCCAACCGTGATTAGACCAAAAAATTCGTCCACCTCATTGAAAACAAATGTAATCTAATCAGTTTCCATCTAATAGTGCTATACATTGGCATAATCATAGAATATTTTACTTTAGCGAGTTAACGATACGGTGCTTGGTCACTACAGGAGTATTTTTACAAAGAATTATCAATCAATCATGTATGGCTTCTGATGAAAATAATATATTCAACATGAATGTTGTTTCTTAGGTAAAAAATAATAGATTAAAAAAATCATTAAAATAAGTATATTCATTTTGACAAATATTCTTCCATTTAATACTATAAAAAATATAATAACTATCTTGAATTACTATAGATCCAATTTCTATTGACATCGATATAATGTCTAAATTGAGATATTTTCGAATTATAGTATTCATCAAATAAAAAATCAATGAAACACTCATCCATGCCTTCTCATTTTGAGTAAATTTATGCATAAAAAAATTATACATAAAGAAAAAAAAAGAAAAGAATAGAGCTGAAATAGCAAGAGCGATAAAAATGATGATTCTTATAAGTTTGTAGAGAAACTCTTGGGGAACAGTAATTTTTAGTATTTTTGGCTATCATTTGGCTAACACAAATACTAAATTATCTTTAACAAATAAATTTTATTAAATTATTTGTGCAAATTATATGTTTTTGTGTGTAAAATATCTATAAATGTGTGTACAAATTATTATTGGCCAAGTGCTGACTAAGAATGATAATATTTGTTGATCATGTAACATTGCTCAATTTTGTTTGGCCATCTATATATAAAATACCAAAAGACTATGATTATCTAAAAAAATTTATTTGTATTTATTGCATTTAATTTTAATAAGTAAAAAATTATTTTATTTTAGTTTAGTCTTTGATTCACATGATTTAAATTTGGATGAGTATATATGATTTGATTTGATTTAATTATTAGTTCAAAATATCTTAATTATCTATTTTATTCATAGATTTATTATTTTAATGACTAATAAATTAATCAAATTAATTAATTAATACACATAATTAGTATAATTAATTTGATTTAGTAAATTAAAAGAAATCAATTAATAAATACTACCAGAATATTAAAAGAAATAAATTAAAAATACTACAAAAATAAATTGGTATAAATTATAATAAATTTTGTAATATTTAAATATATATATATATAATCAAATCAATTAGTTGATATAATTAATTTATTATGATAAATTATATTTAATGAGTTAAAATAAATAAATTTAAAACACTCTTAAAAAATATGTCACATCAATTTTATTATTAAATATAAAAATTTGATTTTTATATAATAAAATAGATAAAATTTAATTAATAAATTTAAGAGTAATTTACATAAATAAAATGGTTAAAAACCAATTTTACATAAATGCTTTGATTCAAAACATACATTTGTGTCTCTTTTTTCTTTGTACTTCATTGTAAGGTGTAACAAAGTCAAAATTTATATGTAAATTGAGTTAATAGTCAATTTCGTCCCTGAAAGTGTCCTCGATCTCCATTTTCGTCCCCGAAAGTAAAAATTAATCAAAAACATCCTCGAAAGATACCTGAGTTGTTCACGTTCGTCCTTCCGTCATCTCCGTAGTTGAGATAGCAAACGACCGCTTACATGGCCCGTTAAGTGCCAAAGTGGCAGAGAAGCAGAACGACATTGTTTTGGTTGAATGCGCTACTAGCGTTGAAATGTTGCCGTTTTGTCTTCTGAAGAAGGATTCAAACGTTGCAATGCATTTCCCCTGTCTCATATCAACCATCGCTCTGTCTTTCGCTCCAAAACGTGTCGTGTCCCACAAGGTATGCCCTAAGCGTTTGACCGAAGCTCTGCACCACCCCGACAAGGATCGTTAGTGCTACTGGACGATTACAGTGGAAAGGCTTTGGCCGTTGAATGCAGAGTTGATGTTATATTGGAGCAGCATTGCTAGTAAAAGAAGGCATTGAGACGTTGAGAGGTAAAGATTGAATTCATAATATGATTTCTGACTTATTCTGTAATGTGGTATATTGTTACTGTGGTGGTGTTAATGTTCGTCTGATTTAAGGTAGGGTTTGGGGTATTAGTGTTGTTTTAGCATTTTCGTGTATGAGATTGTGTTACTTTGTATGGCTCTATGATGGTAGTCAGGGATGTATGAATTTAGGGATGGTTCTGTTGCATTTTTTTTGTTAATGGTTGATTGGTACCAACTGGGTGTACTAGGTGGTGATACAGACAGAGTAGTTGTTGCTGGTCATGTTTGTTTATGATGTTTTCGTCTTTGTCATTGTAGATGGAGGGTCCTCCCATGACGTTTGTTTTTCACCATGGTGGGTTGTTTAAGACGAGTGAGGATGGAGACATGGTTTATGAACCTGATGATACAGAGGTATTGATGGGTGTTGAGGGAGACACACTTGATGTATTTTTTGTAAGGGGTTACTATAAGGAGTTGGGATACATTGAGGCTGGAAACTGTTGGTGGAAAGTTCCTGGAGTTCCGATTGCATCTGGGTTGAAGAAGTTGGTGACAGATGCTGACTTGATTGCAATGTGCAAGGATTGTAGGAGGAACCAACATTTGATCAACCTATACTTTGAGGACTGCATCTCACAGCCCTGTGTAGTGGACAACATAGGGGAAGGTGTAGCTCTTTTGGAAGCATGAAGTAGTAAGAAGAAGAAGTTCAGTTCCCAGGCCAAGATGCACCACTCCCAACCTGTGAAGACTCCCACAGTGAAGCACCCTCAGCCCAAGAAACCAACCTCTCAGCTCACTAAGGTAGCCTCACAGCCCAGTAAGCCCAAATCTCAGCCCAGTAAGCTCAATTCTCAGCCCACTAAGCCAGCCTCACAGCCCAGTAAGCCCAACAAGCCTTACTCTCAGCCCACCAAACCAACACATCAGGCCTTAAATACCACCTCTCAACCCATAAAAACTCCCTTGCAGTCAACAAAACTCCACCCTCAACAAACCAAAACCAACACTCAGGGGAAGACAGCCCCACATCATTCCAAAATATCCTCTCAACCATCCAAGAACCCAGAAAGTAATAAGAAGAAAGGAAATATCAGTGCATGCAGAGTGACAAGATTTGGAAGATGTGTAAGAGAAGGTCCCATCCAGGAAGAAGATTCTGACTCTCATGACTCGTATGAGAGTACTGAAAATGAGTTGTACAAGCCTCCAAAAGTTCTAGGAGACAATTTATACAGCAGTGACAGTGATAGTGACAGTGGAAAGGTTCACCAAGAAAGTAAAAGAAAGCTGAAGCCAGGGAGAAGCATAGGCCTCCAAGTCTAGACTAGGGGATAAAGAAATTGACACTGATGACTCAAGTTATGAGGGTTTCGAAGATGAAAAAAGCTCTGAATCTGGTAAGTTCAGGGGGTTTTAGTTGTGCTACTGCTTTAATATTTCATTTGGCCAAATTTTAATGTCTTCCATGTTATGATTTAGTAGATGTAGACGAAGATGATGATGATTGTTTTTCAGATGCTTACTCATGGCATTCAGAGGACTCTGGCAAGGAGTTAGACTCTGATGAGAAGACACCAACTATTTATCCCCAATATAATGAAAAAACCAAATTTGGAAACCTGAAGTTTGAGGTTAGTATGACATTCAAATCAAAAGCTGAATTTATACAAGCCACTAGGGATTACACTATCCAGTGGGGCAGAAATATTTTATTTACAAAGAATGATGGAGTTAGGGTTAGAGTTGTTTGTAAGTCCGGGCTGGGTATGATGGGTTTCCTTAGTTGGATTGGTCTCTACTAGGTCATCTAGCCTACAGGTTTCCGCTTCTAGCCTTCCCTTCGACTAGTTGTCTGTCGCCTCTATTCCTTCTCTCCTTTACACGAAACTTCTTAAAAAAAGAATTTCATCTGTTTTTACTATCCAGAACAAGAATGGTTGGGACAAGAAACATCCATCTCGTTCGTATTTTTGGATACCCGTATAACCATCGAAGACGATTGTCCATGGGTGGTTTATTGTGCATGTAACAGTAAAGACTTGTCTTGGCAAATTAAAACGCTAGCTGATAATCACACCTCCTCTAGAAAGAGGAAAAATAGAGCTGCCACCCAAACCTGGACACTTAACAAGCTAGTTCCCAAGCTTAGAAAGCACCCCACAATGAAGCATCAAGAGGTGTATGATTGGTTTGTCTGAAAGTGTAATGTGTACCTCAATAGCACATGCATCACCAGGGCACTAAAAGCTGCTAGGAAAATTGTTGAGGGTGATGAGATAGCCCAGTATGGTTTGGTGTGGGATTATGCAAACGAGTTACTTACTAAGTTGAAAGTGATACATGATCAATTGATTGGTAGGCCACCTAAGTTGCAAGTGATCAAAAGAAAAGCAAGGGTACCGTCCTCCCCTAAGCATATTGCAACTGGATCTTGGCTGTTTCTATTGAGACCATTAAGGGGACAAGTTCTGGAACTGCTAAGCGGCTGGCCAACTTCATGACCTTTGTGTCTACTCCAGGCTTCAAGGCTCCAAGGAAGACTGATGACAAAGTTTGATTTGTTAGGAATGTGTTATGGTTGACTCATTTTGTGTATGGCACAACATTCTGTTTGTTGCTTTTGTGTATGGTAATTTAGTCTACAGACAATGTATTTGTCACTTAAGAACCTTATGACTTTGAACGGCAGGAAGAAGTCGGCTAATTAAGAAATCAAAACATGGAATACGTTGTAAGTATAGTTCTTAACCAGCTAAGATCCGCCTCGTCAATTTAGAAAAGTTGTCACAAATTTTAGAATTAAAAATACTGAGAGTATGAGTCCCAGGTCGTCTCCCAACGAGTTGCAGGAAAGCGTGCTAATTTATTAATCAGAAATTTTCCAGAAGGTTTGAGTTGGATAATGAGTAATTCTCCTAGGTTCTTCCATGTTACCTGCACGTGAATCAACTGGATCAGTAGTAAAAGAGCTTGTCTCACTCTCAGATGGCGGTTCAGATTCGCCCTCAGATGAGACTGGTGAATCGATAACAATCACTTCACCACCCTCAGAGGCTAACCGACGTCGAGCTCGCCTAATACATGAAAGAGTTCTTTCAATTTCAGGATCAAAAGCGGCTAAGCTCGGATCAGGCAGTGAACGCGTCATTCAATGAGAAAGACATATAGCTCATGGTAACAGAAATAAAAACAAAATATGCAAATAAAAATAAAAATATGTACATTAATTAATAATCTAGCACACTATTGCAACTCCCCGGCAACGGCACCAAAAATTGAACGGCATGCAGAAGTCGGCTAATTAAGAAATCAAAACATGGAATATGTTGTGAGTATAGTTCTTAACTAGCTAAGATCCACCTCGTCAATTTAGAAAAGTTGTCATAAATTTTAGAATTAAAAATACTAAGAGTATCAGTCCCAGGTCGTCTCCCAACGAGTTGCAGGAAAGCGTGCTAATTTATTAATCAGAAATTTTCCAGAAGGTTTGAGTTGGATAATGAGTAATTAAAATAATTGTAAATTAAAGCAATAAAACTAAGAATTATTATTAATATTAAAAGGTCTTGACTGGGGGAATGATTAATTGGAAGTTCTATCCTTGTTGGAATCTTCTCAAGTGTAGTGTAAAGAGGTTGTTGTTTTCACTTAGTTAACCCTTACTAAATAAAGGAAAGTCAAGTGATTGAGCTAACTCTTACCTGCAAATCCTAGTCCTCTCCCTTGGGAAGGTCTAGCGTTAGTAGGTACAGAATTAGCCAACAACGTCCAATTTAACTAAGCACTTGAGCATTCCAACTCAAGTATCTCCTCTTAATCAATCCCATGTCAAGTAGAAAATCTACTCCATTGACATGGAATTAATACTCATAAAAATATAAGAAGACATAATTAAATGAAATAAAATAGAGAATTAATTAAAAATAAAAGTAACTCTATATATTAATAAATCCAAAATGAGACATACTTATTTGAATAGGGTCAATGAGCAACTAATAAGAGTAAAGGAATATGGAAACAAACTAAAGTGATGTCTTCACGGAGGTAATGACTCTTCAGCATCCAAAATCCAAAGCAAAATCATAAACTATCAATGTAAAGCTAATCTAGATTCTGATCTAAAACTAAAAGTAATCCTAATATCAATGTATCTGAATATGTGTGGATACGTGTTTGAGTCTCTGCATGTTCCCTAGCTTTAGTCTGTGTTTCTGGGCCAAAACTGGGTTAAAACACGGCCCGAAATTGTCTCCAGCGTATTCTGCAATTTCTGCAGATCGCGCAGGTCACGCGTACGCATCGTCCACGTGATCGCGTCATTCAGTGATTTTCCTTGTCATGCGTTCGCGTTGTCCACGCGTTCGCGTCATTCGTACAGACTCCACTCCACGCGTTTGCGTCAGGCACGCGTTCGCGTCGCTGCGATTTCTTCATTTCGCGCGCTCGCGTGAGCCATGTACTCGCGTCAGTGTTCCCTGGTCATCTCCTTAGTTTCTTGTGTTTCTCCCATTTTTGCAAGCTTCCTCTCCATTCTCTAAGCCATTCTTGCCCTATGAAACCTGAAACACTTAACATACGGATCACGACATCAAATGGTATAAAAGAGATTAAAAAAATTTACAAATTAAAGGTCTCTAGGAAGCAAGTTTTCAACTATAAACAATACTACGAAGGAATTATAAAATTCATGCAATCCATATGAAAAAGTAGGTAAAGACTTGATAAAACCACTCAATTAAACACAATATAAATCATAAAATAATGGTTTATCAACCTCCCCACACTTAAATATTAGCATGTCCTCATGCTTAGCTTAAGGAGATAAAATAAATGAGTAGGGAAATGTAAGACTCATGCAATGCAATGCAATGCAACTTATATATATATATGAATGCAACTATATGATTCTTGTCCACTTGGTTAAAAATAAATAAGCTCTTCAAGACAAACATAAATCAAATTCCACTAATTCAATTTATACAGTAAGAACAGATAAAAATGTAAGAAGACATCTCATAAAAGCAGGGAACATAGAATTAAGCATTGAACCCTCACTGATGGTGTATATGCACTCTAGTCTCTCAAGTGTATAGGGTAATCACTCTACTTTTCTCTAATCATGCTTTCTAAACTTTGTTCTTCACCTAACCAATCAACAATATTTAAAGTACTAATGCAAACATCGTGAGGTCTTTTAAAGGTTGTAATGGGGCCAAGGTAAAGGTGAGGGTATATATATGGCTAACTGAGCTAAAATCTGAATCTTTGACTTAACTTAAGCTCTTACCTAAGATACATACTCTATATAACTCTAGAATCATGCCTAACTACCCATAATTTCCACTTTCACATTCCATACTCATGTATTAACTTTTTCTCTTAATTTTCTTATCACATATGCATTGGAGCTTTACTTAACTTAGAATTGGGTAATTTTGTCCCCTTATTTATTTAAATATTTATTGAATATTTTTGGATTTTTTTTTTAAATATAAATAACATATCAATGCACATGGATTTTTAATTTTTCTGTTTTACATGAGTAGGTACCCAAATTTTCATTATTTTATTAAGGTAAGAACATAACATATTCCTTTATTAACTCATGTTTCCACAATTTTCCCATGCTTAATTAACACACAATATTTATCTTAAGCTAACCAAAGATTCAAGTTGGGGTGTTTAATTATTTTTCTACTTAAGGCTAGTGATGTGGTAAAATATAGAACAAATGGGATCTAAAAGGCTCAAAGTGGCTGACAAGGGTGATTTAAAGGGTAGGCTTATTTGGGATAAGTGAGCTAAACAATTGATGGCCTCAATCATATGCATGCATATAACACATTAAACATTGGACATATAGGATGGAACAAAATAAAGATTACAATCATAGAGAAGTGAACACACAAGAATAAAATATTTATGGTTAAACAATGTAACCATGTAATTAAGCTCAAAATCTCACGGGTTGTGTGTTCTTAGCTTTTTAAACTATGTTCCAAATTTCCAATTACAACTTCAAACAAATTTAACACAAAAGTTTTGATTTAAATTAGTGAAAATTTTCAAAAATAGGGTCTTAAAAAGAAACTTATTATTTTTCAACCAAATAGAACATGCATGCAACTAATTATTACTATGCAATCTATCCTAAAGAAAAAATAACTAAGTATCCTATTTTATTGGTGTTTAGGAAAGAGAAATTACCTCCGGAAGTCAGGTACTGGCCGACCTCCCCACACTTAAAGCTTTGCACCGTCCTCGGTGCCATCTGTCAGGAACAAAGGGGGGTTGGTAGCAGCATCTCCACCATCGGGACCGTCATGGCTCCCTGTGCTGGTAAATGAAGTGGAGTCCGGGGTGTCTGGGTCTTCGTTAGGTGGGTGGTTACCAACAAGTAGCTCCTTGAGGTATGTAAATCTGCGCTTGTTTTGGCGGTCTCTTTGCTTTCCTTTCCGGTCAAGTCGGTCTAACCTCTCAAGTATCTGATGGAGCAGTTGGTATGTGGAAGGTGCTTGTGATGTGGAAGAAGAAGGGGTATCTTCTGCTGGTTCTGTACTCCGGTTGATAGTGGCTGCTGGAGGTCTGATATACTTCCCGTTAGGGACGTATTGATCATCTCGTGGAATCATGGCCTTGGTGTCCCCAGCTCTATAGGAGACTCCGGCTACTGAGACTAGATCTGAAACCAAGGCGAGGAAAGGTTGGTTGCCCGCAATTTGTACGTGTCTCATAGCATGCCGAATGTGTCTTGGTAAATTGAGGTGCTGGTCTGTAAGGATACACCAGAGTAAAACAGCCATGTCTGCAGTGAAGGAGGATTCGTGAGTGCTCGGAAAGACGTAATGGGACATAATTTGTGCCCATACTCGAGCCTCCAAGGTGAGTGCGAAAGCCAATATGCCCTTAGGTCGGGAACGATGGTATCTGTAGATCCATATGCTGCCAGGTTGTGCGATAACTCTGAGAACAGCGTCCCAGTCAAATTGGTATGTATGGCGCTTGAATGAGGCTTATTGAAATGCGTCCAGTCCTTCTGGAGCAGGGGGAAGATCTAAAGCTTGTTGAATGGCTTTTTCGGTTATGGGGACTTGCTTCTGATGGACATAGACAGACTGCATGGTTGGCATGTGAAAATTGGAGTAGAATTCAACTACCCATGAAAGATTAACCTGACGTGGCTGTCTCTGTAGGAATCCCCATTGTCTTTGCTTGATGTGGGGCTCAACAATTTCAGTAATGTTGGTTGGAAGGATGAGAAGGTGCTCATTGTTATAGTTCCTTGCTGCCAGGATTGGGAACATCTGCTTACAGTAGCGGTTAGTGAACCGTGCAATGTCCTTTATTGGAAAGGCTTTTTCTTTTTCATCGACCTTAATGATCCTCTTGATTCGTTTTGTTGAGGGTTTCACCGCTGTTGAAGATGGCTCTTCCACTAATACTCTTTGTGTTCCTCTCCTTGCTGGTGGTTTGGGAGTAGCTTTCTCCTTGCCTTTCTTGGTGGCCATCCTGAAAAAGGAAAGAGAAAGTAATATGTAAAGCTAAGGGTTCGAGCAAGGGAGCGAACATTATGGGTGATAATCAATGCATGGTAAAGAAGGATGTCATTAACACATGGTCTAGACTACATGTGAAAAGTTCATCAAAGGTGATAAAGCAAGTGCATGTGATGGCAATTAAATGCAAGATGTTTATTAGCATGCTGGCAAAGGCATGAGTAGCATAGATAAAGCATTCAATGTCCAAGTTAGATTACCAAGCCTTTCAAACTAATAATTTGTTTGTATTGACAATTATATATAATTAATAAAATATAAAAGGGGTTTTATGAAAAATAGGCATTAGAGTAGTAGAATAGAAAGATTTAAAATAATGCGTAATGCCATACGGACTTTTTCACAAACACATAGCATGCATGGTAAATATGTTATTGAAAATATTAAATTGAACATGCAAGCAACCCTTTAAGAAGTAATATTAATTGTCAAACAATTCTTTAATAGACTCACAAGCAAAATATAGAAGAAAATAATTACCTAATTTAAAATTCTAACACCAATTAAAGGAATTAAAAGAAAAGAAAAGAAAGAAAAGGAAAATATAGATAATGAAAGTGAAAAGAGAAAGAAAACATAAATAAAAATAATAAAAAAAAGTAAAAAGTAAAGAAAGAATGAAAAATAACCTTGATAATAGATGTGAAAAATAAGGGAGGAGAAAGTAAAAAGTGAGAAAGAGTAAAGAGGGAAGAAGGGAGAAGAAAGAAATAAGAAGGGAAAAAGAAAAATTAGGATTTGGGGAAGAAAATATATGATATTTGGCTGATCTGGATAATCTATGCGCCGCATGTGATGCGGACGCGTGGGTCACGCGGTCGCGTGACTTGATTTGTGCCAGTGGCGCGAGAGCAGCCTCGCGTTCACGCGACTCTCTGTTTCAAACTCATTTTGCCAAAATTTAGGGTGACGCGTTCGCGTGGGTGACGCGATCGCGTGAATGGCCATATTTTGAGGACGACGCGGCCACGTGGGGCACGCGGTCGCGTGATAGGGCTGGTGCTTCCAGCATCATTCTAGCCCAGCTCCATCATAACTTGCTGCCATACATCTCTTTTACGTCGATTTTTTTTGGGGCACGCGTTCGCGTGGGTGACGTGGACGCGTGGGCATGTTTGTGCCTGAGGCACGCCTCCAGCCACGCTTTCGCGTGACTTTCTGCTCAATTCTCTTTTCTTCCTAACGCAACTATAACGCGGACGCGCCGCGTGTGTTTTTTTTTTTTATGTAGAATACAAATGCAAATGTAAATGCAGGCTATATGCAGAAATTATGAGAAGAGTCATTAACAAAAATAAAAATAGAATAAAGTAAATTAAAACTAAGACTGAAACGGAACGATCATACCATGGTGGGTTGTCTCCCACCTAGCACTTTGCTTTTACGTCCTTAAGTTGGACGCTCTTCAGACTCATTCTGCTTCTGTTGGTGGGTCTTCCAAGAGGAAGACCTCTAGTTCCTTGTGATCCTTCGTCTTCTCACCATGATAAAGCTTTAGACGATGTCCATTGACCTTTAGAAATTTGGAGCTAGAAGGATGACGCAGGTAAAAAACTCCGTATGGCTCTGCCTTTTCTACTCTGTAGGGACCTTCCCATCTTGATCTCAGTTTACCTGGCATAAGCCTCAGTCTGGAGTTATAAAGGAGAACTAATTCCCCTAGTCTGAATTCTCTCATTTTTATATGCTTGTCATGGACAACCTTCATCTTTTCTTTGTATCTCCTGAAGTTGTCATATGCTTCTAGGCGAAGATTCTCCAATTCTGCTAGTTGCAGCTTTCTTTTGGCACCAGCTTCCTCAAAATTCATGTTGCACTCCCTCACAGCCCAGAAAGCCTTGTGTTCCACCTCCACTGGAAGGTGGCAAGCCTTTCCGTATACTAAGCGGAAGGGGCTCATCCCAATGGATGTCTTGTACGCTGTTCTATATGCCCAGAGTGCATCTTGTAGCCTGGCACTCCAGTCTTTCCTGTGAGGTTTTACTATCTTCTCCAAAATGCGTTTAATCTCTCTGTTAGAGACTTCTATTTGCCCATTGGTCTGGGGATGGTAAGCTGTTGCTACTTTATGAACTATCCTATGCTTCTTCAGTAATCTTGTCAGTCTCCTGTTACAAAAGTGGTTGCCTTGATTGCTCACGATTGCTCGTGGTGATCCAAAGCGACAAATAATATGGTTTCTAACAAAGGAAACAATAGTGTTAGCATCATCAGTACGGGTAGGAATTGCTTCCACCTATTTAGAAACATAATCTACAGCTAACAGTATATAAAAGTAACCATTAGAATTTGGAAATGGACCCATGAAGTCAATGCCCCAAACATCAAAAATTTCACAGAAAAGCATAATCTGTTAAGGCATCTCATCCCTCTTGGATGTATTACCAAACCTTTGGCAAGGGGAACAAGATTTACAAAATTCAGTAGCGTCTTTAAAAAGAGTAGGCCACCAGAATCCACAGTCTAGAATTTTTCTAGCTGTTCTTTGAGGGCCAAAATGTCCTCCACTCTCAGATGAGTGGCAGGCCTCTAAAATGGACTGGAATTCTGATTGAGGCACACACCGTCTAATTACCTGGTCAGCACCACACCTCTATAAATATGGATCATTCCATATATAATATTTGGACTCGCTTTTTAGCTTGTCTCTTTAATGCTTAGTAAAATTTGGAGGAAAAGTGTGGCTAACTAGATAATTAGCTACAGGTGCATACCAAGGAACTACTTCAGATACTGCATGTAAGCTATCAAATGGTAAATTATCATTTATAGGAGTGGAGTCATCCTTAATGTGCTCAAGGCGACTCAAGTGGTCTGCCACTAAATTCTGGTTACCACTCCTATCCTTAATTTCTAATCAAATTCTTGCAGCAGCAGTATCCAATATATTAGCCTTGGTTTGGACTCTTTTTTAGCTAATAAATATTTTAGAGCTGCATGGTCTGAGTACACTACTACCTTAGTACCAAGTAAATAGGCTCAGAATTTATCCAGAGCAAAAACAATAGCTAGAAGCTCTTTTTCAGTGGTAGTATAGTTAGATTGAGTAGCATCTAAGGTCTTAGATGCATAAGCAATTACAAAAGGGTCCTTACCTTTGTGCTGAGCCAGCATCGCTCCTACTGCATGGTTGGAAGCATCACACATAATTTCAAATGGCTGGCTCCAGTCTGGTCCTCTCACAATTGGAGCTTGAGTCAGGGCGATCTTCAGCTTGTTAAACGCTTGCATGCAATCCTCACTGAACTCGAACTCTATATCTTTCTGCAGCAATCTGGATAAAGGCAATGCTACCTTACTGAAGTCCTTAATGAATATCCTGTAAAAACCTGCATGGCCAAGAAACGAATGGACTTCCCTCACGAAGGAGGGGTAAGGTAAACTAGAAATAACATCCACCTTTGCTGGATCTACAGAAATGCCAGTATTAGACACAACATGTCCTAGTACAATTCCCTGTTTTACCATAAAGTGATATTTCTCAAAATTTAATACAAGGTTGGTACTAACACACCTGTCTAATACTCTAGACAAACAATCCAAGCAAAGGCTAAATGAATCACCATATACGCTAAAATCATCCATAAAAACCTCCATACAGTTCTCAATGAGATCAGAGAAAAGACTCATCATGCACCTTTGGAAAGTAGCTGGTGCATTGCATAAGCCAAAGGGCATTCTCTTATAAGCATACATTCCAAAAGGACATGTAAAAGTAGTCTTTTTCTGATCTTCAAGAGCTATATGAATTTGGAAGTAGCCTGTATAACCATCTAAAAAGCAGTAATAGGATTTACCTGACAGGCGATCAAGCATTTAATCAATGAATGGCAAGGGGTAGTGATCATTGCGAGTGGCTTGGTTGAGACGCCTATAATCAATGCAAACTCTCCATGAGTTCTGCACTCTAGTTGTCAGGAGTTCTCCATGCTCATTTCTTACGGTTGTGACTCCAGACTTCTTGGGCACCACTTGTACTGGACTGACCCATTCACTGTCTGAGATGGGGTAAATGATATCTGCTTCAAGTAGTCTGGTTACTTCTTTCATGACAACTTCTAAGATGGTGGGATTCAATCTTCTTTGAGGCTGACGGACAAGCTTTGCTCCATCTTCTAAGAATATTTTGTGCTCACAAACTTGAGGGTTGATGCCTACTATATCCGCCAAGCTCCATCCAATTGCTTTCTTATGTTTTCTCAACACACTGAGCAGTTGCTCTTCTTGTTGAGAGGTGAGTTCCCGTGCAATGACAACTGGGAACTTCTGCTTATCCTCAAGGTAAGCATACTTAAGGTGTGGAGGGAGGGGCTTTAATTCTAATTTCTGCTCATAGCTAGGCTCTGGATCATCCGGGGCTGGTGATAATGGCAAAGGGTTCTCATTATTTTCAGAAAGTGTCCCCATGCTTGGACCTTGCTCCATGTACTTCTCTTCCATTTCTTCTTGGTGAACCTCAGCTACAGTTTCATCAATGATGTCGCATTGGAAGATAGAATGATCTTCTGGAGGATGCTTCATAGCTTCATTTAAACTGAAACTCACTGCTCTGCCATCTATCTCAAAGGAGTAAGTTCCTAAGAATGCATCCAGCTTGAACTTTGAAGTCTTCAGGAATGGTCTTCCAAGTAGGATTGATGATGGTCTTCCTGAGTCATTAGGGGGTATTTCCAGGATATAGAAGTCAATGGGAAATGTGAGCCCTTTAATGCTCACTAATACGTCTTCAGCAATTCCAACTACTGTAATAATGCTTTTATCTGCTAACACAAAACGAGCTGCCGACCTTTTTAAGGGAGGGAGCCTCAAAGTATCATATATAGACAATGGCATTATACTAACACATGCTCCTAAATCACACATGCAGTCAGAAAAAATTACACCTCTAATGGTACAGTTAACCATACATGGACCTGGATCACTACATTTTTCAGGTATACCTCCCATCAAAGCAGATATAGAGCTACCTAAAGGAATAGTTTCTAACTCATTAATTTTATCTTTATGTATGCACAAATCTTTTAGAAACTTTGCATATTTAGGTACCTGCTGAATAACATCAAAAAGGGGAACAGTTACCTCAACCTTTTTGAATATTTCTACCATTTTGGGGTCAAGTTCTATCTGCTTTCTGGGCTTCCTTGCAAGTTGTGAGAATGGGATAGGAAGGGCGTTACTTGCAGCTTCTGCATCCTTTGGTGTTTCATTCTATGGTTGAGCTGATTCTTCTTCAACTATGTTTTGTACGTCCTTTTCCTCTTCAACATCTTCCATTTCCACTACATCCTCAGCTAGAACGTGTTCTGGTGAGCTTGGCTCTTCCTGGTTCCTCTCTTGCAGTGTGGTTTCGGACCTCAAAGTGATGGCATTGATGCCACCTTTGGGATTAGGTAAGGGTTGAGAAGGAATTCCACTGGAGCTTGAAGGTTGATTGGTGGAATTAGGTGATGAATCTAACCGGGAGACGAGAGCTTGTAAAGTAGCAGTCAGACCATTTAAAATAGAGTTCAGTTGTGTCTGCATGTCTTATTGTCCTTGTGCAAGAGAACGGAGCATCTCATCATTTGATGAGGAATTGGAATAAGTGATCTGAGGAACCTGTTGTTAGTTGTGCTGGAATCCTTGAGATTGTCTTAGGTAAGGTGCTCTTTAAGGCTAGTTCTAATTCTGCTGTCTGTTGTTGTTATTCCACCTCTGGTTTCCATTGTTATCTCTGCCTCCTCTGTTATAGTTGTCCCTCCAACTATGGTTAGAATTATCTCTCCAACCTTGGTTGGAGTTATCCTGCCATCCTTGGTTATGGGTTGGTTGTAATTGCCGCCTTGTTGATTGTATCCTTGACGTTAGGATTTTTGCCAATAAAGAATTTCATAAAAACAGTCGCGTTGTAGATATAGTCTCTAAACCGACAGAAATCCCTTTGTACAAACGTTTTGGTTGTCACAAGTAACAAACCCCTTTAAAATTGATAACCGAGTATTTAAACCTCGGGTCGTCTTCTCAAGGAATTGCAGGGAGGTGTATTTATTATTGGTTATGAGTTTTCTGGGGAATGTTGAGTTTGGACAATGGGCACAGGTATATTTAAATGACAAGTAAAATAAATTAACAATAATAAAATCTCTTGGCAAGGTATGAAGAACTGGAAGTCCTATCCTGGTTATCCTTATCAATTGTAATGAGAATTGTATTTATCTCCGACTTTGTTAACCTCTAACTATGAAGGTAAGTTAAGTGGATGAATTAATTTTGATTCCTCAAGTCTTAGTCTTTCCTTGGGAAAAGTCAGAGTTAGTAGAACTCGAATTAATTCTTGAAGAATTCCAATTTTCAATTAACAATGAGTTTGATAACTCAAGAGTCTCCAATGACTCAACCAAAGCCAAAAGGGAAAAATCCAAATTATTTATATAAATAAAAGAAAGCAATCATAAGTCTGAAATACCTCAAAATATATTAAATAGAAAATCAATCTAAACATAGAGAGTCATAAACAAAATTGAGAAAAGAAATAAAAGAACATTGAACCTGGGATTGAGAGTCACTCCTAAAACTAAGAGAAGTCCTAAATCCTAATCCTAAGAGAAAGGAGAGAACCTCTCTCTCTCTAAAGACTACATCTACTCCTAAAATTGTGAATTTGAAAGCTTGTTGATGAATGGATGCATTCCTCCACTTTATAGCCTCTAATCTGTGTTTTCTGGGCCGCGAACTGGGTCGGAAACAGCCCGGAAATCGCTGGAGAAGAATTCAAACACGCTGATTTCCGTCACTGCGACGCAGCCGCATGGAGCACGCGGTCGCGTCGCCTAGCATCAGGGAAACTATGGCATATTATATATCAATCGAAGCCCCAGACGTTAGCTTTTCAACGCAACTGGAACCGCGTCGTTTGGACCTTTGTAGCTAAAGTTATAGCCGTTTGAGTGCGAAGAGGTCAGGCTGGACAGCTTAGCAATTTCTCCAACTTCTTGTATTCCTTCCACTTTTGCATGCTTCCTTTCTATCCTCTGAGTCATTCCTGCCCTGTAATCTTTGAGATCACTTAACACACATATCAAGGCATCTAATGGTAATAAGAGAGGATTAAACATAGGGAACTTAAGACCAAAGAAGCATGTTTTCAATCAAAGCACATAATTAGGAAGGCAAATGTAAAACCATGCAAATAGTATGAATAAGTGGGTAAAGAGTTGATAAAATCCACTCAATTGAGCACAAGATAAACCATAAAATAGTGGTTTATCAACCTCCCCACACTTAAACACTAGCATGTCCTCATGCTAAGCTCAAGAGAAACTATAAAGATGAAAAGGAATGGTAGGATGTATGAAATGCAACCTATATATATGAATGCAAAATGTTTCTACCTACTTGGTTAAAAGTAAACAAGTTCTCCAAGACAAAAATAATTCAAATTCCACTAATTCAAATCATATAAAATAAAGACAAGTAAACTTGTAAGAAGATAGCTCATGAAAGCAGGGAACATAGAATCAAGCATTGAACCCTCACTGGTAGTATATATCATTCTAATCTCTCAAGTGTCTAGGGTCAATCACTCTACTCTTCTCTAATCATGCTTTCTAAACCTTGTTCTTCATCTAACCAATCAACAAATATTTAGCATACCAATGCAAACATCATGAGGTCTTTTCAGGGTTGTAATGGGGCTGAGGTAAAGGTAAGGGTATATATATAAGGCTAAGTGAGCTAGTAAAGTGAATCCTTGATTAGTCTAAGATCTCACCTAACATATACATACTTTATACAATTTTAAAATACTTTACCTAACTACCCAAAATTTTTCCACTTTTGTATTACATGCTCATGTATCAAACTTATTTTTGAATTTTGTCCCATGTGCATTGATTCTTTTTACTTTACATTTGGGGTAATATATTTTTTTCATTTTTCTTTTCTTCTCTTCTTTTTTTTATCCCCTTATTTAATTACTTAATATATTTTTCTTCAATGCACATGATAATTTAATTATTTTGATTTCACATGAACATGCTTCCCAAATTTTCAAATAACTTATTCAATTTAATTCCCTACTTTTTCATATCATCCCATGTTCCCATAAAATTTCCCACACTTAAATTTTACACAATATCTATCTTAAGCTAACTAAGGATTCAACTTGGGATTCTTATTTTGTTTTTCTACTTAAGGCTAGTAATGTGGTTATAAAACAGAAGGGATTTAAAAGCTTAAGGGGGCTAACAAGGGTGATGTAAAAGGTAGCCTAATTTTGGGATAAGTGAGCTAAAATCAAACAATGGCCTCAATCATATGCAAGCATGTAAATATACTAAATAACGGACATATAGAATGGAACAAAAAATAGATTACAATCATAGAGAAGGAAACACACAGGAATAAAATATTTATGGTTAAATAATGTAACCATATAAATAAGCTCAAGATCTCACAGGTTGTGTGTTCTTTAGCTCAAAAACCATGTTTCAAATACAACTTCAAACAAATTTAACAAAAAATTTTCAAATTAAATTAGTGAAATTTTTCAAAAAAAAAATAGGGCCTCAAAAGAAATTTATTACTTTAACCAAGTAGTAACTAAATGCATAAAATCAAATAAACATGCAAATGCAACAACTAATTTAACAAAGAAAATTTAAACATTGGTGTTGAAACAGAAAGGTACTAACCCATGGAGATCGGTATCGACCTCCCCACACTTAAAGATTGCACCGTCCTCAGTGCATGCTGAGATTTGCAGGTGGACGGGTTGTTTCAACTGTTGCTTTTCTCTAAGGATTGTGCAGATGGACTTGTCTGTCTCCCCATGTAAAACGTCTTCCGCTTCCCTTCCGGGTGGCCATCCTGAAAGAAAAAAGGAAGAAGAGTAACCCAGAAATAGAGATAAGAAAATAAAAGAAGTATGGGTGGGTTAATGCCAAATGATAAGGGTCTCATTTACATGGAACCTTCAACATGTAAATGGGAAAACAATAGAGGTCATGGCATGCCAGTGGTACAAAATGTACAACAATGGGGAAGAGAGTGGAGAAGGAGAGATAATATAAATTCATGTCAATGCAAAAGTAATACAGATATAAAAGATTGGCATTGATTTAAATAATATTACTCAATCAGAATTAAACAAGTCATTAAGCACCAAGAAAATACCAGAAAAGATGTAACAGTTGAATAAGAACATTTGAACACCAATGGTAAAATAATAAATTTAGAAAAATAAAAAATAAAAATATGCAATGAATGAAAGTATGCAAATAAATAAAATAAAATAAAATAAAAAATAAGAAGAATGAGAAGGGATAAGAAAGGAGGGAGGAAAAAATTAGGATTGGGGGAGAAAAGATAAAATATTTGGCAAATTAGGATAAGCTGTGCGGCGCAAGCGACGCAGTCGCGTGGGGCACGCGGTCGCGTGACTTGCGCTTTAAGTTAATCGACGCGGTCGCGTCGATCACGCGGTCGCGTGACACATTTTATGCTACCGGCGCGAGGGCAGCCTCGCACTCGCACAACTCTCTGTTCAAAATCATTAGTTGCCAAATATTGGGTGACGCGATCGCGTGGGGCATGCGATCGCGTGAGTGGCCACTTAGTAGGATGTGACGCGGCCGCATGGGGCACGCGGTCGCGTGAGATGGACTGCGCGTCCAGCGCCAGTCCATCACCACTCTAGCACAACTTTCGGCTGTACACCATTATTACGTCAAAATCCTGGTCACGCGGCCGCGTGGGGCACGCGGTCGCGTGGGAGGCCATTATTCCCATATGACGCGGTCGCGTGGGACGATTTGTGCCATTGGCACGCCTCCAGCCCTGGTCCTGCGTAACTCTCTGTCTATATTATTATTGTCTCCCATCTCCTTGCGACGCGGATGCGTCAACGAGGCGGTCGCGTCGCGTGATTTTTTTTTTATGCATGAAAAATGCAGAATGCAATGCTAATATGAATGTTATGCAAAACTCCAGGTTCAATACAATAAAATAAAATAAAACTCAAAAACAAACAAAACTAAATAAAATTGAAAGAGGAACAATCATACCATGGTGGGTTGTCTCCCACCTAGCACTTTTAGTTAGAGTCCTTAAGTTGGACATTTGGTGAGCTTCCTGTTATGGTGGCTTGTGTTTGAATTCATCTAGGAATCTCCACAAATGTTTGTAATTCCAATGGCCTCCGGGATCCCAAACTAGGCGCAGAAAGCCTTCGAGTAAGTTAAAGCAAGTGACAAGGCCCCAAGAGTGTTGATTTCTAGACTGGATTCCGGGGTCCCAGACCTTGCCTTTGCACCCGTCTTTTGGTTGAGCAATATTGTTCCATCCGGGTGGCAAGCAGTCTGAATTCTCACGTAAGCGGCCAAATAACTTCCTAGACCCATTCAGTTGAGCTTTACACCAACCTTTGCATTTAAACTTAAAGCTTCCAACCATGATGAACCTTGCAGGACAATTCTTACCATTGACCATCTTCCTCTTTCTCTTAATGCCACAAAGAGCTCTAAGTTGACCATCCGTCTCTAGTAGCCCATATTCAAGTGGGATTAGAAAGCTAAGGGATATGAATTTTACCCACTTGAATGTTGTGAAGGATGATAGTAACTTAGGGGGAGGTATTTTTAATGAAATTGCAAGCTCCACTCCCTTGTGCTCTTCTCTGATAATTACCACCTCTTTGCAAGCTTCTTTAATTTCAACCTCTTCTTCTTGGTAGCTTTCTTCCAATTTAATCTCTTCTTCATTACTTACCAAGGGCAAGGGAGGTTGTGCTTCTTCTTCTTGAATCTCCATCTCTTGACCAACCTCTTCCAAGTCTTCAACTATGATATGCCTTGGAGGTTGTACACCCTCCTTAGCATCAATTTCAAACGTCTTGGAAGGGGGTTCTATGACTGGACTTTCCCATGGAGGTTCTGCATCTCCCAAGTTTGCAACCAACTCTTCTTCTTGAACGATGACAGCTTCTTCTACTTGTTCTAGTATGAATTCATGCTCTGTCTTGTCCACTGGAGCCTCTAGTATCTCCTTCATGCTACGCCCTTCATGAAATTGTCCACATGGGGCTGTGGTTGGTCCTTGCATATTTGAGCGTCTAGAAACCCATTGGATTACTGCTTGCTCCAGTTGACAAATGGTTGCCTGAAATCGATCCACTGTTTCCTTGAAACGATCCTTTGTCTCTTGATACACTCGGCTTTCATAAATAGGATCATAGTGCTCTTGGATTGATGGATATGGAGATGGTGAATATTGAAGTGGTGGTTCTTGTGAGTAATTGGGTTGGAATTGGGGTGGTTCTATATATGGTTCATATGGCTCATAAGGTGGTTGGTATGGTGGTTGAGGGTTAGGGTCATATGGAGGTGAATGGCGGAAAGGGGCTTGTGAGTATGGTGGTCCAAAGTCAAGTTGAGGAGAGGGTTTATAGGCATATGGTGGTGGTTGTTGATAGTCCATTGGAGGTGGTTGTTGCCATGAGGGTTGATCAAATCCTTGTGGCTCCTCCCATCTTTGATTGTTCCAACCTTGATACCTGTTCTCATTGTAATTTCTTCTTCCTGCAACATTATTGTAACCAGACTCATAGCCAAAGGGGTGAGAGTTCATAATAGCAAATAAAAATTAAAAATAAAAATAAAAAAATAAATTTAAATTAAAAGGTTATTTAAATTTTAAATTTTTGAAATTTGAATATTTGAAATTTGAAATTTAAAATTTGAAAATTTTTAAATTTAAAATTTGAAACTTTTTAAATTTGAATTTTGAAATTTGATTTTTGAAATAAGATAAGATAAGATAAAAATTTTAAAAATAAAAATCTGAAATTTTTTTTTTCGAAAAAAATTAATTAAAAATATTTTTAAATTTAACGAGGAAAGAGAAAAACAATAAAATGACACCAAATTTAAAATTTTTAGATCAAAACGAAGAAAACAACTAAGAACAGCTTGAAGGTCAAGATGAACGCGAAGAACAACTTGAAGATCAAGATGAACACTAAGAACAAATTTTTGAAATTTTTTTTTAATAACTAAATAAAAACCAATAACCTCTTAATTTATGAAAAAGCAAAAAATAAAAACAAATAAACAAACAAAAAGCAAAAAAATATTTACAATAACCAATAATAAGGCACACGTTTGCAATTCCCCGGCAACGGCGCCATTTTGACGTTAGGATTTTTGCCAGTAAAGAATTTCATAAAAACAGTCACGTTGTAGATATAGTCTCTAAACCGACAGAAATCCCTTCGTACAAACGTTTTGGTTGTCACAAGTAACAAACCCCTTTAAAATTGATAACCGAGTATTTAAACCTCGGGTCGTCTTCTCAAGGAATTGCAGGGAGGTGTATTTATTATTGGTTATGAGTTTTCTGGGGAATGTTGAGTTTGGGCAATGGGCACAGGTATATTTAAATGACAAGTAAAATAAATTAACAATAATAAAATCTCTTGGCAAGGTATGAAGAACTGGAAGCCTATCCTGGTTATCCTTATCAATTGTAATGAGAATTGGATTTATCTCCCACTTTGTTAACCTCTAACTATGAAGGTAAGTTAAGTGGATGAATTAATTTTGATTCCTCAAGTCCTAGTCTTTCCTTGGAAAAAGTCAGAGTTAGTGGAACTCGAATTAATTCTTGAAGAATTCTAATTTTCAATTAACAATGAGTTTGATAACTCAAGAGTCTCCAATGACTCAACCAAAGCCAAAAGGGAAAAATCCAAATTATTTATATAAATAAAAGAAAGCAATCATAAGTCTGAAATACCTCAAAATATATTAAATAGAAAATCAATCTAAACATAGAGAGTCATAAACAAAATTGAGAAAAGAAATAAAAGAATATTGAACCTGGGATTGAGAGTCACTCCTAAAACTAAGAGAAGTCCTAAATCCTAATCCTAAGAGAGAGGAGAGAACCTCTCTCTCTAAAGACTACATCTACTCCTAAAATTGTGAATTTGAAAGCTTGTTGATGAATGGATGCATTCCTCCACTTTATAGCCTCTAATCTGTGTTTTCTGGGCCGCGAACTGGGTCGAAAATAGCCCGAAAATCGCTGGAGAAGAATTCAAACACGCTGATTTCTGTCACTGCGACGCAGCCGCATGGAGCACGCGGTCGCGTCGCCTAGCATCAGGGAAACTATGACATATTATATATCAAATCGAAGCTCCGAACGTTAGCTTTCCAACGCAACTAGAATCGCGTCGTTTGGACCTCTATAGCTAAAGTTATAGCCGTTTGAGTGCGAAGAGGTCAGGCTGGACAGCTTAGCAATTTCTCCAACTTCTTGTATTCCTTTCACTTTTGCATGCTTTCTTTCCATCCTCTGAGCCATTCCTGCCCTGTAATCTCTGAGATCACTTAACACACATATCAAGGCATCTAATGGTAATAAGAGAGGATTAAGCATAGGGAACTTAAGACCAAAGAAGCATGTTTTCAATCAAAGCACATAATTAGGAAGGCAAATGTAAAACCATGCAAATAGTATGAATAAGTGGGTAAAGAGTTGCTAAAATCCACTCAATTGAGCACAAGATAAACCATAAAATAGTGGTTTATCAATCCTTGATTCGGACGGTCATAGAAGTTGAGTAGCTGCCACAGTGTTGTCGTCCTGTTGGAGTTGCGGACATTCATCAGTATAATGACTATAATCTGCACAGATTCTGCATACTCTTTGGGGAACTAACTGTTGGCTCTGTTGTGGTGGGTGAGGCTGAGCTTGTTGTGCTTGTTGTTGATTTAACTGCATTTGCTTCAGTAGGTTGGTCATTTCACATATACTCTGTGTAAGAGCAGTAGTCTCAATGCTAGAGGAAACCTTTGTAACAGTTTTTGAGTGGCTGCGCCTCTGCCTGTGATTCCTAGTGGACTCAGCTAAGTCGCTGATCAGTTGCCATGCTTCATCTGTGATTCTGTACTTTTTCAGGGAACCATTACTAGCACCATCCAATGTGGTCTTATCCTGGGGGTTCATGCCTTGAGTGAAGTAGCTGATCAACACTAGTCTGTCAATCATGTGATGGGGGCATGAGTCTAGAAGGTTCTTAAAACGCTCCCAGTATTCATAGAGAGTCTCCGAGTCTCCTTGAACAATGCAGGAGATCTCTTTCCTCAGTCTATCTGTGACTTCAACTGAAAAGTATTTTTCCAAAAATTCTTTCCTGAGTGTATCCCAGTTGGTAACAGTCACTTCAGGTTGGGAGTAGTACCACTCCCTTGCCTTTCCCTCAAGAGAAAATGGGAAGGCAGTTAACAGAATAGAAGTTTCATCTGCACCATTACGCTTAACAGTAGAACAGGCTGTCTGGAAATTCCTAAGGTGCTTAATAGGCTCTTGAGCAGGTAAGCCATGAAACTTGGGCATCAAGTTGATTAGTGCAATTTTTAGCTCAAAATCTGCAGCCAGATTTGGATGATGCACTTGATAAGGTTGCAGTGTAAAATCTGGGGCTCCAGCTTCCTGGAGAGTAATTCTCCTAGGTTCTGCCATGTTACCTGCACGTGAATCAACTGGATCAGTAGTAAAGGAGCTTGTCTCGCTCTCAGATGGCGGTTCAGATTTGCCCTCAGATGAGACTGGTGAATCGATAACAATCACTTCACCACCCTCAAAGGCTAACCGACGTCGAGCTCGCCTAATACGTGAAAGAGTTCTTTCAATTTCAGGATCAAAAGCGGCTAAGCACGGATCAGGCAGTGAACGCGTCATTCAATGAGAAAGACATATAGCTCATGGTAACAGAAATAAAAATAAAATATGCAAATAAAAATAAAAATATGTACACTAATTAATAATCTAGCACGCTATTGCAACTCCCCGGCAACGGCGCCAAAAATTGAACGGCAGGCAGAAGTCGGCTAATTAAGAAATCAAAACATGGAATACGTTGTGAGTATAGTTCTTAACCAGCTAAGATCTGCATCGTCAATTTAGAAAAGTTGTCACAAATTTTAGAATTAAAAATACTGAGAGTATGAGTCCCAGGTCGTCTCCCAACGAGTTGCAAGAAAGCGTGCTAATTTATTAATCAAAAATTTTCCAGAAGGTTTGAGTTGGATAATGAGTAATTAAAATAATTGTAAATTAAAGCAATAAAACTAAGAATTATTATTAATATTAAAAGGCCTTGACTGGGGGAATGATTAATTGGAAGTTCTATTCTTGTTGGAATCTTCTCAAGTGTAGAGTAAAGAGGTTGTTGTTTTCACTTAGTTAACCCTTACTAAATAAAGAAAAGTCAAATGATTGAGCTAACTCTTACCCGTAAATCCTAATCCTCTCCCTTGGGAAGGTCTAGCGTTAGTAGGTACAGAATTAGCCAACAACGTCCAATTTAACTAAGCACTTGAGCATTCCAACTCAAGTGTCTCCTCTTAATCAATCCCCATGTCAAGTAGAAAATCTACTCCATTAACATGGAATTAATACTCATAAAAATATAAGAACAGAAGACATAATTAAATGAAATAAAATAGAGAATTAATTAAAAATAAAAGTAACTCTATATATTAATAAATCCAAAATGCAACATACTTATTTGAATAGGGTCAATGAGCAACTAATAAGAGTAAAGGAATATGGAAATGTTGAGTTAAGAAATTAACTAAATTAATTAGTGATGATAAATATTATTTAATTGGGCAAAATAAATAATTAAATGTTGATTGTTTATAATTATATGAAGCTAATTATTTATTGTTGCAATACTGCAGCCCAAATGAAATGGAAAATGGAACAAGGCTGATGGGTTGGCAACTCAAACGAAGCCCAAAAGAAAACAAAGAAAGGAACCAATGGGCCAAGCAAATCAAACCAAATCCAAGCCCGTGTCCATAAATCCAAGTTGATCCCACAAAGCTTCTCATACAAGATTGAAGTCTTCACTCTCCCTCTTACTTGCTGTCACCAAAGCAACGTTCTTCTCTCCTCTGTCTTAGTCAAATTACAAACTCAGAAAAGTGAGAAAGAGAAAGAGAAAGCTTCTTCCCTAAAGTGATCATCAAAGAAGCAAGAAAGAGAAAGTCCAAGCTTGAAACACAGAAGTCTAATCAGCAAATTCAAACCATATCAAGCTTAGGTTAAAGGTAACCCATTTCCTCATACATGCAACACACTTTCTTCTCTTCATTTTCAACTCTCTGTATCTCCATTTTGGGTTATATGGAAAAGAAGATTTATGTTCCTCTCTGCTGTAAATCCACAGTCTCAAACATGTCTTGGGGACCAAGTTGGTTTTCAAGGGCTCAGATTAAGTTGACCATTAGAAGATTTTTGTGGTTGCTGCTTTATGGCTTTCGGTTAAGATGAAGAAGTCAGAAACAAAATTTCTACTCTAAGGTTTAATGAGAAAAAGTAAATTTGTGGATTGGTGAAGCTCAAGGCTCAAGGTGTTGACCTTGGAAGAAGAACCCAGCAACATGCAAGGAGATAAAAGAAGACTTTGTGCTCATTCAGAACCAAGGAGAGAAAACCAGAGTTGTGAGAGTAGTATTCTGGAAAGAAGTTCCTCTACTTGGATAATGCTTTCTTTCAAAGAAGCATTCGGCCCATACTGAAGAACTGCATCTGAGGTTTGCAAATCTGGTTTTGCACATAGCAAAGAGGCTGTTGATGAAGTCAATCTCCTTCATTTTTACAGATTGTAATGTACTTTTCTATGTTTATCTTTTTGTAATTTCTTGTGAGAAAAGGCATTGTGAGAAAGCTCAAGTAAAAGCCATGAGTGGAAAAAGGCTGAGTGATACACTTGAGAGAAAAGTCTAGAGTTATTTTCTAATTTCTTTAGGTATGTCTATGTCTTGTATCTTGTACCTGTGAGGTATCCCTTTCTTAGTTGGGTTAGCACTAAGAGTGAATAGTTAGGTATTAGCATAGCCAATGTCAAGTTAGGTTAGAACTGGAGTGAGAAAGGAGTGGGTCAATCCTATGAAATTGGTGTATGTAATACTGTTAACTATAGTAAAAATTCTTCCATAGTTGTGGAGGAGACTGGACGTAGGTTGCATAGCACAAGGCAACTGAACCAGGATACATGTTGGTGTTAGCTTTTCTCTTCTCTGCTGTGTTCTGTTTTCTGATATTCATGAGACAAAAACAAATTATCGTATAAATTTCTGCTGCTGAGTACAAACAGAATCAGAATTGAAAGTTTGTTTAAAAGGGGTCATAATAGCAACTTAAAAGGAAGGCATAGATTCAACCCCCCTTCTCTAAGCCTACCACAACCTTCAATTGTTATCAGAGCTAATGTCTCAAGAATCAAGCTTAACCGCTTGGAGCAAAGATTCAATGGCGAACAACTTGGGCACAACCACAGTTGCCTACACCATTACTGAAGGCCAGTCAAACAACCGGCCACCTTTCTTCAACGGGAAGAACTATTCTTACTGGAAAGAATGGATAAGAATCTTCATCCAATCTATCGACTACAACATATGGAAGATTGTAGTGAGCGGTCCCAAGATCCCAACAAAAACAAGTGCTGATGGAGTGGTTACTCCAAAAGAAGAAGCTGAATGGAATGAAGATGATAAGAAGAAGATAGAGCTAAATGCTAAAGCAATCAACCTTCTTCACTGTGCTATCAGCTTTGAAGAGTACCAGAAGGTGTCTAGATGCAAGACAGCCAAAGAAATCTGGGAAAAACTCCAGGTTACACACGAAGGCACTAAACAAGTCAAAGAAACAAGGATTGATATGCTGCGAAAAGAGTACGAGATGTTTAGCATGAAGGATGGAGAAAGCATTGATGAAGCGTTTGAGAGATTCTCAATCATAATCAACAACCTTGATGCTATGGGTACAAACTATGCAGAATAAATCTTGGTGAGAAAACTCCTTAGAAGCCTCACAAAAGAATGGGAAACCACTGCCATTGTCCTAATCGAGAGCAACAACCTAAGTCCCATAACCTATGATGAGCTGAGAGGAAAACTCCTTGCCTATGAAACCATACACACAAACACAGACTCAAAGAAAAAGGGAATAGCCCTCAAGTCACAAATAGAACCAAAAGAGAGTGAGTCTAGTGATGGTATTTCAGATAATGAGCTTTTGTTTTTTGCTAGGAGATTTAGAAGGATGATGAAGAACAAAGAAAAATACAAGGGTTCAAGTTCAAAGGAACACAAGATCGACTTGAGCAAGGTGACGTGTCATCATTACAAGGAGGCTGGACATTTCAAGCTAAATTGTCCAAAGCTCAAAAAGGAGGACAAAGGAAAGAAGGAAAGGAAGAGAATGCTCATGGCAGCTTGGGAGGATCTCGAGAACGACTCCAATGAGGAAGAAGAGTCTGAAGGTGAAAACAAAGACTGTTTCATGGCTGGAAACAAAAATTTTGATGAGGTAAATTACTTTGATTTGTCTATGGATGATCTACATGCTATTATTGATGATCTCACCTTAAACACCTCAAAACTTCTTGACAAATACAATGAGTGTAGATCTGAAAGAGATGTGTTAAGAGCTGAAAATAATTTTTTAAAAGAAAAAGTGAAGGAAACTGAATGTGCTTTAGACATCATTGAAGAAAACAGATTTCTAAAATCTGAACTTGAAAAATTAAAAGGAAAGCACATTGTGGATCCTTCTCATGAGTTAATTGCTGAAAATAAAAGATTAAATGATATGATTAAAAGACTGAATGGTGACTTAGCAAAATTTGCTCAAAAGTTCTAGTAACTTGGACAGATTACTTGCAAGTCAAAGACCATTATTTGAAAAATTCGATTTAGGCTATATAGCCAAGGAAGATGCAGTTTTCAATGATTCCTCCATAAAATTTGTGGCTTCTTCATCAAATACTAAATCCACACCAATCAAATCTGGTATTGGATATGCTCCAACATTTGAAGAAAAATTTGATGAAGTAGACAAGTGAAAATGAGACTTCACCAAGAACCGAACCGAGTTCAAACAGGCCAGGCTTGGGATACATTTCGAAAAATGAGGGAGCTTTCAAGAAACCACTTTTTTACAACAAAACCTCATTTTTGAAAAATCCAAAGGTTTTCAAAAATTCTGGTAAAAATATTTTTGCAAAGAGGAATAATTATAACAAAAATCAGTTTGTCAAAAAAAATGCATCTCCTCCAAAAACCAGAAAATTTCAACCCTTCAATCACTTCAAGCAATGCAACTCACCTCAATTTCAGCGACACACATCAGAAAATCATTGTGTAAATTCCAAAAAATTTTGTCACTCATATGCACAATGTTTCATTGAAAAGAGAGTTGTGGGAAACAAAGTTTACAATGTTGTTTGTGATTTCAATGCACTTGGGCAACCAAGATGGATTAACTTCAAAGGATCCAAATTAATTTGGATACCTAAGGCTACTTGAAACTCTTCATGCAGATTTGCTAGCATCCAAGAACAAAAAGGACATGTGGTACATGGATAGTGGATGTTCAAGGCACATGACTGGAAGGTCAACCTACTTCATCAAACTAAATAAGTATGATGGAGGTTTTGTGACCTTTGGAGATGATGGTAAAGGTAAAATCATTGCTGTTGGAAAAGTAGGTAATGAACAATCTACTTTCATTGATGATGTACTTTTAGTATGCAGTTTGAAGCACAATCTTTTGAGTATAAGTCAGCTGTGTGATTTAGGATATTTAGTGACTTTCAAAAGACTTGAATGATGTGTTGTTAATGAGAAGACAAATGAAGTGATTTTTGTTGCCAAGCGTTTTAATAATATGTATGGACTTACTCTTGATGAACTAAAGGATCAAAATGTAGCTTGTCTTCACTCTAAAGAATCTGAAAAGTGGTTATGGCACAAAATATTGGGCCATGCAAGTATGTTTCAAATAAACAAACTTGTAAAGAAAGAATTAGTAAGAGGTCTTCCTTTGATAAAGTTTGAGAAAGACATCACTTGTGATGCTTGCCAAATGGAAAAACAAACAAAAAGTTCTTTTAAACCAAAGGAAGACATCTCTACTAAAAGACCACTTGAATTGCTACACATTGATTTATTTGGTCCAACAAGAACTCAAAGCCTAGGTGGTAAACATTATGGTTTAGTAATTGTGGATGACTATACTAGGTTTGGTTGGGTTTTATTTCTTGCACACAAAAATGAAGCATTTTCGGCCTTTGAACCTTTTTGCAAGAAAATTCAAAATGAAAAGGATTTAAAAATATCTTCTATAAGAAGTGATCATGGAACTGAATTTGAAAATAATTTATTTGAATCCTTTTGTGAGAAATTTGGAATATCTCACAACTTCTCTTATCCAAGAACACCACAACAAAATGGTGTTGTGGAAAGAAGAAATAGAAGCATACAAGAGATGACAAGAGCTATGCTTTATGAGAGTAATGTTCCAAAATTCCTTTGGGCTGAAGCAGTTAACACGGCTTGCCATATTTTGAATAGAACAATCATAAGAAAAATTTTGAAGAAAACCCCTTATGAACTTTGGAAAGGTTACCCACCAAACTTAGACTACTTGCACATATTTGGATGCAAATGTTTTGTTTTAAATAACAAGGATAATTTGGGTAATTTTGATCTAAAGGCGTATGAGTGTTTGTTTGTAGGATATTCCACAACTAGTAAAGCATATAGGATTTATCATCAAGATGCTAGGATTATTGAGGAGTCCATACATGTTATATTTTGTGATACTAACCTGGTGCAAAGCATTTTGGAAGATTGTGATGCAAAAAATCAAGCTCAAAAGGAAAATGAAACCACTCAAAATCATGAAAAGGAAAAGTCTGGTCAAACTGAACCAGAAACTGCAACTGCTGAAAATTCAAGAGACAATTCTATTTTGTCTCATAAATCTGAAGGAAATCCTGAAGCCAGCAACACCCAGAATCCCTTGGTATCTGAATCTGCCTCCAAATCCACCAGACCTCATGAATGGAGATTCTTAAAGAATTATCCTAAGAAATTTGTCATTAGGAACGTCTCTCATGGGGTTAGAACTCGGTCTTCAACAAGAAAAGAGAATGAAGGAACAAACATTGCCTTCTCTCTCAAATGGAGCCTCAAAATGTTAAGGAAGCCCTTAATGACCCTTCATGAGTAAAGGCAATGGAAGATGAGCTCCAAGAGTTTGAGAAGAACCAAGTTTGGACTTTGGTTCCAAGGCCAAGTGGAAAGAAAGTGACCGGCACCAAGTGGATATTCCGGAACAAGTTGGGAGAAGATGGTAGCATTGCAAGAAACAAGGCAAGGCTAGTGGCACAAGGATATGACCAAGAAGAAGGAATAGACTTTGATGAATCATTTGCCCATGTTGCCCGAATGAAAGCCATAAGACTTCTCTTAGCCTATGCTGCATTTGTGGTTTTAAATTATATCAAATGGATGTGAAATGTGCATTTTTGAATGGTGTGATAGATAGAGAAGTGTATGTGGAGCAGCCTCCTGGTTTTGAAAATAAAGAGCCTTCTAATCATGTTTTCAAATTATCTAAAGCTCTCTATTGTTTAAGACAAGCTCCTAGAGCTTGGTATGAGAGACTTAGCTCTTTTCTTTTAAAAAATGATTTTTAAAGAGGCACCACTGACACAACTCTATTTATCAAGAACTCTAATGATTCTTTTATTCTAGTCCAAATATATGTTGATGACATTATTTTTGGATCAGCCAATGAATCCCTCTGTTCTGATTTTGGAAAACTCATGACAAGTGAATTTGACATGAGTATGATGGGTGAACTTAATTTTTTCCTTGGGCTGCAAATTAAACAAACTGAAAAAGGTATTTTCATTCATCAAGTGAAGTATGCCAAGGAATTAGTTAAGAAATTTGGTATGGAAAATGCCAAACCTATGGGAACCCCCATGCATCCTAGTTCAAAATTAGATAAAGGAGAAACTGAGAAAGATGTTGATGAAACTAGGTATAGATGAATGATTGGTTCTCTTATGTACTTAAATTCCTCTAGACCCGATATTGTGCAAAGTGTTGGATTGTGTTCTAGGTTCCAATCCAAACTAAAAGAGTCACATCTTTCTGCAGTTAAGAGAATCATTAGATATGTTCATGGCACATCCAATTTTGATCTTTGGTATCCTAAGATTGATAATTTTTCTGCAGTCAGTTATTGTGATGCAGATTTTGCTGGTGATAGAGTTGATAGAAGGAGTACTTCAGGCCTATGTTGCTTCCTTGGAAAGTCATTGAATGTTTGGTCAAGTAAAAAGCAACCAACAGTGGCCTTATCCACTGCAGAGGCTGAGTATATTGCTGCTTCTTCTTGTTGTTCTCAGCTTTTATGGTTAAAAACACAGCTTACCGATTACAAATTAAATGCTGAAAATATTCCCTTAATATGTGATAATATGAGTGCCATTAATATTTCTAAAAATCCAGTTTTGCACTCTAGGACTAAGCATATTGAAGTGAAATTTCACTCAATAAGAGAACATGTCCAAAAGGGGGATATTAGCATTCAATTTGTTAAATCAGAAGAGCAATTAGCAGATATTTTCACAAAACCATTAGCTAAGGACAGATTTTGCATGCTTAGGACCAGTCTAGGAATTTTAAGTCATGATTCATTGTTTGAAAATTGCTGATGTGTTTGTTGAAGTTTTTGTATCATAGGTTCGGATGAGACAATTATGGGTAGAAGAAGAACCATCACTCTGAATTTTATCTTCTGGGCTCTGAACTTTCTTGGAATAGGGTTCTGAACTTTCTTTTTTCAAGAACACTCTTAACTTGCTGCAATTACAAACCTATTCATGTATTGTGCATGTCTTTTTTACATTTCTCATTATCATCATTTCAATTTTTGAAAAACTGCAACTTCTGTTTTAATTGTGCTAATGTCTTGTTTGAGAATTCTATTTTGCATGTCAAAGAGACATTTGTTGAATAAGAAATGAGAGATCTAGTTTTTGTTGTGTAAAAATGGACATAGACCATGCTTGAATCTTATTACACATGTGGTCTCTTTTTGTTTTTTGAAACCTTCAAGTGATATAAAACTCTCTTTTTAGTTCTAATGAATTTTTACCAAAAATTGGTCTTTGCACATTTGTGAGTTTTGTTATATAAAATGGTGTTGCAGATTGAAATATGATCTTTATTTCTCTTCCGAATTTTTCTTAGTATTTCAAAACGCAATATTTAGCTTTAACATGCCTCTAACACACTTTTTTGCAAGTTTTGTTTTGTTTTATTTTTCCCACCTTGATGACAAAAGGGGGAGAAAAATGCATATATGAGGCTTGATAAGACATAAGACTTACTGAGATTATTGGATATTAGTTTTGTTTAGTCTTGTGTTTGTTAATTGACTTGTGTTTATGAATTGAAATCTATTTTACTTGTTTGTGAACTGAACTTGGATGACTTTAAGTCATTTGAACTTTATGTTGTACTGGTGAATTGTTGCTTACATGCTGCCGTCATTTGCAATATGTGCTTTTATGGATTATTAGACTTTTGTGCAACCATAGAATTCCAGATAAGCATGTATATACATTGGATTGTTGTGTTGACATTATTGTCTGTGTCCTCAGGTTAAGCGATAAGCATACATTAAGGGGGAGCATCTCATATGAAAGAAAGGGGGAGCACATCAAGTTAATCTGGTATCATCAAAGGAAAGTCTCTGAACCTCTTGTTGCAGGATTTTAGTTCATTAACTATTGCACCCTTGATCACAAAAGGGGGAGTAGCTGTATGAATTGAATTGAATATGAATTGAATTGAATTTAGTAGCTATATAAATTGAATTGAATTTAGTAGCATATAATTTGCTAATTTTGCTACTGCTGTGATTTTTTGGCATGAGAATTTGAACTTGCTTCGTATGATCTGTTGCTGTTTTGCCTTTGTTTGTCTTGATGCTCTGTTTTGGTTAAAGCTTGAGCTGGATAATTGTTATTATTGCTGAGATATTTTGATTCAGTTTTAGGCTGAACTTTTGGCTATTTTTTGTAAAATTCCTTAGCTCTGTTTCATGAGATGTTATAACTGTTTGAAACTATTACTGTTTGCTGCATCCATGGACAGTATATAGTATTTTATTGTGTTCCCAATAAGTATATGCAAATAGGAAAGAAGAGAAGAGCATAAATCTAGGGGGAGCAACTCTTGAAAGAGAAAGGGGGAGCAACACAAAAGCAAGTGACATCATTCAAAGGGAAGTTTCTTAACTCTATTCAAATTCAATTCCTTTTGATAAATGTTTTAATTATGTTTGTCATCAAGGGGGAGATTGTTGAGTTAAGAAATTAACTAAATTAATTAGTGATGACAAACATTATTTAATTGGGCAAAATAAATAATTAAATGTTGATTGTTTATAATTATATGAAGCTAATTATTTATTGTTGCAATACTGCAGCCCAAATGAAATGAAAAATGGAACAAGGCTGATGGGTTGGCAACTCAAACGAAGCCCAAAAGAAAACAAAGAAAGGAACCAACGGGCCAAGCAAATCAAACCCAATCCAAGCCCTTGTCCATAAATCCAAGTTGATCCCACAAAGCTTTTCATACAAGATTGAAGTCTTCACTCTCCCTCTCACTTGCTGTCACCAGAGCAATGTTCTTCTCTCCTCTGTCTTAGTCAAATCACAAACTCAGAAAAGTGAGAAAGAGAAAGAGAAAGCTTCTTCCCTAAGGTGATCATCAAAGAAGCATGAAAGAGAAAGTCCAAGCTTGAAACACAGAAGTCTAATCAGCAAATTCAAACCATAGCAAGCTTAAGTTAAAGGTAACCAATTTCCTCATACATGCAACACACTTTCTTCTCTTCATCTTCAACTCTCTGTATCTCCATTTTGGATTATATGGAAAAGAAGATTTATGTTCCTCTCTGCTGTAAATCCACGGTCTCAAACATGTCTTGGGGACCAAGTTAGTTTTCAAGGGCTCAGATTAAGTTAACCATTGGAAGATTTTTGTGGTTGCTGCTTTATGGCTTTCGGTCAAGATGAAGAAGTCAGAAACAAAGTTTCTACTCTAAGGTTTAATGAGAAAAAGTAAATCTGTGGGTTGGTGAAGCTCAAGGCTCAAGGTGTTGACCTTGGAAGAAGAACCCAGCAACATGTAAGGAGATAAAAGAAGACTTTGTGCTCATTCAGAACCAAGGAGAGAAAACCAGAGTTGTGAGAGTAGTGTTCTGGAAAGAAGTTCCTCTACTTGGATAATGCTTTCTTTCAAAGAAACATTCGGCCAATACTGAAGAACTGCATGTGAGGTTTGCAAATCTGGTTTTGCACATAGCAAAGAGGCTGTTAATGAAGTCAATCTCCTTCATGTTTTATAGATTGTAATGTACTTTTCTATGTTTATCTTTCTGTAATTTCTTGTGAGAAAATGCATTGTGAGAAAGCTAAAGTAAAAGCCATGAGTGGAAAAAGGCTGAGTGATACACTTGAGAGAAAAGTCTAGAGTTATTTTCTGATTTCTTTAGGTATGTCTATGTCTTGTATCTTGTACCTGTGAAGTATCCCTTTCTTAGTTGGGTTAGCACTAAGAGTGAATAGTTAGGTATTAGCATAGTGATGAGCGGATAATTTATACGCTTTTTGACATTGTTTTTAGTATGTTTTTAGTAGGATCTAGTTACTTTTAGGGATGTTTTTAATAGATTTTGTGTTAAATTCACATTTCTGGACTTTACTGTGAGTTTGTGTGTTTTTCTGTGATTTCAGGTATTTTCTGGCTGAAATTGAGGGACTTGAGCAAAAATCAGATTCAGAGGTTGAAAAAGGACTGCTGATGCTGTTGGATTCTGACCTCCCTACACTCAAAGTGGATTTTCTGGAGCTACAGAACTCGAAATGGCGCGCTTTCAATTGCGTTGGAAAGTAGACATCCAGGGCTTTCCAGAAATATATAATAGTCCATACTTTGGCCAAGAATTGACGACGTAAACTGGCGTTCAATGCCAGCTTTCTACCCAAATCTGGCGTCCAGCGCCAGAAAAGGATCCAAAACCAGAGTTGAACGCCCAAACTGGCATAAAAACTGGCGTTCAACTCCACAAATGGCCTCTGCACGTGCAACACTTAAGCTCGGCCCAAACACACACCAAGTGGGCACCGGAAGTGGATTTATACATCAAATACTTACTCATGTAAACCCTAGTAGCTAGTTTATTATAAATAGGACCTCTTACTATTGTATTAGGCATCCTGGATTGTATTTTGATCCTGTGATCTCGTTCAGGGGGATGGCCATCTCGGCCATGCCTGGACCTTTCACTTATGTATTTTCAACGGTAGAGTTTCTGCACTCCATAGATTAAGGTGTGGTGCTCTGCTGTTCCTCAAAGATTAATGCAAAGTACTACTGTTTTCTATTCAATTCTTCTTATTTCGCTTCTAAGATATCCATTCGCACCCAAGAACGTGATGAAGGTGATGATTATGTGTGACGCTCATCACCATTCTCCCCTATGAACGCGTGCCTGACAAACACTTCTGTTCTACATGAATTAAGCTAGAATGAGTATCTCTTAGATCTCCTAACCAGAATCTTCGTGGCGTAAGCTAGAATGATGGCGGCATTCAAGAGAATCCGGAAGGTCTAAACCTTGTCTGTGGTATTCTGAGTAGGATTCAATGATTGAATGACTGTGACGAGCTTCAAACTCGCGAGTGCTGGGCGTTAGTGACAGACGCAAAAGGAGGGTGAATCCTATTCCAGCATGATCGGGAACCGACAGATGAATAGCCGTGCCGTGACAGGGTGCGTGAGCATATGATTCACTGAGAGGAGGGGATGTAGCCACTGACAACGGTGATGCCCTTGCATAAAGCCAGCCATGGAAAGGAGTAAGACTGACTGGATGAAGATAGCAGGAAAGCAGAGGTTCAGAGGAACGAAAAGCCTCTCCATTCACTTATCTGAAATTCCTACCAATGATTTACATAAGTATCTCTATCCCTATTCTATTATTTATTATTCGAAAACACCATTATCACTTTATATCTGCCTGACTGAGATTTACAAGGTGACCATAGCTTGCTTCATACCAACAATCTCCGTGGGATTCGACCCTTACTCACGTAAGGTATTACTTGGATGACCCAGTGCACTTGCTGGTTAGTTGTATCGAAGTTGTGACAATTATGTATTGAGATCAGAGCACCAAGTTGCTCACGTTGCCGGGGATTGTTTGAGCCTGGACATCACAATTTCGTGCACCAAGTTTTTGGCGCCGTTGCCGGGGATTGTTCGAGTTTGGACAACTGACGGTTCATCTTGTTGCTCAGATTAGGTAATTTTCTTTTTGTTTTGTTTTCAAAAATTTTTCAAAAATATTTCAAAATTTTCTCCTTTGTTTTCGAAAAAAAAAAATGTTTTCAAAAAAATATATTTTTCCTCAGGATTTTTAAGAATGAATTCTAGTGTTTCATGAAACATGTTGAATCCTATCTGGCTGTAAAGCCATACCCAAACTGCTTTGGGATTGGTATTCAACTAATCACTCCAGTCCATGTAATTATATGTTGAAGCTTGGCTGGCTATTAAGCCATGCCTGACCCTTTGATTGGAGCTTTAAGACTAACATGGCAAGATTCCTAGAATTCATATTAAAAATTTTGGAATCCTTATTTTTTAATTTTCACAATAATTTTCGAAAAAAAAAATTTAAAGAAAATACAAAAAAAAATTAGAAAATCATAAAAATCAAAAATATTTCATGTTTCTTGTTTGAGTCTTAAGTCATATCATAAGTTTGGTGTCAATTGCATATGCATCTTGCATTTTTCGAAAATTTCATGCATTCATAGTGTTCTTCATGATCTTCAAGATGTTCTTGGTAAGTCTTCTTGTTTGATCTTGATGATTTTTTGTTTTGTGTCTTTTCATGTTTATCATATGCATTCTTGAATTCTTAGTGTCTAAGCATTAAAGAATTCTAAGTTTGGTGTCTTGCATGTTTTCTTTGCATTAAAAATTTTTCAAAAATATGTTCTTGATGTTCATCTTGACATTCAAAGTGTTCTTGGTGTTCATCTTGACATTCATAGCATTCTTGCATGCATCACATGTTTTGATCTAAAAATTTCATGCATTGCATCTTTTTAGTGTTTTTCTCTCTTGCATCATAAAAATTCAAAAATAAAAAAAAAATATCTTTCCCTTTTTCTCTCATCAAATTCGAAAATTTGGGTTGACTTTTTCAAAAATTTTTAAAAATCAAGTTGTTTCTCATGAGTCAAATCAAATTTTCAATTTGAAAATCTTATCTTTTTCAAAATCTTTTTCAAAAATCAAATCTTTTTCAAAATTCATGATTATTTTCGAAAATTCCAAAAAAATAATTTTCAAAAACCTTTTTCTTATTTTATATCATAATTTTTGAAAATAACATAATCAATTAAAGTTTTGATTCAAAAATTTGAAGTTTGTTACTTGCTTGTTAAGAAAGATTCAAACTTTAAGTTCTAGAATCATATCTTGTGATTTCTTATGAATCAAGTCATTAATTGTGATTTTAAAAAATCAAATCTTTTTCAAAAACTAATTTCTATCATATCTTTTCAAAAAAAAAAATATCTTCTTATCTTATCTTTTTCAAAATTTGATTTCAAAATATCTTCTCTAACTTCCCAACTTCTTATCTTTTCAAATTTGTTTCAACTAACTAACTAACTTTTTGTTTGTTTCTTAACTTTTTCAAAACTACCTAACTAACTCTCTCTCTCTAATTTTCGAAAATATCTTCCCTCTTTTTCAAAAATTATTTTCAAAAATCACTAACTCTTTTTCAAAAATTGTTTTCGAAAATTCACTTCCCCCTCTCATCTTCTTCTATTTGTTTATTGATATACTAACATCTTTCCTTCAACTCTCCAAAAATCCGAACCCCCTCTCTCTCTGAGTTCAGATTTTCTTCCCTTCTTTTCTTCTACTAACACAAGGATCCCTATACTGTGGTATAAAGGATCCATATTATTATTACTATTTTTTCTGTGCCATCTTCTTTGTCATATGAGCAGGAGCAAGGACAAGAACATTCTTGTTAAAGCAGATCCAGAACCTGAAAGGACTCTGAAGAAAAAATTAAGAGAAGCTAAAATACAACAATCCAGAGATAACCTTTCAGAAATATTTCGAACAGGAAAAGGAGATGGCAGCCGAAAATAATAATAATATAAGGAAGATGCTTGGTGACTTCACTGCACCTAATTCCAATTTACATGGAAGAAGCATCTCCATTCCTGCCATTGGAGCAAACAATTTTGAGCTGAAACCTCAATTAGTTTCTCTGATGCAGCAGAACTGCAAGTTTCATGGACTTCCATCTGAAGATCCTTTTCAGTTCTTAACTGAATTCTTGCAGATATGTGATACTGTTAAGACTAATGGAGTAGATCCTGAAGTCTACAGGCTCATGCTTTTCCCTTTTGCTGTAAGAGACAGAGCTAGATTATGGTTGGATTCTCAACCCAAAGACAGCCTGAACTCTTGGGATAAGCTGGTCACGGCTTTCTTAGCCAAGTACTTTCCTCCTCAAAAGCTGAGCAAGCTTAGAGCTGATGTTCAAACCTTCAGACAGAAAGAAGGTGAATCCCTCTATGAAGCTTGGGAAAGATACAAACAGTTGACCAAAAAGTGTCCTTCTGACATGCTTTCAGAATGGACCATCCTGGATATATTCTATGATGGTTTATCTGAGCTATCAAAGATGTCACTGGACACTTCTGCAGGTGGATCCATTCACCTAAAGAAAACGCCTGCAGAAGCTCAAGAACTCATTGACATGGTTGCTAATAACCAGTTCATGTACACTTCTTAAAGGAATCCTGTGAGTAATGGGACGCCTATGAAGAAGGGAGTTCTTGAGGTTGATACTCTGAATGCCATATTGGCTCAGAATAAAATATTGACTCAGCAAGTCAATATGATCTCTCAGAGTCTGCATGGAATGCAAGCTGCATCCAACAGTACTCAAGAGGCATCTTCTGAAGAAGAAGCCTATGATCCTGAGAACCCTGCAATAGCAGAGGTAAATTACTTAGGTGAACCTTATGGAAACACCTATAACTCAACATGGAGAAATCATCCAAATTTCTCATGGAAGGATCAAAAGCCCCAACAAGGATTTAATAATGGTGGAAGAAACAGGTTTAGCAATAGCAAGCCTTTTCCATCATCAACTCAGCAACAGACAGAGAACTCTGAACAAAATGCTTCTAATTTAGCAAATCTAGTTTCTGATCTATCTAAGGCCACTGTAAGTTTCATGAATGAAACAAGGTCTTCCATTAGAAATCTGGAAGCACAAGTGGGCCAGCTGAGTAAAAGGATCACTGAAATCCCTCCTAGTACTCTCCCAAGCAATACAGAAGAGAATCCAAAAGGAGAGTGCAAGGCCATTGACATAAGCGCCATGGCCGAACCTGTGAGGAGAGGAGAGGACGTGAATCCCAAGGAGGAAGACCTCCTGGGACGTCCAATGATTAATAAGGAGCTTCCCTCTGAGGAACCAAAGGACTCTGAGGCCTATCTAGAGACCATAGAGATCCCATTGAACCTCCTTATGCCCTTCATGAGCTCTGATGAGTATTCCTCTTCTGAAGAGAATGAGGATGTTACTGAAGAGCAAACTGCCAAGTTTCTTGGTGCAATCATGAAGCTGAATGCCAAATTATTTGGCATTGATGCTTGGGAAGTTGAACCTCCCTTGTTCATCAATGAACTAAGTGATCTGGATCAACTGACTTTGCCTCAGAAGAGACAGGATCCTGGAAAGTTCATAATACCTTGTACCATAGGCACCATGATCTTTAAGGCTCTGTGTGACCTTGGTTCAGGAATAAACCTCATGCCCCTTTCTGTAATAGAGAAACTGGGAATCTATGGGGTGCAAGCTGCTAAAATCTCACTAGAGATGGCAGACAGCTCAAGAAAACAGGCTTATGGACAAGTAAAAGATGTATTAGTAAAGGTTGAGGGCCTTTACATACCTACTGATTTCATAGTCCTGGATACTGGAAAGGAAGAGGATGAATCCATCATCCTAGGAAGACCTTTCCTGGCCACAGCAAGAGCTATGATTGATGTTGACAGAGGTGAAATATTCCTTCAATGGAATGAGAACTCCCTTGTGTTTAAAACTCAAGGATCTCCCTCTGCAACCATGGAGAGGAAGCAGAAAAAGCTTCTCTCCAAGCAGAGTCAACCAGAGCCCCCACAGTCAAACTCCAAGTTTGGTGTTGGGAGGCCACAACCAAACTCTAAGTTTGGTGTTGAACTCCCATATCCAAACTCTAAGTTTGGTGTTGGAGAGTCTCAACAAAGCTCTGCACATCTGTGAGGCTCCATGAGAGCCCACTGTCAAGCTATTGACATTAAAGAAGCGCTTGTTGGGAGACAACCCAATGTTTATTTATCTAACTATATTTTTCTTAGTTATGTGTCTTTATAGGTTCATGATCATGAGGAGTCACAAAATAAATATAAAAATTAAAAACGGAATCAAAAACAGCAGAAGAAAAATCACACCCTGGAGGAGCATCTGTCTGGCGTTCAAACGCCAGAACAGAGCATAGTTCTGGCGCTGAACGCCCAGAATGGGAGCATCCTGGCGCTGAACGCCCAGAACAAGCATGGTTCTGGCGTTCAACGCCAGAAATGGCAGCAAAGGGGCGTTGAACGCCCAAAATGGGCACCAACCTGGCGCTGAACGCCCAGAGTTGTGTGCAAGGGCATTTTACATGCCTAAATTGGTACAGGGATGTAAATGCCTTGACACCTCAGGATCTGTGGACCCCACAGGATCATCTCAGGATCTGTGGACCCCACAGGATCCCCACCTACCTCATCATCTCTCTTTCCATTCATGATCATCCCTTGTTTTTTTTCCATTTACCACTCACATCCATACACCCACTACCTTCAAAAATTCAACATCTCTCTCCCACCCAATCCCACCCATATGGCCGAATACACACTCCCATCCATCTCCTCCATATCTTCTTCTTATTCTTCTATTCTTTCTTCTTTTGCTCGAGGGCGAGCAACATTCTAAGTTTGGTGTGGTAAAAAGCATAGCTTTTTTGTTTTTTCCATAACCATTGATGGCACCTAAGGCCAGAGAAGCCTCTAGAAAGAGGAAAGGGAAGACAAAAGCTTCCATCAAGGGTCTAAAGCTCAGTGGTAGAACATTTGACTGCAAATCAAGAGATCCCTGAGATACCTCAGGGGATACATTTTCCTCCACACAATTATTGGAAGCAACTAAGGGTGGAACATCAAGAGCACTCCATCATCCTTCATGAAATCAGAGAAGATCTAAAAGCAATGAAGGAGGAGCAGCCAAGGCAAGGAAGAGACATAGAAGAGCTCAAGGACATCACTAAGGTGGACTCATTCCTTGTTCTTACTTTCTCTGTTTTTCGTTTTCTATGTTATGTGCTTATCTATGTTTGTGTCTTCATTACATGATCATTAGTAGTTAGTAACTCTGTCTTAAAGTTATGAATGTCCTATGAATCCATCACCTCTCTTAAAATAAAAACTGTTTTAATTCAAAAGAACAAGAAGTACATGAGTTTTGAATTTATCCTTGAACTTAGTTTAATTATATTGATGTGGTGATAATGCTTCTTGTTTTCTGAATGTATGCTTGAACAGTGCATATGTCTTTTGAAGTTGTTGTTTAAGAATGTTAAATATGTTGGCTCTTGAAAGAATGATGACTAGGAGACATGTTATTTGATAATCTAAAAAATCATAAAAATGATTCTTGAAGCAAGAAAAAGCAGCAAAGAACAAAGCTTGCAGAAAAAAAAATAATAAAAAAAAATAGGCGAAAAAAAAAATATAGAAAGAAAAAGAAAAAGCAAGCAGAAAAAGCCAAAAGCTCTTAAAACCAAGAGGCAAGAGCAAAAAGCCAATAACCCTTAAAACCAAAAGGCAAGGGCAAATAAAAAGGGTCCCAAGGCTTTGAGCATCAGTGGATAGGAGGGCCTAAAGGAATAAAATCCTGGTCTAAGCGGCTAAACCAAGCTGTCCCTAACCATGTGCTTGTGGCGTGTAGGTGTCAAGTGAAAACTTGAGACTGAGCGGTTAAAGTCAAGGTCCAAAGCAAAAAAAAAGAGTGTGCTTAAGAACCCTGGACACCTCTAATTGGGGACTTTAGCAAAGCTGAGTCACAATCTGAAAAGGTTCACCCAATTATGTGTCTGTGGCATTTATGTATCCGGTAGTAATACTGGAAAACAAAATGCTTAGGGCCACGGCCAAGACTCATAAAGAAGCTGTGTTCAAGAATCATCATACTGAACTAAGAGAGTCAATAACACTATTCGAAATCTGAAGTTCCTATAGATGCCAATCATTCTGAACCTCAATGGATAAAGTGAGATGCCAAAACTATTCAAGAGGCAAAAAGCTATAAGTCCCGCTCATATGATTGAAGCTCTGTTTCATTGATAGTTTGGAATTTATAGTATATTCTATTCTTTTTATCCTATTTTGATTTTCAGTTGCTTGGGGACAAGCAACAATTTAAGTTTGGTGTTGTGATGAGCGGATAATTTATACGCTTTTTGACATTGTTTTTAGTATGTTTTTAGTAGGATCTAGTTACTTTTAGGGATGTTTTTAATAGATTTTGTGTTAAATTCACATTTCTGGACTTTACTATGAGTTTGTGTGTTTTTCTGTGATTTCAGGTATTTTCTGGCTGAAATTGAGGGACTTGAGCAAAAATCAGATTCAGAGGTTGAAAAAGGACTGCTGATGCTGTTGGATTCTGACCTCCCTATACTCAAAGTGGATTTTCGGGAGCTACAGAACTCGAAATGGCGCGCTTCCAATTGCGTTGGAAAGTAGACATCCAGGGCTTTCCAGCAATATATAATAGTCCATACTTTGGCCAAGAATTAACGACGTAAACTGGCATTCAACGCCAGCTTTCTACCCAAATCTGGCGTCCAGCGCCAGAAAAGGATCCAAAACCAGAGTTGAACGCCCAAACTGGCATAAAAACTGGCGTTCAACTCCACAAATGGCCTCTGCACGTGCAACACTTAAGCTCAGCCCAAACACACACCAAGTGGGCCCCGGAAGTAGATTTATACATCAAATACTTACTCATGTAAACCCTAGTAGCTAGTTTATTATAAATAGGACCTCTTACTATTGTATTAGGCATCCTGGATTGTATTTTGATCATGTGATCTCGTTTAGGGGGCTGGCCATCTCGGCCATGCCTGGACCTTTCACTTATGTATTTTCAACGGTAGAGTTTCTGCACTCCATAGATTAAGGTGTGGAGCTCTGCTGTTCCTCAAAGATTAATGCAAAGTACTACTGTTTTCTATTCAATTCTTCTTATTTCGCTTCTAAGATATCCATTCGCACCCAAGAACGTGATGAAGGTGATGATTATGTGTGACGCTCATCACCATTCTCCCCTATGAACGCGTGCCTGACAAACACTTCTGTTCTACATGAATTAAGCTAGAATGAGTATCTCTTAGATCTCCTAACCAGAATCTTCGTGGCGTAAGCTAGAATGATGGCGGCATTCAAGAGAATCCGGAAGGTCTAAACCTTGTCTGTGGTATTCTGAGTAGGATTCAATGATTGAATGACTGTGACGAGCTTCAAACTCGCGAGTGCTGGGCGTTAGTGACAGACGCAAAAGGAGGGTGAATCCTATTCCAGCATGATCGGGAACCGACAGATGAATAGCCGTGCCGTGACAGGGTGCGTGAGCATATGATTCACTGAGAGGAGGGGATGTAGCCACTGACAACGGTGATGCCCTTGCATAAAGCCAGCCATGGAAAGGAGTAAGACTGACTGGATGAAGATAGCAGGAAAGCAGAGGTTCAGAGGAACGAAAAGCATCTCCATTCGCTTATCTGAAATTCCTACCAATGATTTACATAAGTATCTCTATCCCTATTCTATTATTTATTATTCGAAAACACCATTATCACTTTATATCTTCCTGACTGAGATTTACAAGGTGACCATAGCTTGCTTCATACCAACAATCTCCGTGGGATTCGACCCTTACTCACGTAAGGTATTACTTGGACGACCCAGTGCACTTGCTGGTTAGTTGTATCGAAGTTGTGACAATTATGTATTGAGATCAGAGCACCAAGTTGCTCACGTTGCCGGGGATTGTTTGAGCCTGGACATCACAATTTCGTGCACCACATAGCCAATGTCAAGTTAGGTTAGAACTTGAGTGAGAAAGGATTGGGTCAATCCTATGAAATTGGTGTATGTAATACAGTTAACTATAGTGAAAATTCTTCCATAGTTGTGGAGGAGACTGGACGTAGGTTGCATAGCACAAGGCAACCGAACCAGGATACATGCTGGTGTTAGCTTTTCTCTTATCTGCTGTGTTCTGTTTTCTGATATTCATGAGACAAAAACAAATTGTTTCATAAATTTCCACTGCTGAGTATAAACAGAATCAGAATTGAAAGTTTGTTTAAAAAGGGTCATAACAGCAACTTAAAAGGAAGGCATAGATTCAACCCCCCTTCTCTAAGCCTACCACAACCTTCAGGAAACAAACTAAAGTGATGTCTTCACGGAGGTAATGACTCTTCAGCATCCAAAATCCAAAGCGAAAGCATAAACTATCAATGTAAAGCTAATCTAGATTCTGATCTAAAATTAAAAGTAATCCTAATATCAATGTATTTGAATATGTATGGATGCGTGTTTGAGTCTCTGCATGTTCCCTAGCTTTTGTCTGTATTTCTGGGCCAAAAACTGGGTTAAAACGCGGCCCGAAATTGTCTATAGCGTATTCTACAATTTCTGCAGATCGCGCAGGTCACGCGTACGCATCGTCCACGCGATCGCGTCATTCAGCGATTTTCCTTGTCACGCGTTCGCGTCGTCCACGCGTTCGCTTCATTCGTGCAGACTCCACTCCACATGTTTACCTCAGGCACGCGTTTGCGTTGCTGCGATTTCTTCATTTCGCGCGCTCGTGTGAGCCATGCGCTCGCGACAGTGTTCGCTGGTCATCTCCTTAGTTTCTTGTGTTCCTCCCTTTTTTGCAAGCTTCCTCTCCATTCTCGAAGCCATTCCTACCCTATGAAGCCTAAAACACTTAACATACGGATCACGGCATCGAATGGTATAAAGGAGAATAAAAAATGTACAAATTAAAGGTCTCTAGGAAGAAAGTTTTCAACCATAAACAATACTAGGAATGAATTATAAAATTCATGCAATCCATATGAATAAGTAGGTAAAGACTTGATAAAACCACTCAATTAAACACAATATAAATAATAAAATAATGGTTTATCAGACTTTGTTGTGGTATTTCTCTATTTAGACAATGTGACAATTAGCCTTCAATGACATGTTACTACTAAGATTACTTACTATCTTCATTTTGTTTATGCCTCAACATAATTCATACAAATAGAGACACAGAATTAATTGCCAAATTTTATAAAATTAACCATATTTGACAGGGAATTACTTCCAACTTCAAATAACTACTCCCATTCAAGTCAACAAATTCAATACACCATTACATGTTTATAGAGGATAACTGGGTTTATTTAGAAGTACATAACAAACAAAAAAGTATCACAACTACTACAAACGGCAAAATTATTAGCGGTTTCAATGCTCTAACTTCAACTTCCAAAGTGCCCAACTTCCATGCCACCTTCACCCTCCATTCATCATACTCACCTTCAACCTCCATATCAGCTCCTGCATTTTTCTTTGTACCACATATACCCACTGCTTCGAATTCATCATCATCAACCCACTTAAAATAATTGCAGTGACTACCCTTCTGCAATTTCAGATGGGAGCAAACAAAAAAATTAGACAACACCCAACAGCATATAACAACATGAAAAAGCTTTAACTTCTTTTACAATCACTCACCCGATACCTTAGACATGCATGGAACAATCTATTTGGATTCTCTGTTGTCCCAAATTTCTTAATCACAGTCTTCAGCCCACAGAAACATGATCCATCATGAGAATTCACCCTCCTCCTTCGCATCGAAACACTAGATCCATGACTGTCGTGCGATGCATGTGACAAACCACCACCACAACCACCATTTCCTATCTCCATCCACTCAGCCAGCCAGGGATTACGACTCCTACTTACCTCTACTGCCACCGAAAGTGATCACGGCGATGTATTTATCGTTCAAATTGGGATTAGGGTTTATACACTCGAATGACTAATTTGACGTCTTAAACATAACTTATCTTGTCAGCAACAACATGCTACAACTTGGCGTTTGCCAGCTTCGCACTTAACGGGCCACGTAAGCGGCCTTTGCCATCTTAGCTATGAAGATGACGGAAGGACAAACGTGAACAATTGAGGTATCTTTCGAGGACGTTTTTTATTAATTTTGACTTTCGGGGACGAAAATGGAGATCGAGGACACTTTCAGGGACGAAATTGACTATTAACTCTATGTAAATTGTTGCATGCTCAAAGATCATTTATTATGATGATTTAAATTGAGTTAAATCACTAGTGTTCCGACCCGACCCGGCCAGTGCAGTGTCCGACCCGGCCCGAGCGGCCGACCAAGTGGGCCACGTATGCCCGGATTGCTACCCGAACGCCTGCTCCCTGACAGCCAGCTGCAAGACAGCTAGGAGAGGAAGCTTTATGGAAAGAGACGTCTCCTGTGGGACCCGCCCTACTGACAGGTATATATGGAGAGGGCCCTACCCCTCCCTCACGGTATGTCACTATCTCACACTCTCACCGCCATCTGTGAAAAACTTTGACTTGGGCGTCGGAGTGTCATTGCAGGTGGCTCCCCCTTCATATCGCGACAACTTGGGAGGTCATCTACCCTCAGGTCTCGCTCACCAGACCCAGATCAAGGCCGATTCCCACCATCACACTTAGAGAACACCTCCGACCCGTCCGGCATACGAAGTATCGAACAACTAGTTTGTTGCTAATTAGTAAGGCATGGAACGATTCGTGAGACCTCACGGCTCACATGATCTAGTAGCATGGATGATTGGCTGTAAATATATATTGGTTTGGATCAATTTAGATAATAAAATTGATATAATTTATATATTATTAGTTTGATTTTTTTTTAAGATAATCCCATTTTATTAAAAAAATTGTATCTATATTGGTTTGAATTTATTTTTTAAACTAATTCAATTCAAATTAGCGTGAATTAAATTAAATGAGTTTATATTTGAGTCAAAATTTACATTTTAATCTTTTAGAATTTGAATAGCTAATCTATATTTTTAATATATTTTAAACAATACTTTCAAATTCTTATTATTGGCATTCGTATTAAACTCTTTAATATTATGAGTTTTGACTTTTGAAATCAATATTCTTGATTTGATTTTCAGTTACCGAATGCGAAAAGATCTCATTTAAAATTACATATTTGGATGCCACGTTAATCACCTCACAGCTAGAAATTTCCAGAAAGAGGGGGGACAAAACAGTAAATTACTTGATTTCACGGCCAACTCTGCGTAACAAGTAAGGAACTGCCACGCCTAGCTCAACACGAACGACGTCGTTCCCATTACCATTATAAAAGCCCAAACCCCCCTTTTTGCCTATCAGGTTCAGTTCTGCTAATCAGCTAGGGCACAAAAGAATCTCTCGTTTTCTCTTTCCCCTTCTTTCTCATTCTCTCGGCCTCCGTTCCGTTTCGTCGCTAAAACGGTACTTCTTTATCTCTGCATCTAATTTTCCTGTTCTAGTAGCTGATCGTGTGTTTGATTCATTTGATTATGTTTTTCGATGTTTTGATTGCTTGTTTTATTTTGCATTCTTGCTTTTACGTGTTGGGGTTTGTGACGGTGTTATTATATTATATATGAATATGGATTAGTATATATTAAATTGGCATGTTCTGCTGCAGATTATGTCATGTCCGTGGATTTTGCTGTTAATAGTTGTTGGTTTGTTCTATTTAATATTATGGTCTTTTTGGCGGCTTATTTATTTGGTTTTAATTTTTTATTTGCAACTTGCCATGAGTGGGATAAACGTCAGGACTGAGTAAAAAGGATTGATTTTGTAATTAAAAATAGTAATTATGATTTATAGTGTTGAATATCATGCTCCTTGGACGCTGTGTTTATATTAGTTTAATGATTTATGCGAGGCTTTGTGGATAGCAAAAAGGAACTTTTTTGTTTTTTCTAATAAAATTTTATCCGAGAAAGTGTAGATGAACATTATCAGATCTTAATACGAATACTTTGTTTATAGTGTATTCTAATTTCCAATTAAACGGAACAAGAGGAGTCCTGTGTCTTTTTTCTAATTATTTGTTTCCATTGTTTTGTTGTTCTCTTAGTTGATCTTCTGTGTTTATTTCCTATATTTTGCGAATTCTTGAACAGCAGCTGTTATTAGTGTGGTGGTCTGATTTTCTATCATGATTTGTCTTTCACATTTATTTATGTGGCTAGCAATTGTGTTCATGTAAGTGATTTTTTGTATGTGCTTGATTCCTGATTGTTTTGACCATGTGTCAGTTTGTTGATTATGTAAGTGATTTTTTCTCGTTTGTTCCTTTTTATTACTGAAAAGGTTATTGGCCAACAATTGTTCTGAGATGGCTGATGCACACGAGACTGACAAGAACATTGAGATTTGGAAGATCAAGAAATTGATCAAAGCTCTCGAGGCTGCTAGAGGAAATGGGACAAGTATGATTTCCCTTATCATGCCCCCACGTGATCAAATATCTCGAGTTACCAAGATGCTTGGTGATGAGTTTGGTACTGCTTCCAACATCAAGAGCAGGGTGAACCGGCAGTCTGTGCTTGGGGCCATCACCTCTGCCCAGCAGAGGCTCAAGCTCTATAACAAGGTTCCTCCAAACGGGCTTGTGCTGTATACTGGCACAATTGTTACTGAAGATGGGAAGGAAAAGAAGGTTACTATTGACTTTGAGCCTTTCAGACCTATCAATGCTTCCCTCTATCTGTGTGACAACAAGTTTCATACTGAGGCTCTAAATGAGCTTTTGGAGTCAGATGACAAGTTTGGGTTCATTGTCATGGATGGCAATGGTACCCTGTTTGGCACCTTGAGCGGTAACACAAGGGAAGTGCTTCATAAATTCAGTGTCGATCTCCCAAAGAAGCATGGAAGAGGAGGGCAATCAGCTCTTCGATTTGCCCGTCTTCGCATGGAGAAACGTCATAACTATGTCAGGAAGACTGCAGAGCTTGCAACTCAGTTTTATATCAATCCAGCTACCAGCCAGCCAAATGTTTCTGGATTAATACTTGCTGGTTCAGCTGATTTCAAAACTGAGCTTAGTCAGTCTGATATGTTTGATCCTCGACTCCAAGCAAAAATTCTCAATGTTGTAGATGTTTCCTATGGTGGTGAAAATGGGTTTAATCAGGCTATTGAACTTTCATCTGAGATTCTGTCCAATGTGAAATTTATCCAGGAGAAACGCTTGATTGGAAAATATTTTGAGGAAATTAGCCAGGATACTGGGAAATATGTTTTTGGGGTTGAGGATACTTTGAAAGCTTTGGAGATGGGAGCTGTTGAGACACTCATTGTGTGGGAAAATTTGGATATGAGTAGGTTTGTCTTGAAAAACAGTGCTACTGGTGAGGTTGTCATTCAACACTTCAACAAGGAACAAGAGGCCAATCAGAGCAACTTCCGGGATCCTGTATCCAATGCTGATTATGAGGTGCAGGAAAAAATCTCTCTTTTGGAGTGGTTTGCAAATGAATACAGGCGGTTTGGTTGCACTCTTGAGTTTGTCACAAATAAGTCGCAAGAAGGTTCACAGTTTTGTAGAGGTTTTGGTGGGATTGGTGGTATCTTGCGCTACCAGCTGGACATGAGGACATTTGATGATTTCTCTGATGATGATGCTGTCTATGAATCTGAATAGCAATCAATGAACAACTTCCTCTTGCTGGTGCAGGAAAAGGAGGTGAAAATACCTGCACCAGTAATTGAGGGGGTAGCGTGCGCTCCTGCTGCACCTACTCTTCATCCTCCACCTGTGGTATTGCATGGTAAGCTTGATTGTCCTGTGTTTTGCTACATTATATCTAGCTGTTGAGGTTTATACTCATGATTCATATTTTGGGGTTTTAATTTTTTTAAGCAACTTGCCGAATCTTTTCCCTACCCATATTTCTTTTTTCAGATGCCATGCCTCAAGAGTCCAATGTACTGATCCTGGTTACTCATCTATTTGATCTCCTGCTCCTCCATGCCAGCAAACTTGCTTGCCTCCTTAGGTGGAATTCTACCCAAAATCCTCTCTTGGTGCACATTTATTCGTTATCTGAGTACATATCTAACATTTCTTGTTTTCCTATTCCAGCTCATCTGCTCTCTACATGTGCGCAACAATGCAATCTCTAACTTGTGCTTCCAAAAGAAACAACCTTGGCTCCATGCTGGTTGGTACTAAAGTGAACTTCTGCAGATATTAATTTATTTTTAGTTTCTTCACCTCCGATTGCATTTTGCTTCCATATTTTGAACAGCTGAGAAACGGAATTGGCTGATCCAAATATTTTTGTAGTTGTTCCAGTTGATTTCAGTCTTTATTATTCCCAATGTTTTGGTTAGGATACAAATTATAATATCAGTAGTCTCTTAAAATTACTTTGCAACTCTTCTGCTTTCACAATTTCCAATCCAAATGTATTATTTGTCAGTATAAGCTTTCAATTGAAGATTGGATTTCTAGCTTTTAAGTGTCTCAAGTCTTGCTATTAGCTTTCTAGCTTAGATTGTTACTTGTTTTGCCGCCTTTTTGAATTCAGGCTTCATCATATCCGACTATGGTCTCTGAGCAAAGCAGTGATTGTGTAAGAAAGCATGCCCACTTCTTACCATGAGGTACATTTAATTCTATACATGCAACATTATGGATTGACTTATATAAATTTTTATTGTCTAATGTGTAATTGAATTTGTCTGTGCTTGACAACCCAGTGTAGTTTTTGTATTATAATTTGTTGTTTAGTGTGTTATTTCTTTGATTTCTACCATTAGTGATGTGATGATGATTACTGTAGTGACCTGCTGTTTAATTGTTGATAATTGACTGATCTTCTGTGGAGTAATTCATTCCTAGTTTGTTTCATCTTTTATTGTTTGCGAACATTTAGACAAAATTGCTGCAAAACTAACATTTACTGATTCCTATTTATATTGTTTTGTAGGTGGATGGATCCAGAATTTTCTCTTAACGTGGTTTATGAATGATCCTTGAGCTTGTGCTCTGAAATCTATGATTATGTCGCTCATATATAATGATTGTTTGGGAACTTAGGTGTGGTGATGTCTAATGATGTTAATTAGGGGCCTTCAAGACTTGCGAGCAATATCTTCATGGTGTGTGATGTATGATATGACGAGCCTTCTACTTTCTGGCTAGTTTATTTTCAGGGTACGGGGTACCAAATATTTTCGATTGGGATTTTGCTTAAATGCTTAATGGTGTGTGATGTGATGTTATGAGACTTAAGTTTATTTGATGGTAATATATAACATTGCTTTCATGTTACCCTCCGTTTCTTACAATCAAATTATGAATGTCTTTAGCTTGATAAGTTTTTGGTCCTTTCGAGAGCTACCTGTTTAGGGTCAGCTTTGCATTATTGATTGCAGTTATGCTTCCAAGGCGAGTCATTTTAAATGCCAGCTCTTGGGAATTGCTTCCAAGTCGAGCCATTGTAGTTATGTTCATTTCTATTTCTATCCGCAATCTTCAATTCCTGGATTTCATTGTCCTTGTCGGTCCTGGCTGGTCAAGATAGGCAAGTCTGATTGTATGGGAATGTCGCTCTAATCGAGTGATGAATTCCGGATAAGGCTAAAGATTAGCGAGAGACTGATAGTGAATAGTGAACTAATTCCGCAAGGAAAGGATAAAAACTGTCTACTTAACACTAGGCTCAACTTAAGATGGATCTGAACCCGAGACTTGAGCTGCTTAGGGATTTGACTGGTACCTAGTTGTCATAGAAAAATAAAGACGTCTATCCAGCGCCTAGTTGCTTGCTTATGCAAATTGCTCTTTGGGAAGTTTGATAGACAAATTTGTTCCCTTAACGTTGGTTGAATTGGACTTGCTTGTATTGGACTCAATAGTTGGATTCCTCAAAAGGCATCCTTGATCGAATAAAGTGGTTGAAATTGCAGGTAGTAACAATTTGGTAATAGTTAAATGCGAATCTTATTCTAGGTTTATTCATCACCATACTAATTATTCTCACTTTTTAAGTTATTTGACAATATTGTAATATTGTTCCCTTGTCATAAACCCGTACCAGCTCCAATCAAGTATAGTTATGGTAATAAATTGCTTACCGGTTTCTAGATCCTTTTCTTCAGATATTTTAGTACCACCAAACTTATCCATTAGCTGAATATTTAAATGAAAAATAAATTATGGAAAACCGAAGGACAACAACGACATACGGTTACAAACATGCATATATATTTGATAAATACATTTTATGGTAGACGAATCTGTGCGATGCCTTGATTCCATGTATTGAAGCCTTTGTATCATAGCATCTACCCTTTAAGTATGGGTCAAAATAATGTTGAAATATTAGCAGCAGAGATGTATTATAACAGGTTGAATGATGGTTTGACCAGTTTGTGTGTTAGTACAGCGATGCATGCATGGTTGCATTCAAATATAATCCATACATATCAATCAATATCATTATTGTGTTGACACTCCAACTGCTGATTTGGGCCCTTGCCCCTTGTCTTCATAATTAACTTCATATAATGCTTCATTGATTTTGAATAACCATGGAATTGGAATTCTTTAGTTCTTTATTTATTAAAAAAAAAAATAGCAGGGATCTTTTTTGAAATATATTAGAACTCGTGTCATGCAAAGTGGCTATATTAAATTATGAAAAACAAATTAAAGATGTCAATTTATTTTTATAGTTGTTGCAAATCATGTAACAGAATTCAGTTTAATATTTTAGTGTTTTATTTAAATATATTATAATACAAATAATACAAGAATTGAATTCAAAATCATTTTTATCATAAATTGAATTGAAGCTTGTTTTCTGATTTAACATCTATAGGGGAATGATTAATGTATTTGGTCAATATTAAATGAATAAGAATAAGATATCTTGTCCCATAATGCATAGGGTTGTAGGAGCCTTGGAGATAAGAAGAGAAAAAAAAATTGTGTTGAAGCTTCTTAGCAATTTCTTTGGACAATATAATAAACATTGAGAAATATTCAATTCGTTTAGTCCTTATTATGAATAATTTTCAAAGATGCAAGAGGCTAAGGATGTTGTTAGTACTTGGCATTCACCAAGCATAAAATAAATCAACTATTGACATCAAATTCCGACAATATCATGTGCAAATAAGATGATTTGTTGGAGAAAAATTTGCTTTTGACGATAATATATCCATACTATTCTGTCTCATGTAAAACTATGATGGAGATGTTTGAGGCCACCCGTTTACAATAATAAGAAAGAAGATGCATCTAACCTTTCTTTCATTCCATTTATTTTGTTTCTTTTATTTGTCCCTATCAACTTATATTTTGTATCTATTTATTTTTTTATTTTATTCTTTTCCAATTTTTTAGGTGCTTCCCTAGATCATCAATTACCCACTTTTTCACTTTTTTTTTTCTAGTTAAATTAAGCAACTTATCATGAAATGGGTACACGCCATTATCTTCTCTTCATATCAATGTTATGACAAGTGTACTTAGGAAAAAGCAATAGTTCTTTTGAGAATTGAGGGAAATCACAATGGTATAGTAGTTTTGTGGACTTTGAAAGTGATATATCTTAGAAATTAGGAATACGAGAGTTATAACTATAATCTATATAGCATATATAATTAGGTAAGATATAAGAAACACACCAAACTCAAACATGTAGATGAAGTTCATCATTAATGTACAATTCCTTAGGCTATTGTGGTCATTGATGATTTATCCATCAAGAGTATTTCCTTTATTTTCTTCAATGTTCTTTTATAGAATCAAATAGGGAAATTTTCCATAAACTAAGGAAATATACTAAGAGAAAATGTGCAAGTCAAGTCCCAAAAACTTATGGTTATGGGTAAGGAAAATGACATTTCTAGCTAGTTTAAGCTTTAAGAACAAAATTCATGCACCAAAGATAGACACTTAGGTGTAACTATTTTTTGGCCTTCTAATGATGCATAGCTAATTAACTACATAAATGAATATTTGAAAAATGAAAATTACTTGTTTTCCTAATTGTTGAAATTAAGGCATGAATCCACAATACTAAGTGGTTGGCTTTGGCCCACTCATGTACATATTCCTACCCACTTTGAGTATCTATTTATTGATGGCATGTGGTAGTGGATTTATTTGCCTTTTAAACTCCGAAAAAATTGGCTTTTGTCTTATGGCTTTAACCCAATTATAACGACAGGGCTTGATTAGTATTTTTCTATGAATTTTTAGCTTATTATTTGTAAATTAGTCCAACTATGGAAACAATTACATTTCACAATCAATATAATGACAAGTTAGATCATAATGAATAAGCAATGAAATTTTCCCACGAAAAATATTAGTATCCGTGACTATCTATTAATTTTATTCAATCCTCAAATTACATGATAACAAGTGCATTATTCTTTTTAGATATTTGATATTTATACTACTTACTTCAAAAGAATCTGCATATCTTATTTATATGTATCACAATCCTTAACTAATATGATTTTTTTTATTTGTATTAATGTATAATAACCCTTTTAAAGATGATTTTACTAATTTTAAAATTGAGGGCCAAAATGAAACATATAATAAACAAATTAAAGAATAAGAACATAAGTTTTGTATATTATAAATGTCTAGCCTCCGAAAAAAGTATATATATTATTATTAACACGGGCGCGTGCCACACACACTCTGAAATAGAAACTGAAATAATAAAAATATAATATATATCATTTGCTCATTGCTCTCATTTCATGTGTATCATCTTTACTATTATCATTTACTAGTAGAGTCAGAGGGAGGAATATTTTACTCATTGTTCTTTCATTTTCTCTACCAATTCCTCATGAAAGGATTAAAATATATAAAAGGGTAAGGATAGTAGAATAGTGGATAATTATATTATACCGGTTGAAATAAGTGACAATGGGACAATAACTTGTGTTTTCATATAGTGGTTATACACTGAGAAAATATATAAATAAAGTAATGGGATAATCATTTTTGGATTCGTTTGGTGAGACTTATTTGCAGTATAAATTATCAAATTATGAGTGTATACTCCATTGTTTGATCATTTTTATAAGTTTATTCATTTTAGGATCTAAACTATGTGCACTTTCAAACAAAAAAGAGTAACAATGTAGATTGATCTTTAATCAATTGCAATAGTAAAACGTATTTATTTTCTTCCGTTACCCTTGTTTAGTATCAGAATATGTTTTAATAATGTATGTCCAAACCCTGCTTCAGACTTTAAACATCACAACAAATAAGCAAAATCCAATTCAGTGCGTGATATATATACAGTCATGTCATATTTAATTTTAAGGAGTTTTCTTTTTTTAAAAAAGAACAATTTTATTTTCTTTTTACTTTCAATATTTTTAAAAGTTCTCATAGATATCACTATTAGGATAGGTATAATATTGACAAAGTTAAATAATAATAATACGAATAAAATCCTATATCAAACAGAATTGTGAAAAAAACAACAACAACAAAGCCTTGTCCCACTAAGTGGGGTCGGCTACATGAATCAAACAACGCCATTGTGCTCTGTCATGTATCATGTCTACAGAGAGACCGTTTACATGTAGATCTTGTTTGACCACCTCATGGATGGTCTTCTTAGGTCTTCCTTTGCCTTTCGCTCTTTGTCTATCTTCCATCTCATCCACCCTCCTGACTAGATGTTCTATCGGTCTTCTTCTCACATGTCCAAACCACCTGAGACGCGATTCAACCATCTTTTCCACAATGGATGCTACTCCAACTCTCTCCCTTATATCTTCATTCCTTATTTTATCCAATCGCGTATGACCACTCATCAATCTCAACATCTTCATTTCTGCCACACTCAGCTTATGTTCGTGCTCCCCTTTAGCCGCCCAACACTCTGTACCATACAGCATAGCCGGTCTTATAGCGGTGTGATAGAATTTACCTTTAAGTTTTAAAGGCGCTTTTTTGTCGCATATAAAATCAGATGCACTCCGCCATTTTGACCAACCTGCTTGGATCCTATGATTTACATTCTCTTCAATCTCTCCATTATCCTGTATGATGCACCCAAGATACTTAAAACTTTTAACTTTTCGTAGGATGTTTTCTCCAATCTTCACCTCTATATTGGAGTTTTCCCTTCTCAGACTGAACTTACATTTCATATATTCCGTCTTGCTACGGCTTATGCGCAGACCATACACTTCTAGAGCTTCTCTCCATAACTCCAACTTCTTATTTAGGTCTTCCCTTGACTCTCCCATAAGAACGATATCATCGGGAAAAAGCATGCACCATGGCACAAGCTCTTGGATGTGCTCTGTGAGTACTTCCAAGACTAATGTGAAAAGGTATGGACTTAAGGATGATCCCTGGTGTAATCCTATACCAATAGGAAATTCCTCTGTCACACCACCTTGAGTCTTCACACTAGTTGTGGCCCCATCATACATGTCTTTAATTGCCCGAATATATGTGATCCTTACTCTCCTCTTTTCTAAAACCTTCCATAAGACCTCCCTTGGTACCCTATCATATGCTTTTTCCAAATCAATAAACACCATATGTAGATCCTTTTTATTACTACGATACCTCTCTATCATCCTTCTTAATAGGTATATCGCTTCAGTGGTAGATCTGCCTGGCATAAATCCAAATTGGTTCTCTGTTACTTATGTTTCTTTTCTCAACCTCTGTTCTATCACCCTTTCCCATAACTTCATAGTATGACTCATAAGCTTAATCCCTCTATAGTTTTCGCAACTTTGTATATCCCCCTTATTCTTGTAAATAGGTACCAAGGTGCTCTTTCTCCACTTATCAGGCATCTTCTTTGACCTTAAAATCTCATTAAAAAGCATGGTTAACCAGTTGATGCCTTTTTCTCCAAGACCCTTCCAAACCTCAATTGGGATATTATCAGGTCCTACTGCCCTACCATTTTTCATCTGCTTTAGAGCCTCTTTTACCTCGAAGTCTCGAATCCTTCGATAGTAGTCAAAGTTTTGATCTTCTTTCCTTGTGCATAATCGACCAAGGCTCGGAAGAGTCTTCTGTCCCTCATTAAATAACTCGTAGAAGTAGCTCTTCCACCTTTCATTAATCTTCTCCTCTTGAGCCAATACCTCTCCATCCTTATCCTTTATGCACTTAACCTGATCCAAATCTCTCGTTCTTCTTTTCCGGCTCTTTGCGATTCTATATATACATTTTTCTCCTTCTTTCGTGCCCAAAGACTGGTAGAGACCCTCATATGCTCTTGTTCTTACTTCACTTACAGCCACTTTTGTCTATTTCTTAGTCGCCTTATATTTTTTCCAATTATCTGCATTGCGGCATAAAGACCACTCTTTAAAGCATTCCCTTTTTATCTTTATCTTTTCTTGTATACTCGCATTCTACCACCAGGACTCCTTGTCTCTTGGTCCTATTCCTTTAGATTCACCAAAACTTTCTTTTGCTGTTCTTCTAATAACTTCTGCCATCTCCCTCCACATCTCTTCCGCGCTTCCATTCCCATCCCACTTTGCCTCTTCTCCTACCCGTCTTAGGAAGCTTCTTTGTTCCTCACCTTTCATCCGCCACCACCTCGTCCTTGGGTTCTTCGTATGATGTCTTTTCCTCAACTTTTGTTCAACGCGAAAATCCATGACGAGCACCCTATGTTGTGTTGTCAAACTCTCTCCCGGGATAATTTTACAGTTAATGCAAAATTTCTGGTCGACTCTCCTCAACAAGAAGAAGTCGATTTGAGAGCTTGTCATGCCACTCTTATAGGTTATAAGATGTTCGTCTCTCTTTTTAAAACATGTATTTGCGATAAGAAGATCAAAGGTTGAGGAAAAGTCCAAAATAGTTTTACCCTCGGCATTGATCACCCCGAAACTATGGCCTCCGTGAATACTCCCATATCCAGTCACTTCTCTCCCAACATGGCCATTTAAATCTCCTCCTAAGAAAATCTTATCTCCCAAAGATATGCCTTGAACCAAACTCTCTAGATCCTCCCAAAACCTTATCTTGTGTTGTTCGTCCGAACCCACTTGCGGTGCATAGGCGCTAATCACATGGAAAGCACCTTCCTCCACCACAAGTTTGATAGAGATGATCCGATCTCCCGCCCTCTTGACATCTACTACGTCCTTCTTCCACTGCTTATCCACAATTATTCCAACCCCATTCCTATTCTTCATCTTTCCTGTATACCAAAGTTTGAAACCAGAAGTATCCAACTCCCTAGCCTTTGCACCAACCCATTTCGTTTCTTGTAGGCACATAATGTTAATCTTCCTCCTTGTCATGGTGTCCACCACCTCCATGGACTTTCCTGTTAGAGTGCCTATGTTCCATGTCCCAAATCTCAACATTCTGTCGCTTCGACCTTTACCTTTTACTTTGTGAACTAGCTTATTTACCCTCGTCCGTTCACGAAAATGCGAGAACCCTTGCTCATTTAACACTACATCCGGGCACCGATGCAGCGGCTCTTGCTTTGACACCGTACTCGAGCCATACGGTGGGTTACTTCCGGGCAACGACCTAGCGTTAGCGCAATAATGTCTTTGATTCATGTCATGGGGGTTCGGCTATATTTTTATGTTGGTTGTCGAAGACCTAACACAACTCTCATTCTTTATTCGGGCTTGGGACCGACTATATGTACCGCAAGTGTGAAGTTCATATAGCCAAAACCCATTAAACTTTAGGACAAATGGAGAATGCAAATTAAAAAGCAATTGGCATTTATAAATGGTGTGAAGTTCAAGAAATTAAAATACTTGCTCTTTTTCCCACTCTATAGGTCATTTGTCCTTGTCTTTAATTTCTATTGATGATGTCCATAATGTGGTTAATTTAATTAATCTCTTATATATGACTTGCCATGGATGAGATGTAAATCTAATTAATCTATGATAGATCATCTCACGTGGGAACCCTACAATTAAAAGTACGGATAGATGAAATATCTCATACTAAAAAGACTACTACTAGTTTTAACAATTATATACCAAATAAGGTTCTGATCTACGGGTTATAATTAACTATTAACTGTAACTGTTGTACCCTAATCCTATTTCCTATGATTGTATCTTTGTTGGGGTGACAACCAGGCCTAGCTACTGTATCTTACTCTTTAATTACACATCAAGATCCTAATTAAATATATTCTTGTAAAAAATTAATTTTGATACATATAATACCAATGTATGTTAATTTGAACCTTTATATGAATCTATACACTGATATATCACTAAAAATATTTGTACTTTCAAATATCTACACCTCAAAGAATCCTACTATAATAATATCATCAATATGACTGTATATATAAATATATGTCCAATTGGCTTTAATTTAATAATAATAATAATAATAATAATAATAATAATTATTATTATTATTATTATTATTCTATTAAATTTTATAATTTTATCAAATTTATAATTAAATTTTTATACTAATTTTAATTTTATAATTAAATCTTTTTCATATAAAAATATTTAAATTAACAGAATATTTCTCCTAAAAAATATATGATCAAAGATCTAATAATTAGATTTTTAATTGTGGATACCTTCAATTTACGAAAAAATATTCAATTAACTCTAATATTTTTTCTATTAAAAAAGACCTAATTACAAAAATTAAAAATACTATAAAATTCAATTAAAAAATATAAAAACCTAATTACAAACTTAATAAAATTATAAAAACCAACAAATAATTAAACCTAACAATACACAATAGTATTTCTTCATAATAGATCAATAATATTGAATTATTTTAAGTATAGAAATATTTTACACATTTCTAAAATATCCTATAAAAAATAATGATATTATCATTATGTATAACATATCCTATAAAAAAAATTATTATTCTTATAAAATATATATTATATATTAAAAACATATAAAAACAATTTACATAAACATTCACAATATATATAAAATTAATTTGGTGATTAATTTTTGGTGCACACAGAATAATTATTTTTTCTTAAAAAAAAAGGCAGAAGAGATGATGATGATCTTTGGCAATAAGAATCCAAAATGTTGCCTTTTGGAGGCTTATGAGCTGTAAGTGTAATGGAAAAATGGTGGCAGTAGTAGCTTAGCTTGTTCTTTATAGCAGCATTATATTGATCGGTGTTGTGAGCTACTATTGAATCTTGAAGGCTACTATGGATGGAGACAATGGAAGGTGATGCCAAATTCTTTAAATAAAAGAGGCTATTAATTAATTCAATTAAATTAGCTTATAGGGTTGTGTGTGACTCAGATCATCAGAGACCTACAACTTCCAAGTGGTGGATACCCACCATGCGGCGTTCTGCCCCTTTCTTAATTTTAATTATTTCTCATTTTCTATTCATTAATTTCTCTTTTCATTTCAATTAAAGAGCCATTTTTTTAGCTATTATTACTAAATTTTTGAAATTATTTTTTTATTTTAAATTTTAAACTTAAATTTTAAATTATAAATCTTTTAAAAAATAAAAATTAAAAAAAATAATTTTACAATAAAAGATTTTGCGGATATTGGTTAATTATAAATTAGTTCTCTATAATTATTTTCATTTTAAATCCGCAAAATCATTGAATCACATTGTTATTTTTTAAGTTTAATTAGGAAGCCAACTTCTTTCAATAATATTAGCTAATTTTTTGAAATTATTTATTTTAAATTTTAAACTCTAAATCATAATTCTAAACTCTCAACTTTTTTAAAAATTGAGATTTAAAAAAATCGATAAAAATAAAATAAATTAATATTGACTAATTAAAAATTAATTTTTTATATTTATTTTATTTTTTATTAGAGAAAATAAGAGTTCAAAATTCGCGTTGAATGTAGAAAATATTTTGTAAATAATTCCTTATTTTTAAATAAAGGTTTAATTATTCTGCTGGTCTTATAGTTTCGCAAAATTTTTAATTAGATCCTTATACTTTTTTTTCTTTTAATTGAATCTTTGCACCAATTTTTTTTAATTGGGTTCCTACACTTTTTTTTTTCTTTTTATTTAGGTCCCTATACCAATTCTTTTTTTTTTAGTTGGGTCCCTATAAAATTAAGCCAATTACTATTAAGAGGGACTTAATTAAAAAAAAATTTGGTGCAGAGATCCAATTAAAAAAAAGTACAAGAACCTAATTGAAAATTTTACGAAACTATAGGAATCAACACAATAATTAAACCTTAAATAAATAACAAATAGTAAGAACATGACTTTCTGGTGATGTTTATTCTGAAAAGGGGCATTTACCATTCTAATTGAGTATATGTTGGTAAATAAAGTTGAATTTTAAATTTAATCTGTTTTGTTTAATTCCTTATTATTCATGCGAGTGTACAAGGTAAGGATTGGAGGGGGTTGAATATGAATTTTGAATATGATGAGGGCCCAATAGGGACAAAGAAGAAGTAAAATCTATTTTAGATGATATGGGGTCCCCTAATTACTTTGGCATGCAGAGACTATATTCATGAAGGTAAGGGCTGATATGATACATGGTTTCATGACTCATATGAAATTATTGTATGTACTTTTATAGCACTATGTAGGTTTCTGTTTTATACCATCCATTGCATGCTATTTTAGCTATGTTTTAATCATCATATCTACTACTAATAATTCACATCTTTATTATTTTTAAATTGAAGTTATAATTAACAAATACGTAAATTAGTAAATAGTAATGTGTCCACAGTAGGATTAATCCATCTAAAATTCTCAAAAGAAAAAAATAATAATAAAAATAATAAGAAGTCTTCTCCAACTCTGACTAAATTTGAATAATATTTGAATGGTTTAATTATTCTGTTGGTCCTTATAGTTTTGTGAAATTTTTAATTAGGTCTCTGTATTTTTTTTCTTTTTAATTAGGTCCCTGCACTAATTTTTTTTTCAATTAAGTCCCTCTTAATAGTAATTGGCTTAATTTTATAAGGACCCAACTAAAAAAAAAAGAATTGGTATAGAAACCTAAATAAAAATAAAAAAAAGTATAAAAATCCAATTAAAAAATAATTTGGTACAAGGACTCAATTAAAAAAAAAAAATAGAAAAACCTAATTAAAAATTTTGCAAAACTATAAAGACCAACAGAATAATTAAACCTATTTGAAATTCATAATTTGAAAGTCATAAAGAGTCATAACTTTTCTTTTACTTTTTCAATATATTTATTTTTTTATTTTATGTTTTTTAATTTTTACTGAAATAAATGAATAAATATAAATATAATAAATATATAAATATAAATATTCGATTATGTTATATATATTAAAATTATTTATTAAAATTAGTCATCTATATAAAATATATATTAAAATATAAATACATATTAAAAATAAATTAAACTATTAAAATTAGTTATTAATATATGAATAATACTTTTGATAAATATTATATAATATGAAATTAAATAAAATAACTTCTCTGCACGCTTAAATCCACACAATTACTCTCAAATGAACTTTTCATCAATGCCAAAGTGATAATGTTCAATGCTAATTAATTTAAAATAATTCAAGAGTAATAAAATTATATTTTTTAATATGTATACAGGTGAGAGTATTTAAGATGATAGAAGAAATTGTTCCCGTGAAGTATATGAAGGGCCCCCATTGAAATATGAAAGACCCTTTTTGGTGACAATAATAATCTAAGCACTTTGGTGATGAAGATATATAAATATTGGTGGCCCTCCCTTCATCATTCCATGACACACTACACACTCATACACTAACTTACCTTGCCGATTCCGCAATGCTTCTTTTTCCTCTCTCATATGCTTCTTCCACTTTCTCACATGTATATCACAAATTAGTATTTATAATCTTCAATAATAGACTCTCTCAAATATATTTCTATCTCTCATTATACTATAATATAAGTAAAAAATTAACATTTTTCTGTGATCTCTAGTAATTATGAAAAAAAGTTGTTTAAAAATAAGTTTGATCGCTACCTAGAAATTATCCAAAAAAAAAAAAAAAAAATTGAGGGTAATTTTTGAGCGGTCAATAGTTATCATGGAAAACTTTTTACAATGTTTTTGTTGATATTTGATAATTAAAAATATAATCAATTTTCTTTAATATTATTGACTGCCGAAAATATTTTTGAATAATAATTACTAACACAATATATTGTTCATTGTCAAGAATATAGTAACCATTTTTTTAACTTAGTGATGACCATAAAAAATATTAATTTTTCTTTTAGCGTGAATAAGTAAAAGGAAAAAAATGTTATTATAAGATTTCCAAATTTAGAAGCATTTATCCTTTCATTTTTTTATTGCTTTAAGTCATCCTAATAATATTATTTATTTATCATAGTTATTTAAAGAGAATTAGAAAAACATTAGGATATTACTATTATCACTCTGATTAGTGTGAAGTGTATCAAGACTATCTTTTTGTGAACATCTAGAAAGATCAGATAAACCCATTCATTGGCGGCATGATTTTTTTCCAGCAAGGTCCAATGATTGAGGTCTACATGGATTCTCTCAGACTCATTAAAATTTGAGAAGATAATTGAATTTACAAATCTAGGGTTGATTAGTAGTGTTTCCATAAAGTAGTGGTTAATAAGAGAATCTAAAAGATTACACTGCTATATACTTTAATTTATGTAATTTAGAAACCCTATCATGACATCTTTAATAATTAAGGTGGCATTGTTTACTTTCTGAAAATAGTATATCACTAGCTTGGTAAGACTAGTTTAGTGTGGTATAAATTACTAGTACTATCAAGATTAATTAAATATCATGCCCCAAAAAAAAAAAAAAGAACACTTCCCTTTTCTTATGTTAATTCTATTCCTTTCTTTCATTTTTGTTGTTTTTTTCAAATATATTATAGTTTCTATAAATAATATTACTTAATTTAGTTCCACTTGTTTTAGATATATTGATTTGACCCATTTTTCCCACACTATTATAGTTTTGTCTTAATTTGGTTAATAAAAATATCTTTAATCTAGTTTCAAACAAAATAAAAAATTCAAAACTAATAATAATAGAAATTTAAATCTGTATTTAATTCAAATTTTGGAAAAATTATATTTTTACAAATTTTGAATATATTTAAAAAGGAATAATTAACATTTTTTAAAAAATTATTATCGGCTGAAACTTTTGATCTTGAAAAATTGAATGTAACGTAACCCTTCATGTGGCATAAGAGCAAACATTGGAATTTTCTAGAATTTGAAGTTACAGATTCTTATAATAATAATAAAAAAACATATAAAGACTAACTACATTCATATCACATGTGATTTAAAAAATAATTAAAATATTATATTAATTAAATTATTATTTAATTTTAAAAATAAATGATATAACAAACATTTTGATTGCATTATTTATATTTTAACTCTCAAAAATTTAAGTTTGAACTTTTATATAATATATTTTACTTTTTAAAAAAATATCCATAATCGTTTTTAACTAAGATTCCAATGAATCAAGGATTGATTTTTATAAATTTTAAAAATTGTTAATTATTTTGTTTTAAATGAATAAGTTGGTAAAATACAATTTTTTTAATTTTAAATTAAGACACAAAATTTTTATTTTTATTCTTATTAGTTTTAACAATTCTTTATGTTTTATTTTAATCCAAATAAAAATATTTTTATTAATATTTATATTTTAAAATTATTAAAAATAACTTTAAATAAAAATGTCATCAAACTGTTAAAAAACAAAAAAAAAAAAAATTCAATGTAACTTATTTGCTTATATTTCGTTGGCAATGTGGGCAAAATATGAATACAATTTTTTTTGTTACTTATTTTATAGATAAAGATAAAAATATATTAAATCAGTGGGAGTACGTACTCCTCATCTAGCGCCCGACGCTCTGTTAGGGTTTCACTGCGCCGCCTCCATACTTACACCTTTCTTTGTCTTTTCTTTGTCAAATCCTTTTCCATCTTCTTCTACTTTCTTTTCTTAATTTCTTTTCCACTTAGCTCCCTAATTTTCGTTTTCTCTCCCAATTCATTCCTCTTTTAATTCATTCCATTTTCTTATCCACTCATTCCATATATCTTATTTCTCTTTGGAATCATTGAATACTAATTCTGATTTTCTCTACACCATGGGCAACAAATCAGAGACTCAGGACCCTCATATAATTGCTATGACGGTGGAAGGTGCCAGCCTTCAAGTGGCACCCAAAGAAATATGAAACTGCTCTCGTGGAATTGTCGGGGTTTGGGGAGACCCCTGACAATCCACAATCTTAAAGGAATTTGCAAATCCTACTCCCCCAAGGTTGGTTTTATCTGTGAAACAAAAAATTAATCTCGGCAAGTTGAAGGAAAACTAAGATCTTGTGGTTTCAAGGAATGGTTTATTGTGGATCCGGATGGATTATAGGGGGTTTGGCAATGGCATGGAGGGATGGTTGCACTGTTCAGATTTTACAGCATGGTAGATTTTTCATTGCGGCATCAGTTCTGACAGCTGGTTCTAATGATCCCTATGGTGTTCTAGGTGTTTATCTCAGTTCAAATGATCAACATAGAATGGCTCAATTTGCTGAATTAACTTCAGTCACCCAACAGTTCGATGGTAAGGTTGTGTTAATGGGGGATTTTAATGCCATTTCTAATCAATTGGAGAAAGAAGGTGGGGGTGCTAAATCTCCTTCTTCTATTGAAACCTTTAATAGTTTTATTGATGATAATTCCCTGATTGATATTGGTATGGTCGGAAGACCATTCACTTAGTCAAATAGACGGAGGGGTGATGAGTTGATACAAGAAAGACTGGACCGATTCCTGGTAGGAGTTGATTGGCAGCAACTCTATCCCAATGCAACGGTTCTTAGACTGTCAGAATCAGGCTCGGATCACGCCCCTCTTCTCTTAGACTCTAATCCGAGAACTGAGATATCTAAACGCCGATTCAAATTCCAAGAAAGATGGTGTTCCAATGATGAAATAAGGCAGATTATTAGAGAGGTTTGGCATGAACAGATTGATGGTTCAGCCATGTATATCCTAGCTCAAAAAATAAAGCGTTGTCGGCATAAGATTGTCAGATGGCAGCAAGAACACAGATCTAATTCGAAGGTGGAGATTGATTTACTACAGTCGGAATTAGAGGAACTTCGTTTAGCAGGAATTCATGGAGGCGACATCATTTCAAAAATAGAGGACAAACTTGAAAAAGCATTGCAAAATGAGGAATCTTATTGGAAAGATAAGTCTAGAGTCAAATGGCTCAAATTTGGTGATCAGAATACAGCTTTCTTCCATCAGAAATTTAGAAATCGAACCCGAAGGAATAGAATTTGGCAACTAACTGGCAGTGATGGTGAAGTGGCTACTTCAAATGCTGGTATTGCTTCTGTGGCTGAATCTTATTTCAAGGACATCTTTTTCTCCACTTGTCATGAGAACCCTGAACCTCTGTTTACTGATTTTGAACCTAAGGTTACAGCTCACATGAACCGTAGGCTTCAAAGACCAGTGACTATGGAGGAAGTGAAACGCGCAACATTTAGCATTCATCCTCAAAGTGCTCCAGGAGATGATGGTATGACAGCAAAATTTTTTCAAAGCTTCTGGAACATACTTAGTGGTGATGTGTTTCGAGCAGTTAAGAGCTTCTTTTCTGGGGGCAGAATCTTGAAGGGTTTTAACCACACTCAGATCTGTCTTATTCCCAAGATTTCTGATGCTAAAGATATGACTCAGGTAAGACCAATAAGCCTATCTTCAGTATTTTACAAGATTATCTCCAAAGCATTTGTACATAGGCTTCAGGGTATGATGAATAGACTAATTAGCCCTACGCAAAGTGCTTTTATTAAAGGCAGATTAATCTCTGATAATATCCTAATTGCTCACGAGTGTATGCATTACTTGAAGAACAAAAAAAGGGGTCTCGAAAATGAAATGGCGCTAAAACTAGATATGAGTAAGGCATATGATAGGGTGGAATGGCACTTTCTTTGGTTTATATTAGAGAAGTTTGGTTTTCACTCCCGGTGGATCATGTGGATTCGAGAATTAGTGACAACTGTTTCTTATTCTGTTATTGTGGAAGGACAACCTTATGGTTTCTTCAAACCAAATAGAGGTATTCGACAAGGAGATCCTCTATCCCCCTATCTTTTTCTTTTCTGTGCAGAAGGTCTCTCCTTCTTGCTACACAAGGCAGAACAAAACAGACTAATTCATGGTCTTCAGATACATAGGCGATGTCCCAAGGTCAACCACCTCCTATTTGCTGATGATTCCATATTATTCTGTAAGGCTAATCCTGAAGCATGTTCAAATATCCTGCATTTATTGAATTCTTATGAAAGCATCAGTGGCCAGAGGGTAAATCTTAATAAATCTGCTGCATTCTTTAGCCACAACACTCCCTCCACCACTCGTACACTACTGGCTAACTCAATGAATATTAATCATATTGGGGCTCAGGATAAATACCTTGGTTTGCCTTCTACAGTCTCTAAATCGAAAAGGCTTCTTTTAGTATGATCAAAGAAAAGATTCGGAAAAGAATCCAAGGGTGGAAGCGCAATCTTCTTTCGTCAGGTGGTAGACACATATTGCTTAAGGCAGTGGGAGAAGCTATTCCTATTTATACATTGTCTTGCTTCAAGTTGCCTGATGGTTTAATTTCGGAAATTCACTCTCTACTTTCTCAGTTCTGGTGGGGACAAAAAGGTTCTGAAAGGCGGATGGCTTGGATTAGCTGGGACACTATGACTCGCCCACGAAAAGAAGGAGGTCTTAGATTTAAAGATCTCAGAATCCAAAATCTGGCGCTTTTAGGCAAACAGTTTTGGCGACTTGTAACACAACCTACTTCCTTATTATCCAAAATACTAAGAGGTAAATACTTTAGCAATGGTAATGCTATAACGGCAGAAATTGGAGTCTTACCTTCTTGGGGATGGAGGAGCATACTGGAAGGCCGAAAGATTGTTAAAAAAGGACTTAATTGGGATGTGGGTACTGGTGAGAATATCCGAACCTTTGAGGATCCTTGGCTGCCTCCTCCGTATCCTTTATTGATTTCTGACATGCCAAATAGACAGGCTATTTCTGAATTGGTTCCAAGAGTTAAAGATCTAATTACTGAAGATAGGAATTGGAATCAGAATCTCATTCAAGAATTATTTTCCCAAGACGTTGCAAACATGATTTTGTCAGTTAAAATTCAGCAAGGTAGGGACAAATTGCAATGGGATTTGAACAAATCCAAGCAATATGATACAGCTTCAGGTTACAGAATTGGCTATTTATTTTACCATCCGCCTTTGGAGCTTTGCTCTAATTATATGCAGCAGAAAAAGCCGTGGATTGATCTATGGAAGTTGAACTTGCCTCACAAAATTAAGCTATTTATCTGGAAAGTTCTCCATGACCGACTTCCGATGCTTGCTCAGATTCATCACCGCATCCCATCTATATCACCAATATGCCCCTGCTGTCATGAAGCAACCGAAACAGTCACTCATTGTTTGATCGATTGCTCTAGAATTAAAGACGTATGGTCTCAGAGTTATCTTCGTGACTGTCTTCCCCCTCAGAGTTCTAACGACTTTTGGACATGGTGGACTGCATCAACAGAGATACTTAACCCGTTGAAGAATGCTGACCGTAATCCTCAATTGTTTGCCATCATTTGCTGGAACTGCTGGAAAGCTCGCAACCAGTTGATTTTTGAAGGTTCTACTTCTATGCCGTCTGCCATTCTAGCAAGCTCTGTCAAGTTGCTCTGTGAAATCCAAAGAACTCCCAGTTTAGGTCGTCATCTCCATGAGGCAAGCTCTTAGTTGCATGCAATTGGATTTATCATTTTTTCTTCTTTAAGATTTTTCTTCGTTTTTCGACCACGCACCGTCGGATGAATACCTTCAGTGTAGTGTTTTTGGGAAATCCCCACCTTTTATTATGCTGTCCTGCTTTTGGACATCTTTGTATTTCATTTTTTAATAATTAATGAAATATAACCTATTATCTTTGAAAAAAAAAAAAGATAAAAATATATTAGGCTAGATTATATTTCACCCTTAACAAATTAGACTTGTAATTAGGGATTGAAAATAGGTCAAACTAAAGTTTAGTTTGGTAAATCTTTTATTTTTTAAAAGTAGCTTATAAAAATTAACTTTTAAAAGATGGCTTTTTAAAAGTTGTAGTATTTATGTTTGGTAAATCAAATTAAAAATAACTTTCAATAAACACAAGCAATAATAATTGCGTTTGGTAAAATAGCTTTTAAAATTTAAAAATACTATAATATACATAAATGCAAACATTAAATTTAAAAATTAGTTAACATATGAGGTTATATTAAACTTTTAAATTTTGAAAAGCACAAGTCAACTTTAAAAAACTCTATCTTAGGTACTTTTAAAAGTATCCCTATCTTTTAAAAGCTGCAAGCACAAGCACATGATTTTTTTTATTTACCAAACACAAAATGAGGAGCTTGAGCTATTAAAAAGTACAAACATATCTTCGAAAAACTTTACCAAACCAAGCCTAAGTTGAGCTTTAACTTTGACGAATCTGTCTTATATTATAAATAGACGGACCAAGTTTAAGCATGTTACCTCTTATATTATTTTTTTTTTCAGGTTCAAGACCAATCTATTTAAAATACAACAAGCCCCGAGCCTATTTAAAAATCTGTTTTATGAATTGAAACTCAAAAAATAATAAAATTAAAAAAAAAATTATATATCAATCCTTAGTCACATATCATAATCATACTTATAATTTATAAAATTTTTTTTAAACAAAAGAATTACAATCTTAATTAATATTAACTATTGATTCTTTTTAGTTTTCTTTTGTTTTGAATATAAGTGCAAAGTCTAAACTAAAAATAACTTATTTTTACAAAAACATGTTTTGATGAATTGGTCTGATAAATTTTGTAGGGCTTTTTAAAGTCTATGGATTGACTTTTTTAATTGATCTTTTTAACTAATAAATTTTATAAAATATTCTAATGTAGCTTGTTTAATAAAACGAGTCGAGACTAGCCAAATCTAAAACAAGCCAAGCCACAAATTTTCGTCAAATAGTGCGGCTCACTTTTACCTCTTCTTGTAATGTAATTAATTGACTTAGGTGTGATTTACAACTTATTATAGATTTGGTTTTGAGTAATAAGTTTGACCTATTATTAAATTTGACATTGTTTAAAGTCTATTAACAGATTTGATAATTTTTTTACAAAAATATTTTTTAAAAAGATATTATTTTTAAAAACTATTTTTTAATAAAACTTTACTTATTATATGTAATATACCAAATTTAATGTTTACAAAAATATCTAAATATTTAAAATTAAATATTTAGAATATATAAAAATATTTAATATTTTTATTATAAAAATTTATTATATATTTTAACAAATTCAAATAGGCCTGACAGACCTATAAGATTTATTTGTAAACTTAGGTTTGTCTATTAATAAGTTTAAGCTTTTAAATAATTTAGAATTAAACTTATTTCATAACAGAATAAACCAAATCAGACTAAATACAAATCAAATTATAAACTTTTAACTGCCTAATTTATTTTCATCCCTATTCTTTGAGATAAACTATGAAATAAATTTGTTTTTTCTAATTTTGTAGCACATGCACGTAGCAAAATTAACTGATAATATAAAAACGTAAATCATTTGTTCTTTAGACAAATTGAACATTAATGTTTTTTTTTTTTAAAAGGCCTCATACGTTTACAAAATATATAATGTTTTTAATTTTTAAAAATGGACTGGATGACTTGGAAATAAACATGCATAAAAGTCATGAAATGATACAATAGACATATATATTGTGCAAGTCACTAGAAATAAAGATTATTAATTGTCTAGTTGACCAAGTAAGAATAATTCCTTTAACATAGTATTTATGTAAATATGAAAAGGGAGTTCAGAGGAAATAAAAGCAAGTCACCACCTTTAATTAGAAGGTGAAAATATATATGTTTCAAATATATTGGCATGCACTCACAATAATGCTAACTAATAGCATTGTATACCCTATTTTCCCTATTCTATTCTCCAACTTGGATATATAGGTTTCTTGTTTAGCTTTCACGCTACTTCATCCTTTGTACACCTTATTCTTGATTTTATAATAAGGCTAGCACGACTGTTAGGGATAACTCATATCACTCAAATAGCACCATAAATTCAAATAATGTGACCTTAGCTTCTTTTCTTTTCTTTTAAACTACAGTATATAATAGCCATCATTTCATTATTATCTTATCTACTATGTTATATTATAGTAATTATTGTTAGCATTTTGATAGTGATATATGCCGCCCCATATCTTAAATAATACCTAAATGTTTTACTATATACATGTCTTTATGTACTTCGGCTAATGCGTGAATGAAAGACAAATAAAATATCTTATTCTTAAAGTCACTATTTTTTACCGAACAATGCACGTTTAATTTTGACGCACCTAATTAATCTTACTTTTTTTATTTTCATTGGAGTCATATACGGATGGAAATGGAATGGAAGATTCAAATGCATTGTTAAATCATTGAAGAAAGCTGAAATTGATTATACCTAACGATAAAACATAATCCCGTGAAGGGAGCATAATAAGACTTTTTGATGAGAAGTTGTATCCTTTTCCTTTTTCACCAATCATTAGAGATATTTTATTTCAGCCCCACGAATGACTTAGTTTACAACCAAAATAATTAGAGACACTCTTTCTTTTTAGTCGTTCCTCTTATCTTTTATATATTCAAATAATGTCCAACCTGTCTTCAACACATAACAATTACATTCACCCATACCCTAAATTATCATAATAATATATTAATTGTCATAGTAAATATATTAATGTTAATCTTTTAAATACCATAACACTATATGTATGTATGTGCTTTGTAGGAGAATGCTTAAAAGAGAGCTCAATAATTATAAACCTAAATCCTAATTCTTTTTGTTAAGAAGATGCAGTGTAACATACCTTAAAATTTTTACCAAGTAATTAATCTTACCAGTTACCGCATTTGCTAATAGCAAAAGTAAAAATTTGATTCTTGGCCCAACATGCAGACAGGGAGTCAAATCAAAGACCTGGAAAGAGCAATTGATGATCAGTTTACAACATTTTTGTGAATACTGTAACTCTGCTTGAAAAACAGTGTGATTTTGTTTGGTTATGATGATGAACCATGAGTATGGCTCTAGAAAAAAAAGTGGTGTTGTGGATATGAACCAAATAAAAATGTTAGAAGAATAACAGAATTTATTTTTTTATTAATATTTTTAATTATTAACTAAATTTTTTTAATTTAATAATTTAATAATATATTTTTAATTTTTATTTTTAAATATTATTAACTAATTATTAATAAAAATAATAAATTCGGTTAGTCGACTAATATTTGTCTGTAGGGTGGGTCGGTGGGATAGGGTGATGCCGTCATGGATGGTGGTTCCCCGGGGTAAGACAACAGACCCCAGCCCAGCCATCACTTCACTTCACCACTCCACTACTATATATTCCAATATCATTATTGTATTGGAAAAATTTTAAGTGTATCAAGAATATTGATATTCTAATTGTTTTAACTGTTGATTTTAATTAATATATATTATATATATTTTTTATAATTCATATCAACAGTTAAAATAACTGAAATACTATTTCTGGTACACTTTAAATTCTTCCGTTTATATATATATATATATATGCCTAATCTACCACCTATACTACTACTTACTAAACAAACAAAACATACAAAATTGTACTATCATTATTGTTTCAACCATTTATTATATCTTCCGCATCCCCTCCCACTCCTATATAACTACTTTTGTTTTAATTCTAGATGATATTTGTATAACAAATTTTATATTTCTTTAAAAGAATAAGAGTAAATAAAGTATGGATTCAACTCTCCATTTATAAATGTTCCAGCTAGTATAAAATTTAAGTTATTAACTAAATGCATATGAATTATTATTATATAAAAAATGCTACTTATTCTTTAATTTTTCAGCCTTTAGTCAATGTTTTGATTCAAATAATAATAATATATATAACAGTAATAAAAACACGTACTACAACCAAAATTTTGATTTGTTTCATAAATGTATTAAAGATCAGAATAGTATTTTTATAATCTGTGTAACAAAATCTTTCATATATAATTAATTTTAGATTTTTATTGTTTATAAGTAATTTTGTTGACCACATAATTTTCATAAATTCTTAAATTAAATATCAATCCAACTTTACTATCTATCTAAAAAAGGGTGTAATGATTCTTACTACTTTAGAGATAGAGATTTATTTATTTATTTCCAACCTTTGGTTAATAATAATAATAATAATAATAATAAAAAACTTGTTGCAGTGATCCACACTCTCTCCTCTGATCTTATTAACTTAAATAAATCGAAATTCTATTTGATTTTTTAAATCTATAAAAAAATGTTTCTTCCTCTCATTTCTACTTCTTATTATCCCTCCAGTAATATTTTAAAATTCTAATAATTATTATGTCCAAGTTTCTTATCTACTTTATACAAACAGTCATTAGAAATAGTCTTAATTAATTAATTAAGCAGCTATAAAGCAAGTATCAACTTGTTTATCCACATTACGGTGCATATATCCAAATTCAATTATATAACGAACCAATTATGGAGCACTGTTCACTTTGTAAATAGACTATTCATTGCCTCACATCTCATCATCTTGGATCTTTCTTGACTTAGCCCTCTGTTTTCTTTCTAATAACTAGTGCTATATTGAATTAATTTGAAGAAAAGCAACCTTAGTGGAATATATAGTAAAAGATAAAGCAGTAATGGTGGTAAATAGAAAATAATTAATTAGGACAATAAATTATATAGAATAAAAAAAGGTGGAAATTTTTAGGTGCAGTTAACTTCACATGAAGTTAATAACTGAGAATTGTTAAATGATTTGACTGATTTGACTAAATTTTTATCTAATAATTTTCAACTATCAACTTTACGTAAAGTCGACTATCATAAAAGAAACCAGTGATGATGTGGTGAATGGTGCTTAGCTAGCTAGTAGATATAATTGAATTGAACAACATTGAAATGGGTAATTTCTTGCAAATTTTTATGAGATTTTGTGGGAGTTTAGGTGAACATTATTTTCATCCGTAGATATTGAATTGTACACGTTCTTTAATAATACATGACACTACCGAATAGCGTTACGCATGCTAAAAGAAAATTCCAGAATGAGAATCTAGAGAAAAATTTGGCACCAGATATAGGCCTTTTTTTTTATTTAAATAAAAAATTATATTTCTGGAATTAAATCATAACACAAAAATTTATTATTTTGTGTGTTTAATATTATTTTCATAACTAAAACTTATACGATTTTTGATAACTATGCCAGGAAAAATATGGAAATATTTGGTAATTAAAAAAAATCAGCAAAAAACAATCATAAATTGCCTTATTTAGTATTCATTAATTGTTGCGGCAATTAATGAATGCTAAATAAGGCAAATTTTTGCTGTTTTTTTGTCTTCCTAATATTACCCGGAAAAATGTAGTGTATTTTTTTTTCTATTTTTGTATGCAGAGAGAACGAAAATGAATCAGAAAAAATATAACGATGATTTTCTCTTCGTCTAGAATGAGAATCTAGAGAAAAATTTGGATATATATATTTAATGTTACTTTGTAACATGATAAATGCAGGAAATTGTTATGATTTAATTAGTTTGGGCGCTTTGGTTTAGTGCTTCCAAAAGTTTGCGTTATGACTTATCACAACCTCCGCAAATTGTGGACACCGCCGCGCAGCACAACCACTTCAATTCAGATCTTACTTTTCAATTAAATTAATTTACCTCCAATTCTTTGCTTCATTTTTCAAAACAAATTTCAATTATCTTCTAGTTTATGCTAGCTTTTCAAAAGAATTTCCAAAATAATTAAACCCCAAAAGCAAAAGTGTTGGTGGGTCTATCATCCTCATCATGTAATATTATATTAGAATGTATCTGGTTCTAGACAAAGAATATATAGATAACGAGGTAAGGAATATAAATAAGATAAAAAAAAAAAAGGTTGTATTTTTATGTATGTATTTGTTATTTTCAAATTTTTTAGCGCATAAAAAACTAGATAAGTTTATATTAAAATAAATATGTTTTTGGACTGTTTTTATATTTGTCTCGACTTTCAAATAAATTTGCATCTTTGAATTTTTTTAATTTCTATCTTAAAATATTTATAAAAAGAACCTTAAAAAATATCATAAATAAAAATAAACATTAACTATAAAACATCGTATTAACTACTCCTAGAAGGATTATAAAATCCATTACAAGAAAACTTAATATATGTTTTATTTTTTAATAAATTTACCGAACAATAAATTACTAAATATACAAGACAAAATTCAAATCAATTAACTAATTATTTCACCAATTTAAGTTTATTTCTTTTTATTTCTATAGTTAATCTTTGTTTATCTATTATTTTATTAACTAATTAGTAGTTAAAGAAAAAGGGCTCATTTTTTTCGACATGCCACTAGTGTATGAGTTATGTTTGGTTATGGGATACAATGGTATTAGATACAGGTGTGGGACAGAAATTTATAAACAATGGCAGAGAGAAATCGGACTGTCCGATTCTTTTGTTAGAAAATCATTCGGAGGGTCCGATTAACTTTTTTTTTTTTTGAAAATGAACTCGGAGGATCCGAGTTGCTTGTTTTTTAATTTGGCTAATATTAATCGGTGAGAAACTACAAATTAGACGGTCCGTTTTTCCTTCTTTCTGTCGCACCGTTCGATATCAGTTGGCCTAATATCACACCCCAGTAAAACTCACATGCATCCCATATGTGTGGTCTACTCCGCCAACGACGTCATATAAAAATTAAAAAACGAAGAAAAAGTTGGTATTATGAGAAAATTATAATAATAATTAATAGTTTAAAGAATAAATATAAGAGTAGAAAAGAAATGAATTCCCTTTATTTTTTTTATAATTAAGAAAATAAAGTATGATTTATAATTTTTTAATTTTTTTTTGTTCTGTTTATAAAATTAATAATTAAAAATTATATTTACTGTTTTAATTATTAAAAAAATTGAGAGATCCATTATCAACAAAAAAAAATTGAAATTGTGGAATCCTGGCATTGATAAATGAAAAGAATCTGACGGTGGGGAATCCATGAAGGATAGTAAGAGTTTGTTTGATTTAAATTGAAGGTTGTGGTCCTCTACATCTACTACTAAACCACAACCAGCAGAGTACTAATGGAATTTTTGTTACCTCTGCAACCAACTACAACAGCACCTGAAACAGTTCTCTAACTCTCTCTTTCAAATACCCTTCAATAATCTTGGTACGACACATCTTCTGAATCCTCTAATCATCATTCTACTCAATTTTCTCATTCTCTTCTCTTTTGCTCCATGTTCAAGGAACTTTAATTTCTCGCTAACTTCAAACATAAAACATGTGTTGCTCATTCAAATAGTTTCTTTCCAGAGAGATCTTTTTTTTTTCTATCTTGTCATAATTCTTGTAAAACACTACTAGTCCTATTCCCTCCTTTCAGAAACTCTCAAAGTTGCGTTTGAAAGATGGATCTTTTTCAAAACCCATCTTGTATAAAATCAAAGAGATTGGAAGCAGGATTATGGGTTGCAAAGCTTGTGCTGATGATGATGGGGGTTGTATCCCTTCTTTTTTTGTTGAAAGTGGCAATAATCCCATACACATTCGATCTTCTTCTCTCAACTCTCCCTCGCCTTTGGACCTCTGCAACAAGCTGGTTGACTCTCCCATTTGTTTACATCATTGTCAACTTCATCATCATCACCATTGCTGCTTCCTCCAACTTCTCCCACCAATCCATACCCTTCTCTTCTGCTACTTCTTCACCCAAGAAAACTGATGCAGATTCAGATTCAGATGCAACCACCACTGTTTCAGACACTCCCACCAACCCAACTACTCACCCGGTAATCCAAAACAATGAGCCACCAAATCAACAAGAGAAAGAGGCTATTCAACAAGAAGAAGAAGAAAAAGAAAAAGAAGTAGAAGTTGTTGATGCTGATTATGACTATGATAAGTTGAGAGAATTTGGTTTGTCTTTTGAGAAAATCCTGACCAGCCCATCATTGGAAAAGTGCACCAACGACTATTTCTTGCCGGAATCCGATGAAAAAGGCGATGATCATGATCACGATGATGATCATGATGATACACTAGAAGCAACATGGAGGGCTATCATGGAGGGTCAAGGGAAAACAATGAAGCCACAGCTGAAGAAGAGTGACACATGGAGTGGTGGTGCAAGGATTTCCAAGGCAGAGCCATTTCAACGACATAACAATGGACAAGGTACTGATCTTTCATGATGATCACTTACTCTATCTGCATCAAATAATGATCACTTACTCGGGTGTGGCCCTTCTTCGAATCCTGCGTTAATGCACGATGTTTGTGCACCGGGATGCTTTTTTATGGTATTATATTCAATATTTGTTTTTGTATTTATGCAACATAGGCTATGGTGGTGGTGATGATGATGATCCTGTGACTTGGGCTCAAAAGGAACTGAGAAAGTCTGAGACTTTCAACGACAGAGCTTCGTTGAGGAGGGAGAAGTCAATGACCCCTGAGGAGTTGAATCTCAGGGCTGAAGCATTCATCAAGAATTTCAACAATCAGATGAAGCTTCAGAGACTTGAATCTTACCAACGTCACATGAAAATGGTCAATGGCCGAGCTTAGCTTGATGTTGTTCTTCATCTTCCTTTTTCACCAGTCACAGTGAAAATAATTATTTAGCAAAATGAGAGTCTCTTGAAGTATATTAACCATTTGAAGGTACACATAAATATAAGATATTCATATTCTCAACTCTTTTGTGCTGTTTTATTTTATTTTATGTTTTTCTTACATTCATTAATTGCATTCCCATGTTGTATGTGTATTTGTATTCTGCAGCAATGTGATGTTTAGATATAAAACCAGCCTTTACATAACAAGCTTAAAATGATTGGTCTATGGTAGTAGATGAGGATTTTATACTTATAATAATTCGGAATAATTGATAGTGGCAGAGTTAAGTATAGCACTATTTTAATATGGAATCTTTGTGTATCTAAATTGAACATAACCAGAAATGATAGTGCTTGTTGAACTTTTAATACTGTTCTTTCTTCACTAGTTATGACCTCAGAAATGATTCTCTATTCTATAGTCTATACACAAATATGAACTTATGTGACTTCAAAAGTGTGACTATCTTGTTCATTGTTGCATTTTTATGGGATATTCAAGTATGAAGCATTGGGCTTGTAACACCTGGCATAGAAATAAAAAAAAAAAAAGGGTACCACAACTATACACAATTAAATGAATCCAGCTTTGATTAGGCTGTTCCACCTAACTAGCACTTGATTGAAGTGTAGAAAATAATAATAATAATACTATTAATATAAACACTATACATCTAATCTCTCACATTCGATTTGTCGGTCACTATAGTTTTGAGTGTTGACCGTTTTTTCTTTCTCATTGGCAGGACTTGATGTGTGTACATATTTTTGCTGCTGAGACTGTGTGAAGAAGCCAAAACATGTGTATCAGAGGACATGGTGGACTTTTTCCCTTGTCAAGTTTCTTGTGACATAGTAGGCATAATATTATTATTAGTTTTTTCCCCCTAATCTATGTTGTTCTCTTTCAATAAGTCTAGTGTTTTATATATATTTTATGATATATATAAACATAAGGGTTGTAGTAACTATGTAATTTGAACCCTAGGCAACACGCACTAAGAGGAGGATTATTTGTACTTATGCTGCAATTTCATGCAGAGCTAGTTTGCAAGCTAATTTACTTTAGTATGTGATGCATAGTTGCCCTCTTTTTTTCCTCCAAATAAATTACTCTCCCCATTCTTAGATTAAATAATACAATAAAAAAATAGATGACTAATTAGATGATTTTACACTGAACTATTTAACGATTCATAATATCATCTTTATATGATGTCTTTGTTAAAATAACAAAAAAATATATATATTTACAAATGAAGGAAATATGAGTAGGAACAACCGTGAATTAGGTCCCAATTGAACTAAATCACCTATCCCCTTCCAATAACGAAAAAGGAACCATGCACATGCTAGGAGGTGGTATCTGCTTGTGTTGATTGATATAAGGAACTCAGAGGAAGAGGAGTACTATACTAGTCTTTGCCTATATGATATTTGCAATTTTAGCATAGATAATGCATTATGCAATGGGGACACTGACAATATCTAATTAACATCATAAGTTGACCGAAAGGCTAGGACAACTTTAAGTACACTGTCGTGTTAAAAAGAACCTAGGCTTTTATTGATTTTTATATTTTTTACTATATGGGTTTTAAGGGCATGAATATGGATAAATTGAAAGTAACGTTAAGTTTAAGAGTGATGATTAATGGTTTTGCATGGCACCTTTAATTAAGGTGTTGATCTTGGCCTAAACAGATTGGTTATGTGGTCAATATCTTAAAAGGTAAACATTTAGTTTTGGGCCCAAATTGAGATTAAGGCAATAAACCTAAGGGAATTCACGCACATGCACATGGATATCTCACCTTTTAGAATAGTATAGAACAGATCAATGTAGATAATATTGAGAATCATCCTTTCTAATTTCGAAATAAGAAAAGTATTAGGTTTTATTTATGTTTTCATGAGATTAAATACATTTAAAATTTGAATTTAATTTTTATATATTAATTATATTTATTCTTTTAGATGACTATTTACAGATCAACATAAAAAATGTTTATTTGTTGGAATTATGTTTTACACCTTAGTTATTTGTTGTTATATGGGGCCGTTGCAAGTAATATAAAAAAAGATTAAATGTAGTTTTAGAAGTTTACAAGTATTTTTAATGTTGAGATAGCACTTTCTTGCTGTTGCTTGAAGGCTTCATGAGTAATTATGATGGTACCCAAGATCAGAAAGCAAGTTGGCTGCCCGACACATGCCACTGAAAATTGAAACAAAGGAACCCCATATGGTTCTCTGTAGTGTCACAAACCTCGAGTGGTTTGAGAGTACAAAGCCTCATAAAGAAGTAGGACCTTGTACAGCTTGAAATATAAATATAACCTGCTAGTTATTTTATTTTTATCGTATATAATAAACCATACACACGGGGACCCTCCAACTTCTGCAAACTGCTTTTTAACTTCAATTAGAAACTATTAATTTTGAATATTAACATTCAATTCGTCTCTTTTTTACTTTTTCTTCCCACTTTTATCAGTGGATTCTGCTACCCTGGAAATAGCTTTTTATATGAGAGATCTTTCCAGGTATGCCTTATTTGAAGTATTAGTTAGATTAATCCGATCCTTTGTATAAATTTGTTTAATTATTCACAAGAGTTTGCTCCCTAAAGTTTTATTTGTATAGTCTTTTTTGTTTTATTTTTTCTCTCTAGAGATTGAAGTTAATTGCCAACCATGTCCCCACAATATTTATGTAAACACCGCTCTAATAAAATTATTATGCTGAATACTCCTATGTGGGATGCCAATATAATAATAACAAAATAAAAGGTGTTATGTGTAATGTCTAAAGATAACTATATAATTTACTCTCTTATCACTATGACTGGAAATGCAAAGACAACGAGCAAGTTGGGGGTATGCATTGAATCAAGTTGTCTACACAATAGATGGTTATATGTATAATAATTACGTCTAAAAATCGATTAAGAAGAATGTGGTAAGCATAACAAAAGCATAAGACCCCAAATGTTTGCCATTTTCAAAAGGCAAGTCCTTTTCTTAAAAACCACTAATTTAAACAAACCATAAAATGCTTGTACACGTTGTTGTGGCACTATTATCTATTAAGCAGCTGTGGACCTGAAGCTATTGACTAGGGGGAACCAGACAGTGCATGGAACATAACAGTAAGTGCTTCCTTCAACAAGAGGCTATTTAAGCTAGTAGTAAGCACTAGGCAGTTTTTTCAACATAAGGTCATAAGGGTGCAGACTACAGAATACCCCTGAAGAATTCTATGTCCTAAAGTATGGAAAATTTTGATGAATAAAAAGCTGAGAAGGAAGCCTCCCTGAAAACAAAAACAAAAGAAAAAAAAAAGAAAGAAAGAAAGAAAGAAAAAACAACCATTATGTTTATTTCCTCTGTCCAGTTTGAAGTTAAACTACACCGTCTACACCCCCTCGCCCCTTCCATTTTTTCCTTGGTCATCATTTCAAAATGCAAATTCATAATGTCGAGTCCTTTTCTGAGCGTCTATGAAAAACAAGAGAGTTTTAGAGATGTTTATAGCATCTATTAAAGCATTATTGAACTTTATTTTGTCTTTGCTCCAACCTTCTTGGTTGGATTGAAAATAATTGTTCATAAAATACAACTAGCATAACTTACAAATATCAATTCAAATCATAGCCGTTCATTCCTTTTATGTGCCTTCTGTTTTTTTTCCAATTTTTCCCCTCTCACTCATCAACATCTGTGGTGGCGATTATATTTGTAATGAGATATGTCAGCGTATGTATACAAAAACGACACTGTTGGGGGAACGTTCAATTGGAGTCCTCAAATATTTGTATGCCTTAAATTTATGAAAAACAAACCAAACATCATCATCAAATTAAAAGTTGTCGTGGACACGGATTGTATATATGTTTAAATTCTCCTCAGCATTTTCCCACCTAAGTACCTAACAAAGTATTCAGCCTCTTCCAAAAAAAATAAAAAATAAAAAATAAAAAATAAAAAAAATCAACCTCAAGCATAATGTACACGTTAAAGTTTAAATAATTGTCATGATTCCAGTCAATTTTCTACAAACTAGTTAGTAGCAATATTTTTCATACTTTTTATCTCAACAAATATATCTTTTTCTCAATGATTTTCATGTGGGGATTTAAGAATCAGATTCAGAGAATCAGAACTTAGAAGGGTAGCCATGGAGATGATCATTACACCACAAAAACTAATGGGAATGGTGCTGTCCCCACTGCTCTATTATGTGTCTAACAATTTCGTGGGCGTGGGGTTATCAGGGCCACGCTTATTTTTTTCATGATATTTCTTAGACTGTGGAAGCATAACCAGAAAAATACAAAGGATATAACTAAGGAAAATGCTGTTAAATAAATCAGCCTTTGAAAGCAGTAATGCAAAACATAGGTATTGTTTAATTCTGTTTCTTCCCGAAAAAAAGGTTTTGATTCACATTTATTCTGTAAACAAAAATTAACAACTAAATGGAAGAAGGAATAGAAATTCAATTAAGCAAGACTAAACATACGAGAAGTCAAACTGACAGAACAATTTCGAATACAATACGCCCAACCAACAGAGCAATTGACTGAAGTGAAATGAAATGAATGAAATCACCCATCATATGATGCCATCAAAAGGAATAGTCCATAATAGGTAACTAAAAATGTGTGGTTGGAAGCAGAGGAAGCTCACCGCTTCAGGTGAAAACCAGCAGGAGATGATGCTTAAGTGGGAAGAGGAACGAAGCGCGAGCGGAAGAGAGGATCACGGTGGTGATCACGAGCGTAATCGACGTAAGCATGTGGTCAGCACGTGAGCAATCGCAAGATTCTGGAACGTCAGCAGGAGGAGTGTCGGGGGCAGAATGAGGCGGAGCCGGAAGGGAGTTGCCAGAAGAATGTGGAGGAGCACCGTTATTGTTGGATTGGGTCTGTCCCTGGGCCTGGGTCTGGACTTGGACTTGAAGTTTTAGGCCCTGTTGACAGTGGCCCAATCTGCCGCAAACGAAGTAGCGGGTTCCAGGTACCGTGAGGTGGATCACTGTTTCCCCGGAGCTGTACGTGGCCATGGCGTTGGCGATAGTACACGTGTCGTAACCTTGTTGGTTAACCTCCACCACATCATAGACCGGCGTATACAAGAACACTGTCAACACGCAACAGAGACTCAGAGGGTTAGAAATTGATAATCGTTAATGCTCCAGTTTCCATGGTTGATCTTAGGTAAGTTTACAATAGAATTGAACTTCATTCCATTTATTCAAAGTAGATTCTCCGTCAAAAAAAAAAAAAGTAGATTCACTTAATTTGATCTTCTTAAATAAAGTGTAGATCTGAAGTGTTTATGTAAAAAACGTGACTGGCTTTGGCACAATGGCACTGTTTCTGTTAGTAAGGAACATTTTGGAGAACGAAAACCGTTATGCCTTTCTGTTAATAAATAAATAAATTACACAGAAGTGTGTTTGTTAGACATGAATTCTGATATTTGCTCAAAATAGATCGAAAGTTTAACTAAACCGAAGCAGTCAATCAGTTATGCATGTGCATTGTGCTAGATTTGAAGATCGAATTAAGATGGTGGAAACGAATCATCATATGTTGTTAATTTCTTGAACTGGAATTCATATACAGAAGAGATAATAATGCATTGTACGTATAAAGGTATATACCGAGATCATCGCCAACGGAGAAGGTAGCGGAAGAGGCCCAGGCCTGGATATTGGAAGTGAGATCCCAGCCAGAAGTTTCGCCGACGGTGTGGTTAACACCGCAGACGCATTGGAAAAGAATGGAAGTGATTATGATCATAACGATAGTCTTCGCTGCCCATGCTGCCCTCAGTTGCTCCATTTTCCTTCAAACAAAACCAATAATCAAACACACATGAATCAATTTCATCAACTATTTATAAACTGATAGTGGACGAATTTATCTAATCGCAACAAATCATATATCTATAAAAGTTCTCTGAAGAATAATTTTGACGTACGTGAAAATGCAAATGAATATCGAATTTTCCTTCGAGCAAGTAATTTGGATTTGCATATTCGGAAAATTAAATGGAACAAGTTGATCATTGTGCAGTACTGCAGTTTGATTTTCTCGAGAAAATGGAAAATGAAATTCGAGGTATGTACCTTTAGCAATAATATGAGAGAAGAAGAGAAAATCGTAGCTAGCTGTAAATTCAGAGAAAAGGAAGGTAAGGCGGTAACAACAGACTAACAGTGATGAATGACAGAGTGAGAGTCCATAGTGTTTTCCCGCCTTTTTTAAATTGTTTCAGAGAGAGAGAGAGAGAGATTTCACGCTTCATGGCATGCTTTCTCATTCAGTTGCAGAGAATATGCTACAATGCGGGCGCACTAACCATAAGGATCGTGGACACGCAGTGTAAGTCAAGTTTTTATTTTATTTTATTTTTTAAATACTTTGATCACAAAAAATAATTATTTATATTTTACAATATCTTTTCATTTACATATTTTTAAATAAAATAATCAATTACTAAAATAATTAAATTGAACATAACAGAATAATTCAATTTATTATAATTGAATAATTAAATATTTTTAAAATAGCTTAATCAATTTATTTAATGAATATCAAATATGTATTTTTATAATTTAACTAATTAGTAGTTAATTTTTATAAGTTAACTAATTATTTGAGTTTTGAGTGTTCTGTTGAATTGAAATTCATAGTTACTATTTATGGTATATTTTTTAGTTGTATTTATAGGACAATTTGTCATACTGCAAATTTATTAGATGGTTGAATGATATTACTAGAGATGTGGAGGTTCAAAGTTCTAAGCAGGGAGTAGAAGATAGATTAATTGATTTGGAGGAGAGAATTCTAAGACTGAAAATGGACTATACTTAGAAATAAGGAAACTCCAAATAAAATTACTGAGGGAGATTTTATGGTACTTATGAAGAAAATCAATATAACAAGTTGTCTTTATGTGTCAATTGTTGATTGGAAGCTATTTTTTTAAATGAAAAAGAGAAAAGAAAGATTAAATTAAAGTAATATAATAAAATTTTATTATAATAGTTTATTATAATAATAAAAATTTTGAGAAATTTTTTAAATAAATAAATTAAATATTTTATTTATCAAAATATATTATTATAAGAATATTTATTAATTAATGTAATATTATTTATTCCATTTATATTAAAAACAAGATGTATATATATATATTTTGTTTACACTATAAATAAAATAATATAAACAAAATATTAAAAAAGTCTATTAATGTCTGAAATAATAATAATATATATAAAATTAATTAAAATAATAAATATTTAATATTTTTTATTATAAAATTATTAAAACATAAACTTAGATGAGCTATGTAAATTGATTTTACTTTTTAAAATAATCCAAAATAAACTATAAATACTGTCTTTTTAGTTATCCAATAGTCTATCATAAAAATTAAATAAATATATAAATATTTCATTTACAATTTAAATAAAGGGCAATTTACCTAAATAAATAAATTGGGTGAAAACTTTACTCAAATACACAAAACAGAAATTCCTTAGTGCATTTTCACACTTCTATGTAAACCGTGGGAAGCTACCACGGATTATGGTGTTTGTGGTTTGTGTGTAAACCGTGGCAAGCTCCAACGGTTTACGAAGAGAAAAAGCTAAGCATAAACCGTGACAAGCTCCCACGGTTTATGAAGGAGGAATTTTTATCATAAACCATTTATTTTTAGATGTTTGATTGTATTAATGTGATATCATTTAGACTGCGCATGATAATTGTGACAGAATACATGTATATAATAGAAGCTCAAACCGCTTAAACTATCAAATACATAGCAGATAATATATTAGACAATTCTCAAACTTTTTTAACTATCATTTCCTGTTACTTCATTATTGTGTCATGTCATGCACCCAACAAAACTAATCTAATGTAATCTAATCTTTACTCTCAAATCTCAATACTCACTACTCAACACACAATAGTAAAACAATTTTGTTAAAACATTCATAGTATTTTTTTAAGTTTTGGATTATAAAATTAAAGTATCAATTATATGTATAAAATATATATTAAAATATAAAATATATATTAAAAATAAATAAAATAATATATATTTATACATATAATTATATATATATCAATTATTATATAATATATATCAATTATTATATATTTTTGTATAAATATATATTATTTTATTTATTTTTAATATATATTTTATATTTTAATATATATTTTATACATATAATTGATACTTTAATTTTATAATCCAAAACTTAAAAAAAATACGATGAATGTGTTAACAAAATTGTGTTTACTATTGTGTATTGAGCCGTGAGTATTGAGATTTGAGAGTGAAGATTAGATTACATTAGATTTGTTTTGTTGGGTGCATGACATGACACAATAATGAAGTAACAGGAAATGATAGTTAAAAAGGTTTGAGAATTGTCTAATATATTATCTGCTACGTATTTGATAGTTTAAGCGGTTTGAGCTTCTATTATATACATGTATTCTGTCACAATTATCATGCGCAGTCTAAATGATACCACATTGATGCAATCAAACATCTAAAAATAAATGGTTTATGATAAAAATTCCTCCTTCAACGGTTTATGCTTAACTTTCTCTCTCTTCGTAAACCGTTGGAGCTTGCCACGGTTTACACACAAACCACAAACACCATAATCTGTGGTAGCTTGCCACGGTTTATGTTAAAATCAGAAACCGTGGTAGCTTCCCACGATTTACATAGAAGTATGAAAATGCACATATACGTAAGGGATTTCTGTTTTAAGTATTTGAGTAAAGCTTTCACCCATTTTATTTATTTGGGTAAATTGTCCTTAAATAAAATTGACTAAAAAAAAATTAATATGTATCTCGTTTACATCCTAAGTATGACAAAAAAATATAGCTTTACGAAGAATTAATACTTGGCTCTAAACTATTGATCTTGTATAATTTTTTTAGCGTTGTTATTTGTACAAATGTAATATGAGTCCTCGTTTTTTTTTATCATAAAAAATAATTGAACTTAAATAATTTGATTTTAATATAAAAGATTTAAGCATTGATATTTTAATTCATAAAATATATAAATTAATTTCATATTCATTAAAATTAAATTTGATAAAATTATTGAAATGATATAATAAATAATTTTATTGAATAATTTTTAATTTTATTAAATTAATACAATTTTGATAAATAATAATTTATTCTTTTTTTATTTATGATGGTGCTATGGATGCAGCAATCCCAACCTGACTAAAATTCTTGCGATCGTAGAAGGACATTTAATTTAATTTTTTTTAGGATGTAAACGAGATATGTATTAAATTTTTTTTAGTCAATTTTATTTAAAGTGTAAATGAGATACTTATATATCTATTTAATTTTTATGATAGACTATTGGATAACTAAAAAGACAGTATTTATAGTTTATTTTGGATTATTTTAGAAAGTAAAATTGATTTACATAACTCATCTAAGTTTATGTTTTAACAATTTTATAATAAAAAATATTAAATATTTATTATTTTAATTAATTATATATATATTATTATTATTTCAGACATTAATAGATTTTTTTAATATTTTGTTTATATTATTTTATTTATAGTGTAAACAAAATATATGTATATACATCTTGTTTTTAATATAAATAGAATAAATAATATTACATTAATTAATAAATATTCTTATAATAATATATTTTGATAAATAAAATATTTAATTAATTTATTTAAAAAAATTCTCAAAATTTTTATTATTATAATAAATTTTTTATTATATTACTTTAATTTAATCTTTCTTTTCTCTTTTTCATTTAAAAAAATAGCCTTCAATCAACAATTGACACATAAGGACAACATATTATGTTGATTTTCTTGATAAGCACCATAGAATCTCTCAATTACTGATAGTAGATTAAGGAATGTTGTGTATTTTATGGCTGGTTTCTTAGTTGCAATAATTGTGAATGTGTGGAGCAAAGGTTTTGAGTGAATCAACTTAGATAGTTGAAGCATGAATGTAGTAGTATTTATAATTGTATTATTATGAATGCGATAATGAATAACTATTTTTGAATCATTGTATGATATATGATGGATGTTGGTGTTAATGAATTTGATGTTCACCTTCCTTGCCAATTACTAACTTTCTTGCCTTCTTAAGTGCCCTTTGCATGCTTTTGTAGTGAATTTATATGTTATAATCCTGTTTTATGTGTTCCAATACTTTCTTTTGTGTGAGCTTTGGCTATATTCGTAATCACTTCTTAAATTTCTCAATAAACCATCTCACATCTGCCTAATTGCTTTTTAAAGTCCCGATTGCATGTATGTTCATGAAAAAAAAAAAGTCTTGATTTAAAAACAATCTTCACTTGAATTTCATGAGAAAATTAAGAAGGGACAATTTTTCTCAACACACTTGGCTCTTGACCTCAACTTGTCATTTTTTAGCCACTGTAATTCTCTACTCTGAGCTATTGTCCAGTCCTTTAGTACCAATTTCTAGCTTCACTTCTCCAAATTCAGCACCCTCCGAGAAGTAATCAAAATCAGTCCTATGAACATCATTCTCTGCATTGCTTTCAACAGGAGTGTGCAAGTCTTCTGATTCATAGTTAAAGGCTTTCTCATCATCTGACTCCTTGTGAGCACGCGTTTCCCCCAAAAAAGATCCAACAAAAGAGTCATCCCCAGCCTCTTCAGCATCTTGTGCATGTTCATGATGTTCATGATGGTCTTCATCCCCATCATCTCCAATTTCAATTGGGATCTGACTTGAGTTGGAGTTCTCCATGTGTTTTCTGGTTTGTTGTTGCAGTCTTGAACTCCTTCTCACCTTCTTATACTCCTTCTTCTTTCAAGGTTTAGGGGAATTGCTAGTTACATGAGTCTCTTCGTTAGTAACTTTCATTCCTTTTGGAGAAGTCACTTTCTTTTCAGTTGGAGAACGGTTACTGTCCGCAACCTTTTTCTTTTTTATCACTCTTGCAGGCTCCTCTTCAATATCAGTGTCTGATTCATCAACACCAGCCAGTGGAAGCTTGTACAGCTCATCTTCAGCGCTCTCGTAACCATCATCATCACTGTCATCATCAGAAATAGAAAGATCACCAGTTTCATCACACGCTATAGCATCTTCACTACCAAGAATATTATGCTCAAAATATATATAGAACTCCTCACACTCCTTATTCTGCATTTTGTGCTCCCTTAAAGCATTGATATCTAAATCTCCAAAAATAGGATGCAAATCGGCTTCAAAATTAGCAGCATTCAGATCAAACCATATCATTGCTTTGTAATCATCGTATCCCAGACTCTTGAACAATTCCTTCAAGTCAAAGAAGTTCATAAGGTCCAAATCCATCTCTGGAAATCTCTCAACTAACCCATCCTGATAACTGTACTCTCCCTGTTTGTTCCTCACAAATTTTCTCCCATGGTGGAACACAGGAATAACAAATTCCTCCATCTGTTTAGTACAAATAGAATTATCATTCAAATAAATTGGGACAACAGTTAACTAAAGAATCAGGAACATATATGTCTTTTTTTTATTATGACAAAAAGTGATACTAGCCTTTCTGCTAATCATTAGTTTCAACAAATGCATAAATATTTCTAAATGTGATAAAATGTGTCATGCAAACAAGTTAAAAAATATGGGACTACCATTCTTTGCAGAAGATTAAACAATTTGTTCCAACCAACGGGACCACCATGAAAGTAATTGACAAAGGGTTACACTAATTGATAAAAGCATCACCATTTTTTACTCGACTTGAGGATGTCCCCGCTAACACCGGTTCCCTTGACGGCGTCTTATTCCTTGCTGGTACATTGAAGAAGGATCACCACTTTTGTTACTGTAGAGCCAACACTCTTTAACTCCAGCTTCTCCTCAGGGTTAATAGGTAATAACAGTGGGTAACTGAAGGTTAAGGGCAAAGTGAAACAAATATAAATAAAGGAAAACTAAAAAACGACGTTGTCTTATTACATATGTGGCAATAACGGACACGTCAGTTCACGTTACGGGACAGCAAAGTAATTCTGTTCCGTTTTGTCACATGAACTGGCGGAAGGATGTAACGTGTCCACATTTTATTTTCTGTGGGATCTATTTATTATTTTTTTCAGCAGCTAAATTGTCCGAACGTAAAATTCTCAAGGACTTAATTGTCACTTTACTCCTTCTTTTATTATCATTTATCAATGACATAACCTATCTCGGATTAAAAAGTAAATAAATGAGAATGAATGCATTTGTGAAACGGATGTAGTTTAACCAACAAGTAAAATTAGTATATGGATAAAATTTTGGTGTAATGCATGTAAATTGGCTTGATAAGTATAATGTATATATGAAAATGTTTGGTAACCAAAATAAATAAGCTAAAAATGGCCAAAATTTATCTTATTTAGTATTTATAAATTATTATTGTTCCGTTCGGGTCTAGCCGAGGTATATCTCTCCCAGCGAGGTCGCTTATCTGTTGGAGGAGCTATACGTCATCCGGAAGATAGCCTTCAGGAATAACCTCGGCGTGATGAAACACGGCGGCGGGAGCACCTGCAAAAAGCACTCTGACGCTCAAGTAAGTATGAGAACTATATGAGAAGAGAATAATGAATTAGAGTGAGTTTTGTGACCTGTTTTTCCTAGGCTATTGGGTTCGGTTTTATAGGTGAACGAAGTGCCTTGCTTGTTCCGATAATAGTGGCTTGGATAGTGAGTTCCGTTGCTGTTGGTAACGGCTAGTGGATACTGTTTGACTTGTGCACAGTTTTGGTCAAGTGGTTACTTCAGATATGGTTTGTTCGTTTCTGAACTTTATGGTTGGTCTCAGCTCTGATCTTATCTCCGAGTTTGTGAGGTACACATCACAGCCCCCAAGCTTGTCTGTCTCTGTGTTTTAGGGGGCAGGAAAGCTTTCTACGTTTGGTGTTTTTGTTGATTTTTTGCTTAAGTTGGGCTTTGTTTGTTGGGCCCATGCTTTTGGAGGTCAAGGGGGAGTCAAGGGATTTTCTATCTTGCTTGGCGCGCTGCGATTAATGCGCTTCCCCTGTGTTTGGTTTTTCGAGGTTTGTAACAGTTATGTTTTGATTTTTCCACTAAGTTAGTGGGCCTGGTAATAGTATTTGGTTTGTAGTTTTGGAACTGATGCTCTGTTTCTTCGTCTTCTGTCATTCATATCTTCGAGTATGACTTCCAAAAGTTAGTTCTTTCTTCATTCACTGTTTATTTTTGTTTTTGTTATGGCGAGAGAGAAAGATAAGAAAACGGCTGTTGAGGAGAAGAAAGATAACCCATATCATTTGGTTCATGACGATGTGAAGACTCGATCGTCTTCGTTTGTTGATTCTTCATTGCTGCATAAGCTCGAGGGTTTGGCTTTCGTAAGAGAGGGTTTTGGTATAGGTGTTGAGTTGCTCCACTGTTTGAATGATGATAGGGTATTTGAGAGGAGAGGGGATTGAGAGTATTTTTATATGTACACGCCTTGTCTGTTGGAGTTAGGTGTTAAATTTCCCTTTTCTTCCTTTGAATGTGACGTACTAACCTAATTGAATTGTGCACCGTCTCAGCTACATCCAAATTCTTGGGCGTTTCTTCGTGCTTTCGAGTGTCTGATGGAATTCTTGTCGTTTCCTTGTTCCCTTCCTTTATTTTTCTCACTGTTTCAGTCTAAGGGGGTTAGGAGGGGACAGTGGGTATGTTTGAGTAGTTACCCTATTCGTTATTTGTTCTTGCTTTATAAATCTTCCTTTAAAATATTTAAATCCTTGTTTGTAAAAGTCTGATCGAAGGAGGCCGATTACCCTTTCTATCTTGATGACGAGCTTATAGAGAGGTTTCCGCTATATTGGTGTTCGGAGCCCTGTCAGATTCTTGAGGCTACTGAGCGTAGTATGGAGGAGAAGTGTGTGCTAGAGTTTTTGATAGAATGTTTTGCTGATGGGGTGTGTTTGTCTATTCCTGAACTCCTATGTTTGCATGACGCTGGTGACAATGAGGGTCTGAGGTCCTATATAGGTAACGATAGCTGTTGTCTTTTTTGTTGTTTATTTGCTTTATTTATTTGACTACTTTTCTCTGCACAGGTGGGCGAGCTCCTTTACTTGATCCTTCCCGATTTCAATCCTTTTTGAAGAAGAAAAAAGAAAAGGATGCTGGTGTCTCTGGGATTGTGAAGGAGGCCGGTGGGGAAGCTGCTCAGTCCGCTGCTCAGTCTACCTCATCGTTCAAGAGGAAAAGGGTGGAAACTGATCAGTCCCTCGAAGTTATTTCTAAGGGTGAAGAGGATATGGCTGGTGGTGGTAGGTCTGTGTTTGATCGTCAGAGGCGACTTCATGGGTTCATACCTGGGATGAACACTCACTCTTTGTGGAGCGATCAATTTCCCATTGTCGAGCTATCAGACAGGGTTTCCCAATATCTTGGTGATATGCTCATGACTCGCCGCATTGGTATGGAGGGCTTGGGAAAATTCATTCAGGTCGGTTTCTATGTTATTGTCATCTTTCTTTTTTGCTTTTATTTTCTCTTTGTTGATATCCTTTGTGATTTGCAGATCGTTGCCTCACGCCTTATGTGTTTTGGCCGTACTACTGAATTAGTTGGAGCTGAACAGTAGACTGATGTGGGAAGGGTTACTGATCTGGAAAATTCGTTGAAGGAAAAGGATATTGCTATGGAAAAGGTGTTGCAGGAGAATGCCGAGATGTCAGTGAAGATGAAGTCGTCCGAAGACGAGATTACTCATCTCAGAGACCAAATCCGATTTCTTCAGTATGAGATTAAGGATAGTGATTTGGCTAAAGGGCAGCTGACCTCCCGAGTTCATGAACTGGAGGAATTGGGAATGGAAATGTTTGCTTCTGGTTTTGATCGAGCTGTTAGTCAGATTGCTGCTTTGGCACCTGAACTTGATTGTGCTCGGATGGACGTGACAAAGGTCGTCATTGATAGGAAATTGGTGGTGGATGGCACTGTGGAGGACCATGATGAGAACGCCCCTCCTCCTTGAGTTGTTTTTATTTATGTATTGGACATGTTTTGTTTGTAATGATAACTTATTTTGTTTTTTCTGGCCGAGCTATGGTCGGTTTGATGTTTTTGTGAATACTTGGTTCTTGTTTTGACTTAAAGTATGCGTTGACCGTGGTTAGGTTACCTTGATGATATAGTTATTTTGATAGAATGGTGCATTAAATAGTAGTGTAAGATAGGTGAACAAATAATCGGTTGCATTTGTTTGATTTGGGCGTCCGGCCTCGTTAAAACCCTCCTTAGGTAAAATCCATTTTGGGAAAAAAACCTCTAGGGGGAAAAAGAGTACCTTCATTCACAAAATGTACAATTTTATGATCTATACAACTTTAGTGAAGAGATGTTCCAATTCTCTGAAATTGGATTGCCTTGTAATGTTTGTAGTTGGTAAGCCCCCATTCCGAGCACTCTGGATACTCGGAATGGGCCCTCCCAGTTTGCGGCGAGCTTTCCATGTGATGGAGGTCGTCTGGCTTCTTCTGTTCATCTGAGGACTAATTCACCCTCCTCAAATGTCCTTGGCACCACTTTTTTAATGGAGGCGATTTCCCGGTCCTCTTCTGTGAGGTCAAGCTCGGCATTTCTTGCGTTTATGTTATGTTGTTCGTTGTATAGGTCGGTTCTTAGTGTGGGGACTCCGACCTCTACCAGGATTAATGCTTCCGACCCATAGACTTGCTTGAAGGGTGTTTCGCCCGTTGTTGTTTGTATTATGGTGTTGTAACTCCACAATACTTCTGGTATTAGCTCCGCCCATTCTCCTTTTGCATTATCAAGCTTTTTCTTTATTGCCTGCAGTATAACTCGGTTAGCAGCTTCGGCTTGCCCATTGGTTTGTGGGTGTTCGACCGAGCCAAAATGGTGTTGAATATTAAAATTTTTTAGAAATGAGCCGAGCTTGTTATCTGTAAATTGCCTACCATTGTTTGATATTATTTCCTTTGGTATTCCGAATCGACATATGATGTTTTTCCAAATGAAAGATCGTACCTTTTTGGCTGTTATTCTTGCTAATGACTATGCTTCTATCCATTTTGAGAAATAGTCTATTGATACTAGGAGAAATTTTACCTGTCCTGGAGCTATTGGGAATGGGCCGAGAATATCGAGACCCCATCTGTGGAAAGGCCAGCTTACCTCCATGCTGTGTAATACCTCGGCAGGCTTCGTAGAGATGGCGGCATGCTTTTGGCTTTTGTCACATGTTTTGACCTTCGTTATGCAATCCCTTTTCATGGTCGGCCAATAATATCCTGTTCGGACGATCTTGGCTGCGAGAGCTCGTCCCCCGATGTGGTTCCCACATACGCCCTTGTGAATTTCGTGCATCACCTCTTTTGCCTCATCTCTATTTAGGCATTTTAGTAATGGTTGTGAGAAACCTCACCTATATAGGTCACCTGCTATGTTTGTGTAGAGGCTTGCTTTTCGTCTGAAGTGTTGCGGATTGAGCTCGTCTCTGGGCACAGTACCTGTATTGATGTACTCAAGGAAGGGTGTTCTCCAGTCGCGGAGGTGGTTAATACTTGTTATAGATAATGTTTCAATGCTTGGTTTCTTAAGTGTGAGTTGTGATAATGCCGATGCTTGTGTGTCTGCCCTAGTGGATGCAAGTTTAGATAATACGTCTGCTCTGACATTCTTTTCTCTATGTACATGCGGAATAATGAATGTGCTAAATTTTGAAATGAGATCCTTTGCTATGAGCCAGTATCGCTCAAGCAAGGGATCTTTTACCTGGAATTCTCCTCGGATTTGTTGTACCACCAAGAGGGAATCACAATGTGCTGTCAGGCTTTGTACTTGGAGGCTTAGGGCGAGCTTGAGTCCTGCTATGAGTGCCTCATATTCGGCCTGATTGTTGCTTGCTGGGAAGTGAAACTGGAGAGATTGCTCGGCCACCACTTTGTCTCCCTCTTTCAGGATTATCCCAGCTCCGCTTCCCTCTCGGCTGGATGCCCCATCAACGTGTAACTCCCAGTGTTTATTGAGCCGTTCGGGGTTAGTTCCGAAATAAAGTCTGCTAGGATCTGTGCTTTCAAGGCCGACCTTGGTTGATATTGGATATCGAATTCCGAGAGCTCGATGGACCATTTGTTCAGACGCCCAGCCAACTCTGGTTTTGTCAGTATTTGTCTCAATGGCTGGTTTGTCCTTATTATTATCGTGTGGCTTTGGAAGTAGTACCTGAGTCTTCTTGCTGTTATTACAAGTGTTAAAGCTAGCTGTTCTATCCTTGGATACCTTTGCTCCGTTGATTGCATGACTCTACTAACGAAGTATACTGGTTGTTATAGTTTTCCTGTCTCAATGACTAGAGCCGAGCTTATAGAATGATTAGAAACAGATAAATATAAATATAAAGGTTTACCGACTTCAGGTCTTTGCAGCACGGGTGGTGATGATAGAATGGTTTTGAGCTTGGTGAACGCTTTCTCGCACTCTTCTGTCCATTGAAACTTCTTATTCTTTGATATTGTTTGGAAGAAATGATATGATCGGCTTGACGCTACTGGTAAGAACCGAGATAATGCCGCTACCTTTCCTGCTAATTGTTGTACCTCTTTTATTGTTTTAGGGCTCACCATGTTAAGTATTACCTCACATTTCTTAGGGTTAGCTTCAATTCCTCGTGAGGTCAGCATGAATATAAGGAATTTACCTCCTTGTACTCCGAAGGTACATTTCTCTGGGTTGAGTCTCATGTTGTATGCTCGGATCTGTTCAAATATTTCCCTGAGATCGTCGCAGTGTGACTTTTCTTGTGTGGTCTTGGCGACCATATCGTCCACGTAGATTTCCATGTTCCGACCTATTTGATGTCGGAACACCTTGTCCATCAGACGTTGGTAAGTTGCACCTGCATTCTTTAAACCAAATGGCATTACTCTATAACAAAAATTTCCATGCTCATTATGAATGCTGTCTTGCTTTGGTCTTCTGGATGCATGGGGATCTGGTTGTAGCAAAAGTATGCATCCATGAAGCTCAAACTTTTGAAACCCGATGCACTGTCTACGAGTTTATCAATGTAGGGTAAAGGGTAAGCATCTTTAGGACATGCCTTATTTAAATCTGTAAAGTCGACGCACATGCGCCATTTACCTAAATTTTTTCTTACCATTACCATGTTTGAGAGCCATGTGGTGAATCTGATTTCTTTGATGAAGTTAGCTTGAAGGAGCTTTCTTGTTTCTTCTAGGGCTGTCTTTGATTTTTCTGCCCCAAGATTCCTCTTCTTTTGAGCTATAGGATGGCTTGTTTTGTCAGTGGCGAGCTTATGGCAAATAATGTTTGGGTCTATGCCTGGCATGTCTGCTGGGGTCCAGGCAAATAAGTCGGCGTTGTCTTGCAGTACCTCTATGAGCTCCGATCTTTCTTTTCCCTATAGTGCTTGACCGATGTATGTGACTTGCCCTGGATTTGATGTTAGTAGGACTTTCTGGAGCTCGTTTGCGGGTTGAGGCCTTTCTTGAGTGTCCACTCGAGGGTCCAGTTCCGCTAGGGACAGTACCTCATTTGTGTTGTGAATTGCTTTGACCTCTTTTTGGAATTCTTTTTCTGGAGCCGATTTCTTGAGACTTGCATTGTAGCATTGCCGAGCTTGTTAGCAATCTGAATGTAGTGTTGCTATCTTTCCGTCCTGTGCCTGGAATTTGACACATAGATGAAAAGTTGAAACTACTGCCCTGAACATGTTCAGGGTGGGTCTTCCGAGGATAATATTATAAGGACTAGGGAAATCAACTATAAGATATTGTATGTCAATAGTGCGCGACAATGGGTGGTTCTCCATCATCATTTTTAACCATATGTAACCCTTGATAGGCACTCTTTCTCCAGAGAATCCAACCAATTCTCCGAATGAGGATTGTATGAGTCTTTCAGATATTTTCATTTTTAGAAAAGTAGTATAAAAAAGAACATCGGCATTACTATCTGGGTCCAGAAGGACCTTTTTTACCAATAGCTCGCCTGTTTGAATGGAAATTACCACTGGGTCGTTTGAGTGTGGTGCGGCCGAGCGTATTTCCTCCTGGTTGAAAGTGATTTCTAGATCGGGTACGTCCTTCTTGTTGTGTGGTGTTGTTGCTTCGATTGCCAGCATTGCGCGGTAGCTGCGTTTTCTTGCCGAAGTTGTTTCGCCTCCCCCGGCGAATCCTCCGGATATGCAGTTTATAACCCCTTTAGGTGGGGTGTTGTTTGTCCACTTATTGGCTTCCTTGTTTCCCGAGATTTGTTGACGCTCTTCTTTGTCTCTGTCGCCGTCTTTATGTTTCCTTCCTTCGATGTACTTATTTAGGAGTCCTTGCCGAGCTAATCTTTCCAATAGATCTTTGGCTATGACGCATTCATCAGTTGTGTGCCCGTACTTCTGGTGGAAGGCACAGTGCTTGCTTTTATCAACAAATCTTTGGTCTTGATAGCTCCCAGCCCTTGCTGGTGGTTTTATGATTTTAGCGTTGAGTATTTCTTTGATTATCTTCTCCCTTCTTGTGTTGAATCTGGTGTAGTTGTCGAATTTTGGGGTGGGCTTGAATGGTTTGCCGAGCTCTTTGTTGTTCACCGTCCTTGGCATCCTGTCTTCCTCTCTTTGAGGTTTTCTTTCTGTTTTGTTGGCTTCACGGAGTTCTTCAATCTCCATTTGTCCAGCTGCTTTTTCTTGGAATTCCTCTAATGTCTTCGGCTTGGTGACTGCGATCGTCTCTCTGAATTTTCCGGGTCAGAGGCCGGCCTTGAGGGCATGCAGGTGGACGGCAGGATCCAGATCGGATATTTCCATTGTTGCTTCTGCAAATCTGGTAAGGTATTCTTTCAGGCTTTCTTGGGGACCTTGGCGTATGGTGCCGAGGTAATCGGATCCGTGTACGTATATCCGAGCTGCAGCGAAGTAGTCTATGAAGGATTTCGCCAGTTCTTCAAAGGAAGAGATCGAACCTGTAGGTAACTTTGAAAACTAGAGTAACGCAGCGCTGTCGAGATAGGTAGGGAAAGCTCTACAAAGGACAGGTTTATTGTTAGGGCCATTGAAAAATATCATAGATTGAAATTTCTTAATATGAGCCCGGGGGTCACCAATCCCCTTATATGGCTCAAGTGAAGAAGGTAGCGTAAAGTTCTTTGGCATCTGGTAGTTGGTGATTTCTTCCGATAAAGGATTGTCCAAGGTAAGCTTCTCTTTTGGTGGGTTGACACTTAGTAGGTCTGTATTGCCTTTGGTCGGGCCCTTTTCGTCATGCTTACTGGCGCTGTTCTGGGCGGACAGTTCAGCAAGTCGTTTGACTTCTGCTTGTAGTTCGGCCATCTGAGCCAAAAGTTCGGCTTGAGTGAGCTGGTGAACTCCGTTGTCGGCCATGTTTAATAGGCTGGAGAAACCTGTGTAAAAGAGAAAAAATAAAGTGCGATATATAAAGAATAGTGGGGTTAGATTAACTGCTTTGGGCCCCTCGGTGGGCGCCAAATGTTCCGTTCGGGTCTAGCCGAGGTATATCTCTCCCAGCGAGGTCGCTTATCTGTTGGAGGAGCTATATGTCGTCCGAAAGATAGCCTTCAGGAATAACCTCGGCGCGATGAAACACGGTGGCGGGAGCACGTGCAAAAAGCACTCCGACGCTCAAGTAAGTATGAGAACTATATGAGAAGAGAATAATGAATTAGAGTGAGTTTTGTGACCTGTTTTTCCTGAGCTATTGGGTTCAGTTTTATAGGTGAACGAAGTGCCTTGCTTGTTCCGATAATAGTGGCTTGGATAGTGAGTTCCGTTGCTATTGGTAACGGCTAGTGGATAGTGTTTGACTTGTGCACAGTTTTAGTCAAGTGGTTACTTCAGATATGGTTGTTCGTTTTTGAACTTTATGGTCAGTCTCAACTCTGATCTTATCTCTGAGTTTGTGGGGTACACATCAATTATAATAACTAATAAAACCAAATTAAGACAAATTCTTGCTGATTTTTTTATCTCTCTAATATAACCGAGGCATATATATATATATATATATATATATATATATGTATGTATGAAATTAGGTTGCAAAAATTATGAATGTATCACACGTGTTATTTGTTGCAATAGAAAAAACTCCTTATTGGCCCATCTAAATTTTCGCAAGTTGCGAAAATTAAAGAAAATAATTTATTTAATTTTTTTGTATTTTTTTTTGTAGATTAGAAAAAAATTTTTATTGGTCACTTTTTCTTTACACTTATTTTTTGTAGAATGCGAAAATATAATTTTATATAATAAACTCATCTATAAATAAAGTATTCTAATAGTTTTCACATAATGAGAAGTGTGATACATTCATGAAGCCTAAATTTCTCCCCTTTGTTATGTGTTCTTTATCAAAGTCTTAGTTTTGGAGGTTCTTTAGGTGAAAGTGACAAACAATGAAAGGTAGTGTAAACTTGTGAATGTATCGTAATAGTGAGGTTTTACCATATGTACAAGAAGGTATTTTCTTTTGTTATTCAATGCACTATGATGTCTGCGGCGCTACAAAGCGGTCTTTGTGAGAGCATCGAAAGAAATATTTCAAAAATGGTGAGCAATATATAATACAGGAACCCTGTGTTAATATTTTGCGGGATGATATAGTTTCAAACCATGCCCATTATTGATGAAACAAGTATGCAACAGATGTTTCAGATTCATTATCATACTCGAGCTCATTAGCCGGTGATAGAATTATTTGTTGAGTTTGAGAAAACGGTTGCGACTAAGGTTGAATACAGGTCAAATCAGTATGAAAGGAGGGAATTGAGCTGTGATGAAAATAATAGCAATAGCGAAGAGGAGTTTGAAGCCAATTACGAAGTCATTGATGAACCCGAGGAAGATGTTGACGAAGAAATGGATGCCGTCATGCAAAATGCAGTAAGTGCAAGTGCTACCTAACATGCTTTTGGTGTGCCATCATTTATGCGTGCTCTAGATCTTGAAGCCGTGTATGCACCAAAATTTTTTGAGTATTTAAATCCCGATATGTGGTGACTAGGGGTGTTCAAAACCGATCCGGACCAAACAAAAAAAAAAATCAAAAACTGAATAAACCGAAAAAAAAATTTGCTGTTTTTATTGCGGTTTGGTTCGATTTTCGATTCTGACAGTGAAAATCCGAACCGAACCGGTAAGGTTAAAAAATCCTAAAAAAACCAAGCCCCCCTCCCATTCCCATACCCCCCAAATGAATGTGAGTACGTGACCTAACCTAACCCCCAAATGAACCCCCACGCCCCACCCCCCAAATGAAACCTAGCTGCTACCTTCTCAGCTCTCACAGCCTCGCTCTCTACACCTCCCAGCATCGGCGAGAGACCCTTCCTCCCAGCACCTCGCAGCGCCGCCAAAGCCTTCCTCCCAGTGCCGCCGAATCTTTCCTACCGCTGTTTCCAGGACCTCCTCACGGACAGAGTAGCCCAGCACACAGCCAGCCACAGCCAACGCCCAGCAGCCCAGCACCACCCTCGCAACTCGCAAGTCGCACCCAGCACCACCCACTCACCCAGCACTACCATCACAAGTCACAAGTCGCAAGTCGCACAGCACCACGCCACCCAAGTAGCGTTCTGGCCACCCACAACACAACACCTCCCACCCAGCCACTGATTCAAGTCAGATAATGGAGCCCGAGCCACCGAGTCAGCTATGTAATTTGACTAAAATTGCTGTTCTGTTGAATTGCTGAAACTGCTTTCTGGGTTGTTCATATTGAAATTACTGTTCATACTGAAATTACTGGGTTGTTCATACTGAAATTACTATTCATACTGAATTACTAAAACTGCTTCTGGGTTGTTCATACTGAATTACTGAAATTGCGATTCTATTTGTTGTTCATACTGAAATTATTGTTCTGTTTGTTGTTATCTGATAATATCCGAAAACTTGATCTGAAACTGTTTCTGGTTTATTATTATTATTAGTTATTTTGGAAAAATAAAAAATTACTTTTGAACTGATTTAGTATGATTTATTACTTTTGTTTCCAATTCTATATATATGGGGAATCGGTTTGTTAGCAGCAGGACAAAGTAGCACAATTACAAGAACATATGCAGGACAATTCATAACTGAAGGGTTTTTGAAGCTAAATATAAAGAAATGGTTAAGGTCATTGATTACTAGAAGTTGTGCTATTGTTCCAACAATGATAGCTGCTATACCTTTTAATACATCAAAGAGTTCATTGCATACTATGAATGAATAGGTCAATGTGGTTCAGTTAATTCAGATTTTGTTTGCACTCATTCCACTGCTTACATTGGTGTCTAAAAAATAGGTCATAGGAACTTTTAGAATAGGCCCTATTGTAGAGGTAAGCTTTGTTTGCATTCTATCTTTTGTAGAATTGATTTTGATCTATACTGATTATGTTTGATAATTCGTCTAAAAGTGATTTCTTCCTTCGAAAAAATAAATGATTCTAAATATATCATGTCATATGAATATAAAAAATCAGTCACCAATTAAATCACTTTATTTGTGTTTGTCGATTTTAATGTTATGACTTTGTGAAATAGTATGGTAGTATTTTTTTAATTGATTGAAAATACCAAACAAACCAAACCAAACCAAACCGATTTTAATTGGTTTGGTTAGGTTCGGATGACTTCGATAAAAAAATCGAACCAAATCGAACCGCAGTTTAATTAGACGATTGGATCGGATGACTTTTCTCTCAAAAATCGAACCAAAGCGAACACCCCTAGTGATGTCATCATATCTTTTTTTGTAATACCTCTGGACAAGAAAAACAATTACCTCCGTATGAGTTATTTTCCAGAAAGATTAATCCATATGATTATCTATTTTAATGCATGCAAAGATCTTTTCACGAAAAATCATATATAATTGAATTCCAATTCCTTGGCAATTCAATTTCTCCTTAATTAAGTAATTGCAATTCCTTGGTCAACCAATTAAGAAAAGAGGTTTAGCATAATTCTGATTTAATTTTAAATAATATTCAAAAGTATTTCTAGTTCAAATTATATGTCATATATTCAAAACTAGTCCTAAACAGTTGAGAATTATGAGAATGAAAAAGTTGCACACTCTTTAAAATACTATTCCTAGTCAATTTAAAAAGTCATAAAAAAGAGTTCTCAAGCTAATTTCGATATTAAATTTTCTAAAGTAATAATAGATTTCAAAATAGAATTAGAATATTTTCCAATATTTCTAACCTTTAAAGAATGAAGAACGAAAACTCAATCTTAAAAATAGATCAATGCAAAACTTCAAAATAAAATAAAATACTTAGATTTATAATCTATGAAAAAGTAAACAGAAGAGAAGAAGAAGGTGTGGTATCGGATCTGAAGATCCTCCTCCGGATGTCTCTCTCTTGTGAACCTTGTTCACTTATTTATATCCTAAGTTCTATCTAGAATTCAAATTAAAAAACTAAATCTAATCTTATCTTTGGAAAGAAAAGATAACTAAAACAATGATGCAAATTTAGATTAAACTAACACCTAATCTTTCTAGAAGAGTTAAAAACCACTAATCACAAAAATTCTTGAGAGTTTTGATTCAAAGCAAGTCCCTGGGAGTTGGAGTTAGCCTTGGCATTTAATTTGGGACCCCAGCATTGCATGCCACCTTCTTATGGGCTTCGAAGGCGCTACATCCCACTCCTGGTGTTACACGCCAACTTGGTTCTTGCTTGAAGGCGTTACACACCCTTTCTGGCGTTACGCGCTACTTCCTTGGTCTCTGGGGTGTTAAACGGCAATAGTGGCATTAAACGCCAACTTGCTTGGCTTCTTGGGAGGCATTGCACGCCACCTTTGGGTACTATTTTTGCAACGAAAAAGATGATGGTCGTGCGTAGCTCAAACTAAACGTTCATTATAGACATATGTATATCATTCTGAAACTTTAGATGTTAGCTTTCTAACGTCATTGGAACTGTCTCATTTGAATCTCTGTAGCTCAAGTTATGATCACTTGAGTATGAAAAAGTCAAGATTGACAATATTTGCAAATTACTCTAGTTGTAAATTTTCTTGAAAATGTAACCTGAATTCACAATAATCCTAAAACAACTCCAAATTTATGACTAGTTACGAAAATATCATTTAAAACATAAAAATATAAAAAAAACTTTAATATAAATAATAAGAAAACATATATAAAAATCACTAAAGATGCCAAGGCATCAACGCTTGCATTGATCGAGAAGAACACCAACTCTAGTATGATACTACGAAGTAGCATCTCCTGTATCGATCACTACTCTCTTTCTAGGCAAATGACTTTTTGCGCCCTTGAACTACCTCCCTAGGAGTAATCTATGTGGCAACGTCCTCATGTCCAACCCAACCAAAACCACAATTATATAAACACATGAAAGACCAAACGACTCCATCTAACGATAACTACACCTAAATGATGCCTTACTTGGCATGTGCACAACTTGCCAAGTCTCCTTGGGCTGACGGTACTTCTGTATAACATAACAACAGCCATGTTCACCTTCTTTGCGGTCCACAATGTAATATCGAACTACCATTTTAAGGAACTCGCAAAATCTATAGAGCATATCACAGGTATAGTGTGTTGCAACCGACTTCTCGATCTCTGGAAACTAAGTTTGAAGCACGAGCATTCCATAACAGGACCTGAAATCAAGTTCTTCCTCCCTGTCTCTCAAAAAATCAACACATCTCTAAAAATTGGTCTTAAAATCCAACATTCCATATCTACTCTCCATGAAGTTCCCTAACTTAGCATGAAGTGATTCGCATTGAGATGTTGTCCTTATGTTAGCAAAGAATTTGCCCCTGATGTAGGCGATGGACCAAGACAACTTCTTTCTATATAGGTCCCTTACCCACTCAACTTTTCTAACACCGCATTCGTCAATCATCGCCTCCCACTGCATCTCAAATTCAGCAACCTATACATCAACGAGCATGCATTGTTTGAACAACTATTTGAACCGCGACTGTGATACATTAGCCATAACATTTCTTAGAAGATGCAAGGCACAGAGTCTATGCCGAGCTTCTAGAAACACTTGCATAATAACCAATCGCATTGTAGGATCCTCATCAGTGATAACTGCCTTTAGGGCCTTGCTCCCCATGCAATTAAGAAAGTTGTTCAAAAACCCATTTGTAGAAATCCTAGGACTCACAAGACACTATTGCTGTTCCAAAGACACATGTTTGTTTGTGATAATGAACTCCTGACAAAATAATAATGGGAAAATTGTACTTGTTCCTCTCATATGTCGTTTCAAAGGCCAGCACATCCCCAAATACTCCATAATCTTATTGGTTGCGTCCATCGCTCCATATTAGGTCAACATTCATTCCCTTTCCCAAACCTGATATCTCCAAAACATCTTTTCATCATCTCTAATAGCTCACTGAAAGAACCTAAGCACAGCATTAACTTCCCTATTCTGCAATGCACGTTGCTTCTGAACCTCATTGTGCATATCTTACTTCGTAAACCTAACTAGATTGAATCCTCCAACCTGCATTACAAACAATTTGGTATATCTTAGAGATGCTTATTTTAACTTGCCTCAACATGTTCATCTGCGCAATTTCAACATCAGACATACTCTGATGAGCTAGCAAATATCTTACGAATCTCTCGGCGAGTAAAGTTTGATTGTGATCATTGAGAAATCTTTCAACGCACCACCTCTCATTAGCAGTATTCCGCTTGATCCTCATCTCTGCTAGACGTCCGCACCTAGTAATGAGCTTGTGCTCCCGCTTTCTATCGAACTTCTCCAACCACTTCTTGTGCCTGAACCCATCCCTGCTGCACACAAAATTATATCTAACCACCTCTCCTTTGGTATTTTTTACCCTTTTACTCTTCCGAATAGTAAAACCTTTTACTCTACTATAACCAGCATAGAATTCCTTTGATTCTCCCGGGATACTGAATATTATATGTATGAAATTATGAATGTTATGAGTATGAAATTATGGATGTTATTAATATAAAATTTTGGATGTTATGTGTACTTTACCTAACTATGAATGTTATGTGTATGAACTTCTGGATGTTATTTTTATGAATAAATGTATAAATTGAATACATTAATTTAGGTATTTGACATTTTTTAAAATCTAATTATAGTAAAATTTGAAAATATATATGAATCAAAATAAATCATTTTCACTTTGAAAAACATGAAACAAATTTTTAAATTATCGAAGACAGTGATTTAAAAAATTATACGTTGATTTAGATGTATAATGTCTTCAAAAAAAATATTAAAATATTTTGAATCATGATTTATTAGTGCATATGTAAAATAATTTGAAATATATAATAAAATATAATTTAGAATTGAATAATATTAATTATAAAAATATATTAATTATAAAAATTATGTTTATGAATATATAGATGTTACATAATAAATAAAAAATATGCTTTTGTTATTATAATATAAATTAAATATCATAAATATAAATTATGTGTATTCATTTAATAAGAATATAAACTAAATGTATTTACTTATAATATGTTATTTAATAGGGTCGTACTATGGTATAGATGCTATTTGGTACAGATATTCCATCAGCTTTAATAGCATATTAACACATGGCATTGGTAGATATAGATCTTGATAGGGCTTGGATAATAGCTATGGCTAAGCTAAGCCTGATGAATAGAAATGGTAACTACTAAACTTGTAAAATGGATTTTAGCAGCAATTGATCACCGAATTGGGTATCCAAAAAAATAAAAATGAACTTGAAGTGATTTTGATTTTGATAATAAGAACAAAAAAAATGAAATCCATCTTTATAGTAGAGCATTTCAGTTCAATTAAATAATTTTTTTTAAAATTAGTTCAATTAATTTTATGCTTTTGCTAAAATATAGAAGATTTTAGTTTATATTGTTATAGAAGAAATGCACACAATGATTTATTAAATTAAACGTATTAAAAATTATTTTTATTAATCAATACTTTAAGGTTCACTAATGGTACTAATTTATTAATAATTTATAAATAATTTTTTTAATTAGTTTAATAATATTAAAAATCAAATATCAAACTACCTTGCGAGTAAATTCAAAAACTAAATTCTTGTTAATATCTATTAATCTAACCAAATAATTTATTAATTTATAAATAAAGTTTAAAAAATTATAATGATGACACCTAAGTAAATAATTCCCAAACTCAATATATGAGCGTCATGTCAACATTTTAAATTAATTCAATAATATTAAAAATAAAAATTAAATTTTTAACAACTTTGTTAATAAATTCAAAAACTAAATCCTTGTTAATATCTAACAACCTAACCAAATAATTTATTGTTTATTAATTTGTAAATAAAGTTTCAAAAATTTCTAACGACGATACCTAAAAAAATAATCCCCAAACTCAACATATGAGTGCTATGTCACCAAAAGAACTTTTTATTTGTATTACTACTAGTGTTAAACCCGTGCGATACACACTTATATTTTAATTTGTCGTCTTCGTCCAGAATTAGAACCTTGAGACCACTACAACTTTTAACTCTTGACAAAATAACGTAAAATTGTCCATGGGTGAACACTGATTTTGGCAAATAAAGCCCTACATGTGATAATAATTGAAATAATAACCACCTAAGCAAAACAACTTAAAATTTAAAAAATAACAACCTAAACAAATAACTTAAATTTAAAAAATAACAATCTAAGCAAATAATAATTTATAATTTATAAATAAAATTTTAAAAATTCAAAAGAGTAATATGAAAATAAATTAAAATTAAAAAGTAACAACCTAAGCAAATAACTTCAAAATTTTGAAAATAGCAACTTAAGCAAATAAAATTTATAATTTTTAAAAATTTCTAGTGACGACACCTAAGCAAATAATTAGTTCAACAATATTAAAAACTAAATACGTAACAACCTAAAAAAAACATAATTTAAAATTTAAAAAATAAACACTTAAGCAAATAATAATTTATAATTTATAAATAAAATTCTAAAAATTTATAATAACAACACCTAAGCAAATAAAGTGCCAAATTCAATGTATAAGCACCACGTCAGTATAAGAGCTCCCCATTTGTATTACTATAAAGATAAATGTAAAAAAAAATACTCATAGTAGAAGAAATTAAATTTACTCTTTCATTACCTTTATAGGAGCGTAGATGATTCACATAAGAGTTATGATATTTTTAATTTATTTTTAAAGTAGTATTCATTTTTGAGTGTAGTAATTATAAACTAATACATGGTGGTAATTAGTTGGGATCGAAAAAGAGAAGGTGGAAAAAGAATAAGAAAAGGAGAAAGGAAGAAAGAACAAGTCAATATAACAGTAGTCGTGAGACAATGATAGATATGTATATAGAGAATAGTAAGAAAAAAAATAATAAAAATAAAAATTAAAAGGTCTAAAAGAATAATAATAGTATGGTGATAATTAATTGCGGTTGGTGAATAGATAAAAAAACAAGGAGAGGGAATAAAACAAGGCAACATAATAATGACGGACTGATTGTGAGATAATAATAGTTATACATGTATAAAGAATGATAAGAAAAAGGGATAGTATATGATATGATTGTTGAGTAGGTGTGGTCGCTTGTGGTGTGATGTACTGTAATCTGGTGTGTCATCGTTGATGCTGTGATGTGATCTGAATTTTGGAATCGTGCCTGCAGTTAGGTTCATTTAGTGGTGTATCATATTGATTTGCTTTCTTTGTACCGTGACAGGTGACTGAGTTGCTGTATTATTGAAAATGGACTTTAGTTTTAATTAGCGGTGAAAAAGAGGAGTCTGGTTCAAAGAGTACAGAAAAGATCTGTAGTTACACTTCCTCCGATACGGAGGAAGACGACGATGATAATTTATACCTCAAACTATAATTAGAGAAAGCATAATAATAATAATAATAAATTTGAGCAAAAAAATTCATTTATATAAACTTCAACTAAATAAGTTCATTATTTTATAATAATGTTTCAAATTTTTTTTATTAAATTTGATTTAATATGTATTTTTATCTTATATTTTAAGATACAAATTATAGTTTAATTTCCATGTACTAGTATAAAATATTTTCATACAATTATTCAATTACATTTGTTCCTTTGAATGAGATGGCATAAGAGTTTAATTGTATTATTTTTTCTAAAATAATTTATTACTCTTTCATTTATGCTCTTCCAAAAATATAATTTTACTATCTTATTATTTTTTGTTTCTTAACACTCTTACTATCTATTTTTTATTGTTATTATTATTTATATTATTATTAGGGCAATTTACGCAAATAAAATGAATGGGCAAAACCTTTACGCAAATACAACATTGGCAATTTCCAGATGCAAATACAATAAACGCAACTATATATAATCCGCTATACCCTGTAGCGGAACTCAATTGCACGTAATCCGCTACAGGGTACCACGGATTACGTTGAGGGCTGAGTTACTCATAAACCGCTACACCCTGTAGCGGTTCATGACCAAATGGTGCTACACTCATAATCCGCTACACCCTCTAGCAGATTATGAACAATGTGGATTGATGGGAGGATGCCTATATATACCAGTCTTACAGTAACAACTCGTGATGCAAAATGTACGAAGTTATACAAATAGGAAGTTATAATAGGTACGAGGCATTAACAGTAACACGGATTAAATTTCTACATTAGGCATAAGTCATAAGTCATACAAATAGGTCGGAACCAAGACTAACACAAACACACGAAAGGAACTAACACTAACACCCGAAAGCGTAAATTGCTACAGAAGAATATAAATTTCAAAAAACTAGAAGCACACAGACTAGAAGTCCTACGAACTACCGGCAACAGTGGAGCCTCTCTGGGGGCAAGACCTACGCGTGTGCCCAGGCTGTCTGCAGAGCCCGCACCGCTTCGGTCGGTTAGGGTCGGCCTCATCCATGTTGTTCCGGATTTTGGTAGACCTCAGTCAGCCATCACGACAACGCCTCAAGCTAGGGTCCGGAATAACGGTCGGACCGTCATAAGGTGGCCAAAGTCCCTCCGGTATTGGCGGCACGAAACCCATCCGATACACCCTGAACACCTTCTACATGGTGTAGACCTCGTCGACATAGATAGACCAGTCAAGCCGTGGCTGGGCACAACATGCAATCGCATGGCAACATGGGTAATGGAGAGCTTGAAAGTATCTACAGTCGCATGTACGGTGCTGGAGGGAAACTCGGTAAGTCCCAAGTGAAAAGCTCCCGATGGGCGTCGTCTCGGCAACGGTGTACTCAAACTGGTGTCTATCGAACAGGGTGACAGTGAAACATCTGGAGTCTTTCAAGTTGCACTCCATCGCCTTCATAAAAGACTGACAGAACTTGGCACCGCTAGCCAATTGAGCCTCTGCCGTCTGACCACGAATCACGAACAACTCCGCGTCATCCACGTCATCACCGACGCGAACCGAAGATGTCTTCAACCCTTCCCAAACTCCTTGCATCTCCCATGGTACTTAAGATGATCTGACTCCATCACTCTATACTCAACACCGCGCCGAATGTTGTAATCCTTTACAGTAAGCACAGCTTCCTCCTTACTATGGAAAGATTGGCCAACTTAAAATTCAGCTACAGAATTTTCCTTGTGCAAGCCTCGACCCCCAAAGGTTGGTGCTGAATCCGTCGGTTGGCTGATGGCTCCCAGATCCAGGGTAGAATAATGTGCAGGTTGCTCAAGTGTGCCGGCACTTGACGGTGGTTGACATGTTCATGGGTTTGTCGAAATTTCATCATCGCTGTCCCCTCCAATGTCAACAGGCTCTTCATCGGAATCATCCTCTTGCATAGCATTTTCCACCCGATCCGGTTCCCCCTCATGTCCTACATCTGGAGATGGATGAGTTGAGGTGAATGCCCCAACTGGACCGGCTGGCCGATACTCCAAGAAACACTCAGGTGCAATGACGGGTATCGAGGTGGAGGCACCCCCATCGTGGTGGACTGGGGGTTTGGAGCGGATGCACCAGAACTATCGATCCCATGTTCCAGCTTCGCAAACAACTCATGTATCCTCACTTCTGGAAAATTCCGACGACAATGAAACAACACCTGCATATCTTCATCTGTTCGTAACACGAACGTTTCATATTGCACGCCAGTTGACACAACCGCAATAGGGATCTTGTAGAACAGCTTCTTCATCCACTTTGTGCCACCCACGACCAACTTCTGCAATATACTGCTCTTCAGATCCAACAGTGTATCAGACGACCTGACAAAAATACTCAGCAGTTCTCTGTCTGTAAACCTCACACCATGCCTCTTACTCTTTTTTATTTTTCCAGAATGATGCACTAACACCAAAAAGCTCTCTTCACTCTCCATTCCTCAAGTGATGAATGAATGAGAATGACACTCCACACAACTTGTTGGGTATATATAGGCATCTTCCCATCAATCCACATTGTTCATAATCCGCTAGAGGGTGTAGCGGATTATGAGTGTAGCACCATTTGGTCATAAACCGCTACAGGGCGTAACGGATTATATATAGTTGCGTTTATTGCATTTGTGTCTAGAAATTGCCAATGTTGTATTTGCGTAAAGATTTTGCTCATTCATTTTATTTACGTAAATTGCCCTTATTATTATCATTATTAAATCAAAATAAAATATATAGTCAATATTTTAAGATATTTTACTTCAATAAAAATTATTTATTCAGCATAAAATTAATTGTCATTGGTTTATTTTTTATAAAAATACTTATTTTGTATTGAATATTTAATATGAAATATATATATATATATATATTTAAAAGAGAATTCGTTAAACCTTCTTTCATTTTAAATATTTATATGCATTCATATAATTTTATAAAAAATAACAAAAAATTAAATACACATTTAATATAATATTTTTTTTTCAAAATAAAGTTCAATCTAACCAAATAATAAAAAAAAAAAGCCTATCTAATTAAGTACCCACTACATTACCAAAAAAAGAAAAAAAAAAAAAACAAACAAAAAGAAGAAATTCTATAACCAAAAAGAATGGTTCATGATCAAATATTAAAACAGTAGATCACCTCCTTTGCAAGTAGCTGGTTATTCTCTTTTAAACCGTGTCTTTCCTTGCAAGTCCGACAAATGTCAAAATCTTTGTCAAGCCTATTTCTTTTCAAACATCATAGTGCCACTTGTCACATAATCCATTAATCTGTATAGACAAATCTGTACGCTATAATTTTCCTATTTAATATATGCAATTAATGTTTTTATATACATTAAATATTACAGTAAAAAAGTAGGTGCGTGAAAGAATAATAGTTAAATTTTGTTCATCTCACCTATGATGCACGGACACTGACAGGAACACGGACACGGGACACGACACGACACGGGACACGCCGACACGTGAATTTTAAAATCTTATAAGATACAGGGACACGCATACATATAAAATATAAAGTATTTTTTGGATAAATCGTAATCATATTTTAATATTTTATAGATATTAAAATATAATTTAATTTTTTAAATTATTTTTAATATTTTATTTTAATTATATCAAGTATTTAAAATATTTTTTGTTTTAATAAATAATAATATATACTATATCTAAATTCATTTCAAAAATATATGTTAAGAATAAGATTGGATATTCTGACACGTGATGGTATTTAAGTGTGTCCAAACGTGTCTAGAGAAAAATTTTTTATTTTTTATTAAGACACAGTTGGATACAATAAAAATGCATGTAGACGAGTGTCATATCTAAAATGTGTTTGATACGCAGACATGACAACTCAACTAAGTCTCTATTTTATAGCATCTCACTAAACAAAGTTAAAAATAAAAAATTTTAGCTGATCATGATTCGCTAAGTTTGTTCCCAAACTTTTTTCTTAATTTAATTACACAAACTAATCAGTCAAATAAATAACACCCAATGTTTACATGCCAATGGTCAAGACCAAGATTCCATGCAGGAAGTTATTATGACAGAGAAGTGATTCCAACAAGGGGAAAAAAATAAGAAATACTTATATAAACATGAGCCGTGGCATATTTCATTTACGGAACTTTCTTTGGAAAAAATATTTTCAAAATCTTTATGATATAAGATTCTTCATAAATCATGGCTATTAAATTTTTATTAATAATATAATAATTATATTTATATTTAAATATTTTTTAAAATAGCTCTATTTTAAAATGTCATTTTTGTTCTTGTCTTTCTCTCTCTCTTTAAGTCACTTCTCAGTGACCAAAAATTCCGACACCGACAGAAGGATGGCGACGTCATGCTCTCCGGTTTCTAGAGGAGCGGCGACGCAACCCCCAACAGTTCGACGGCGGTGTAAATTTCCTCTTCCGCGCGACCTGCTTCTCTCTCGACATCTCCTCTTCTTCGCGTGTCTTCTCCTCCCGACGAAGTCGACGGCGATGACAACCCAGCAGCAGTGGTGAGAGGTCGGCAACGCTCCTCAGAAGACGATGCTTGCGACGGGCTCAGTGGTGGCGGGAACAGCCGAAGTGATGGCGATACGGGCTCCCCCGATGGCGAGTTCACAGCAGCTCCCTCTAGTGCTCTCTCTCTCTCTCTCAGACGCATCTCTCTCCCCTGCGATGGCTCTTTGATGACAGCGGTAGCTCAATGATGCAACCAGACGCGACGGTGCAACCAGACGCGATGAACGGTGGGGACAACATTCTTTTTGGTAGTTATTGGAAGTTGGAAGATGTGAGAAGAAGAAAAAGATAAAGATATTTATTTAATTTATTATTTTATTTTATATTTTTTTTTTTATCTAAATCACCAAAAACCTAAATATAATTTTTCCACCTAAGAGAATCCCTTCATTTACAACTCTCCAATCTGAAGTGAATATGAAAGATGAAAAGGAATAACAAAAAAACATTACAGATTTCTTTGATCAAAACTACCAATTCCCCAATCATCAAAATGGCTACGTTAGCAACTAATAAGTCATAGCTAGGGAGCTACACGACCCCAGGCTGTGTGATAGACATACAAAAGATATCAATGCCAAAGTGGTCCAGCCTTAATAATTAAATCCTAATGGTAAGCTTAGCATGCTCCTCAATTCTGCCAAAAGTATATGTTGATGCTAAACTTAGCATGCTCCTCAATTCTGCAAAAACACAATCCTAACTATAATAAATCTGTTTTCAACAAATAGATGGAAAGTAACAAGGATTAGTATTTTGTTTGATAGTTGAACAGAAAAGTTCATAAACGATTAGAATTTATTATTTTTTATAAGCATTTTTAGTCATTAATTTAATTTTTTTAATTTAGTAATCTAATAATATTTTTTAGTTCATATTTTTAATTAAATATTACTGACTAATTATTAACTAAAAATAATAAATTCTACTAATTTTCTAATATTTTTCATAATTAGAGGACTATATAACATTTTGGCCTTAAAACCATATGTCATATGTACTTTATTCCTTAACTTTCAAAGTGTAACTTGGCTTTTTGATATTTTAAAATCATGCAAAATTGGCCTTTTACACTACTAAATTATCATCATTTTCTCCCTCTCTTCTACCTCTTCAACCCAGGGTATCTCGTTTGATTTAGAAAATCAATTTGTAAAAAGCTAAAAAATTAGGGGTTAATTTGAATTTCTTTTTTCTTTAAAAAAATCAAGTTTTAGAATCCACGTGTCCTATGATATGAATTGCTAAAATAATATAACTGAATGCATGATATAGGAATGCAATTCAACAATCAAAATATTACACTTTGTAATAGTGTTTTTTTTTTAAAGTCGTACTAATATATATATATAATATTTACATTAATTTTAAGAGAAAACAAAATATAGGTTCATAATTTTTTATTTCAAAAATAAATAAATTATTGACTAATTAAAAATATAAAAATATTTCTCAATTTTTAAAACGCATGCAAGACATGTAAGTTATTTTGAAAAATTTATTTGTCATCATATATATTTTGGATAAAAAAAATTTAAATGTACCACGTTTTAGAAAGTGAGAGATATTTCTATATTTACAATTAGTCAATTTATTTATTTTTCAGTTAAAAAATTAAACATCTGTTTTTATTTTTTTTCTAATTTTAAAAGGGGAGCTAGGGGAATATACAGAAACATAAATTATAAGTGCCATCGATGCCAATATGGAAACTAAACCAAGGGAAAAAAAAATTTCAAATTGGAGATGTATAAACTGAAAAAAAAAAAAAAGGGAAAGAATCACACACCAAAACCAATATTGCTCTCCACAAAGGTTTTGCCACACTGCAAGATCCTCTGTAACTATTTAATCTTGTTACACCCACCCAAAGCAACAATCTATACACTAACACCCTTGTACACATTTACATACAAATAATGTAATCTCCTGCAAACATAAATAATATTTGATTCAATAATTTAGAAGTTGAAAAAAATACAATACACAAGAATATATAATAATTATATATGATTGTTGTGATCTTACAATCAAATGTTGTCCAGCTTGTAGGAGTTGAAGTTGCTGATGATGATGAGAAGACAGCCTTTTGATTATTATTATTATTAATATTATTATCATTGAAATTAAGAAAGGCAAAAAGATCAACGGTAGTACTGTTTCCATTTCTTGTGAGATTATCAAAATCAAGTGATGCCGATGGCCCCCTGATCTTTACTTGTGGTGCACTTTTCTTTCTTTCCAAACCTGAGGGGATCTGAATTATTGGAAACACAAATGAACTTTTCAATGACTCACCCACTAATTGATTCATATTGCAGAAGATATTATATATAGAATATATTCTGTCTCATGGATTAAGTGAACTATATGAAAGGGAGGCACTCCAAAATGACTAGTGAGCGTGGGAATAGAAATTTGAGTTTAGCCCAACGTTTTGAAAATGGAACCGCTCAATTAACCAGTAAAAATAAAAATTTAAAAGTTTAACCAAAATTTAACTGATATAGAGTCGAATATAATAAAATAATATATTTATATATAAAATATATAATTTAAAAAAAATAAATTTTTTATTTTATTATTTTAAATTAGTTAACTATTAAAAAAATCACATAAGTTCAATCAGTTAATTAATTTTTTGATTGTTTTTTTTTATTATTTGACAAGTTTTTTGTCAACTAACTTTTTAATTGAATCAAACTAATCTGATGATCAATTTTTGATTAATTCGATTAAATTAATTGGTTTAATTGGTTTGATTTAATTCTTAGATTTATGATTTAGCTAATATATATTTTAAGAACACATATCAAAATTATTAATTATTTTTTTTATAAAAAAATATATAACTTAATTTTAGTTCATTTATCAAAATAAAAAATTTTAAAATTTTTACTAATAATAACCTTAGGAAAAAGTCTAGGAGCAGCACTCTAATTAAAATTTAGCCAGTATTTCATTATTTAAAGAAAAGTGAGTAATTTCACATCATGTAATCTCACAACATTAAAAATACTAATAATAACTAATTAATAATTATAAATCACAAAATCTTTTACTCTCTATAGGGCTGGAAGTGAGTCAAGCCAGCTCATGAGTCAGCTCGAGCTCGACTCGTTAACAGCTTGATAAGCTAAGTTCGTGAGCTGGTGAACCAAGCTTGAGCCTGGAATAATTGAACTCATAAATTAAATGAGTCGAGATTGAGCTTGGATAAGCTCAACTCATTAGCTCGTGAGCTGACTCGATTATATATATATATATATTATAACAATCTTAATTATTTAATATTTATATTTATTTTTTATATATAATTTTAATATAGGACATAAATAAAAAATTTATAAGATAGATAAATAATATATAAAATTGATCTTTTCAAATATATTTTAAAATATATAAGTTATAATTTATTGATATAGAATTATAGATTATGTATTTATGTTTCTCTTATTTGAGCCAGCTCGTGAGTTTTTGGTGAGCCGAACTTGAGCTTAAGAAATAAGCTCGATTGTTAATGAGTCGAGTCGTGAGCCAAGCTCAATTTTCGTGAGCCAAGCTTGAGCTTGGTCTAGCTCGGCTCAGCTCGGCTCACTTCCAACCCTAACTCTCTATCACTCTTCTAACCTTAGTGTATGCCTCTTAGAGTACATGTGTTAGTTATACCTTAGACTGTTTAATGATAATTCCAACTAGCAAATCCCACATGGGTAGCATTTGTGGGTCGCCCGTCATAAAAAAAAAGGGGGCAAACAAAGAATCAAAAATGGATTCTTATCTCCGTTGAAAAGAGACATGTGTGAACACTTATGTTATTGAAAGAAAATATGGAATTATTGGTCCCTAATATATAAGGGATGAGTTTCTTGTTTTTGGTCCCTCTCTTTCAATTCCAACAAAACTGTCCCACCCGACACTTGAAGGGACTAAGGATGCAGCATCCTTCTCATTTGAGTTGCTTTTATGGTCCCTATTTGTGTGTAGTGTGTGGATATCTCCTTTTCCGTCTTCGCCCTTATTTATTAGTGAAGACTTCTCTCCATTTTCATCGGAGCAAGTCAGCAAGTTCACTCTTCATCCTTATCCTTGTAACCAATAATTTTCACGAGTGTATATAGTTTGGAAACTTTGGCCATCTCTAACTATGTATGTTATTCAAATATAAAATAATTCATCCTTAAACTAAAATGAAAGATACTAAAAAATCTTTCTGAAACATATCCATATTAGTATACTTGATGTCAAAACTCCGACCACCTCGCAAAAGATTTTGGTATATATCTTGTATTTAAAATGCAAATCCTTATCCATATTCTTAGATTACAATTTAATTTTAATACTCTTTTAGTGTAAAAATTTTACATTTGCATCTAATTATATAAAGATTATTAGAAGGTTAATAGAATTTATTATTTTTTGTCAATAATTAATTAAACATATTTAAAAATATGGAATAAAAATATATTATTAAATTATTGAACTAAAAAAATTAATAATAAAAATATTAATAAATAATAATAAATTTTATTGATTTTTAATTTTTTTTAATTTATAATATCATATTAATAAATATAAATAATCATCTAAAAAATATATATAATTATATGACTGTATACATCAAAATTAAATTCACTAAATTATGTTAAGGTATAATTCAAGAATACAATATTATGAAAACCAGACGGTGACTATATACAAGTTGTTGCAAAAGATGATACCTCATGAGATTTTGCTACTTGCGGCTGTGGCGGCTGAATTTGCGCCATGTGGCCCACAAGAATGCTTTCCTCAAGAGACAATCTTCTATTCCTTTGATGATTCCTCAATGTTTCAGATGACTTTGCAGATGCTGCTTGTAGACCATGTTTTGAAGCCCATTTTTTATCCACATACCTTAAATTTTTAATTAGTTATCATACATAAATCATAATGTATATAATGATATTATTATTCTTCATCGTTAAAGAGATTTAATATTTACTTGGCGCGAATAAATTTGTCGATTCCATATCGATTTCTGTCAAAATTCGTCGGCAGCTCAGCCTCCCAGTGCTTATTGGCATTCACATTACCCATAACTGCATATAAGAACACACAATATTTGAATTAAACCATAAACCCTTTATATGACTCTTGTTCTAACACTTTAATTAAGCGAGCAGTTTCTTACGTTGCATGAAAGACACTTGTTCTGGCAACCATGTATCCAAAGTTGTAGACCGCACCTTTTTAATTAATTACAAATAATCAAGAATTGAACGTTACATACAATTAAGAGTAGAGAAAGATATGCATCATGCATGTATGTGCACAAATTAAATTAAACCTGTGATATGTGTACTCCAAGACTTCGGTGAATTCCTGAACACTGCATGCAAATGAAAATTCCTAGGTTCACACTTGCCCATCGTGGTGCCCTGAAAACATTAATAGATAAGTTCATATCTCTTTTATTAAAAAAAAAAAAAAAATCTCAGGCTTGATTATTGAAGAAAATAACACATACTTATTCCGGCAATCTGCACATTCCCTATTGTCAGGTAGCCTAACAAGTCCCTCTAAAACCTGTATCAACTCGAAAGCATCAATAAATAAATTAAAATAAAATAAAGAGTAAAGGGAAAATGGAACCTTGATGTGTTTGGCATTAAGTTCCTTAGAGACGGAGGCTTTTCCATTCATCATCTTGATGATTTGGATTTGAATGCATGGAAATAAATCACTCACACAGTGAAGGAAGAGTAACAAAAGAAGAATGATAGTAAAGATCATCAGATTGAGAGGGCAACAATTAGTGCTTCATTCATATTCGTGTGCCTCAACTAATTAATCGCCAAACCATTCAAGAACAAGGCAAATACGGTCTTGGAGCAAAATGCGCAACTCCTCTCCATGTATTCTTATCCCTTCCTCTATCAATCATCAACTCTTTATTTTTTAATTTTTTCTGTGTTACTTTGTAATAGTTCAATTTTTTATTTAAATACCTACATAAATTAACAAAATAATTAACAAGTACTAAAGTTAAAAGTATATCAAATCATTTATAAAATTAATTTTAGCACTATAATTTTAGCATTAATAATAGTGCTTTATTAGGATTATGTTTGATTCTCATAATAGAATAAGATATAATCATAAAATACTATTAACAAAACATAACAAACAGAAACACAAACATTAATATTTTTGTATTTTGTTTAATTAGTGATAAATTAAAATAAATTATAAGAGTCTAATTTACTCATTTTTTTTTCATAGAAAAACTTTGGAAAGAAAAATATAATGATAAAACATATAATTATAAAATATTGATGAGAATAATAAAAAAATAAGTATGTTTTTTGTTAGTGTTAACATAAAATACACTAATAATTGTCTTTATTTTTTTTTTATCTGCCAAACATGATATGTATCTCTATGTATTCCTATCTTAATATTCTATATTTTCGTGTATATATAAATAAACACAGCCTAAAAAACATAAAATAAAATTGAGAAAATAAATTATACTTTAATTTCTATTTGTTTACTACTTCGTTTGAAGGTATATTCTATGTATGCTTTTTTGTGAAATAAATAAAAAAGTTATTATTTCTAAAAATAACATTTACAAAATTTAATTTTTTTTTTCAATAATGCACGTAGATTGAGTGGGCTAGATCTGATCATATATATATAATTAGTCATATGCTATATTGAAAAGCTTGTGAAATGTAAGGTACGAAATATTTATTATATATTTTTATAACTTTATTTTTTATTAAAATAACTTATTATAATTAATACATTTTAACATTCTTATAATAATATATTTGGGATAAAAATATAAATTAAATTAAAATTGATACAAACTCTCGTTATCACAAAATATTTAATTATGTTCGATAAGTTGGGTTATCGGACGGTTTAGATGTGAAGATGGGTCCTGCTTTGGTCTGAGTTCTGAGAACGGTTCGCGCTATTTGCCAACTTTTTGAGCTCCTGATGGGTTGAGGGGTGCCACTTGCAAGGATATTCCGACGCCCAAGTCAGTGTAGGGTGCAGGTGGAAAAAGAGGAAAGTTATGATGACGTACTTTGGGGGAGGGGTAGGACCCTCTCCTTATATACCTTGTCAGTAGGGCGGGCCCCGCAAAGTGAGGTCACCTTCCAGGAAGCTTCGCTTCCCCCAGCTGTCAAGCAGCTGCCAGTCAGGACGCATGTTCGGGTCTTGGGTCCAGGCAGATTATAAGCATCGACTCGGCCGTGTAGGCTGGTCAGTTGCGGGTCGAGCGGTAACCCTGCTCAGCTGGGTTGGGCCACAACAGTGCCCCCAACGCGCCAGATGCGGACGTAAGCGCCGTGTATGGCGCGTTCTCTTTCTCCTTTTGCCCAGTCGTCGTCTTGCCAGTCCCTCGTGGTGAGGACGCGCCTCCTACGCGTGCACATACCTGTTCGTTGTGGGGGTGCGTCCTTTGTCGACTCGTTTACCGCGTCGAGCATTTAATTCTCTTAATGGCAGTTCAAAACCCTGCGAGAAAAGACCATCATACCCCTGCCTTTCGCGCTTCTCAGGGTTGGTTTCCTTTACAGTTTCCATTTGGTTTTGCCTCAGTTCCACTGTATTTTCATTGCTTTCTCCTCTCTCTTGCAAAAACCTCCATCGCAGACCCTGCTTCATCCAGATTCTTGCCAGTTCTTCAATCCCTTTCCATTATCATCCTTATCCTGGTAAGTTTCCTATCCTTTTTCTTAGTGTTGGTGTTCATTTTTGGCTTTGCATGCGCGTTTGGTATGAACTGCTTGATGTGGATTGCGTATCCTCTTGTGTTTTAGTATTAGGTAGGTACTGTAGGGGGTTACCATTTTAGGAATTTGTTTTTTCGGCCTTCTTATTTCGAGGATTATGACTGATGGATAGGCAATCTGTAGTTTTCTGGTAGTGTCGTAGCTTTCTAGTAGTACTTCCGACCTCCCGACCTTATAGACTGATTTTGAGTGGTGCTGATAAACCACTATTTTATGATTTATCTTGTGCTCAATTGAGTGGTTTTTATCAAGTCTTTACTCACTTATTCATATAATTTGCATGGTTTTACAATTCCTTCCTTATTCTATGATATATGTGAAAACATATTTCCTAGGCCTTAAAACTGTTAATATTAATTACCCTTTATTACCATTCGATGCTGTGATCCGTGTGTTAAGTATTTTCAGGCTTTATAGGGCAGGAATGGCTTAGAGGGCAGAAAGAAAACATGCAAAAGTGGAAGGAACGCGCGAAAATGAAGTATTTGAGAAACTGACAGTGACGCGCACGCATGGACGACGCGGACGCGTGCCTGACGCGTACGCGTGACAAGAAAAATTTCCAAATGACGTGCACGCGTGACAGACGCTACATGCAGAAAATTACAGAATTCGCCCTCAGCGATTTCCGGGCTCTTTTTCGGCCCAAATCCAAGTCTAAGAACACAGAATAGAGGCTGGAGAATGGAAGAATCAAATTGATTCAAAAAAAACATTCACTATTCACAATTTTAGGGGGGAGAAGTAGTTTTCTAGAGAGAGAGCCCGTTTGAGGATTTAGGATTTCTTTTAGTTTTAGTTTTATTTATTCCCAATTCTAGGTTTAATGTTCCTTTAATTTATGTTCTCTTCTACTTTAATTTATTCTAGCATTCTAGTTTATCTATTTCCTTTATTGATCACTTTATGTTGCTATTTGATTTATGAATTCTTATGTTTAATTTGATTTTCTATTTAATACAATTTGAGGTATTTCAGATTTAAGATTGCTTTTTTCAATTCATAATATTGATGATTCTAATTTAATTTAGATTTCTCTCCTTTTGCTTTGGTTGAGTAATTGGTGACACTTGAGTTATCAAACTCCCTTGTTGATTGAAAATTGGAATTTGCTGGTTGATTTGGATCCCTCTAAAGCTAGTCTTTCCATAGGAGTTGACTAGGACTTGAGGAATCCCATTTATTAGTCCACTTGACTTTTCTTTATTTAGTAAGGGTTAACTAAGTGGGAGCAATAAACAATTCTCATCACAATTGATAAGGATAACTAGGATGGGATTTCTAGTTCTTATACCTTGCAAAGGTTTTCATGATTATTAATTTACTTTCTTGCCAATTTATTTCCTTGTTCCCTACTTCAAAAACCCAAAAGAAACTTTTCCATAACCAATAATAAATCACACCTCCCTGCAATTCATTGAGAGACGACCCGAGGTTTAAATACTTCGGTTATCAATTTTATTGGGTTTGCTTTAGTGACAACCAAAACTTTTGTACGAAAAGATTCTTTGTTGGTTTAGAAACTATGCTTTCAACGAGGATTTATTTGTGAATTTCTTTACTAGTAAAAATCCGTCCATTAAAAAATGGTGTTGTTGCCGGGGACTTGCAATTGTGTGCCTTATTATTGGTTATTGTAAATATTTGCTTTTGCTTCTTTATTTGTTTTTGTTTTTGTTTTTAATTTTCATTAGTTACTATGAATTCTCTCCCCTATCGCTTTGAGTTTGGTTCCAATGTTGTTATAAGGAATGAGCGCTATAATAAGAACATGCATCAAGGTTGGAATAACCAAGGATGGGTGAAGCCACAAGGATTCGATCAACCCTCTTGGCGACAACCCCCTCCAATGCGCTATAACCAACAACCATTCTATGATGCATACCAAGACAATAGTTATGGTGGACCTTTCTGTGACAACCAACCTCCACCAAATTACTATGGTCAAGAACCATTCCGAGGTGCATACCAAGATGATAGATATGGTGGACCCCCTTGTGGTTACCAACAAGCCCCACCCTATGCTTATGGACCCCCTCCTCAACATAGCTTTGAACCACCAAACTCACAAGCCCCCTGCTACCAAACACCCTCACATAATCCTAACCCCTATCCATCCAATCAACCACCCTATGAGCCATATGATCCTAATCATGCAACCCGAGGAGAACAAGAATCAGAGAATCGTCTCAAGGAAACAGTGGATAAATTTCATGCAACCCTTCATCAACTGGAGCAAGCGATAAATCAACTAGTTTCCCAACGTTCGGACACTCAAGGAACTCCCATGGTTTCATGTGGAGAATCTAATGAAGAACGTAGTACGAAGGAGACACTAGAAGCTCTGACGGATAGCAAGGAGCATGACTTTGTGCTGGAACAAGTGGAGGAAGCCGGAATCATCAAAGAAGACAAATTGGTTGAAGATTTAGAAGATGCTGAACCTCCATGGGAATCAAGAGTTGTAGAGAATTTCGCCAAGAAAATTGCAATTGATGCTAAGGAAGATAGTGCACAACCCCCAAGGCATGTACCTTATGAAGAATTGGACGGAACAGATCACGGAGCAAGTTTCCTTGGTAATGATGATCATGAATCAAGCTCTCCTAGTGATGAACTTGCATCCGCAATTGAATTCTTTGCGCTTGAAGAACTTTCCCCAAGTGAATACGAAGATGATGTGGAGGTAGACTTTTCTCAACCTCCAACTTATGACGTGAGTGATGGGGAAGAAATAGAAGACTTTGATCAAGATGTGGTTGTAGTTGAAGAGGTTTGTAAGGAAATGGCAGAATTCACAGAAGAGTACAAGGAAGTGGAGCTTGCAAGACCACTGGAAACACCTCTCCCACGGCCATTACCACCCAATACAAACTTCAAGTGGGTGAAATCCTTAGCCTTTATCTTAACCTTCCCACTTGAATATGGTTTACTTGAAACCGATGGCCAGCTTAGAGCTCTTTGTGGCTTTAAGAGTAAGAGGGAGATGGTTAGTAATAGGAGTTAGCATATAAAGTTCAATACGGTTCCACGTTACAAATTGAAGTGCAAGGATTGGTGTAGAGCTCGACTGAATGAGTTTCGGAAGATGTTTGGGTATCTCAGTGGAAATTCAAGTTGCGTACCACCCGGTTGGAATAATTTAGATCAGAGCGGAGATGGGTACAAAAGTAAAGTTTGGGATCCTGGAATTCATTCTGATGATCAACACTACTGGAGCCTGATCACCTGGTTTAACTTGCTCAAAGGCTTTACGTGCCTAGTTTGGGACCCCGGAGGCTATTGGAATTGTAAACGTTGGTGGAGATTTCTGGATGAGTTCAAGCATAAGCCACCATGACAAGGAGCTCACCAAATGTCCAACTTAAGGACTTTAACTAAAAGTGCTAGGTGGGAGACAACCCACCATGGTATAATCGTTCTCTTTTCAGTCTAATTTTATTTCGTTTTGTTTGTTTTTAGTTCTATTTTATTTTATTTTCCCTAGTAGCATTCATAACATCCGCATCAGCATCTGCATTTTGCATTTTGCATATTCATAAAAAAAATACACACCACGCGTGCACATAGGCCACACATGGGCGTCAAGTCCAAATCGGCGTCAACATCCAACGCCCAGAAAGATGGGCTGGAATCGTGCGGCTGGGGTGTGATAGACACAAATTGGCCCACGCGTGCGCTTCCACGACGCGTGCGCGTCACTCTCATTTTGGCACACCACGCGTGGGCGTGTGCGACGCGCCCGCGTCACATTCAAATTTTTGCCACCTCAAAGGAGACAGAGAGTTGCACCAAAACGACGCTGGATTCGTGCGTATAGCACGATTCTGGTCGACGCGTACGCATGCTTCACGCATATGCGTCATCTTCACCCATCCATCTTCACGCGTTCGCATCAATGACGCTTACGCGTCGTTGCAATTCTTCCTCCTCCACGCGCACGCGTGACCCACGCGTACGCGTGGATTTGAATTCACTAACCCCCTGACGCGGAAACCCTAGCCCCTCGCGTGCCCATTTTCCCCCCTTCCACTCAACGTCTTCTCTTCTACCCCCCTTCCTCCATAACCACCCCAAACCACCACGACCCACACCCCCTGCCGCCAGCATCGCTGACCCCTGACCGCGGCCGTTCACCCCTCTCTCCCTCATTCTTTCTCCTCTTCTTCTCTTTCTCCCTCCCCCTCTCGAAACCCCACTGCCACCCGCCACCACCGCGGCCATCACCGCCGTGCCGCCACCGATGCCGCCGTTCATCTCTTCTCCCCCTTCCTTTCCTCTTCTCCTCTCCCCATTCTTCCCCTTTTCCACTCCGACAACCCCGACCCTCACCGCCGCACCTCTGCCGCGCCGTCCCACGCCACAACACCGCAGCCACCACACCAGCGCCGCCGCACCACCCCCTCTTTCTTCGTTTCCATTTCTTTCACTGCGACCCCCCAGGTTTCGTTGCTTCCACCTCTGCATTCCAACTCCTTTTCTGTTCCATTAAACTAGTTTGCATATTTCAATTCTGTTTAATCTAGGTTAGTTAAAATTGCATGTCGTTAGTGGATTCTAGGTGGTTAGGTAGGTAGGATGTGGTTAGAGGATTTAGGTCTGATAAGTGCTCCATTCCTGCTGTTTGAATTATCTATTGCTTGGCTGTTGATGTTGCTATTCACTGCTGTTTCATTGCTGTTCGATACTATTTTGCTTCATCAGATCCTAATTGATTGATACCAATGCTTATATAAATTCATATACATTAGAATTTCTGTTGCAATTTGATTTTTCCTTGTTGATTCAGTAAGTTCAATACATTGCATCCATATCTTAAATTATTGCGGGCTTTCTGAATTTGCTGAGGCCAGGCTGATTGCATATACCTGCTTCTTGTTGTTTTAGATTGGCTAAATTGCTTATTGCATATACTTGCTAGTTTGGTATTACTTGTTCTAAGATGCATATTACCTGCTAATCCTGTTTGAAAATGCTACTGCTTGCATTATTCTACTGTTTGATTTTTCGGGAATGTTCCTTTTACAGTAGGAATGCTGCCCAATTTTTCCAAAAACTGATTTTACTTAACTGCTATTCATGACTCGCCTTTGGTACTTTCACATTGTGCTTTCCTTGGTTTATACCCAAAGTCAACTCATGACCTGCTAGGCTAGGATTCCCTATCCTTTTTGGTTCCCTTCCAACTTAAATTGCATTGTTGATGATTGTATTCCTCCCTGTGCTTTCTTTCCTACCTGATTTATCATCAATAATTTGCATTATCTGCTTGAATGTGAGTTGCTTGTTCTGCAATTATGTGAACTTCTATTTACTAGGAACCACAGTACCATGCCACTAATTTTAACTTCCCTTTTAACCTTTTGACTTCATTAACCCCTAACTTCTCTCTCAGTTTTACATTAACTACTTTCAACCCATTTCAAGGCATGTTTATTGTTGTTTCTTGACAAACAAGCATTCTGTATTTCATTTAATAGTTTTGGATTGTGATTTTTAATTGAATTCTTTGAATTTTATCTTGCATACAGTCCAATATTCTACATCTATCTGACTCACTTCATGCTTTGATCTTCATTCCTCTTTTGCCCATGTACATCTTATATTGCTTGCATACTATTTGCCTTTCTATTTTTCTGCTTTAGTTTGATAAATTGTATCCTGAAATTTCTATTTTTCAGGATGCCTGACCCAAAAGAAAAGGGAAAGGCTAAGGCCACCACTGGTAAAAGGAAAAGAGGCCAAACATCTATGGCTCTGACAGATATACTACATGATGATTCCTGGCATGAGAAGAACTTTACTCCGCAGGAAAAAGCAGACAAACTAGTGCCTGCGACTGATCTGATCAAGTTTGCAAATCACTACTGTGAATGGAAATATGAGGTCTTTGGGACTAAAAGGCACCTGTACTTGGAAAAGACCATCAGAATTCCAGCTGAACTACAACAGTACACTACAGAACAGATAAAATAGAGAGGCTGGTTCTTTCTAGAAAGGAATTTGACTGAGGTTAATGCATCCTGGGTCAGGGAATTTTACTACAACTATTATAAGACGACCCTGGATGCAATACAGCTCAGAGGGAAGCAGATTTTAGTTACTGAGGAGGCCATTGAAGATATCCTCCATTTTCAACCTAAGTCAGATGAACCAGATGGTTACCAGAAGGCTGAGGAATCCATGAGGTTTATGAGCTTTGATTGGAAGGCAGTGAAGCGCACCATAGCCGTTGATCCAGCTGTCCCATGGGTTTTGGGTAAATCGACAGTGAACCCAAAAGGCATAAAAATTATTTACCTTAATGATGAGGCTCGGATATGGCAACAAATCCTGAGCAACTATGTGATGCCGAGCACTCATGAGACTGAGGTGCCAGCTGCCATGATAACTCTCATCTGGTGCGTTATGGAAGGCAAGGACCTGTACCTTCCATGGTTCATCAGGCACTCCATGGCCAGGGTTCATGTCCGAGGTACTCTGCCATTCCCTTATTTGATTACCAAGTTAGGCCGCCGGGCTGAGGTACCCTGGGAGCCTGAGGATGAAAAGCCCCCAGCTGCCGACTGCAGGAAGATCATCCCACACAGCAAGAGGTTCAAAGCTCTGGGCCACAGACCGCCCTCTCTTACCGCCTCCGCTGACGTAGCCACATCCTCTGCTGCCCCTTCAGCACCCGCTGCACCACCCACACCCACAGCACCCTCACCAGCTTCCCAGCCCATCTACTACCTTATGCACCACCTCTTTGAGCGACTGGATCAAATGGACCACCGCAACCAGCGGCGTTATGAGCGGTCTGAGCATCACAGTAAGCGACGCTATGAGCATTTAAAGCTGATGATTTGGTCAGGACACACTGACATCCCCTCCGAGCCTGACACACCATCAGAGCCATCTGAGGAGGAGGCGGATGAGAAGGAGGACGATGCACGAGCAGAGGATGAGTAGGCAGAGCCCCAGCAGATAGAGCCCCAGCACCAGGAGCCTCCGCAGACATAGCTAGCAGATCCACAGGCCCCTATACAAGCAGAGCCTTAGGCACCTTCACTGCCAGAGCCCACAGAGACAGCATCAGCACACCCCTCCGGAGGTGACGACCCTTCACACCCAGCTTGACTGAGCATCGAGGATGATGCTATTATATAAGTGTGGGGAGGTCGCCATCTCTGGTGGACTTTATTTTGGTGAACTACTTTCAGACCCTTTTTATCCTATTTTGTTTCATTTTCTGTATTTTTATTTTATTTTCTTTTATCTTATTCTCCTTTCAGTACTTGCACATTTTCTTTTACTATACTTTTGTTTATTTCTACTTTATTACATTATGCACTTTGGGCTGTATATATCTTAGATATTTAGCTTGATTTGCACTCTTAGCTTATTAGTTGTGATATAGAAAAATTGATATTATTAAGTTTAGTCTACTCTTTTTAGCATATGAGAATTTGGTTTAATTAAAAATAGAGAGTAAACTAGAAATTTTTAGATTTTCATAATCACAACAATCCACTTAGCATATATATATATAGTAATAAGTGTTGGTAAATTGACGACATTTTTCAAAGAATATATTTATTTCTTTACAAAAGCCATTCAAGGATTCACATTGATTAGAGTTGAAACTCTTTATCCCTACTTGCATAATATACATGACTGATATATGGTTTGTGAGCCAAAGAACACACAACCTGTGAGATTTGAGCTTAATTGCATGGTTACATTATTTAGCCATAATATTTTATTCTTGTGTGTTTCCTTCCCTATGATTGCAATCTTTTACTTTGTTCCATTCTATATGTCCAATATAAAATGTATTTACATGCTTGCATATGATTGAGGCCATTTCTTATTTTTGCTCACTTATCCCAAATAGCCTACCCTTTTAAGTCACCCTTGTTGGCCACCTTGAGCCTTTTAATCCCATTTGTTCTGTATTTTACCACATCACTAGCCTTAAGTAGAAAAACAAATTAATTACACCCAAATTGAATCTTTGGTTAGCTTAAGATAGAGATTGTGTATCCACTAAGTGTGGGAAAACTGTGGGAACATGGATTGATAGGAAAAGTATTAAATTGATAAATTATTCAGAATTTGGGTGCATTCTCATGTGAAGCCAAAATAATTAAAATAACATGTGCATTGATATGTTATGTTTATTCAAAAAAAATAAAAAAATAAAAAAATAAAAACAAAATAAAAATAAAAACAAAATTTTTCCTATAATAAATAAAGGTTTAATTACTCTGTTGGTCCTTATAATTTCGTGAAATTTTTAATTAGGTCCCTATACTTTTTTTCTTTTTAATTGGGTCCCTGCACTAATTTATTTTTTCAATTAAGTCCCTCTTAGTATTAATTGGCTTAATTTTATAGGGACCCAACTAAAAAAAAAATTGATATAGGGACCTAAATAAAAGGGAAAAAAATTGTAAGGACCCAATTAAAAAAAAAAATTTGGTGCAAGGACTCAATTAAAAGGAAAAAAAGTATAGGGACCTAATTGAAAATTTTGTGAAACTATAGGGACCAACAGAGTAATTAAACCATAAATAAATAAGGGGACAAAATTACCCCAATATTAAATTTAGTAAAAGATCAATGCATAAGTAATAAAATTAAAAATAATTTAGTACATAAGTGTGAAATAAAAAAATGGGAATTATGGGTAGCTAGGCATAATTTTAGAGTTGTATAAGAGTATTTATATGTTAGGTGAGATCTTAGACTAATCAAGGATTCAATTTATAGCTCACTTAGCCATATATATATATATATATACCCTCACCTTTGCCTTAACCCCATTACAACCTTGAAAAGACCTCATGATGTTTGCATTGTTATATTAAATATTTGTTGATTGGTTAGATGAAGAACAAAGTTTTAGAAAGCATGACTAGAGAAGAGTAAAGTGATTAACCCCAAACACTGAGTGATTAGAGTGTATACACAAATCCAGTGAGGGTTCAATAGCTCATCTCCATATATCCATGCTTGATCACTGTTTATCTTGCAAGTTTGTGAACTTTTTTGATTAACTCAACTCAATTGTGAATGTGTTTTTAATATGATTTAGCCTTGGTTGTGCATATATGATTCCTTGAAAATATGAATCAATCTGACCACATGTAAGCTTTATATATCTAGGTGGATAGTAATTAGAATTGCATGATTCATTTAGGTAGCTTGCATTTAGATAGATTGCATTGCATAGATTCTACCATTCTACCTTCACTCTTTTTCAGTCTCTCTTAAGTTGAGCATGAGGACATGCTAATGTTTAAGTGTGGGGAGGTTGATAAACCACTATTTTATTATTTATCTTGTGCTCAATTGAGTGGTTTTTATCAAGTCTTTACTCACTTATTCATATAATTTGCATGGTTTTACAATTCCTTCCTTATTCTGTGATATATGTGAAAACATATTTTCTAGGCCTTAAAACTGTTAATATTAATTACCCTTTATTACCATTCGATGCCGTGATCCATGTGTTAAGTATTTTCAGGCTTTATAGGGCAGGAATGGCTTAGAAGACAGAAAGGAAACATGAAAAAGTGGAAGGAATGCGCAAAAATGAAGTATTTGAGAAACTGACAGTGACGCGTACGCATGGACGACGTGGACGCGTGCCTAGTGCAGAGCACGAGCGACGCGTGACAAGGAAAATTTCCAAATGACGCGTACGCGTGACTGACGCGCACGCGTGACAGACGCCACGTGCAGAAATTTGTAGAATTTGCCCTCAGCGATTTTCGGGCTCTTTTTCGGCCCAAATCCAAGCCCGAGAACACAGAATAGAGGCTGAAGAATGGAGGAATAAAATTGATTCAAAAAAAACATTCACTATTCACAATTTTAGGGGGGAGAAGTAGTTTTCTAGAGAGAGAGGCTCTCTCCTCTCTCTAGGTTTGAGGATTTAGGATTTCTCTTAGTTTTAGGTTTATTTCTTCCCAAGTCCAGGTTCAATGTTCCTTTAATTTATGTTCTCTTCTACTTTAATTTATTCTAGCATTCTAGTTTATCTATTTCCTTTATTGATCACTTTATGTTGCTATTTGATTTATGAATTCTTATGTTTAATTTGATTTTCTATTTAATACAATTTGAGGTATTTTAGATTTAAGATTGCTTTCTTCAATTCATAATATTGATGCTTCTAATTTAATTTAGATTTCTCTCCTTTTGCTTTGGTTGAGTAATTGGTGACACTTGAGTTATCAAACTCCCTTTTTGATTGAAAATTGGAATTTGCTGGTTGATTTGGATCCCTCTAAAGTTAGTCTTTCCATAAGAGTTGACTAGGACTTGAGGAATCCCATTTATTAGTCCACTTGACTTTCATTTATTTAGTAAGGGTTAACTAAGTAGGAGCAATAAACAATTCTCATCACAATTGATAAGGATAACTAGGATGAGATTTCCAGTTCTTATACCATGCAAAGGTTTTCATGATTATTAATTTACTTTCTTGCCAATTTATTTCCTTGTTCCCTATTTCAAAAACCCAAAAAGATACTTTTCAATAACCAATAATAAATCACACCTTCCTGCAATTCCTTGAGAGACGACCCAAGGTTTAAATACTTCGGTTATCAATTTTATTGGGTTTGCTTTAGTGACAACCAAAACTTTTTGTACGAAATGATTCTTTGTTGGTTTAGAAACTATACTTTCAACGAGCATTTATTTGTGAATTTCTTTACTAGCAAAAATCCATTCATTAAGTGCCCCACTGTAGGTATGGATCAGCGTCGTGGCATAAGGGTCGTGAGGCCGCCCCATACAATAGGCCTGCTATCTTTGCAGAGGAACAGACGAGGAACCTAATTACACGGCCTTCGTTCCTGCCGATAACGAGCGTATATATGAATTAAATCTGCACTCTCCCCAGGTTCCTGATTGGATGTGGTTGTACAAGGCCATGTTTACTCGCCTGGGAGTTTGCCTTCCCTTCTCCCCTTTTCAGATGGCGCTATTGAATCGTTGTGATGTAGCGCCATCCCAATTCCATCCGAATAGCTGGGCGTCCATCCGCTGTTTGGAGATGGTATGCGAGTATTTGGAGCTGCCGATCTCCATTGAAGTATTTCCTTTCCTTTTCAATCTGACAAACCCCTCGAAGGAGGAGAAGGCTAAAAAAGGTTATATGTCCTTTCGGGCGGCCCAAGGCCGACGAATCTTTGGTGTGTTTGAAGATTCTTACCATGGTATTAAGGACAAGTACTTCAAGGTCCGCCCAGCCGAAGGTCGGCACCCCTTTTGGTTAACTCTAGAGGGGGAACGTCGCATACCGACGTACTGGAGTTTTGGGGCAGGGGCCAATGCTTTTACCAAGATAACATAGAAAGGGTTATCTCCCGAAAACAAGAGGGTTGTTGACGTCTTGTTGGCTGTTTTCGGGAAAAACCTTGTCAACCCTCACCTTCTCATGGGTGATCGGGATATGGCTAGGAATTATATTCGTGAGTAATTGTCTAGCTTGTCTAGCGATTTGTTTTTCCTTGCATGTTGTTTTCCTTTATCTGTCCGATTTGACGGTTAGTTATTTTCTGTGTTTCGCTGCAGTGTCAATGTCTGCCGAGGTAACCGGACTCGAGGGCTTGTTCAATACTTTTTTGGCCAGTAGTGATGATGATTCTGCTACCCCTGCTCAGGAACTGCCAACGATGTTACTGAGCCAGAGGTCCAGTCCCAGTTGGGCCAGGGGGAGGGGCCCGAGGCCAACGCCTCTTCGGGTCCTCGGCTGGAGGCGGGGGATGGCTTTGGCTCACAACCTGACGGGGCTAAGGAGGAAGGTGACAATCCAAAGAAAAGGAAATCTTTCGCCAGCCCCAAATTTGTAATAATTGAGGAGCCAAGGAACAAGAGACCGTCTTCCAGCCCGGAAGGGGTTCTTACCATCATGGAGAAGAACTTTGATGCCGGGAACTTTATTGATTCCCAGCTGCTTCCCGGCACGGAGGACTTCTTCTACGGTGGGGACCTTGCTTCGCAGGCGAGGTGGATGTATCGCTGCTTGCTTCGAGGTGCTGCGATTGCGAGGAAGGTGGAATCTGCCTTAGCGGGAGCGTGGACTCTGGAAACAAAGCTTGAGTCTTCAGTCAAGGCCAACTCCAAGTATAGGGATGAAGTGAAGCTACTTAGGGAGCAACTGGCTGCCACTGAGGAGAGGGCCAAGGCGGCCGAGGAGAAGGCTAAGGCCGCTAAAGAGAAAGCCGAGAGTGCCGAGGAAACGGTGAAGACTGATGACGCTTCCGTGGCATGTCTCACCGAGCAGGAGCTTACTTTGGAAAGCCAGCTTAATGCTGCTTAGGGTCGGGTGGTCGCCTTAGAGAAGAAGCGTGATGAGGCTCTCTCTTCAGCCAAGATTGCTCAGAATGAAGCTGTTGAGTTCAAGAAGAAGTATAAGGACACCATTAAGAAGGAAAAGAATGCTATCTTGATGACCGAGGAGGCTCTAAAGGCACAAGTAAAGCTCCTGGCCCCCGAGTTTGACACCTCCGCCGTTGGCATTTTCGAGACCATCAGGGATGGCAAAATTGTTGATATACCGAAGAAGTGATTTATGTACTTTTGTAACTCATGTACTTTTGTGACTTGTAGTCTTTCCTTATAATCTTGTCAAACTGTTTGAATTTGTTCGCCGTTGGTTTGATGATGTGTTTATTTCCCGTCTTGTTGGCATTTAATTTTCCTTATTTTTTTACCGTTTATTGGCATTAAGTTATTTGTTCATGAACGTTTCGTCGTTTAGCTGGTAATTCATGGAGCCGGGTTATGGCCTTTACCGTTTTAACAGCCGCACGTTGTGGCGTTTGTCGCTTTTGGTTTCCCCGGGGTGATCAGCCCCGAGACTGTTTATTCGTTATGGTGCCTTACTCAATAACAAGCAGTGTGAAAAGCAAATAATAATAAAGGGGTGGCGAGTAGCAACGGTAACTGATTTGAATGTAACATGATAGCAAATATGACAAGTAAAAACTGACAAGTAATTCGTCATAAAGCATTCTTACTAAATTGGCGAGTCTATTCTATGAGTAGAATCTTCTCAAGTTACTCGCATTTCACGTTCTCGGGATTTCCATGCCGTCTAACCATTTTAACTTATAGGCGCCCTTACCAATCACCTTTTTCACCCTGTAAGGGCCTTCCCAGTTGGCCGTCAGCTTTCCTTCCCCGGGTGTCGGGACCCCAACATCATTGCGCCTTAGGACCAGGTCGTCCCGCTTGAATTCTCTTTTGAGCACCTTGGCATTGAAGCGCAGGGCCATTCTTTGCTTTAGTTCCATTTTTGATAGATGGGCCATCTCCCTTGCTTCGTCCACCAAGTCCTTTTCCATGGCCTCTTCGACTCCCCCTAAGAGTAGTCGTGGGCTCAGCTCCCCGACTTCCACTGGTATTATTGCCTTTACCCTATACGTGAACCGGAAAGGCATTTTCCCGGTGGCCAATTGTTGGGTTGTGCGGTAAGACCAGAGGAACGAGGCCAGTTCATCCGCCCACGCTCCCTTCTTCTGGTCGAGTCGCCTTTTGAGGCCCTGCAGGATGATCTTGTTTGCAGCCTCCACTTGTCCATTGGTCTGGGGGTGCTCTACTGACGAAAACTTTTGCTTTATCTCCAAACCAGCAAGGAACTCTCCAAATTTTTTATCGGCGAACTGCGTCCCGTTGTCCGAGATGACAGCTTCTGGGAAGCCGAATCTTGCTATTATCTGTCTCCATACGAACTTTCGACAATTCGCTGAGGATATGCTGGCCAATGGCTCTGCCTCTATCCACTTTGTATAGTAGTCAATCGCCACTATCAGGTACTTGACTTGTCCTGGCTCGACAGGAAGGGTCCTAATAGGTCAATTTCCCATTGTGAGAAAGGTCGGGAAGTCGTGAGAAAGCTAAGTTCAGTTGTTGGTGGTTTGTGGAAGCTGGACTTTTCCTGGCATCTCTTGCACCTTCTCACGAACTCCTTAGAGTCCGCCATCAGGGAGGTCCAGTAGTATCCGGCACTGATGAGCTTCCTAGCTAGAGCCTGATGAGCGGATAATTTATACCATTTTGGTATTATTTTTACATAGTTTTTAGTATGTTTTAATTACTTTTTATTATATTTTTATTAGTTTTTATTCAAAAATCACATTTCTGGAATTTACTATGAGTTTGTGTATTTTTCTGTAATTTCAGATATTTTCTGGCTGAAATTGAGGGACCTGAGCAAAAATCTGATTCAGAGGTTGAAAAAGGACTGCAGATGCTGTTAGATTCTGACCCTTCTGCACTCGAAGTGGATTTTCTAGATCTACAGAAGCCCAATTGGCACTCTCTCAATTGTGTTGGAAAGTAGACATGCTGGGATTTCCAGCAATATATAATAGTCCATGCTTTGCCCGAGATTTGATGGTCCAAATTGGCATCCAAAGCCAGCCTAAAACTTCCTGGCGTAAAAAACGCCCAAACTGGCACTAGAATTGGAGTTAAACGCCCAAATTGGCACCAAAGCTGGCGTTTAACTCCAGGAACAGCCTATACACGAAAAATCTTCAATGCTCAGCCCAAGCACACACCAAGTGGGCCCCGAAAGTGGATTTCTGCACTATCTGCACTTAGTTACTCATTTTCTGTAACCCTAGGTTACTAGTTTAGTGTAAAAACTACTTTTAGAGATTTATTTTATATCTTTGGAATCATATGTAACTTTTTTCATCTTTTCACATTTGGAGGCTGGCCTCACGGCCATGCCTAGACCTCTCTTCTCTTATGTATTTTCAACGGTGGAGTTTCTACACCCAATAGATTAAAGTGTGGAGCTCTGCTGTTCTTCATGAATTAATGCAATTACTACTATTTTCTATTCAATTCACGCCTACTTCTTCTCCAAGATATACTCTCGTACTTAATTCAGTTAAGTCAGAATGAAGGGGTGACCCGTGACAATCACCCAATCTTCATTACTCGCTTAGCCAATATCCGCGTGCCTGACAACCACAAAGCGGTCTACATGATGTTCAACGTAGTCATTGGACGACAGCTGGAGTATATTCTCTTGGATATCTAATACACGGACCGAGTCCGTGAGATTAGTATCTTCGTGGTATAGGCTAGGATAATTGGCAGCATTCCTGGGATCCGAAAAGTCTAAACCTTGTCTATGGTATTCCGAGTAGGATCTGGGAAGGGATGACTGTGACGAGCTTCAAACCTGAGAATGTTGGGCGTAGTGACAGTGTGCAAAAGGATCAATGGATCCTATTCTGACGCTAGCGGGAACTGACAGATGATTAGCCATGCGGTAGCTGTACCTGGTATTTTTCATTCGAGACAAAAAATTCGACAGTTGATTAGCCGTGCAGAAATCGTAGAGGACCATTTTCACTGAGAGGATCCTACAGCTTGCCATGGAAGGAAGTAACGCATGATTGGAAGAAGGCAATAGGAAAGCAGAGGTTCAGAAGCAACAAAGCATCTCCAGATGCTTATCTAAAATTCCCACCAATGAATTACATAAGTAACTTTATTTTATTTTATGTTTTATTTATCTTTTAATTATCAAAACTTCATAACCATTTGAATTCGCCTGACTGAGATTTACAAGGATGACCATAGCTTGCTTCAAGCCGACAATCTCCGTGGGATCGACCCTTACTCACGTAAGGTATTACTTGGACGACCCAGTGCACTTGCTAGTTAGTTGTGCAGAGGTGTGAAAAGTGTGAATCACGATTTCCCACTACCAAGTTTTTGGCGCCGTTGTCGGGAAATTATTCGAGTTTGGACAACTGACGGTTCATCTTGTTGCTTAGATTAGGTAATTTTATTTTATGTTTAAGCTTTTTAATTTTAGTTTTCGAAAAAAATAAAATAAAATAAAATACAAAAAAATGTGTTCTTCAGAATTTTTAAGAACGAATTCTAGAGTTTCATAAGATATGTTGAAGCCTGGCTGGCTGTTTAGCCATGTCTAATCTTTTAGACCGAGGCTTCCACTTCTCATTGACATGCTTGTATGTTTTATGCTAAAGCTTAGCTGGCTATTTGGCCATGTCTAATCTTTTGGACCGAAGCTTTCACTTAAAGCTTGGCTGGCCATCTGGCCATGTCTAATTCTTTTGGACCGAAACTTTAGACTAACATTGCATGATTCCTGAAATTCTTATTAAAAATTTTGTATCCCTTTATTTTCTTTTTCCAAAATAATTTTCGAAAAATACAAAAAAGAAAAATTTAATAAAATCATAAAATCAAAAATTTTGTGTTTCATGTTTGAGTCTTATGTCAAATATTAAGTTTGGTGTCAATTGCATGTTTTAATTATCTTAAATTTTTGAAAAATATATGCATTATGTTCTTCATGATCTTCAAGTTGTTCTTGATGATTTTCTTTGTTTGATCTTTACATTTTCTTGTTCTGTGTCTTTTCTTGTTTTTCATATGCATTTTCAAATTATTAGTGTCTAAACATTAAAAATTTCTAAGTTTGGTGTCTTGCATGTGTTTCTTTTCTTAAAAATTTTCAAAAATATTTTCTTGATGTTCATCATGATCTTCAAAGTATTCTTGGTGTTCATCTTGACATTCAAAGTGTTCTTGCATGCATTACTTGTTTTGATCTTAATTTCTTATGTTTTTTGTCTTTTTGTTATTTTTTCTTTTCTCATTAATTCAAAAAAAAACCAAAAATAATATCTTTCCCTTATTTTACTCATAAATTTCAAAATTTTGGGTTGATTTAGTCAAAAGTTTTAAATTTTAGTTATTTCTTGTTAGTCAAGTCAAAATTTCAAATTAAAAATTCTATCTTTTCAAATCTTTTTCAAAATTCAAATCTTTTTCATCTTTCTTTCATGTTTTTGAAAATCCCAAAATTAATTTTCAAAATCTTTTTCTTATTTTTATTTCATGATTTTTGAATTAATTGCTAACATTTAATGTTTTGAGTAAAAAAATTTTCAAGTTGTTACTTGCCTATTAAGAAAGGATCAATCTTCAGATTCTAGAATCATATCTTTTAATTTCTTGTTAGTCAAGTAATCAACTTTAATGTCAAAAATCAAATCTTTTTAATTTTCTTTTCTAATCTTTTTTAAAATGAATTTCAATCATCTCTTTTTCAAAACTTAATTTTAAAATCTTTTTCTAACTTCTTATCTTTTTAAAAATTGATTTTCAAATCTTTTTCAAGTAACTACTTGACTTTTTGTTTGATTTTAAAAGTTTACTATTTCTTATCTTTTTCAAAACCACCTAACTACTTTTCTCTCTCTAATTTTCAAAACGAAGTTGCTAAACAAGCAACTGAAAAAGTGTCAACAGTCAACAACATCACTTACAAAATAAAAAAGTTCTAAAAAGCCCACAAGTCGGGAAAACTACACAAACAGTTAGAAAATTCAGTTAACATCAGAAGGCTTCTCGGCAGCATCAACACGAGGTGAAGGCGGGCGAGTCTGAATGGGCACAGCATCCACGGTTCCATCATCCCGATTCAAGATTTGACAGTCAGGATCCGACACGGGGTGACCGACCTCAGCTGAAGGAACTACAGAAGTCGACACCACAGAGGCTTTGGGAGGAGGCACAGAGGGAGAGGTTCAACATCATCGTCATCAGGGTCGTCAGGGACAATCTTGCCATCCTTCACAACATTGTCCAAACTGAAGGAAGCAAGGTCAACCTTGGGTGCAAGAACTCGAACCTGCTCCTTCAAGTTCTCATAAGCAGCATTAACGCTGCCTACAAGGTGACCCTGGAGCTCGGCATAATCAGCCCGGGCCAATTCCAGTTCCTCCCTAAGATGCATTACCTCACGATAGAATGTGACATAGCTCTCCTTGTGCCTCAACGCTGTATCTTCAGCCAACCTCACTGAAGCTGCCAAGGCAATAGAACTAGCCTTTTTCGCCCTCCAGCTCCTTTTCTAGCTTGGTCACCTTCACTTGAAGCTCCTCCTTCAAACCCTTCATCCTATCAAACTCCTGCTAAGCCTCCTCCATAAAAGCTTTGGTAGCATGAAGAGGGAGGTCTTGGGCCGTGCGGTACAGGGCAGCTCCTATATGTGCCATCCTAATGCTACTCCGAGTAATAAAATCCAGATGGCGAAGGAGAGAGATGTCGTCAGTAGGGATGGTTCCATAAGGACCAATCTACTGATCTACAAACTCAATCGCGTCAAAGTTAGGGGCATCAAGGTTGAAAGGCTCAATTGTTTTTTGTTTTTTGTTTGGAGGAGCACCAGAAGTAGCAACAGAAGCTTGAGGAAAATCAACCAAACGAGCCCGGGGAGTAGGGACTACCTTCCTCGTCCCCGGTGAGCTCGGTACGGCCGGCTTCGACTGAACCTGGGACGATCCCTCCTCGGCCGCCTTGGCCGAGACGTTTTGGGCTGCAGTAGCTTTCCTCGCCCTTTTGAAAGCCTTCATAGATTCATTATTTTTAATCATCTCTGCCAAACAAAACATCACAGCAGGAAACCAAGTTACAAATAAAAAAAAGAGCTCGTAAAGACATAAACTCGACAAAAAGAGGAAAGACAAAATTGAACACTACCCAGCTCATCTTGGAGGAGTGAGGGGTCCCCTAAGAATTTATTGGTATCAAGATAGGGAGGCTTCCCCCAATTCTCCTCCAACACAGTCACAAAGGCCTGCTCGACCTCGTCCAACATCTCCCAGGAATACCTCAACATAACAACGTTTTTTTGCCACTCTAAAGGAGAAGTGGGCTCGTCATTCTCATCCAGAAAAAAGGGACGAGCTCCTTCAACAGCTCGGACCTTGAAGAAATAGTTCTTAAAATCACGAAACGACTCGTCATACATAGAAAAAACTTTCTTCCCTTGCGAAGCCCAGAAAAAAACCCAGGCAGCCTTTTTCTTCACTACCCCAGGTTTTGTCAAGACAAACAAATAAAAGAAAAGGGATTGCGAGGCAGGGACATCAAATTCACGACACAGCAATTGAAAGATCTTTATAAAATCCTAAGAGTTGGGGTGAAGTTGGGATGGAGCTACATTGCAAGACCACAACAGGTTGGTCTCAAAAGGAGTAAAAGGAATGGTGATGTTCATCTGGCCAAAAAAAAATCATATGCATAGAAAAAAGGACGGTCTCCAGTAACTCGAGTAGAGAAACAAACTCTCTCTTCAGGAGTGGGAGGTACAAGCTCATAATTCTTTTCCTCACTACCACTACTACAAACCCTATGAAATTGTCTAAGCTGCTGACAAAATTCAGAATCAACCAAAGAAACACTCAAAAGAACCATCGAATCCACCCAATCAGCCATGCCCTCAGGGACTTGGGAAGATGTCTCAACAATGTTCTTGCGAGAAGACATGAAGTCAACTAGTCCTACAGCAAGAAAAGAAGAAAATAGATTACTAACCCAAACATCTCGAATAAAGTAAAAAACAAACCATATCAGAATAGCTCGGACAAGCATGACACAGAACAATACAAGTAACAAAAGGAAACCCCGGGACCCACACTAAAGATCCAGGGGAACCTTTTGGAGGCAAGTTATGGAACAAGGACTCAGGGAAACCTACAAGTCTACGTCTCTACACGTCTTAACAGGAAGATAACACTTTGAGAAGAAAGCCACGAGCTACAAAGCCGTCAAAATAACTACCTCCTAAAATTCACAATCGCAGACGGGACTACCAAGCAACGAAAGTATCAAGAAGAAGTCATCAAAGACGCCACCTTTTTCAGAAAATAAACACCCCAAACAAACAAAGTTCACGAAGAAAATCAAAACGAGCCACTAGAAAAAATCGTCACTTTCTACAAAGGTTCATCAGTAAATTCATCAACATAGCAAAAACCATCAAAAGGAGCAACCTTTTGGGTAAAGTAAACAGGTTCATAAAAACCAGAAAAACATGCAGCACAGCGACAAGCGAGCACGACGGCGCAAAAAGATTCAAGCTTTCCAAAACATGCATTCAAGCAAAACCAAAACTTTACCAAAAACCGAAGGCAAACCAAAAGAAGTAAAAAAGCAGAAAGAAGAACCAACCTGAAAAAAGGAGAAAGCTTCGAAGGAAATCGAGGACGGAAAGATAAAATCCGGAATCGCCTTTCAGAACAAAGAAAGCATCAACAATCACCAAGCAACGTCACAAGGAGAAATGCGAAAAGGCAAATTTCAGACGAAAACAGAAAGAGAGAAAGAAAAGGGGGAAGTTACAGCAAAAAAACAGAGAAGAAAAACCATTTTTGCGAAAAAATCAAAATGAACGAAGAAACATAGCATTAAAAGAATTAATGAGGTTATTAAACCCTCGCGCATTCCCAAAGCAAGGAGACGCGCATTTTCAAAAGAATAAAATTCAAAAGAAAACGTTCTGCATTCAAAGGAGAACTCTACAGAGAAGGAGTCGACAAAATGCTCGAGTTCGGCTTCACTAGAAAAGGATCGAAGTCCTAAAACTAAGAATCGACCTCAAAAGAAAGACCGAGCTCGAGCAGGGGCACTGTTCATACCCTGGGTCAAGCTGTCCGACCCGGGATGTGTAGCGACAAGGCAACCGACCTCTTCAGGTCAGACTACCCGACCTCTCCTTAAAGAGCTCGGCCAAACTACCAGGAAAGCCCAGTAAAGGGCCCAAATAGAGGAACACGACCCAAATCCTAAGGCAGCCCAAGCCTACAGAGAGAAGGGCGGTTCCCTTGAGGATAAGCTGACCTCACCCAAAGATAAGATAAGATAAGATAACTAACTTATCTTATCTAAAAAGGTCACTCCACACTACTGTAAATATACTGGAGCACCCAAGTATAACTCATACTCTGATTCTACTAAAAACCTGTTTAATACCCATGCTAACTTAAGCATCGGAGTCTCTTGCAGGTACCCCCACCCTCCGGTGACGAAGGATCAGCAGTGCAGCCAGTCCAACAAGTCAGACACGACAGCTCCGGCCGCCATCCACCAGCCGGACACGTCATCTCCGACCAGGACAGAAGATCTCGTCCGAGATCGACCTACAGTTTCAGGTAACCCCCGGAACAGTGATCATGGAGAGGAAGTATGAAAAGCTTCTCTCAATACAGAGTCAAACAGAGCCCCCACACTCAACTTCTAAGTTTGGTGTTGGGAGGCCACCATTAAACTCTGAGTCTATGTGAAGCTCTCTAAAGAGCTCACTGTCAAGCTATTGACATTAAAGAAGTGCTTATTGGGAGGCAACCCAATGTTATTCTGCAGATGCTGTTTAACTATATTTATTTATTTTCTATTGTTATTTTATGTTTTCTTTAGGTTGATGATCATGTGAAGTCATAAAAATAGCTACAGAATTAAAGCAAAATGAAAAACAGCATCAAAAATAGCACACCCTGGAGGACAGGCTTACTGGCGTTTAAATGCCAGTAAGGATAGCAGAATGGGCGTTTAACGCCCAGCCTGGCAGCATTCTGAGTGTTAAATGCCAGAATGAGCAGCATTCTGGGCGTTTAACGCCAGAAAAGGGTGTTTGGCTGGCGTTAAACGCCAGAAAAGGGCAGCAGACTGGCGTTTAACACCAGAAAAGGTAGCAGAGCTGGCGTTTGATGCCAGAATTGGCACACAGAGGGTGTTTGAATGCCAGAATGGTGTAGGGAGCAGAATTCCTTGACACCTCAGGATCTGTAGACCCCACAGGATCCCACCTACCTTACCTCTTCTTTTCTCCTCTTCACACCTTTCCATAACACTCTTCCCCAAATACCCTTGACCAATCACATCAATACCTCTTCCCCAAACACCATTCACCTATCAAATCCTACCCTCTTCCCCATATCCTCTTCACCACTCACATCCATCCGTCATAAACCCCACCTACCTCACCATTCAAATTCAAACCATTTCCCTCCCAAACCCACCCCTTCATGACCGAATCCCCTCTCTCTCTTATCCTATAAATACCCCTCCTCACTACCTTCATTTTCACACATCATACACACCACTACCCCCTTGGCCGAAACCACTATTACACCCCATCTCCTCTATTTCTTCTTCTTCTACTCCTTTCTTTCTTCTTTTTTTCGAGGACGAGCAAACCTTTTAAGTTTGGTGTGAAAAAAGCTCTGCTTTTCTATTTTTCCATACCCATCAGTGGCACCTAAGGCCGGAGAAACCTCTAGAAAGAGAAAAGGAAAGGCAATTGCTTCCACCTCCGAGTCATGGGAGATGGAGAGATTCATCTCAAAGGTCCATCAAGACCACTTCTATGAAGTTGTGGCAAAAAAAGTGATTCCCGAAGTCCCCTTCATGCTCAAAAAGAGTGAATATCTGGAGATCCGACGTGAGATTCAAAGAAGAGGTTAGAAAGCTCTCACCAACCCAATCCCACAAGTCAGAATCTTAATGGTTCAAGAGTTCTATGCCAATGCATGGATCACTAAGAACCATGATGAAAGTATGAACCCGAACCCAAAGAATTGGCTCACAATGGTTCGAAGGAATTACTTGGATTTCAGTCTGGAAAATGTGAGGTTAGCATTTAACTTGCCAATGATGAGAGGAGATCCTCATCCATTCACTAGAAGGGTCAACTTTGATCAAAGGTTGGACCAAGTCCTTAGGGACATTTGTGTGGAAGGAGCTCAATGGAAGAGAGACTCAAGAGGCAAGCCAGTTCAACTAAGAAGGCTTGACCTAAAACCTGTGGCTAGGGGATGGTTGGAGTTCATCCAACGCTCTATCATTCCTGCTAGAAACCGGTCTGAAGTTATAATAGACCGGGCTATCATGATCCATAATATCATGATTGGAGAGGAAGTAGAAGTTCATGAGATCATACCTCTAGAACTCTACAAGGTGGCGGACAAGCCCTCTACTTTGGCAAGGTTAGCCTTCCCTCTTCTCATTTGTAACCTATGCAATTCAGCTGGAATTGTCATAGAGGAAGACATCCTCATTGAAGGAGACAAGCCCATCACTAATAAGAGGATGGAGCAAACAAGAGAGCCCACTCATGGACCTCAACAAGAGTATGAGAAAATTCCTCATCAAGAAATCCCTGAGATGCCTCAAGGGATGCACTTTCCTCCAGACAATTATTGGGAGCAAATCAACACCTCTTTAGGAGAATTAAGTTCCAACATGGGGCAACTAAGGATGGAGTACCAAGAGTACTCCATTATCCTCAATGAAATCAGAGAGGACCAAATAGCCATGAGGGAGGAGCAACAAAAGCAAGGAAGAGACATAGAGGAGCTCAAGCACTCCATAAGATCTTCAAGAGGAAGAACTAGCCGCCATCACTAAGGTGGACCCGTTCTTTAATTTCCTTGTTCTTATTTTCCTGTTTTTCGAATTATATGCTTTATGTTTTGTCTATGTTTGTGTCTTTATTACATGATCATTAGTGTCTAGTGTCTATGTCTTAAAGCTATGAATGTCCTATGAATCCTTCACCTTTCTTAAATGAAAAATGTTTTTATTTGCATAAGAACAAGAAGTACATGAATTTCGAAATCTATCTTGAAATTAGCTTAATTATTTTGATGTTGTGGCAATACTTTTTGTTTTCTGAATGAATGCTTGAACAGTGCATATTTTTTATATTGTTGTTTATGAATGTTAAAATTGTTGGCTCTTGAAAGAATAATGAAAAAGGAAAAATGTTATTGATAATATGAAAAATCATAAAATTGATTCTTAAAGCAAGAAAAAGCAGTGAAAAGCAAAAGCTTGCGAAAAAAAAAGAAAGAAAAAGAAAAAGCAAGCAGAAAAAGCCAATAGCCCTTTAAACCAAAAGGCAAGGGTAAAAAGGATCCAAGGCTTTGAGCATTAATGGATAGGAGGGCCCAAAGGAATAAAATCCTGGCCTAAGCGGCTAAATCAAGCTGTCCCTAACCATGTGCTTGTGGCGTGAAGGTGTCAAGTGAAAAGCTTGAGACTGAGCGGTTAAAGTCGTGGTCCAAAGCAAAAAAAGTGTGCTTAAGAGCTCTGGGCACCTCTAACTGGGGACTCTAGCAAAGATGAGTCACAATCTGAAAATTTTCATCCAGTTATGTGTCTGTGGCATTTATGTATCCGGTGGTAATACTGGAAAACAAAATGCTTAGGGTCACGGCCAAGACTCATAAAGTAGTTGTGTTCAAGAATCAACATACTGAACTAGGAGAATCAATAACACTATATGAATTCTGAGTTCCTATAGATGCCAATCATTCTGAACTTCAAAGGATAAAGTGAGATGCCAAAACTGTTCAGAAGCAAAAAGCTACTAGCCCCGCTCATCTAATTAAGACTAATTGATGAGCGGATAATTTATACGCTTTTTGGCATTATTTTTACATAGTTTTTAGTATGATTTAGTTATTTTTTAGTATATTTTCATTAGTTTTTGAATAAAAATTACATTTCTGGACTTTACTATGAGTTTGTGTATTTTTCTGTGATTTCAGGTAATTTCTGGCTGAAATTGAGGGACTTGAGCAAAAATCTGATTCAGAGGCTGAAGAAGGACTGCAGATGCTGTTGGATTCTGACCTCCCTACACTCGAAGTGGATTTTCTGGAGTTACAGAAACCCAATTGGCGCGCTCTCAATTGCTTTGGAAAGTAGACATCTAGGGCTTTCTAGCAATATATAATAGTCCATACTTTGCACGAGTGTTAATGATGCAAACTGGCGTTCAAACGCCAACTCCCTGCCCTATTCTGGAGTTAAACGCCAGAAATAGGCTACAACCTGGCGTTTAACTCCAAAAAAAGTCTCTACACATGAAAGCTCAATGCTCAGTCCAAGCACACACCAAGTGGGCCCGGAAGTGGATTTCTACATCATTTACTTATCTTATGTAACCCTAGCTACTAGTTTAGTATAAAAACTACTTTTAGTGATTTATTTCACATCTCTGGTTAGTCTTTGACTAATTTTATGTTCTGAGATCACGTTTAGGGGACTGGCCATTTGGCCATGCCTAAACCTTCATCACTTATGTATTTTCAACGGTAGAGTTTCTACACACCATAGATTAAGGTGTGGAGCTCTGCTGTTCCTCATGAATTAATGCAAAGTACTATTGTTTTCTTATTCAATTCAAGCTTATTCCTATTCTAAGATATTCGCTTGCACTTCAACATGATGAATGTGATGATTCATGACACTCATCACCATCCTCAACCTATGAACACGTGCCTGATACTCACTTCCGTTCTACCTTGGATTGAGCGTTTATCTCTTAGCCTCCATTCCGAAAGATCGGAGTCTTCGTGGTATAAGCTAGAATTATTGGCGGCTATTCTTGAGATCCAGAAACTCTAAACCTTGTCTGTGGTATTTCGAGTAGGATTTGGGATGGGATGACTGTCACGAGCTTCAAACTCGTGAGTGTTGGGCGTGTGACAGACGCAAAAGGATCAATGGATCCTATTCCAACATGATCGAGAACCGACAGATGATTAGCCGTGCGGTGACAGCACATTTGGACTATTTTCACTAATAGGATGGGAAGTAGCCATTGACAACGGTGATGCCCAACATACAGCTTGCCATGGAAAGGAGTATGAATGATCGGATGAAAGCAGTAGGAAAGCAGAGGTTCAGAAGGAACAAAAGCATCTCCATACGCTTATCTGAAATTCTCACCAATGAATTGCATAAGTATCTCTATCCTATTTTATATTTTATATCATAATTATCAAAATCCCATAACCATTTGAATCTGCCTGACTAAGATTTACAAGGTAACCATAGCTTGCTTCAAGCCGACAATCTCCGTGGGATCGACCCTTACTCACGTAAGATTTATTACTTGGATGACCCAGTGCACTTGCTGGTTAGTTGTATCGGAGTTGTGAAAAAGAATTTGAGATTATAAACGTGCGTACCAAGTTTTTGGCGCCGTTGCTAGAGATCACAATTTCGTGCACCAAGTTTTTAGCGCCGTTGCCGGGAATTTTTCGAGTTTGGACAACTGACGGTTCATCTTGTTGCTCAGATTAGGTAATTTTATTTTAATTTTAAGCTTTTTATTATTTTTATTTTTGAAAAAATTTCAAAATAAATAAATTAATTAATTAATTATCCTATGGCTTCAGAATTTTTAAGAATGAATTCTAGAGTTTCATGGTGATATGCTGAATCCTGGCTGGTTGTTAAGCCTTGTCTAATCCTTTGGACTGAGGTTTCAACTATCATTAGAAGAGCTTCTTTGTCTTTCTCAGCAATTTACTTTTGTATGTAATGATTTGCTAAAGCTTCACTGGCCATTGGCTATGTCTAGTGTTTTGGACCGGAGCTTTCACTGAAAGCTTGGCTGGCTAGTAAGCCATGTCTAATTCCTGGACCGGAGTTTTAGACTAACATTGCATGATTCCTGGAATTCTCATTAGAAATTTTGAAATCCTTATTTTTCTTTTTCCAATTAATTTTCTAAAAATAAAAAAAATTAATAACATTATAAAACTAAAACTAATTTTGTGTTTATTGTTTGAGTCTAGTGTCAAATTGTAAGTTTGGTGTCAATTGCATCTTTTTTTTTTATTTCCTAAAAATTTTTGAAATTCATTAATGGTGTTCTTCATGATCTTCAAGTTGTTCTTGATGATCTTCTTTGTTTGATCTTTGCATTTTCATGTTTTGTGTCTTTTCTTGTTTTTCATATGCATTTTCAATTTGTTAGTGTCTAAACATTGAAAATTCCTAAGTTTGGTGTCTTGCATGTTTTCTTTTCTTAAAAATTTTCAAAAATAAGTCTTGATGTTCATCTTGATCTCCAAAGTGTTCTTGGTGTTCATCTTGACATTCAAAGTGTTCTTGCATGCATCATATGTTTTGATCTTAAATTTTTATGTTTTGCATCATTTTTATGTTTTTCTCTCTCCTCATTAAAAATTCAAAAAAAAATATCTTTTCCTTTTTCTTCTTATAAATTTCGAATATTTGAGTTGATTTTTTTAAAATTTTTTCAAAATTTAGTTGTTTCTTATGAGTTAATTCAAATTTTCAATTTAAAAATTTCATCTTTTTCAAATCTTTTTCATTTTTTTTCATATTTTCAAAAATTCAAATTGATTTTCAAAAATCTTTTTCTTATTTTATTCCATATTTTTCAAAATCTTTACTAACAATTAATGTGATTGATTCAAAAAATTTTTGAGTTTGTTACTTGCCTATTAAGAAAGGTTCAATCTTTAAATTTTAGAATCATATCTTTTAGTTTCTTGTTAGTCAAGTAATCAATTTCAATTTTGAAAATCAATTCTTTTTAATTTCCAATTCAAATCTTTTCCAAAATGATTTTCAATCATATCTTTTTCAATTTCAATCATATCTTTTTCAAAATCAATTTCAAAATCTTTTCTAACTTCTCACCCTTTCAAATTTGATTTTCAAATCTTTTTCAATTAACTACTTGACTTTTTGGTTTATTTTTAAAAGTTTTCTATTTCAATCATATCTTTTGTTTGTTTTACTATTTCTTATCTTTTTCAAAACCACCTAACTAATTTTCTCTCTCTAATTTTCGAAAACTCCTATCCACTTTTTCAAAATTCTTTTTAATTAACTAATTGTTTCAAATTTTAATTTTAATTTTATTTTTCTTTTTAATTTTCGAATTCTAACTAAATTTTAAAATAAAAACAAAAATATTTTTCCTTTTAGTTTAAATTAAATTCGAATTTTCTCCCCCCTCTCTCATCTCCTTCTATTTATTTATTTATCTACTAACACTTCTCTTCTACTCATAATTCGAACCTCATCTTCTTCTCTGCGTTCAAGTTTTTCTCTTCTCCTTCTTCTATTCTTCTCTTCTTATACTCACATAAGGAATCTCTATACTGTGACATAGAGGATTCCATATTTTCTTTTCAGTTCTCTTCTTTTTCATATGAGCAGGAACAAGGATAAGAACATTCTTGTTGAAGCTGATCCTGAACCTGAAAGGACTCTGAAGAGGAAGCTAAGAGAACCTAAAGCACAACTCTCTGGAGAGAACCTGACAGAAATTTTCAAAAAAGAAGAAGACATGGGCGAACCTAATAACAATGGTGGAGATGCAAGGAAGATGCTTGGTGACTTTATTGCACCCTCTTCCAACTTCTATGGAAGAAGCATCTCACTCCCTGCAATTGGAGCAAACAATTTTGAGGTTAAGCCTCAATTAGTTTCTCTAATGCAGCAGAATTGCAAGTTTCATGGACTTCCAATGGAAGATCCTCATCAGTTTTTAGCTGAATTCTCGCAAATCTGTGACACTGTCAAGACCAATGGAGTTGATCCCGAGGTCTACAGGCTTATGCTTTTCCCTTTTGCTGTAAGAGACAGAGCTAGAACATGGTTGGATTCACAACCTAAGGATAGCCTGAACTCTTGGGATAAGCTGGTCAGTGCTTTTCTTGCCAAATTCTTTCCACCTCAAAAGATGAGCAAGCTTAGAGTGGAAATCCAAACCTTCAGACAGAAGGAAGGAGAATCCCTCTATGAAGCTTGGGAAAGATACAAGCAACTGATCAAAAGGTGTCCTACTGACATGCTTCCAGAATGGAGTATCGTAAGTATATTCTATGATGGTCTGTCTGAGTTGTCAAAAATGTCATTGGACCATTCTGCAGGAGGATCTCTTCACGTGAAATCCCTTGTAGAAGCTCAGGAACTCATTGAAATGGTTACAAATAACCAGTTCATATATACCTCTGAGAGGAATCCTGTGAATAATGGGACGCCTCAGAAGAAGGGAGTTCTTGAAATTAATACTCTGAATGCCATATTGGCTCAGAACAAAATATTGACTCAGCAAGTCAATATAATTTCTCAGAGTCTGAATGGATTCCAAGTTGCATCCAACAGTACTAAAGAAGCATCTTCTGAAGAAGAAGCTTATGATCCTGAGAACCCTGCAATAGCAGAGGTGAATTACATGGGAGAACCCTATGAAAACACCTATAATCCTTCATGGAGAAATCATCCAAATTTCTCATGGAAGGACCAACAGAAGCCTCAACAAGGCTTCAATAATAATGGTGGAAGAAATAGGTTTAGCAATAGCAAGCCTTTTCCATCATCTTCTCAACAACAAACAGGGAATTCTGAACAGAGCCATTCTGGCCTGGCAACCATAGTCTCTGATCTATCCAAGACCACACTAAGTTTTATGAATGAAACAAGGTCCTCCATTAGAAATTTGGAGGCACAGGTGGGTCAGCTGAGTAAGAAGATTACTAAAACTCCTCCCAGTACTCTCCCAAGCAATACAGAAGAAAATCCCAAGAGAGAGTGCAAAGCTAAGTAAATCTGATTCAGAGGCTGAAGAAGGACTGCAGATGCTGTTGGATTCTGACCTTCCTACACTCGAAGTAGATTTTCTGGAGTTACAGAAACCCAATTGGCGCGCTCTCAATTGCTTTGGAAAGTAGACATCTAGGGCTTTCCAGCAATATATAATAGTCCATACTTTGCACGAGTTTTGACGACACAAACTGGGGTTCAAACGCCAACTTCCTGCCCTATTCTGGAGTTAAACGCCATAAATAGGCTACAACCTGGCGTTTAACTCCAAAAAGATTCTCTACACATGAAAGCTCAATGCTCAGCCCAAGCACATACCAAGTGGGTCCGGAAGTGAATTTCTACATCATTTACTTATCTTATGTAACCCTAGCTACTAGTTTAGTATAAAAACTACTTTTAGTGATTTATTTCACATCTCTAGTTAGTCTTTGACTAATTTTATGTTCTGAGATCACGTTTAGGGGGCTGGCCATTCAGCCATGCCTGAACCTTCATCACTTATGTATTTTCAACGGTAGAGTTTCTACACACCATAGATTAAGGTGTGGAGCTCTGCTGTTCCTCATGAATTAATGCAAAGTACTATTGTTTTCTTATTCAATTCAAGCTTATTCCTATTCTAAGATATTCGCTTGCACTTCAACATGATAAATGTGATGATCCGTGACACTCATCACCATTCTCAACCTATGAACGCGTGCTTGACAACCACTTCCGTTTTACCTTGGATTGAGCGTTTATCTCTTAGCCTCCATTCCGAAAGATCGGAGTCTTCGTGGTATAAGCTAGAATTATTGGCGGCCACTCTTGAGATCCAGAAAGTCTAAACCTTGTCTGTGGTATTTTGAGTAGGATCTGGGATGGGATGACTGTGACGAGCTTCAAACTCGCGAGTGTTGGGTGTGTGACAGACGCAAAAGGATCAATGGATCATATTCCAACATGATCGAGAACTGACACATGATTAACCGTGCGGTGACAGCGCATTCGGACTATTTTCACTGAGAGGACGGGAAGTAGCCATTGACAACGGTGATGCCCAACATACAGCTTGCCATGGAAAGGAGTATGAATGATTGGATGAAAGCAGTAGGAAAGCAGAGGTTCAGAAAGAACAAAAGCATCTCCATACGCTTATCTGAAATTCTCACCAATGAATTGCATAAGTATCTCTATCCTATTTTATATTTTATATCATAATTATCAAAATCCCATAACCATTTGAATATGCCTGACCGAGATTTACAAGGTGACCATAACTTGCTTCAAGCCGACAATCTCTGTGGGATCGACCTTTACTCACGTAAGGTTTATTACTTGGACGACCCAGTGCACTTGCTGGTTAGTTGTATCGGAGTTGTGAAAAAGAATTTGAGATTATAAACGTGCGTACCAAGTTTTTGGCGCCGTTGCTAGAGATCACAATTTCGTGCACCACTAATCTTCATTGATAATTTTGGAATTTATTGTATTTTCTCTTCTTTTTATCCTATTTTGTTTTTAGTTGCTTGGGGACAAGCAACAATTTAAGTTTGGTGTTGTGATGAGCGGATAATTTATACCCTTTTTGGCATTGTTTTTACATAGTTTTTAGTATGTTTTAATTACTTTTTAATATATGTTTATTATTTTTTATTCAAAAATAAAATTTCTAGACTTTACTATGAGTTTGTGTGTTTTTCTGTGATTTCAGGTATTTTCTGGCTAAAATTGAGGAACCTGAGCAAAAATCTTATTCAGAGGTTGAAAAAGGACTGCAGATGCTGTTGGATTCTGACCCTCCTGCACTCGAAGTGGATTTTCTGAATCTACAGAAACCCAATTGGCGTGATCTCAATTGCGTTGAAAAGTATACATCCTGGGCTTTCCAGCAATATATAATAGTCTATACTTTGCTCGAGATTTGATGGCCCAAATTGGCGTCCAAAGATAGCCTAAAACTTCCTGGCGTAAAACGCTCAAACTGGCACCAGAATTGGAGTTAAACGCCCAAACTGGCACCAAAGCTGGCGTTTAACTCCAGGAATAGCCTATGCATGAAAAATATTCAATGCTCAGCCCAAGCACACACCAAGTGTGCCCCGGAAGTGGATTTCTGCAATATCTGTACTTAGTTACTCATTTTCTATAACCCTAGGTTACAAGTTTAGTATAAAAACTACTTTTAGAGATTTATTTTATATCTTTGGAATCATATGTAACTTTTTTCATCATTTCACATTTGGAGGCTAGCCTCACGGCCATGCCTAGACCTCTCTTCTCTTATGTATTTTCAACAGTGGAGTTTCTACACCCCATAGATTAAGGTGTGGAGCTCTGCTGTTCTTCATGAATTAATGCAATTACTACTATTTTTTATTCAATTCACGCCTACTTCTTCTCCAAGATATAGTCTCGTACTTAATTCAGTTAAGTCAGAATGAAGGTGTGACCCGTGACAATCACCCATTCTTCGTTACTCGCTTAGCCAAGATCCGCGTGCCTGACAACCACAAAGCGGTCTACATGATGTTCAACGTAGTCATTGGATGACAACTGGAGTATATTCTCTTGGATATCTAATACACGAACCGAGTCCGTGAGATTAGTATCTTCGTGGTATATGCTAGAATAATTGGCAGCATTCTTGGGATCCGGAAAGTCTAAACTTTGTCTGTGTTATTCTGAGTAGGATCTGGGAAGGGATGACTGTGATGAGCTTCAAACCTGCGAATGTTGGGTGCAGTGACAGTGTGCAAAAGGATCAATGCATCCTATTCTGACGCTAGCGAGAACCGACAGATGATTAGCCATGCGGTAGCTGTACCTGATATTTTTCATCTGAGACGAGAAATCCGACAGTTGATTAGCCGTGCAGAAACCATAGAGGACCATTTTCACTGAGAGGATCCTACAGCTTTCCATGGAAGGAAGTAACGCATGATTGGAAGAAGGCAATAGGAAAGCAGAGGTTCAGAAGCAACAAAGCATCTCCAGACGCTTATCTGAAATTCCCACCAATAAATCACATAAGTAACTTTATTTTATTTTATGTTTTATTTATCTTTTAATTATCAAAACTTCATAACCATTTGAATTTGCCTGACTGAGATTTACAAGGATGACCATAGCTTGCTTCAAGCTGACAATCTCCGTGGGATCGACCCTTACTCACGTAAGGTATTACTTGGACGACCCAGTGCACTTGCTGGTTAGTTGTGCAGAGATGTGAAAAGTCTGAATCACGATTTCCCACTACCAGGGCCTTCCCTCCAATGTGGTGACCGCAGCATCCTTCATGGACTTCCCGTAGGACGTACTACATTTGGTCGGGGTGCAGGCATTTCAGCAGTGGTTGGCTAATTCCTTTCTAAAACAACTGGCCCTGCATGATTGTATATTTGGCCGCCTTTTGTCTTATTGTTTTGGCCACCTGCTCGTCACTGAGGAGCTTGGCCTTTTCCAGGAATTCGATGATCGGGTCCATCCAACAAGGTTCTGACTGGGTTAGCTGTAGCACCACTGCTGGTTCTTTCATCAAACCTTGAATGAGGGACCGGTTGCCAGTCTCTGGCTTTGTGCTTGCTAGCTTGGACAGGAGGTCTGCCCATGTGTTCCTTTCTCTCGGAACGTGTTGGATCGTGACCTCCTCAAACTGCTTGCTCAATTCTTTGACTTTCTCCAAGTACTTCTGTAATAGTGAGTCTCTGGCTTGGTAGGTCCCATTGATCTGAGAAGTAACGACCTGCGAGTCACTACACACTTCCAGTCTTGTGGCTCTGACTTCCCTTGCTAGAGCTAGGCCGCCCAGCAGGGCCTCATATTCCGCTTGGTTGTTTGACACCAGGAAGTCGAATTTGACTGAATGCTTGTATATAACTCCAACTAGGTTCTCCAGGATAATTCATGCTCCTCCGAATGTTTGGTTAGATGCTCTGTCAACATGGAGCTTCCACCGTGTGCTCGGCGCCCCGTCTGGGTCCCCTATTACTTCTACCAGAAAATCAGCCATGGCTTGAGCCTTGATCGCGTGCCTGGGTTCATACTGTAAGTCATACTGGGAGAGTTGATAGCCCAAGTCATCATTCTACCTGCCAAGTCGGGTTTCTGGAGTACTTGTCGGATTGTCTAATCCGTCCTGACGATTACTTGGTGTTCTGAGGGTTACCTGAAACTGGAGGTCGATCTCGAACGAAATCTTCTGTACTGGTTGGTGGTGACGTGTCCGGCTGGTGAATGGCGGCCGGAGCTGTCGTGTCCGACTTGTTGATTTAGCTGCACATCTGATCCTTTGTTTGGGCCTACTTGGGCCTCTGTGGCGTTTTGTCCGAGCTCTTTGTGAAGAGGTCGGTCATTGGCCGAGCTCTTTGAAAAGAGGTCGGATAGTCTGACCTGAAGAGGTCGGTCGGCTTGTCGCTAAACATCCCGGGTCGGACAGCTTGACCCAGGGTATGAACAGTGCCCCTGCTTGAGTTCGATCTTTCTGTGAGATTGTGCTTTTCAGAGCTTCGATCTCTTTGGAAGTCATGCTCAAGCATCTGTCTAGCTTGTTTCTTCATTGCTTTGCAATCTTTTGCAGATTTTCTAGAGGTTTGGTACTTCACAGTCCGTCCTCTTTTGAGTGGTAGTGTGGGTTTTCTACCCTTGCCTTCTGGATCACGCCTTGCTTTTGTGTTGACAACCCTCTGCCTTGGCGAAGTTATCCTTGCGGCTTGATATTCGGGCTTTTAGTGACTTGTCCGATGACTTTTTAGTGTTCTTTATATAGAACCTTTTTTAGTCTCGGATGACGTTCGTAGCCCTGTTTTGAGATTGTGCCTTCTTTGAGTGGAATTGTATCCCTTTTAGCTAAGCACATTTGCACCTTAAGTTGTTTCCCAACCTTTTGGCTTGTTCATTTTTGAGATCGTTCTTGCGCCTCTTCTTAGCTGACGTCGACCTGTACGACTTTGCCCATGCTTGAGTTTGGACCTTTCTGCGAGATCGTGCTTTCGGAGCTTCGATCTCTTTGAGGAAGTCGTGCTCAAGCATCCTGACTTTGGTTGATCTTGAGTAGTTTCTCCTTTGTGCGAGTCTGGTATTGCCTTTTTTAGTTTGTTGAGAGGTCTTTTCAGCTTTCTTCTGACTTGTTTGTCTTCACCGCTCGAGCTTTTTAGTCATAATCCAACAATTTTTTAGGTAGTGTTCCGATGGGGAACCTTTTTCTAGTTTGTTTGGATGACTTTTTAGCGCCGACTTTGAGGCCGTGCTTTTTGCTTTTTAAGTAGTCTTTTTTCAAGACATTGTACTTTTCAGCGAAGCACTTCTGGCTTTGGTCTTTTGACCTTTCCTTGGCCTTTGTGAGATGTTTATAGAGTGTTGGCATTTTGTTGTCTGACCTCTTTTTGTTTTGTCCACTTTCTGCTTGGTCGAGGTGGTCCTTTGGGGCTAACTTTCTGACCTCTTTTTGTTTTGTTTTGTTTTGCGTTTCAGATTAATGCGTCTTGGTATAGCAGTGAATTTTGTTTTCACTTTGTCGATCTTTGTCGAAATCAAACGATGAATTCGGTTTTCATCATGGTCGGGCGGTGAAGTTGGTTTTCACCTTGCCGACTTGTCGCGATCGGGCGGTGAATTTGGTGTTTCACCTTGCCGACCTGTCGTAGTCGGGCGTCTTGGTAGGAAACTTTTTAGGGAATCTGCAATCTTTTAAACAATAAAATGAAGATAAAGAGTGTGTACATGTTAGTACTTACCTTTCTAGGTCGGGCAATCTTTTTGGATCTCGGCCTGGCGCCCTTTTTAGATTGCAGGCATGCCATGACCTTGGTAGCTCTTGCCCCTCGAGGTTGGACACTTTGTAGCAACCTTTCCCAATTCTTCTGAACAACTTGGTATGGTCCTTTCCAGTTGGCTGCTAGCTTCTCTTCTCCTGACCAACCTATTCTGATGTCATTTCGGATTAGAATGAGATCGTTGTTGCTAGATTACCTTCCGATTGTATCTTGAGGCCATTTGACGTTTTAACGCCTCTTCCTTGATCCGAGCTCTTTCACAGGTTTCTGGAAGTAGGTTGAGTTCTTCCTTTGGGAAGTTGGGAGTTGGCCTCTTCACTGTAGTAGATCACTCTGGGCGATCCTTCTTTGACCTCTACTGGGATCATTCCGTAAGCCAATCGGAAAAATGATTCCCTCGTGGTGAAGTGTGGAGTTGTCCGATATGCTCAGAGGACTTGTGGGAGCTCTTTAGCCCAAGCTCCCTTTGCGTCGTTTTAACCCAGCTAGTATGACTTTGTTGGCAGCTTCTGCTTGTCCACTGGCTTGTGGGTGTTCTACGGATGTGAATTGGTGCTTTATTTTTAACTCAGCCACCAACTTCTTGAAACATGTGTCCGTGAATTAAGTGCCATTGTTTGTGTTGATGGAGTAAGGAACCCCAAACCTTGTAACAGTGTTTCTGTAAGAATTTCTGACTTCTTTGAGCAGTGGTATTAGCTAGGGGCTCTGCCTCAATCCATTTTGTGAAGTAATCCAACTTGACTTGTCCCGATCCTTGGGAAAATAGTCCGAGGAGGTCGAGTTCCCACTTTGTGAACGGTCAAGGTGATGTTACACTGATGAGCTCCTCTGGTGGGGTGATGTGGAAGTTGGCATGCTTTTGATGTAAAGCTTTGACTTTGTATTTGGGTTTTTAAAAAGTTTGCATCTTTAATCGTTTGTTGTGACTTTTCTTTTGTCGTTTGCCTTTGAGAAGAATGTGTGCTTTGCTTAGGGTTTGGTTGCTGTTCCTATTTCTTTTCATTGTTGCCTGACTCCTTTTGTACAAAAGTTCTAGCTTTTGTTTTGACCTTTTGTTTGAGAGGTGTTCGGACTGTTTGGGTATAGATTTTCGACTTCTTTTCTCTGTGTTCTTTCCCTGTTGTTGCCTCCAAAGGGTGCCCCTGGACTTTCGTATGAGTCCTGGGGTTTCCCTTTTACTGCCACGTCTATCACTTGATGTTTTGCTATTATTATCCGAGTTGGTCTTTATCGTGATCGTGCAGTGAATTTGTTTTCTACTTTCTTAGCAAGCCTTAAACCAGCCAGTAGTGCCTCGTATTCAGCTTGGTTATTTAGCTTGATTTGGCTTCCTTGATCGCTTTCTATAATTATACCTGCACCACTCCTGGTTTTGTTTGAAGAGTCATCCACGTAGAGATTCCATTTTGTAGGGGTTTCCGGGGTGTCAGTGTACTCTGTAATGAAGTCGGCCAGATACTGTGATTTGATGGCTTTCCGAGCTTTCATATCGAAGATCAAATTTAGATAACTTGACTGCCCACTGTAGGATTCTTCCAGCTAGGTCAGTTTTCTGTAGGATGCCTTTTATGGGCTGGTTGGTCCGAACTCTGATAGTGTAAGCTTGAAAGTTTGGGTGGAGTTGTCGAGAGGTGAGTATGTAGGCTTAGGCGAACTTTTTCTATCTTTTGATAGTTTAGTTCGGCCCCTTGTAAAGCTCTGCTGATGAAGTAGACGGGTTGTTGCCCACTTTCGTCTTCTCTGACTAGTGCTGGGGCAATTGCTCGACTTCCCACTGCGAGGTATAATATGTGTTCTTCACTTTCCAGTGGTCTGGTAAGAATGGGTGGTTGCCCCAAGAATTTTGAAATCTCCAAAGGCTTGTTCGCACTCCGTTGTCCTTTTCAACTCGTCCGACCTCTTTAGTGTGAGGTGGACCTTCAACTTGTCCGACCTCTTTTGTTTTTGATTAGGCGAGGTGGTGGGATCTTCTCAGTGTTGCATATTTCTTGGTAAACATCCACAAGAGACACCTAAAGAGGGGGTGTAATTGTGGTATTTTCTAGGCTTCTCACCGGGTTGATCTTCTTTTTTCTTGGACACTTTATCCTTGTCCCATGGTGGGTTAGGAGAATCCCGTTTTTGAGCTGTCTCCCAATCGGGAGTTCTCCTCCATATTGATATATTTTTGTACCCGTTCATGTACCTCGTTCAGAGATGTTGGGTGCTTCTTGGATATTGAGTGGCTAAAAGGTCCTTCTTGTAGGCCATTGATGAGACCCATGATAGCTACTTCTGTTGGCAGACTTTGTATATCCAGACATGCTTTATCGAATCTTTCCATGTAGTTGCGAAGACTTTCCCGATCTCCTTGCTTAATCCCTAGTAGGCTCGAGGCATGTTTGGCTTTGTCATTCTGGATGGAGAATAACCGATTGCATCTGAGGCCTCCGTGAGATACATCCTGCTTCTGAAATTGCTAAGATGATGGCTTGGATCTGATGTGCCGTCGTACGGGATGTCGGGAGCTTTGAAGTCCTTTGGGACTTTAGCTTTCATGATCTCTTTGGTGAATGGGTCTTGATTTTTGTGGGGGGCTGTCTTCGTGACCGGATCGAGTTGTTTTGGCCTTAAGTTCTGCTTAGAGTTTTAGGAGCTTGTCCTTTAACTCACGGCGTCGCCTTATTTCCCTTTGTAGATTTTTCTCAGCATCCCGTTGATGCTCCGCCCCTTTTTCGAGTTGTTTCAAGCGATCCTGGAGTGCCTCCATGGCTTCCATAGTTGGTGAATTGCCGTTTTTATTAGGTTGAGGAGTATCTTTTGGTGTAGTACCCGCATTCTTGTGCGGCGTTCTATCTTCTAGATCTGAATCGTGGTCGTTGTCATGGTCGTCCGCCATGATGGTGGGATGACTTCCAGGTTCCCCGGCAACGACGCCAATGTTCCGAGGGTTACCTGAAACTGGAGGTCAATCTCGGACGAGATCTCCTGTACTGGTCGGTGCTGACGTGTCCGGCTGGTGAATGGCGGCCGGAGCTGTCGTGTCCGACTTGTTGATCTAGCTGCACTGCTGATCCTTTGTCACCGGAGGGTGGGGGTACCTGTAAGAGACTCCGATACTTAAGTTCGCATGGGTATTAAACAGGTTTTTAGTAGAATCAGAGTATGAGTTATACCTGGGTGCTCCAGTGTATTTCTAATGGTGTGGAGTGGCCTTTCTGGAGATAAGATAGTTATCTTATCTTATCTTATCTTTAAGTAAGGTCATCTTATCTTCTGGGAACCACCTTTATCCTTCTAGGCTTTGGCTGTTGTTCCGAGGGTTACCTGTTGCTTGATGCTTTTAGGGCTTTTGCATGTTATCACTGTTTCTGTTTGTGCTTTTGATTTTGAGGCTTTTGGAATGATGACTTTGTTTGGCACACAAAAAGGTTGTATCTTTGACGATTTCCGCTTGGCATGTTTGATGTTGGCGACGCTCTTTTGCTGATAGATTGTAAGAAGATAGTGGCTTTTGATGACTTCGTGTTTTCCTGAAATGTTTTGTTATTTGAAAGCTCCTTTTCTTGTTTTGAGAAATGTCAGACGTGAGCTGTAGATTTTTCCTGAAATCTTGCTTTGCCACTGCCTCCAAAGGATGCCCCAGGACTTTGGTTTGAGTCTTGGGGTTTTCCTTTTCTGTCTGTATCATATTAGTCGAGTTGCTTTGCCCTTCCTCCGAGATGTTTTTTAGTGATCCAATCTTCTTTTCTTTTTGTAGGATTAGTTGGCCTCATGTCTTCTCGCAATAACGTTGTAGAGATGTCTTCCAAAGTTCCCGAAGGGATGTCCGATTGGCTGGACTCCCTTGTCTTAATGTGTGTCTCTGTCGTGGACGCTGAATTTTGTGTAGAGCTGAGGAAACGTCATAGGATTTGTGGTAACAGTGCTCGGGAGAGGGATTATGAGCTTGTAGCTCCTGACTCTGATGAGAGGGCTTGTTTTCCTACTTCGGTCGAGGGGGAGCGTCCCTTCTTCTATGCCTATGAATATTTCTTTAGCCAGTTGGATGTTATTTTTCCTTTTACTGCTTTCGAGACTGACTTGTTGTGGTCATGTATCATTGCTCCATCCCAGCTTCATCCGAATTCCTGGGGTTTTATCAAGATATTTCAACTGCTTTACCAAGAGTTAGGTATAACACCTTCTCAAAATCTTTTCCTGTATCTTTTTGTCTTGGCCAAGCCCGGAGGTTCTTCCAAAAAGAAAGCTTCCTGGGTTTCTTTCAGATCGGCCCAGGGGCATAAAGTTTTTGCCATGTATGATGAGTCTTTTAAAGATTTTAAGAATTATTTCTTCCGAGTCCGTGCTGTTGAGGGGGTCCGCCCCTTTTTTCTTGATGAGAATGACGAGCCTGCTTTTCCTCTAGAGTGGCAAAAGAATGTGAGAGTGCCTCGTTATACATGGGAGATACTTAATGAGGTTGAGCGGGCTTTTGTAGTTGTTCTTGAAGATTTGTGGGGGAAACCACCCCATCTGGATACAAAAAGATTTTTGAGTGATCCATCTTTGGCTCGAACTGCTTTGGGTACCGTCTGACTTGTTTCTTATACTTGTTTCTTAGTTTTGCTTCTCCTATGTTGTAACTCATCCTTATGGTTGATTCTATATTTTCAGAGATGTCAAAGAACAATGATTCCATGAAGGCCTACAAGAAGGCGAAGAAGGCTGCTGCTGCTCAAAACATCTCGGCCAAGGCGGCTGGAGAGGGATCTTCTTAAGTTCCAATGAAGCCGCCCGTGCCGAGTTCTCCTGGGCCGAGGAAGGTGATCCCCACTCCTCGAGTTCATCTGACTGATCCTCCACAGACTTCTGCCACTACTTCCGGTGCTCCTCCCAGCAAGAAACAAAAAACGATTGAGCCTTTCAACCTTGACGCTCCTGATTTTAATGCAATCGAGTTCTTAGATCAGCAAATCGGTCCCCACGGTGCCCTCCCCATGGATGATGTATCAATCCTTCGCCATCTGGATTTTATGACCCGAAACAGTGTTAAAATGGCATATATGGGGGCTGCCCTGTACCGAACTGCTCAGAATCTTCCTCTCCATGCCACCAGAGAATTTATGGATGAGGCTAAGCAGGAGTTCGACCGGATGAAGGGCCTAAAGGAAGAGCTTGAGGTAAAGGTAGCCAAGTTGGAGAAAGATCTGGAGAACGAAAAGGCGAGTTCCCTTGCTCTGGTGGCTTCTGTGTGGTTGGCCGAGGACACGGCATTGAGGCATAAGGAAAGTTACGTTACATCTTATCGGGAGGTGGTGCGTCTGAGGGAGGAGTTGGAGAGCGCCCGAGCTGATTATTCCGAGCTCCAAGGTCACCTCGTCGGCAGTGTGAACGCTGCCTATGATAATTTAAAAGAGCAAGTTCAAGTTCTTGCTCCTGAGGTTGACCTTACTCTCTTCAGCTTGGACAATATTGTGAGGGATGGTAAGATTGTCCCCGACGACCAAGATGATGATGATGTTGATCCTCCCCCTGTGCTTTCTGCCAAGGTGCCCGCTTCTACAGTTCCTATGGTTGAGGTTGGTCATTCTGTTTCTGATTCGGACTGTCAGATCTTGAACCGGGAGGATGGTACCGTGGATGCTGTGCTTTTTGCGTAGTTGGCCTGGCTTGTGGGCTTTAAAACTCTTTATTTTGTATAGTTGAATACTTTGCTGACTGCTGGTACTCCCTTTGGTTGCTTGTTTAGCAACTTTTGTTTTTAAAAAACAAGTAGCTTTCAAGCTTTTGGGCTTGACCCTAAAGCTTTATAATATTGTATTCTATGGCATGCTTGTTTACACTTGTCTTGGCACCTTTCTGGGTTTTTAGAATACTGGAGCCTTGCTGCTCGGCCTCTTTGAACTGCTTTGTACTTTGAGGTCGTAGATGCGTGGATCCAATTCGTATTTTGGTTTGCTTACTCTTACTTGTATTTATCCATAACTGATTTCTTTACGTCGTCCTTTTCTAAGTTATTTTTGTAGTCCTCTTTCTTGGACCTTTGTTAGGTCTCTTTCAGGGACTACTTTTATAACTTGTTGGTTGTAGGAGATCGACTTCTTTGCGTCGTCTTTTTCCAAGTTATTTTTGTAGTCCTCTTTCTTGGACCTTTGTCAAGTCTCTTTCAGGGATTACTTATATAACTTGTTTGTAGGAGGTCGACTTCTTCATGTTGTCCTCTTCCAAGTTATTTTTGTAATCCTCTTTCTTGGACCTTTGTGGGGTCTCTTTCAGGGATTACTTATATAACTTGTTTGTTGTAGGAGACCGACTTCTTTATGTCGATCTCTTCTAAGTTATTTTGTAATCCTCTTTCTTGGACCTTTGTCAGGTCTCTTTCAGGGATTACTTTTATAACTTGTCCGTTGTAAGAGACCGACTTCTTTAGGTCGATCTCTTCTAAGTTATTTTGTAATCCTCTTTCTTGGACCTTTGTCAGGTCTCTTTCAGGGATTACTTTCATAACTTGTTTTTGTAGGAGACTGACTTCGTTAGGTCGATCTCTTCTAAGTTATAGCAATTCCTCTTTTACAGAGTTGGCCAAACCTCTTTCCAGGGATTTGCTGATAACTTGGTTGACTCGGTCCGACTTCTCAATGTCGGCCAGTCTTTAAGTTATTATTTAGCAATCCATAAGACCTCGTTAGGTTCTTTTTTTGGATCACTTTCGATAACTTCTTGCATTATTCTGTGTTCATCTTTGCCGATTTGTAGAAGGTGGTTTCTGTCTTTTGGTCGACCTTTAGATGAATCGCGTTTTCATCTTTATTGGTCTTTTATCGTGATCGTGCAGTGAATCTGTTTTTCACTTTCTGCCGATCTGTTGCTTTATAATCGGACGATGAATGCTTCAGATTAATGCATCTTGAGAATTCGTAGAATATCTAAAATATTTTTTATTCAAAAGAAAATGCAAATATATACATATTGGAGTTTTTCATCCTTTTAAGTCGGATAATATCTGGATCTCAACTTGGTGCCTCATTAAAAAACCTTTTCAGGAAAAAGAGTGCATCCTATGATGAGATCTTTTACCTTTTCTAGCTATAGTACCTTCTTAGGTTGCAGGCGTGCCACGATCTGGGAAGCTCTCGTCCATCGAGTTCGGACAGTCTGTAGTAGCCCGTCCCAAGTACTTCTATGACTCGGTAGGGTCCTTTCCAGTTTGCTGCCAACTTTCCTTCTCCGGGTCGAGTTGTTCCAATATCGTTTCAGATTAGGATGAGATCATTCTCCGCGAAACCTCTTGGCACTACCTTTTGATTGTATCTTGAAGCCATTCGGCGCTTTAGCGCTTCTTCCCTGATCCGAGCTCTTTCTTGGATTTCCGGAAGTAGGTCGAGTTCTTCTCTTTGAAGTTGAGAGTTGGCTTCTTCATTGTAGTGGACTACTCTAGGCGACCCTTCCTTGACCTCTACTGGGATCATTGTCTCCACTCCGTATGCTAGTCAAAATGGTGATTCGTTTGTGGTGGAATGTGGCGTTGTTCGATACGCCCATAGGACTTGTGGAAGTTCTTCGGTCCAAGCTCCCTTTGCGGCTTGCAGTCTCCGTTTCAACCCAGCCAATATGACTTTGTTGGCAGCTTCGGCCTGTCCATTGGCTTGAGGATGTTCGACAGAGGTAAACTGGTGTTTTATGTTTAGATCGGCTACTAACTTTCTGAAGCCTGCATCTGTGAATTGGGTGCCATTGTCCGTAGTGATGAAATATGGAACCCCGAACCTTGTGACAATGTTCTTATATAGGAATTTCCGGCTTCTTTGAGCAGTGGCGTTGGCTAGAGGCTCTGCCTCGATCCACTTTGAGAAATAGTCTACCCCTACTATGAGGAATTTGACTTGTCCTGATCCCTGGGGGAAAGGTCCGAGGAGATCAAATCCCCATTTTGCAAATGGCCAAGGTGAAGTTACGCTGATGAGCTCTTCTGGTGGGGCGATGTGAAAGTTTGCATGTTTCTGGCGTGGGGGACATGTCTTTACAAATTCTGTAGCTTCTTTTTGTAGAGTTGGCCAGTAAAATCCCGCCCGGAGTACTTTTTTGGTGAGAGCTTGTGCTCCGAGATGATTACCACAAATGCCACTGTGTATTTCTTCTAAAACTTCCCTTGTGTTGGAGGTCGGCACACATTTTAGTAGTGGTATTGAAATCCCTCTTTTGTATAGGGTGTTGTTTATGATGGTGTAGTACTGAGCCTCCCGTTTTAACCTCTTTGCCTCCTTCTCATTTGTGGGGAGTGTTTCTGTTTTGAGGTAATTAATTATAGGGGTCATCCATCCTTGATCCTGACTTGTTATGGCTAGGACTTTTTCCTCTTCCGAGATTGATGGATTCTGCAGCATTTCCTGGATGAGGCTTCTATTGTTGCCCCCTGGTTTGGTGCTGGCTAGTTTTGAGTGTGCATCAGCTCGGGCATTTTGTTCGCGGGGTATGTGGCAGATCTTATATTCCCCGAGTTGTCCGAGATGTTCCTAGGTTTTATCCAAATACTTTTTCATGGTGGGATTTTTGGCTTGGTAGCTCCCTGTTATTTGTGAGGTGACTACTTGTGAATCGCTAAAGATATTGAGTTTTTGAGCTCCCACCTCCTTAGCCAGCTTCAAACCAGCTAGTAACGCTTCATATTTCGCTTGGTTGTTTGAGGACGGGAACCCAAATTTGAGGAAAAACTCTAATTGGGTTCCTTGGTTGCTTTCTATTATCACACCTACGCCGCTTCCAGTCTTATTTAAAGACCCGTTCACGTAGAGATTCCATTCTGTGGGGGTTTCCAGGGTATCTGTGAATTCTGCAATAAAGTCGGCCAAGTATTGTGATTTGATGGCTGTCCGAGCTTCATATTGGAGGTCGAACTTGGATAACTCGACTGCCCATTGTAAAATTCTGCCTGCTAGATCTGTTTTCTGCAGTATCCCTTTTATCGGCTGGTCGGTCCGGACCTTAATGGTGTGAGCCTGGAAGTACGGGCGTAGTCGTCGAGATGTCAGTATGAGAGCATAGGCAAACTTTTCTATTTTTTGGTAGTTCAGCTCGGATCCCTGCAGCGCTTTACTAATGAAGTATACAGGTTATTGCCCTTTGTCGTCCTCTCGAACTAGTGCTGAGGCTACTGCCTGACTTCCTACCGCAAGGTATAATACGAGTGGTTCTTCTTCTCTTGGTCGAGTTAAGATAGGTGGTCGTCCCAGAAAATTTTTGAAATCCTGGAAGGCTTGCTTGCATTCCATTGTCCATTCGAACTTCTTTCCTTTCCTTAAAGTGGCATAGAAGGGGAGGGATCTTATTGCTGCTCCCGCTAAGAATCTGGATAAGGCCGCTAATCTCCCGTTGAGTTGTTGTACCTCTCTGATACAAGTCGGACTCTTCATGTTGAGTATGGCCTGGCATTTGTCCGGGTTTACTTCAATTCCTCTTTGTGTGAGCATGAAACCTAAGAATTTGCCCGCTTCTACTGCGAAGGTGCATTTTGCGGGATTGAGTCGTATGTCATGCTTCCTTATAGTGTCGAACACCTGAGCCAGGTCGGTCAGTAATGTCTCTTCGCTTTGTGTCTTTATTAACATGTCGTCCACGTAGACTTTCATGATTTTTCCGATATGATCTGAAAAGACTTTATTCATTAGCCTTTGATACGTAGCTCTCGCATTCTTGAGACCAAAAGGTATCACTATGTAGCAGTAATTTGCTTTTGGTGTTAAAAAAGAGGTCTTTTCTTGATCTGGTGGATACATGGAGATTTGGTTGTATCCGGAATATGCATCCATAAATGAAAGGTATCTATATCCGGATGAAGCATCTACCAGAGCGTTGATACTTGGGAGTGGATAAGGATCTTTTGGGCAGGCTTTGTTGAGATCGGTGTAGTCGGTGCACATTCGCCATTTCCCATTTGATTTTTTCACCAAGACGACGTTAGCTAGCCATAGTGGGTACTTGACTTCTCTTATGAATCCTACCTCCAGTAGTGCTTGTACCTGTTCTTCCACAGCTTGGGATTGTTCTGGCCCAAGTTTTCTTCGTCTCTGCTGTACCGACCGAGATCCTGGATAAACCACCAACTTGTGACTCATTAGCTTGGGGTCTATGCCTGGCATGTCTGCAGCTTTCCATGCGAAGAGATCGACATTATCTCGTAAGAACTGTACTAGTAATTCTTTTGCGTTTCCTTTCAGGATCGTGCCAATATTAGTTGTTTTGTCCGAGGTGTCTCCAATCTGAACTTTCTCTACCTCTCCTTCGGGCTGTGGACAGAGTTCTTCTCGTCTCTGAACTCCACCAAGCTCAATTGTATGGAACTCTTCTCCTCTGCCTCTGAGGTTTAGACTTTCGTTATAACAGCGGTGTGCCATCTTTTGATCTGCTTTTATTGTAGCTATCCCTTCTGTAGTTGGGAATTTCATGCATAGGTGTGGAGTTGAGACAATTGCGCCGAGTTGATTTAGTATTATCCGACCTATTAGGGCATTGTAGGCTGAACTCACGTCGACCACGATGTAGTCTATCTTGAGTGTTCTGGATTGGTTCCCTTTTCCGAAGGTTGTATGTAGTGACATGTATCCCAGTGATTGTACTGGGGTATCGCCCAGTCCGAATAGGCTGTTCGGGTATGCTCTAAGCTCCTTTTCTTCTAAGCCGAGCTTGTCGAAGGCAGTTTTAAATAAGATGTCGACGGAGCTCCCTTGGTCTATTAATGTGCAGTGGAGATTGGCGTTCGCCAGTCTGATGGTGATGACCATGGGATCATCGTGTCCTGAGATGACACCTGATGCGTCTTCTTTGGTGAATGTGATTGTAGGGATGTCGGGTGCTTCCTCTTTCCCTTCGACATGATATACTTCTTTGAGATATCTTTTGCGGGATGACTTGGAGATTCCTCCTCCTGCAAATCTTCCGTGTATCGTATGGATGATGAGCGGATATTTTATACGCTTTTTGGGGATAATTTCATATAGTTTAGAGTGTGTTTTAGTTAGTTTTTAGTCTATTTCTAGTAGTTTTTAGGAAAAATTCATATTTCTGGACTTTACTATGAGTTGTGTGTTTTTCTGTAATTTCAGGTATTTTTCTGGCTGAAATTGAAGGAGCTGAGCCAAAAATCTGATTCAGGCTGAAAAAGGACTGCTGATGCTGTTGGATTCTGACCTCCCTGCACTCAAAGTGGATTTTCTGGAGCTACAGAACTTGAAATGGCGTGCTTCCAATTGCGTTGGAAAGTAGACATCCAGGGCTTTCCAGCAATATATAATAGTCCATACTTTGCACAAGAATTGACGACGTAAACTGGCGTTCAACGCCAGCCTTCTGCCCAATTCTGGCGTCCAGCGCCAGAAAAGGATAAAAAACTGGAGTTGAACGCCCAAACTGGCACAAAAACTGGCGTTCAACTCCACAAATGGCCTCTGCATGAAATCTCAGCCCCAGCACACACCAAGTGGGCCCCAACACACCAAGTGGGCCCCAGAAGTGGGTCTCTGCATCATCCATCATAGTCCACTCATATTTTGTAACCCTAGGCTACTAGTTTAGTATTTAAACAACTTTTAGAGACTTATTTTGTATCTCATGACATTTCAGATCTAAACTTTGTATTCTCTGACGGCATGAGTCTCTAAACCCCATTGTTGGGGGTGAGGAGCTCTGCTGTGTCTCAATGAATTAATGCAAGTATTTCTGTTTTCCATTCAAACACGCTTGTTCCTATCTAAGATGTTCATTCGCGCTTAACTGTGATGAAGGTGATGATCTGTGACATTCATCACCTTCCTCAAACCATGAACGTGTGCCTGACAACCACCTCCATTCTATATCCGATTGAATGAGTATCTCTTAGATTCTTTAATCAGAATCTCCGTGGTATAAGCTAGAACTGATGGCAGCATTCATGAGAATCCGGAAAGTCTAAACCTTGTCTGTGGTATTCCAAGTAGGATTCAAGGATTGAATGACTGTGACGAGCTTCAAACTCCTGAAGGCTGGGCGTTAGTGACAGATGCAAAAGGATAGTAAATCCTATTCCAACCGGATCGAGAACCAACCGGTGATTAGCCGTGCTGTGACAGAGCGCGTGAGCGTAGTTTTCACTGGAAGGATGGAAGGTAGCCATTGACAACGGTGATCCACCAACACACAGCTTGCCATAGGAGGACGTGCGTGCGTGAATCAGAAGACAGAGGAAAGCAGAGATTCAGAAGACAAAGCATCTCCAAAACTCCAACATATTCTCCATTACTACACAACAAGTAACTTTTAATTTATGCTCTACTGGTTATTCATAATTCAACTGATAAACATAATTGACTTCCTGACTAAGATTTACAAGATAACCATAGATTGCTTCAAACCAACAATCTCTGTGGGATTCGACCCTTACTCACGTAAGGTATTACTTGGACGACCCAGTGCACTTGCTGGTTAGTTGTGCGAAGTTGTAAGAGAGTAATGTGAACAGTAACATTACAATTTCGTGCACCAATGGACATGTCTTTCTGGCGTACGAGGTGATCACTCAGCTCGTCCGACATCTTCATCTCTTCGTCTTTTTCTCTGTTCATCATCTCGGGTGGCTAGATACCGATTTAGTTTTCCTTCCCTTACTAACTTTTCTATGATGTTTTTTAGGTCGAAGCACTCGTTGGTGGAATGTCCTCGGACCCGATGATATTCACAATATTCGTTCCGATTTCCTCCTCCTCTTTTGCCTTTGAGTGGTCGAGCTGGGGGTATCTTTTCTGTGTTACAGACTTCTTTGTAAATATCCACAAGGGACACCCGAAGAGGGGTGTAATTATGATACTTTTTGATTTTTCGCCCGTTCGGTCTTCCTTCTTCTTGGATTCTTTATCTTTATCTCGGTAGGTGAAACCGGATTTCGAGGCTTCTCCAAGTCGGGAATTTTCTTCCATGTTGATGTACTTCTTTGCCTGCTCTTGTACTTCATCTAGAGATGTGGGGTATTTCTTTGATATAGATTGGCTGAAAGGTCCCTCTCGTAAGCCGTTGATGAGGCCCATGACGGCAGCCTCTGTTGGCAAGCTTTGTATATCCAGGCATGTTTTGTTGAATCTTTCCATGTAGTTGCGAAGACTTTCTCGATCTCCTTGCCTTATTCCTAGTAGGCTGGAGGCGTGCTTGGCCTTGTCTTTTTAGATGGAGAATCTAGCCAAGAACTTTTTGGCTAGGTCGTCAAAGCTTGAGATGGACTTAGGAGGTAAGTTGTCGAACCATCTAATTGTTGTCTTTGTGAGAGTCGTTGGAAAAGCTTTGCAGCGAATGGCGTCTGAGGCGTCGGTGAGGTACATTCTGCTTCTGAAGTTGCTGAGGTGATGGTTGGGATCTGTAGTGCCATCGTACAAAGTCATATCCGGAAGTTTGAAGTCTTTAGGGATTTTAGTCTTCATGATTTCCCTAGTGAATGGGTCTTGATCCTTGCGAGAGTTGTCCTCAGGGGTGGTTCGGGTACCCTTTGCTTTGAGATCGGCTTCAAGTTGTAGGAGTTTATCTTCTAATTCTCGACGTCGCCATAACTCTCTTTGAAGATCTTTGCTGACTTCTTGCTGGTACTGGCTTTCTTTTTCGAGTTGCTTTAGGCGATCTTGAAGTGCTTCTATTACTCCCGGATGTGATGAGTTTTTGTCTCCGTTAGATTCTGGAGTATCCTTTGGTGTGGCATCCGTGTTTTTGTGCGGCGTTCTGTCCTCTGAATCTGAGTTGTGGTCGCTATCCTGTTCGTCCGCCATGGTGATGGGATGACTTCCAGGTTTCCCGGCAACGGCGCCAATGTTCCGAGGGTTACCTGAAACTGTAGGTCGATCTCGGATGAGATCTTCTGTACTGGTCGGAGATGACGTGTCTGGCTGGCTGGTGGCGGCCGGAGCTATTGTGTCCGACTTGTTGGACTGGCTGCACTTCTGATCCTTGGTCACCGGAGGGTGGGGGTACCTGCAAGAGACTCCGATGCTTAAGTTAGCACGGGTATTAAGCAGGTTTTATTGTAGAATCAGAGTATGAGTTATACCTGGGTGCTCCAGTGTATTTATAATGGTCGTGGGCTGACCTTCTTAGGTAAGATAAGTTAGTTATCTTATCTTATCTTATCTTATCTTTGGGCGAGGTCAGCTTATCTTCAAGGGAACCGCCTTTATCTCTATAGGCTTGTACTGCCTTTGGATTTGGGTCGTGTTCCTCTATTTGGGCCCTTTACTGGGCTTTCCTGTTGATTTGGCCGATCTCTTTAAGAAGAGATCGGGTAGTCGGACCTGAAGAGGTCGGTCGCCATGTCGCTAAACATCCCGGGTCAGAGAGCTCGACCCAGGGTATGAACAGCTACCTTTAGATTGGGCTGTGTTCCTTCGTTTGGGCCTACTTGGGCCTCTGTGGCATTTTGTCCGAGCTCTTTGTGAAGAGGTCGGTCATTGGCTGAGCTCTTTGAAAAGAGGTCAGATAGTCTGACCTGAAGAGGTCAGTCGGCTTGTCGCTAAACATCCCGGGTCGGACAGCTTGACCCAGGGTATGAACACTTGGTGTCCTTGAAAGTACTGCCGCAGCCTGCGCGATGATGTCAGAAGCGTATATGCCACTTTCTACAGCTTGCTATACCTTAGCTCTGCTACTTGTAGTGCTTTACTCACAAAATATATCGGTTGTTGAGTCTTCCCCTCTTCTCGCACCAAGACCGCTGCCAAGGCCTCGTCGGTTACTGCCAAGTACAAGTATAGCGTTTCTCCCTTCTTAGGTCTTGCGAGGACGGGTGGTGCCGAGACTATTTCTTTGAATTGCTTGAAAGCTTCTTCACATGCCGGGGTCCACTCAAACGTGATCCCTTTCTTCATCAGGTTAAAGAAAGGTAGAGCTTTGGCCGTTGACGCGCCGAGGAAACGGGATAGTGCTGTGAGTCTGTCCGCCAACCTTTGGACATCTTTCACGCTTCCCGGGCTCTTCATTTGAAGGATTGCGTCGTATTTTTCTGGGTTGGCCTCCACCCCTCGTTGGGTTATCATAAACCCCAAGAACTTACCGGCTTCGACGGCGAAGGCACACTTCAGCGGATTGAGCCTTATTCCGTGTTGATGAAGAGACGCGAAGACGCTTTCCAGGTCACTTAAAAGGGCCTCGGACCTGGCGGTCTTGACCAAGATATCGTCTATGTATACCTCTACCGTCTTACCGATGAGGTCCCTGAAGACCTTGTTCATCAATCTTTGGTATGTGGCCCCTGCATTTTTCAGTTCGAACGGCATGACTTTGTAGCAATATGTCCCTCCCGGCGTTATGAATGCCATTTTTTCTTCATCTGGTGGGTGCATCGGTATCTGGTTATACCCAGAATAGGCATCCATGAAGCTCAGATATCGGTAACCTGCCGCCGCGTCGACAAGAGCATCGATATTCGGTAAGGGGAAGGAATCTTTGGGACATGCTTTGTTAAGGTCGGAGTAATCCACCCACATTCTCCATTTCCCGCTAGGCTTTTTAACCAGGACCACGTTTACAAGCCAAGTCGAGTAATCGAGTTCCCAAATAAAGCCCGCTTCCAGTAGGCTGGCCGTCTATTTGGCCACCTCTTTCGCCCTTTCTTGGGACATTTTTCTCCTCCTTTGGGCCACTGGCTTTGCCTCCGGTCTCACGGCCAGATGGTGTGACATGAATTGGGGGTCTATACCCGGCATGTCAGCCGGCGTCCAGGCAAACAAGTCGCTGTTGGCTTTGATCATCTCTATGAGGGGTTCTTTCAGGTCATGGGGCAGATTCCTATTTACAAAGGTAAACTTCTCATCTGAATCGCCGACCCTGAACTTTTCGAGGTCTCCCTCTGGTTCCGACCTGGGTTTGTCATCAACCCTGGCGTCTAGGTCGGCAAGAAAGACACCAGATGCTTCTTTAGATTTCTTTCTCAAGGAGAGGCTGGCGTTGTCGCATGCGACTGCCGTCTCTAGCTCTCCCCTGATGGTCTTAACTGATCCATCATCAGCAACAAACTTCATTAGTAATAGCTTGGTGGAGATCACCGCTCCAAATTCGTTGATGGTCTTCCTCCCCAGGATGAGGTTGTAGGCCGTCGAGTCTCTTAAGACCACGAACTCCGCCATTAGCGACCTCTTTCCCCTGCCTCCGCCTATGGAAACCGGGAGGGAAATTACGCCGTCTGGCTTGATGAAGTTATCACCTAGGCCTACCATGCCGTGCTGGTGACCTCTGAGGTCGGCGTCTCGTAGGCCCAGGGCATCAAATACATTGCGAAACATGATATTGGAATCAGCTCCTGTGTCCACCAAGATCCGCTTTACTAGGCCGGTGCTCACCCTGGCCGTGATCACCATCGGTGGGCTCTCCGCAACCTCATCGAACCATTGATCCTCGGAGCTGAAAGATATCGAGGGTAACCTCCGAGAGGTCGGCGCGGGGCCAGAGGACATAGCTAGAACCTTGGCGTCCTTCTTACTAGCCGACTTCGACCTGGGAGGGACATCCCTTCCAATCACCATATTCACCACGGTGAGGGCACGCTCTGCGTCCTCCTCAGGTTCCCGTATCTGCTTTACAGCGCGGCTTTTGTCCTCGGTTGATCGGTGATGTGCGGAAAACAATCCGACACAAAACTCACCGGCAAGTGCACCGGGTCGCATCAAGTAATTATAACTCACGGGAGTGAGGTCGATCCCACAGGGATTGAAGGATTGAGCAATTTTAGTTTAGTGGTTGATTTAGTCAAGTGAATCATGATTTGGTTGAGAGATTTATGATTTGCAGAATTTAAATTGCATGGAAAATAAAGGGAATGGGTAATTTGCATGAAATTAAAGAGAACTGAAATGTTAAAGTGCTAAATCTTAAAGAGCAAGAAATTAAATGGCAGAAACTTAGAACGCAAGAAATGTAAATTGCAGAATCTTAAAGTGCAAGAAATGTAAATGGCTTGAATTGTAAAGGGAATTGGGAATTGGATTTGCAGAAATTAAACAAGGAAAAGTAAAATTCAACACACAGAAGAGTAGAAGATGCCTTGGGTTGAATCGGATCTAAAACAGAAATATAAAAGAGCTTGAAGAGCAGTAAACAGAGAAATTGAAAATGGGAATCCAGATCTCAGGACTCAAGAGACTAGATAACCAAGTATAGATCTCAATGCCTTCCTAGATCCAACAAGAGCAATTGCAAAGGAAATGTAAATTGCAGAGAAAGTAGAAGAATAAGCAATTAATAGAAACTGAAATTCAATTGTGCAGTAAGTAAACAGAGAGATCTCAGGATGAGATTGAAATAGAATTCCTTCAATTCTCCAACCTAAGATCCAAGCAAATGTAATTGAAATTGAAAGCAAGAAAACTAAGAGGAAGGGAATTCAATTCTCCTTCCCCGAGACTTAGAAACTCAAAATTACTCAACACCAAAAGCTCTCCGAAAACTCCCTACGAAAACTAAAGGAAAGCTCCCCTAAAAACTTAAATCCTAAGCTATTTATACACTTTCTTCAAATGGTCTTCAAGCTTTGAATTGGGCCTTTGCTCTTGATGGAATTGGGTTGATAGAGGACTTGGTTGATTGCTCTTGGAGTTGGAGAGAGAACCGAAGTGAACCGGGTTGGAAATTATAAAAGCTTGAGTAAAAGTTTGAGTAAAAGTTTGAGGCAAACTTTTACTCAAACTTTTTACACCAGCTGCTCCATTCTTGCTGCTACCAACGTTTGAGCTAAAGTTTGGGATCAAACTTTTGCTCAAACGTTGGCCCCCTTATGCACACTCATGGCGCCAACGTTTGCCAAAAAGTTTGAGGCAAACGTTGGCGCAAAATTTTTGTCTCCAAGGTGTGTTGCTGATGGCGCCAATGTTTGCCAAAAAGTTTGAGGCAAACGTTGGCGCAAGCTTTTGTCCTCCAGGGTATTGATTTGTGATGCCAACGTTTGCCAAAAAGTTTGAGGCAAACGTTGGCGCAAGCTTTTTTTCCAAAAGTTTGAGCTAAAGTTTGAGGCAAACTTTTGCTCAAGCTTTTTGTTCCCTGGGGTGTTTTCACTTATTCCGAAAGTTTGAGGCAAACTTTTGCTCAAACTTTTTGTTCTCTCTTGCTCCTAGCCATTCCTTCTTGCTTCAACTTTTCTCCAAGCTTTCTTCACCTATCATTAATCAACCAAACACATCAAAGCTATGCTCAAAATCATGAGATTGTCATTCTTTCATAATATGTGGCAATTATAGCATAAATCCTCATAAAATTGCATTAATTTATCTATGGTTGATTAAATCAATGGAAACATGAAAATCTACCCAATTGGCTTGCTTGTGGCTCAAGAAAGTGCATAATTCAATTGAAAACAAAAGAAAAAGGCTAGTGAAACTAGGCTAAGATGACTTGTCATCAATCGGTCCCTCCTCCTAGGTTCCCTTATTAGGTTGGCAAACTCAGCCAGCTTTCCTTCTCGGATGGCCTGCTCTAGGGCGTCTTTCAGGTCAAAGCAGTCTTGGGTCTTGTGGCCATATCCCTTGTGATAATCATAATAGAGGTTTTTGTTTCCTCCCATCCTGTCCCTGAGTTGTCGGGGCTTCGACAAGATGCCCTTGTCGGCGATTTGCTGATAAACCTCGACGATTGGAGCCGCTAGGGGGGTGTAGTTTGTGAACTTCCCAACACGGGGAAAGGGTTTGAAAGTCTTGGCTGTTTCTCCGTCTCTGGAGTGTTCCTTGGACCTCTTGCCGCCACTGGATGGGCGGACACTAGGGTATGTAAGCTATCGTTTATTAGCTGCCACGACCTGACTTACCTCTTCATCATTAATGTATTCCCTGGCTACGTTTTGGATTTCCTGCATTGTCCAGATGGGCTTGGTGGTGAGGTGTTTTTGTAAATCCCCATTTAGCAAACCGTTGGTCAAGCACAAGCTGGCCACCGAATCAGTTAAGCCATCTATCTCGAGGCACTCATCGTTGAATCTGTCCAGGTATTTTCTGGTCGGCTCGCCGTTTCGCTGCGTCACCCCTAGCAGGTTAATCGGGTGTTTTGCTTTGGCGATGCGCGTGGTGAACTGTGCCAAGAAAGAACGACTGATGTCGGCAAACGTGGTTATGAAGCCTTGGGGAAGGGCATTAAACCAGCGAATCGCCGGCCTGGCTAAGGTTACCGGGAAAGCCCGGCATCTTACTTCGTCGCCTACCCCTTCCAGGTTCATCCTGCCTCGAAGGCCGTTAGATGTTCCTGGGGATCTTTAGTACCGTCGTACCTCATATCTATCGGCTTGTCAAAGTGCTTCGGTAGTCGTACTCCGAGGATCGAGTTGTGGAAAGGGGTTCCCCCATGACCACCGGTTGCCTTTCCCTGTCGTGTTCTCTGTTAGGCCAGCCTCTCCTCGTCTTTTCTTGGCGGTGCACTTGTTGTGGTCGGCTTCTTCTTCTTCGTCCTCTGTCTCTTTTCCAATCTTCTTCTTCGGTGTCTCTCGTTGGCAATCGGTTGTAGACCAGCGGGTCTCACCTTCTCCTTGGCACCCCTCTGCTCTCCTGGCTTTCTGATTCTGTCCGCGAGCTCGCGGTTTGCGTGGAGCGACTCCTCTGGAGGCTCCTATATCCCCTTTGAGTGGATCAGGAAGGCTCCTGGCTAGGAGTGGGCTGATGACTTTCACGGTTGGCTACTTCTCGCTCCAAGTTCTGCACCCTGTGGTGCAGCTCTTGTATTATCCTAGCGCTGTCGCTGCCTGTCCCTCCAAAGGGTCGTCCCTCTGTGTGTCACGGGGGAGATCTGCTGCCTTCGCGAACGGTTGCTCTAGCGGCTACTCCATTACCTCAGGGATCTATCCCCTCCTCACGGGTCCCGGCGCCGCCGTCGGCCACTCCAGAAACCAAAGCAAAATCCATGTTGGCTAGAGGTCCCCACAGACGGCGCCAATGTTCGGTAAGTCGGGTTACCGGACGGTTTAGATATGAAGATGGGTCCTGCCTTGGTCTGAGTCCTGGAAACAGTTCACGCTATCTGCTGACTTTCCGAGCTCCTGATGGGTTGAGGGGGTGCCACCTGCAAGGATACTCCGACGCCCAAGTCAGTATAGGGTGCAGGTGGAAAAAGAGGAAAGTTATGATGACGTACCTTGTAGGAGGGGTAGGACCCTCCCCTTATATACCCTGTCAGTAGGGCGGACCCCGCAAGGTGAGGCCACCTTCCAGGAAGCTTCGCTTCCCCCAGCTGTCAGTCAGGACGCGTGTTCGGGTCCTGGGTCCGGACAGATTGTAAGCACCGACCTAGCCGTGCAGGCCGGTCAGTTGCAGGTCGGACGGTAACCCTGCTCAGCTGGGCTGGGCCGCAACAAATTATTTATTAATTATATTTATCGACAAATTTTTTCACCTTTTTAATGAATTTTTAGGGTTTTAAAAGGTTGACATTTAACAAAAGTTTCTAAAACTCTTAGCTTGTGAATAATTAAATTTGTGAATTAACATCAATTATTCTTTTAAAGCATTTTTCTTTAAACTCCTGCGAATATACGCTTTAGAAAGTATTTTAGTGAAGAAAATATATAAAAGATATATATAAGATCTCAAATTCAAATAAAAATATGTTCTTATATGATCCAAAATATTAGAGGCCCAAGGTTATACTATAGAAAAGAAAGGCGAAGATTAGACTATTCTACCTTATTTGGCCTATTAATATAGTTATCAGAATCGAACCGGTAATTGAACTAGTCATATTATTGAATTATATTGGTTCAATTGATAAATTATTGATTTAACCGGTTAATCCGATCCCACATAAATATAATATATAAAATAGTCAAAAGTTTAAAAATTAAAATTTAAAAAACATATTTTCAATAACATTTTAATAAACATTAAGTCTCAAATCCTAAAAATAAGTTATACGAAAATAAATATAAAATTTATTAGTACCTTTACATTAGTATCTCAATTTAACATAATGAAAATAATAATTCATGGATTATATTCAAGGAGTAATTTCAAAGTCTGGATATCTTTCTTAGCTTCATCTGACAAATCTGGAACTATATCCTAATTAGTTTCATTTTGATTTGTATTTTTCACAAAATTATTATTAACTTCATCATCATCTCGATCATCTTTTAGATTTAATTGATCTAGCATTTCAATAATGTTTCATAAATCATAATCAATAATAAGGTAAAATATTTGGTTAAAGCATTACAAAATCATCCCTAACAAAAACATACCCAAATCATCTAAAGCTGATTGAAGAGACATATTTGCAAGATCATTCCGTAAAGCATCAACTTCTTCAGGAGTTAAAAATAGTGGTGAATCTTCCATTATCCATTTCGAATGATCCTCAAATGCATCAAGACAAATTGGATCATAACTTTGCTTTCTCATTCGATTCCTATATTATCAATTAACTTGATTATTCTTATTATGACTAAAAATTTAAAATAATGACTTCAAGAAATAATAATAATAAAAAGTACCTTTGTTGTAGCCTTAAGTTGTAATGAACATAAACAATATCATTAAGCTTTTGATACTTTAACCGATTCCTTTTCTTTGAGTGAATGTGTTAAAAAATACTCCAGTTACACTCACAACCTGAAGAACTACAAGTTTGACTCAAAACACGAATTGCTAACTTTTACAAGTTTGGTGCTCCACATCCATAAGATTTCCAACATTAATCTTAACATAAAAAAATTAATATATCACAATCATTAAAATAAAATCATAAACATATCACAATCATAGAAGAATAATTTTAATAAAAAATTTACTAGGCATCATTGTGCTTCACTCACGTATTGCAGACTGTCTTCCAAAGTCTTGTTTAGCATTCTTAAAGATTCTTATCTCACTTGTCAATTTATAATTCAAATCTGCATCACCGTAAGCATATCTCTTAATGACATTTAATAGGCCAGAAGTTGTTTGCTTGTGCTTTTCAAATTCTCCAGCATTAAATCGAAAAGCTGGATTTAACTAATAACCAGCAGCATGAAGGTTTTTTCGAAGTTGTGAATCTCAACGTGTATTTAAAATCTTCAAATAAGGATCAACAACCCTCTTTTTTTTTTTTTTTGAAACCTCTTCACCATCTCTTCCCTAACCTTATAAATAGCTTGATAAAGGAAACCCGTTGAAGCTCTATCTTCACTATCCACAATACGCAATACACGAAAAAGTGGCCCAGTAAGCTTAACAATATCAGTGCATTGATTCCAAAATTTAGAATCTAAGACTTGATCCACAAACTTTTAAGCTTTAGCTTCTTTAGAGTAAGCTGAGCTTGTCTATTCTCTAGATGTCACTATAGCTCTCAATGGATCATTTTGAGCTAAAATACTTTACAAAATAATAAAATTAGTGGCAAACCAGCAAGTTGGAGTTGGATGAAGTATTTCTCGTCCGCCTGTGAACTTTCTCATCAAGTATAAAGGATGGCAATGGTTATAGATATATTTCATAATCATTGAAAGGTTGTGACACAGTTTCACTCACTTCCTTTAACTTTCCAATATCCTGAAACATCAAATTAATACAATGTGCTGCACAAGGAGACTAATACAATCTAGAAAACTCTGATTCCAACAACCTTCCAGTAGCAACATAATTTGTAGCATCATCCGTCACTACATGTACAACATTCTCAGCACCAACAAATAATACAACATCCCCAAGTAACTTAAACAAAGCATCATCAGTTTTTGAGACATGAGAAGTATCAACTGACTTTAGAAAAATAGTTCTTTTAGGTCAATAAACCAAGAAATTAATTAAAGTACACCTACAACGATCAGTCCATCCATTGGACATGATAGTACATCCAGTTTGTTTCCAAACCTCACGATAATATTCAATTATTTTCTTTACATCTTCAACCAATTTACTCAACAAATATCCACGAACTCTTCCATAATTTGGCCCTTTATACCCTATACCCATGTTTGCAATAGTATCGATCATCGGCTGATAATAAGCTGAATTAACCACATTAAATGGTACAGAGGCATCCATCTTCCATCTCGCAATAGCAATATCACACTTCTTCACAATTTCTTTGCTTTGGAGAACACTTTTGATAGTTGGTTGAGCTCCAGGTGTTGCTGCCGGTGGAAAAAAATATTGTAATCCCTTGAGTTGTTTTTCTTTTCTTGAGCTAGGTGCTAGAAGCCTTGATTTTTGTTGTTGTCGCATCTCATTACGTTCAATCTCATCAAATTCTCTTTCAACTCCATCACAAGAATTATAAATTTCTGCATATTCTTCTTGAGTTTCCCTTTTCTTGGTTTGAAGATCATCAATATTTTGATTGAATTGGTGTCTCAGTACAGCTAGCACCTTTCAACATGCCTCAATATCTCTGCCTTTTTCAGCCAAATAATGCTTAACCCGGTTAATTCCTCCACCCCTAATAAGCTTCTCACAATAAATACATAACAGAACTATTTTTCTTTATCCACAACTTATTTACAATGGCCCCATGCAAGATTAGTTTTTTCTCTATTACTATTTTTTTGGGTTCAAATTGTTGCATCAGGAGTTGATCCTTGTTCTTAGGAAGTTGGTGTTTTTGATCGTGTATTTGATGAAGCCATCCTAAATTCCTAATCAACCAGAACTAAATGACTAATCTACAGGAATAATACACAACAATAATCTACTAAGAATGATATACAACAACCACCAACATATATAACAGATAATCAACAATCAATAATCTAACAAAAATAGATAATCAACAAACTGAACCAGTGTTATCAATTTCTGTTTGAACTGAATAGAAATCAAACATAAATCAACAATCAATAGAAATCAAAAATAAAAATACATCAACAAACTAAAACAGTGTTATCAATTTCTATTTGAACTTAACAGAAATCAAATATAAATCAACAATCAATAGAAATCAAACATAAAAATACATCAACAAACTGAACCAGTGTTATCCATTTCTGTTTGAATTGAACAGAAATCAAACATAAATCAACAATCAACAGAAATCAAACATAAATTATTGAAAATTTAAAAGATTGAATAACTTTAAAAAAATAAAAATACATACATGGTTGATGCACCGCCGGCAGAGAAGAGGGAGACCGGAGAAGAAGCACGGCGCCGACAACGAGCAGTAGCAGGAGGCGATGGACACACAGGATAGGAGGCGACGAGCAGTAGCAGTAGCAGGAGGCGACAGACACACAAGAGCCGACGATGTTCGAATGTTCGATGAAGGTGGCACTAGCTGTGGTGGGTCATGCGGTTGTGAGACTGCGAGCATGGTGAGACGGTGAGGTGGCGCTAGCTGAACGGGTCTCTCTCACTCTCTCACACTCTCAGTCTTAGACTCTCAGCTCTCAGGTGGTTTCTCTCATGGCCGAAAGGGAATGGGTTTGGGAAACAGGGAAAGGGGATGAGGAATGAGGCTTCGAGCTACTGGGGTTTCCTTCAACTCAGTTTATTTTTTTTAATCGAAAAGACGTCGTTTCATGTGATGGAAAAAAAATTAAGAGTTTGAACCGGTCCAAGTTAAATCAAACCTGCCGGTTCACCAATTTTTGTCAAATCTGAACGGTTCAAACTGATTCTTACCGGTTCTCTTCCCTGTCCGGTCAACAAGCTCACCCGGACTAGCTTGGTCACCAGTTTACCAGGTTTCCGATCCGACCGGGTGGGTCGGTCCATTTCTGATAACACTGCCTATTAAGGCAGGAAGACTTCCCTACTAAAAGAGTCGACCGGGTCAATACGTTTGAAATTAAAGGGTTTCAATTCGAGTTCCAAGACCCACGACTCAACCTCACTTGGAGACCAAATAAGTGGCTCTCCCCACTTACTACTTCGATTATTCTACTTGCAGTAGAATAATCACTGACTCTGCAATAATCATCTATACATAAAGAAAGTAACTGTCAACCATCAACAGAAAATTTCTTATCTTGTGATTGAATCAAGCTACTCCACTCTATAAATACCTTCACACTTCAAGTAATTATTATTCAGTTTTTACCTACACACTACTAAAACATGCTAACTTGGATATAGGAGTCCTTTCTAGGTACTCTCCAATTGATGTCTCAAGAGTACACAAAGGAGCGTTACCTCACCTAGACAACCTAGATTAAACCCATCTTTCTCATATAAGTTTCGGGTAGACCCGAAACATTGACGTCATTATAGGGGACTCGAAGTGCATCCAAAATACATGGCACAAAAAAAACGTTGGGTCACACAAGACTTCGGATTCGAAGTCTTGTATGAGAACTAGGAGCCATCGTAGTCCATTCCTACAACAACCACCACTGATTTCTTACCACGTGGCTCTACAAGTCCACATTTTCTCATCTCATCAAATGAGCCCAACTAACAAATTGCCACGGAACTAATGGGACTAGTACATGTCAAAATGTCGATTGGCTTTGTTGGAGGTAGAACTCGCATGTCATAGAGAAGTAAAGCAACAGTTGTAGCATGAGTTGCATCATTAGAAAGAAGTTGATGAAAATATTTGACCTCTAGAAGCTAAACTCAGAAACAACAAAGCATGAAATGACCACAAGTTGACTTACTATTACTATGATTGTGAAGACCCATTCTTCAAGGTAATAATGCGAAAACAAGTGTCTAAAAACTTAAAAATCTTAAAAATGGTATTGTATATACAACTCCACCAATCCGAGACATCATCTCACCAACTTTAGAAGTCAAATGTACTTGGTGGGAGCTTTCGATGCAACTCGATAGTGCAAGAATTTTTCGACTACACTGACCAAGACTGCTCAAAAATGGTTCGACAACTTTCTAGCCCCCATCTTAGTAACTTATTTTAATGACTTACCCAAAAATTTCGTAGCTCATATTTCCATCTAGAAAGAAAAGGTAAAATACGTGCCAAGTTTGTCAGGGATAAAATAAGAGCCCGAAAAGATATTAAGAACATATATATAGAGAAGTTCAACAAAGCTCGTGTGGAAATACAAAATCTGTCAATAGAGGCAGCCATCATGAGGCTATTGAATGGTCTAGGAGATGGGCGTTCTCTCAGTCCATCTTCAAGCGCCATCCAATTTCCATGGCTGATGTTCAGGAACAGGCAAAAAAAATATATGAATATGAAAAAAGTAGCATAAATCCAAAAATTCTAGCAAACTCGAGATAAGAAATTGGCAAAGAAAGAAGGATTTAACTCGCGCAATTTCACTAAAAGATATAATTCATTCAACCCTTTATATATCTCTTTTGGTATCCAAAACTATCTGGAGCATGATAGGTGGGAACAAGATGAAATATTGCTGCCTTGCTTCTCACCATTCCGTTGAGATGGACTCGCGTTCTTATTACCGTTATATCGCCATGCGGATTTGCTTTCTCTCTGCTATTTATCCTACTTAGATGGGTTCCTTCCTCTCTACCGTCCCACGGGCCATAGTGGATCCCTCCCGTTTTTATGGCATTAAAGTCTGCAAAAAGATCAAACTCTATCACGCTGTCTGGATCAGTTCCTTCCTCACATTTTTCAAATAGGATACTCATTCTTTTGTTCAATTGTGCCCCTGTCAAGTAGGAATTTTATGATTTATACCATTTTTAGTTCTTGATTTGAACAAATTGTGAGATTATTAGATGTTTTCTTAAGGTTAAGTGTATTTTAGATTTGAAATTTTAATTTGGGGCAAAATTTTCAAATTTTGGATGTGAGAAATAAAAGTGTACATAGAGTATCATTTACGACTGTGAGATCAAAAAATTTAGAATTTTTCTTTTAGTATAATATAATTTAATGACCAAAATATTATGATTTGTAAGGAATTATATATGCTTAATTTTAGATATGATAGTCACATGATTGTTTTGTTAGATTGTTCTTATTGAATCTATCCAAACCTTGGAGAAAAACATTTGGTTTTGTTATCAAGGACAGACTCTAAATCTACAAGAGTTTATCAAGTCACATCAATTACATCAGAATCTATATATACAATAACCTCTCTTACAAAATAAATCTAACACACATAAAATCAGCTTTTAACTCATAGAATATAGTATTATTGAATAATGACTCAATCACAACTTCATTATCCATGCATGATTTAGTTGTAGTTCCTTTGGGTCACTAACAATTTATGTCCTTCATGCAAACTTTAACGTTTTGTCAATATAGTTCATTTTCTTTGAATGCTTCCTGACACGCCACTTCTATTCCTCGTGTCCCTAAAACTTCTCATCCCTATGTCATTCCTCTATGACCCTAATGAGTCCACTTACTATTGTTGTTATCCACCATATGTAGTCATTCCTTTCTAAATTTGAACTCTTTGTCTCCTTTAAATTCCACCTCATCAACATATATTGGAACCATTGCTTCAAATTCAAAGCTCTATTCTTCAAAAATCGCATGTACCGGCATGTTTTTTTTTTCTACCCTTGACCCATTCAACAATATTTTTATTGTTCACAACCATTACTAGCTCCTAATCATATACTTCGAGTTCATCTAGTAAGAATTATAATGACAATTGCAAGCCTATCAATATTGTTTTTTCCTCTATCTTTTCAACAACCAACTCACCTATATGGCACCTCAAAATCCCATTTGGATATTTTAAATTACCATCCTTTACATATGTTTTGGATTTTGGTTTAAAAACAACGTAATTTCATTAAATCCGTTTTCTTTCTTTCATAATTTGTTCATTACTTCTATCTTCGTTTCTTTCTATTCTTTTAACCAGACATAAGTACCTTTATTTATTTCCATAATGCTGTCCAATGAACAATTTTAATTATTTTCAAAGATTCTCAAGTTTCTACAATTTCAAATAGTCCGAACAATTGATAAACCATATTTTTATGTCATTTAGTTACACGCAATTTATCCCTCCCTAACATAAGGCTAACCATCAAATCTTAGAAGAAAAATTGTATTGTACAAATAAATGATTTACCATTTCTAACTCACCACTATAGAGTATAGTATACATTGCCTCTCCTTGATTTATGATGTTCCTCCTCAATAGCTTGTCCTTCATGTTTAATCCATTCAAGATCAGGAATAATACAAGAAACTATATTCTTGGAGGCACAAAATCTTTTCACACATTGTCAAAAATATGAGTCATGGTTGGCAAATTGTATATTCTTGCTATTGTTGTGTTGGTGAAAGATTTTACGCTATATGTCATGTCCTCTCCAGGAGCCCACACCAAGCTATCCTTGTAACGCTATATATTTAAAAAAAAATTTAAATTTTATTTATTTATTTATTAGAAATGTCTGGGCTGTATTGAGATCACATTAATTTAAATGAATCTAGGTTCACACTAAATATATTGAATGTATTTATCAAACCTCAACACTAGCAAAAATACAAATGAACCTAAATTTATTGTAATAAACACTTAAACTATTTACCACAACACAATTACAGAAACTAATTTGAAAAACAAAAAAATCACTATTTAATAAAACATAACACAAATCAGAAATTAACCTTCATTTTCAATAAAGAAAAAAATATTATATGAGTAAAATATAAATGAATCAAAATTTATTTTACTAAACACCAAAACTTCTATCATAGTGCATCATATCCTCTTTAGGATCATTCATATCTTGTGCATGATAAAGGCTGGAGTGTAGCTTGACTGAATTATTGATCCACTATCTAAAAACATCAACTGCAAAAGAAGTAAATCATATATTAGCAAATGTACTAACATGCACAAACACATTTTTGCCTAATCAAAAGCAAATTAATGTTACCTCATTTAGAGTTGTCTTTTTTTTTTATGCATTTGTGAACTTTTTTTTTTCATATTTGATCCCAATCTATTCTTGGGACATTCTCTTGTTCTAACACATGGGAACTTTGAAGGTCGTTGACATCATTCAACGTAGCATTTTCATGAGATAATGAACATTTACCTTTACTTTTGCTTGATATTCTTACATCTCAGCCGTGACATATTATTATAACACCACTATTATGTAATAACACACTTGGACTGCAAATGAATCGAAAAATATTATTATAACAACATCATTGTGTAATAATAAATGAACCGAAAATTGTGTATTCTATAAATCCAGAAACTTTTGCATTCTATCCAAATTCATAAACAACATTGATTTAGCAAAGAAGAATGAAATTATATATTATCACTTTATTCAATTATATTAGATTCCATTCCATTCCATTCAATTTGCCTTGAAAGTCATCTCATTATTTGGGACAAATTGTTTATCGACGATAACACACCTAGACTGCAAATGAACAAAAATATTATTATAACAACACCATTGTGTAATAACAAATGAATCGAAAACGGTGCATTCTATAAATTCAAAAACTCCTGCATTCTATTCAAATTCAAATTCATAAACAACACTGATTTTAGCAAAGAAGAATGAAATTATTCATTATTACTTTATTCAATTGCATTAGATTCCATTCTATTCCATTCAATTTTTCTTGAAGGTCATCCCAACTTTTGGGACAAATTGTTTATCGACAACACACCTGGACTGCAAATAAATCAAATATTATTATAACAACGCCATTGTGTAATAACAAATAAACCAAAAATTGTGCATTTTATAGATTCAGAAACTCCTGCATTCTATCTAAATTCAAATTCATAAACAACACTAATTTTAGCAAAGAAGAATGAAATTATTCATTATCACTTTATTCAATTGCATTTGATTCCATTCCATTCAATTCAAAATTCTTGAAGAATGAAACTAGATAAAATTAAGAACGATTCAAATCTCGTCCACTTGATTCGATTTAGAAGAATAATCCAAATTACTCTCATTCAACTGATTTGAACTTGAAATATTCATTGTTTTGGAACACGCAAAACCTAAACGATTTTAATTACACTATTCGATTAAAAAAAACAAATGCAGATAGAAAATTTGAAAAGAATGAGAATAAAATTCGAGGAGAACATAAGGAAATCAAAGAAGAAAACAAAAATCCAAAGAGAAAGAAATAATAATCAGACAAAAACATAGAGGAAAAAAAAAGGTTCACATTGAAGAGAAATGAACAAAAAGAGATTTACATTAAAGTCTGTTATAAATATAGCATGATTCTAAATCACTTGATTAGACTTAATTGATAAAATCACTTAGATACAAAGCATTTCTATTTAAACTTTTAATCCTTAATGTTTAAACAAATTAATAAATTAAGCATTAAACCAACACAACTTAATACAAAATGCAATAATTCTTTTAAATTATTAGGACAATTTACTCATTTAAATTGTTTAGAGAAATACGTTACCAGATTACAACTTTTTAAATATCTAAACGCAAATGCAATTTTTGCAATTATATATAAACCGCACCACCCTCCCACGAATTAGGTTGTACGTAAACCGCTACACCCTTCGCAGTTTACGTTGAATGGTGTGTATACAAAAACCGCTACACCCTGTAGCGGTTCATAAAAAAATCGGTGCATGAAAAAACTGCGGCACCCTCTAGCGGTTTCTTCAAAAATGACATGAGTATAAAATTCGCTCGAGGCAATAGCGAATTATTTATTTGGAGAATTTTTAAAGTTTGGTAAAAAAAGAAAGCAATGAAAAGATAAAAAAAAAGAAGTTAGAGAGAGTTTGAGTTTCTTAGAGCAAAAAGACAAATCAAGATGTTTAATATTTCAATTCAATTAGGATTTTCGAAACTCTAAGATTAATTTTATGAAATTTGTTTCAACTCCAAATTTTAAATCATCAAAAAAGAAGAACTAATTTATTGTTTTTTTAGATATTTATTTCATTTTGTACGGGACTTTTATTTACATATGTATAAGGCTTTTTAAATTTTACATAGAATATTTAGTTTCTTGTGTTTAATTTTATATTGCAACTTGTGTAGTCCCTTTCTTACAGCCAAAACTCTTCAGGTTGAATATATAGCCTTTTATCTATGAAATGTTGAATTTAGTTATATAAATTGTTGCTTATTTATAGTTTATGAGCTCTATTTAAGAAAGGATAAAAAGACTATTTTAATTAATTTAAAAAACTAGGGAAATCATTTTGTGTTAACGTATTAATTTGGTGATCGAAGAAAAGACTATATATTTGATTTATACCAATTTTTTTATAAATCGCTACATGGTGCACAGTTTCTACATGTACACCATTTAACGTAAATCACGACAAGGTGGAGTGATTTGCGTGTAATATAATTCTTGGGAGGGTGTCCCGGTTTATATATAATTGTGAAAGTTATATTTTTTTTTTAACTAAAGATAAAGAGATTCGAACTCGTGACCTCTTATATGAGTATGAGAATATTATGCTATTTGAGTTATAACTGATTATGTGAGTATTGCGAAAGTTGTATTTACGTGTGAATATTTAAAAGAATTTTGTTAGGTAGATAATGATTTTTGTAAACAATATGAACAATGGATTCTAGAATTGACCTAATAAAATAAAAAAATATACTCCATCTCTAAGTTATCTCCTAAACCTTAACATTAGAATAACCATCTGCACACCTAGTGAATTGAACATCCAGTCATTATTAACTGTATATGAGTAAATCAAATAAAAAAATAATCATCCAATTAAAATAATTAACATAATTATCTGTATACCTATTAAATTGAACATTCAATATATTTATTATTTACATTGTTTAGAATTTTTATTATCTATCTATATTTTTTCTATTTAAAAAATTATAATCTGATAACATATTTTTTCAAATAATTTAAATGAGTAAATTTGCCCAAATTATTACTCTATCCTTTAAGTATCCCGGTTCTAGAGGGCTAGAAAATGGGCAGCGGTTGGTGTGCATATATTAATATTTAATAGTAATAAAATAACAACGAACCCCGTCTCCCTGAAAATATCATTTTGTCCCTTATCTAATGACCATCACTATCAGGAAAATTCCAAATAGTCTTTTACTTTTTGTTACATAATTGACTTATTAACATGCGGTAAAAGTCCATCGTACTACCTCATCAGTCATCACAGAAAATTGAAAATTGAAAATTGTAGTATTAATTAATGTAGTATCCATTATAGTACATAATATAATTTAATTGGTTTAATTTGACACGTGCAACCTCAACTTTGGACGCATTCATCAATTATTTGGTTTCTTCACAAGCAAGGTTTTGATTTCTTTTTTTTTTTTACTTGCAGTACCCACTACTGTTTATCATATTCGTCTATAACATGCATGATTTCCTTCTAGAAAATGTCTACGTACATTACATATGATCGCAGTGTAAAGTATTATGTTATAGTATCTAATTACTATTTTATTCGATATTCATTCTAGAATGAATCAAAGAGGACTTGAACTACATTCATATACGAATCTGTTTGGGAAATTAATGGTGGCTGCTGCCTGCTTGTGGAAAACTTTATTCTTCATCATTGCATATTTGCTTTACCCAAGGTCAACGTTGAATGTGAAAGATTAAAGAGAATCTTTACATACACAATAACAATATAATAATTAATAATCTAATTGTTAAATGCAAATTACATTAAATAAATGAAGAGTTTTTTAGTAACCAAAATAATAATAAAAAATTGATTCACAAATTGAAGGTTGGCATGTAAAATAATTAAATATAATAAAAATTATTTTAAGAATATATTTTTGTGAATTATATTAAAAATGAAAAAAGTTAAGTTATAAAAAAAATATAAATATATGAAAGAAAAATAAATAAATAAAAAAAGTTGTGAAGTTAATAAAAATAAATTTTTTTATTTAAATAAATTAAATAAATGTTTTATTTATTGAAATAAATAATTATAAAAATTATTACAAAAATATGTCTCTTAATTTTATCTCGTTTACAGTGTAAATAAGATACATTTATAATGATTTCGTTTATCGTATAAATGAGTATTTGTAAATATAAAAATATAATTTTTAAAAATAATAAAAAAATTAATAATTTAAATTAGACCAAACTCTTAAAATGGACGATTTCAAATAATAAGAAAAATAAACAATTTCAAATAATAGAAAAGATGGACAGTTTTAAAATAACAAAAAATATAAACGGTTTTAACTAACTAATTAATGGGCGACTGGATGCATGTAATTTGAAATTGCCTATTTAAAATCAACACATTATTTTCTTAAAAACCAACCCGCGTATGTTATTTGTTATTTTGAAACTGTCCCTATTATTTGAAACCACCTATTTTTTTCTATTATTTGAAAGGTTTCATTTTTAAGAGTTTGGTCTAATTTAAATTAGGGGTAAGTATGGTTTTGGTCCCTAACGTTTTGGTCCAAAATCGAAATCGTCCCTCTTGTAATTTTCGAATTAAAATCGTCATTAACGTTTTTTTTGTATTAAAATCGTCATTTTTAATAAAATTTTTAATTTAATTCCTAAACTATCCCTATTTTAATAAAAAAATAAAATTTAAAAAAAATTAAAAAAAAAACGTTTTGGGGGAGGGGGGCAAAGAAAACGCGTTGGGGGTGGGGGGAGAAAAGAAACGCGTTGGGGGTGGAGGGAAGAAAGGAAACGCCGCCGCCACCATCGCCGGTCCGCCCACGAACCGCCGCCGAAACCACGACCAGAGGAAGACGTCGCCGTTCATGCATACTCTTGCCACCGCGTTGGGGTGGGGGAAAGGAACCACCCAGCCGCCGCCACCATTCACCCTCTACATCTGCTTCTTTGTGCTTGAATTTGTTGATTTGGCTTTGTGTTGGATTTGTTGATTTGTTGGCTTTGTTGATTTGTTGCTTCTTTGTGCTTTCTGTTTCTGCTTCTTTCTGTTTCTATTTGTGGGGGTGCTGGGAAGGGAAGACAGGGAAGGGGGGGTGACGCGGGGGTGGGGGTGCTGGGAAGGGAAGACGGGGAGGGGGGCGGGGTGGGGGTGGGGGTGCGGGAAAGGGAAGACGGGGAGGGGGAGGGGGAGGGGGACAGCGGCGGCATTGGTGCTGGTGGTGCTGTTTATGGAGGTTGTGGCAGTGGTGTTGGTGTTGGTGTTGGTAGTGGTGGTGGTGGAGGAAGTAATTATGTTGGTAGTGGTGAGAGTATTTTTGTCCAAAAAAAAATAAAAAGGACGATTTTAATACGAAAAAAACCGTTAAGGACGATTTTAAATCCAAAATTATAAGAGAGACGATTTTGAGCACAAACTTTAGGGACCAAAATCGTATTTACCCCTTTAAATTATTAATATTTTTTATTATCTTTAAAAATTATAATTTTATTTTACAAATACACATATTTCGTTTACATTGTAAATGAAATAATTATGAATATATCTTGTTTACACTGTAAACGAGATAAATGTATTTTTTAAAATTTTATATATCTCATTTATATTGTAAACAGAATATATTCATAATTATCTGATTTACAATGTAAACAAGATAAGATTGAGAGACATATTTTTATAATAATTTTTATAATTATTTATTTCAATAAATAAAATATTTATTTAATTTATTTAAATAAAAAATCTCATTTTTATTAACTTCACAGTTTTTTAACTCCTTTTTTTTCCTTCGGTATATTTTTTTTATCCTTTATAACTTAGCTTTTTCTATTTTTAATGTAATTCACAACCACGTACTCCTAAAATGATTTTTATTATAATCAATTATTTTACATGTCAATTTTCAATTTTGTAAATTAATTTTTAGTCACCTTTAAATACTATTGTCTTAGTTAGCAGAGAACTCACCTAAATAAATATGCTAGGATTCAATTTAAATTTTTGATATGATATTATTATATCAAAAGTTCAAAACAGTTATTATTTTCTTTCTTTACAAGGATTATTGAAGCAAATTTTCTAGAAGTCACGTGGCTGCTAACTTTCAAATTAGTCTTCAAGTTGGTATTCACAATATAATGTTAACTATACTTATATATTATATCTAATTACGTATGTTTATATATTACGCAATTGAGATAAAAATACCTTATAAACTCTAGAAATTAAATCAATTATTACGTATGTTTATACATTTATATATGTTTTACATGTTTTTTAAATAGAGAAATGAACTATTAAAATTAAAAAACGATAATAATATGATGCACCTAATATAGTACATAGATGTGACGCCAGTATTGGCAGAAAAAGAAGTTGCCGCCACTTGAGAACAAGAATGGGGAATTAACATTAATGTGGCATGAAAGGGTGGAAATTATTAGCGGGATGTGGAGAATCATAACAACCATCTTCCAGAAGAGTTAGGGCTGGAAATGGTGTGGGGTGTATTGTGTTTGGCAACATTTAACTATTGGGTTTGTTTAATGGGTTTGGGGTTTAGATATTTTTAGTGGACTACTTAATTAAACAGAGCAAACCCGGCACAATATAAAGAAAAAAAGAGCTTATCAATCCCGCAACATTACCAACAACATTTCTACTAATTTCTGCCAACTCTTATTTATAATTGTATTCAATGAAAGTGTCTTTTTTAAATGTGTCTAATAAAAATATTTTTTTTATGATTGTGTTTAATAAAAGTATTTTTATAGATATATTTTTTTGAATGTGTCTCTTTATATATGTGTTTAAAATATAATAATTAATTATTATTAGTAATAAGTTGGCAGATAATATGTTAATACCCTATACTTTTCCATTTAATATATATGCAGTATTTTTAGAACAATATACTGTTATAATTATGTCTTATTTTATGGTAACCTATAAAACTATGAATTTGGAATTAGTTTTATATTTTTTTTAAAACTTATGAATTCTATTTGTGTATAAGTGTTATGCTAAATTTTTTTTAAAATGAGAAAGTATGATTGTGACTTGTGAGGGAATAGACCATGTTAGAATCGGACAAGAAGAAGCTTGAGCTCAAATTTTAAAATGTATAGAGTCAATAAACAATATAATGCAGCATATCTGGTTTGAGCTTTAATATTGTTGCACAACATGGCTATAAATGAACAAAATTTGATGCAGCTTATTGATAATCAAAAATAATAAAAATTCCGGAAATCCCTCAACTCCAGAGAATGGAAGAGGACAAAATATATATATTTTTTTATTTAAGAAGGTTAAGCGTAATGTAATACAATGAAGCATTATTGCGTGATAATCTAGTATATGTAATTATGTATATGCCAGGAAATGGGCTATTATTAATTATTAAAATATAACAGACAGAAAATTATTAATAAATTATTTGAAGGCATGCACAATATATTTATTCTAATATTTTCTTAATTAATCCACGTAAACATTCAAGAACGGACAATAAATTAATAACGATATCATACAGGAGGAGAAGTAAGGATTTAGTAAAAGATGTTGTTTGCAATTTTAATACACATAAAACTTTAATAAATTACATTAAACTTACATTTTATATTCAGACAGTTTACCTTCAATATTTTTTAAAAATACTTGTTAACAACATAAAAAAAAATAAAATAAAAATTTAGTGCAGTATATTTAAAGGTGCCCCATGGATCGAACAACCTCTAATGTCTTGTAGTGGCCAAATAATAATAATAATAATAACCTAGAAACGGCATAACCATCTATGATCCATATGGTATGCAATTTGCTACTGCTAGTAGTTTTGCATTTGTGTGTGACACACGTATGTAATGTAAGAGGACACCTATAATTTAATATCCCACCGCTATTGATTGGGACCTCCATTTGGCCCCCAAAATAGTGGTGTCATTTATTTCACACACCTTACCTGTCCCTAAATCACCACACGCGCACGCAAACACATATTGTAAAACGTAATTTTCGTAATCATGCACTTTAAGTGGAATCAATACTAACAAAGTTGGAAAATTCCAGATGATTGCAATTAGCTCCCTCTCTGGTACGGTTTGGAATTATGTTCACATCAGAAAATGTTAAAACAAAGTGCCATTTATTATTCTAACCCGTACATACATTATTTATACGGTTTTGCTAACAATGGTTGATGGTTTATTGGTTGTTAGTTAAACCCAATTTATGTTTATAATATAGCTATATTTTCTTTGAAGTCTTAATCACATAGGGTGTGTTTGGCAAACACGTTAGAGAGGAGAGAAGTCCGTTTGAACTTCTTGAAAGTTTCACTTTGATGTTTAGTAATTTTTATGTTTCTGAACGCAGAATTGATTCTGCCTCTGAACCCACGTTTAGAAAAAGCTAAAATTTGTAATTTCTGCGTTTCACATTTCACGTTTCACTTTTAGAAGAAGCTAAAATATTTCTTTTTTACTAACCCTACACTTCATTTTCTTCTATAAGAATGATACCAATAACTATTATTTTCACAGTCATTTTTTGTAGTTCTTCCTACTTCTTTATAGTTTTTTAGTTTCATTTTTTTCATCAAAATGGTTCAGATTTATTTCAGTTACTAACAAATTGAATATTTTAATTTTTTATTATTTTTAGTACTCATTTTCATATTTTAATTTTTATGATTTTTATTGTATTTTTTATTTATATTTTTTAATTATATTTTTATTTATATGATAAATATTTTTATATTATTTGTGTAAGTCTTCTGAATTCTCATGTTATGTTTTTATATGGATTTTTTATCATTTACTATATTATTTTTTTTATATGTATATTTTTTATGAAATCTTTTTTTTTGACTTTGTTTGTATGATTTTTTATTTATTTTATTGTATTTCTTTTATTCATATAACAAATATTGTTGACTTTTTTTTATTTTTTATAGTGTTCTAATTTTTCAGGTATTTTATTAATTTTTATTATTTTTTTCATATGAATTCTTTTTTTTCTATCCTTTACCGCATTATATTTATGTTGTGTATGAATTTTTTTTTATTTTTATTTGATTTTATTCGTATGAATTTTATTTACGTTTTATGGTATTTTTTTGTTCATATGATATATGTTGTTGGTTTTATAGAATTTTTATTATTTCTTATCTGTATGATTTTTTTCTATTCTTTGATGTACTCTATTTTTGTTTTGTATTAATTTTTTTATTTTTTATTCTGACTTTATAAAATTTGTAATTGTAATTATTATATACTACGTTTATTATCAAAATTTTGACTAATATAAATTATGATCCTATAAAAAAAGGACAAAAAAATAAAAATTAATTATAAATAACAATACAGTCATAAATAATAAAAATTTATAGTCTAAAATAATACTAAATTAAAGAACACTGACGATACTAAAAAAAATTATAGAATATTTTCTTTTTGTGTGACATTATAAAATTTATAGTACTCTCTCTTATATTTTTATTTTTTATTGTATTTATTTTATTTATATGATAAATATTTTTATATTATTTTTTATAGTATTCTGATTTTGCAGGTATATAAAATTGATGTCTCTTTTAGTAATTTTTCATCTAAAAGTGATTTTGAGTAGTATAATCCAAACAACATTTATTTTACTATAATCAATTTTGATATAAAGATTACCAAATATAAATCACGTTAACCCAAACTAACTTATCATCAAAATCAATTTTACAAAATCAATTTTATGCAAACTCCAATTTGCAAACTGTAATCCAAACACACACATAACAAAGTAGCAAACTGACTTATATAGAAGTTACGTTCAAATTAGTTGTCTTGTTGAAACCATATGTAAAGCTAAAGTTTCAAACTTTAATTTTTTTACATCACGATTATTATAAATAATTTTTTTTTATAAAAGTTGTTTTTCTTTTCTCTCATATTAAATATGAATGTTTTTTTAAAAACTCAAATCACTTGGCATCAAAATGCATCAATTTATTAGTGTATCTAATGTAATTAATGTACATAGAGATTGCCTGTAACATAATGTGTAATTATTATCAGAATACATTTTATGCTAAAAATCAATAACACTTATATAAAATATATAGTAAAAATAAAAAGTTAATTATTTTTTATATATAGCATTTTTTATAAATTAAAATATTTTTTGTGAGAATAATAAAAAGAATAATAAAATTTGATATTTATGACATATCAATATATTAGAATAAATATTAAAAAAAAGTATTATTTACACACCAAAAATTAATACTAAATCAATCATTATATAATTATGTATAAATATATGTAATTTAATTTATTTTTAATATATATATATTTTATATTAATAATTAATTTTAGTATATATTTAATATAATTGTAAAAAATATATTCTAAATTATAAAATTTTTTTTTAATAATTATGAGATGAGATATTTAAAAAAATAATGATTTCTTAAACAGGAGCGTATTTATTGTGGAATGGATTTTTTCAATTGTTAAAAAAATTAAAAGTGTAAAGCGTAGTCTCTAGTCTTTTACTACTTTCTCTCATATTTGTTGTTGATCCTATTTATAAAATTAATGATGAAAAATTACACTTTACCTCCTCAATTATTAAAAAAAATTAAGAGGATTCTTTTAAAAAATTTTTGTTTTAATAATTATGAGATGAGATATTTAAAAAAAATAATGATTTCTTAAAAAGAGAGCGCATCCATTTCCCATCCATTGTTGTAGCTACAAACTACAATATTTTAGTGCTGTGTCTTTAGTCTTTAGTCTTTACCTTCTATCTGAAGTTCTTGATCTTCCTCTTCCTCCAATATAAATATGCACCAACTGATTCCTCATTCCTTAGGAAACCCCACAGCGAAAAGGAACACAATTAATTCTCTTTTATCTTGTATTAAAATTTAAGAGAAAAACCGAGAGAAACTGAGGAATTTATAGAAATGCGGAAACAAGAAGAAGAAATCGAGGAGTACTCTCTTGTGTGCCCAAGCTTCAGCACTTACTCTTCTCACAAACTCGCACACATAGCTGATCAAGTTACACGAGAGCACTACTCTCCTCCTCAAAACGACACCGATCTTTTCCCAAACGACAACCACCAAGACCATCTCCAAAACGACGACACCAATTTCGAGTTCATAGCGTTTCGAAAGGCCGCTGACGGCGTTTTCTTTGATCGCTTCAACGGTCCTGTTTTCCCGGTCTTCAACCAAGATCTCGCTGGAACTCCGCCGGAATGCGGCGGAGGAGCTAACGGCGACGAAGACGGCGAAGGTGATAGGAATTCTGGCGCGGAAGATATTCGATTTTCGATGGAGGAGTTGTTGATAGGCGAAGAGGCGGAGAATCGCCGGAGCAACCGCGATCCTCCGTCGTCGTTGTCTTCGTCGGAGGTGGACGACGATCTGGACGGAATTCCACCGGGAACGTACTGCGTGTGGACTCCGAATCCGGTACAGGCATCGCCGAGCAGATGCAAGAAGAGCAATTCGACAGGATCTTCGTCGTCGTCGTCGTCGCCGGCTAAGAGGTGGAAGATTCTAGATTTTCTCCGGCGGAGCAAAAGCGACGGAAAGAACACATTGGTTTTCTTGACGCCGTCGGCATCGCCGTCATTCTCTTCGTCAGGGTTTGGTTCGTCCAAGAAGGAGCAAAAGGAGAAGAAAGAAAAGAAGAAGAAAGTAGAGAAGAAAGAAGCCAATGTGAAACCGAAAGAGGAGTGCAGCGGTGGAAGTCGCAACAATGAGAGCGGCGGCGGCGGAGTCGCCGGGAAAAGGTCGCCGGCGGCAGTGTCGGCACATGAGGCGTTGTATGTGAGGAACAGAGAGATGAGGAGAGTGGATAAGAGGAGGTCATATTTGCCGTACAGGCAAGACTTGGTTGGGTTCTGTGCTACTCTCAACGGCATGGGAAGGACCTTCCCTTCATTTTGAGTGTTGTTCCATTTTTTTTCCTTTTTTTATAATGGGATTAATATTATTAAACATTATAATCCCAATTATTTGAAAAAGTTTGGACAAGACCTGATTTATCAGTAAATTTAAAGAAATTAAGTGTACAAAATTTTATCTCTCTCTCTTGTATATTTTGATGGTCGTTAACGAGGAATTTAAAAAATTTAAATAATGAGGACAAAAATAGTTTAAAAAGTGTTCTGTCTATTGGCTATAATTCCATTTAGGTAAAATTATAAATTGAAATTTAATTAAAACTAAATATACACGTGCTATACCAGGACGAGTACGTAGAGAGTACGTGTTTTACTCTCCTAACGGACTTATCCCATAAAATCAAGTAACTACGTGCCAACTCAAATGTAGTCATAATTTAGGGTTTTATTATGGTTTAGGTGATTCTAGAATTTTAGATTTTTTAAGGTTTCTTAGTTTAATTTTTCTCTAGTTTTATGTTTTAATATTATTCTAGTGTAGTTTTCTTTAAATTTTCTTATTCTACTATTTTAATTTGCCTAGTTTCTCTTGTTAATTTCTCTATTTTGTTACTTTTTAGTTTATAAATAATTGTTGAATTCTAATTTTTCTTTAATGCAATTTGATGTTTTCATATTTATTGATGCTTAAGTGAGTTGATACTATTACTTTCTTGTTTTGATTAGTTGTAGATTTTATTAATTCATGCAATTTATGATACTTTGTTTATATGCCTTCCAAGTGTTTGATGAAATGTCGTCTTTAATTATAGAGTAGATTTTTCTTTTTGACTTGGGATTGAGAACTTAGGTGACCTCGAGTCATTGATTGGTGATTTATGATGTTAGTTGATTTTGTTTCCACTAACGTTATCCTTTCACTAAGTCTAATTAGTGAGTTGGTTAGAATTTGTTGATTAAGATCAATTATGCCTATTTGACTTTTTCCTGATGTTTAGGGGTTGACTAAGTGAGATTAACTCTTCATAATCACCATGTTTGTGGTCAATGACAAGGATAGTGATCTTTGACTCTCAACCCTTGTCAAGATCCTTTTAGCATTTGAATTTCCGTTCTTTTACTAGTTAATTGATTTATTACTTTTAGTTTAATTTCTTTTGTCGTTTAAATATTGCTTTGCTTCTTTTAATTTCGTGTAATTTAAATTTCCGTTTATTGCTACCAAACCCCATTTTCCATAAAACAATAAATTAACATCTGCCAACAATAAATGAACAACAGACACTTTTAGCAATTCACTAATAAGGAAACATGAAACACTTTCAGCCATTCAAACCTACATCCCTAAATTCACTCAACTAGAGTCAATAATCAGACACATTCAGCAATTCAATAATCAGAAAACATGAAACACTTTCAACCATTCAAACCTACAACCCTAAATTCATTAAACTAGAATCAATAATCATATACTTTTTGCAATTCAATAATCAGGAAACATGAAACACTTTCAGCCATTCAAACTTACAGCCATAAATCCACTAAATTAGAATCAATAATTTGACACTTTCAGTAATTCAATAATAAGAAAATATAGAAGACTTAAAATGATACTTACCTCGTGTCACCGTCAGGTCAAATCGTTAACCGTATGATGGGAGGTGGTAGAAAGGCATAAGCTGCCTTATTTCCATGAGAGGACTCCAGGGCCGCGGCTTCCATCACTGTAGGCAGCATCGCTGTGGCAGCGGGCTGCTGAGTGGTTAGAGGCGGCATCGTCGCCGTAGACTGAGAGACGTAGTTGGGGTTAGGGGCCATGATGAACGGCTGGTTTGCTGAACCCGCAACATGTGACGTCACGGGAGTAGTCAGAGTAGAGAGAGAGGATCCAGAATTTCCAGGGGTATCGAAAGAAACCCTCCTTCTACCACGACCACGACTACGACCACGACCAACAACCTGATCTGCAACACCTCTACCATCGTCATGTCTGCAAAGAGCAAAACCAGTCAGAACACAGTGAATCAACAAAATTCAGACAATTTCAAACAACTCCAACAATAATATTTAGCAATTCAGTTCAATAATTGAAACACTTTTCAAAGTTTAAATTCCACTCAATTGGTGTGCCTAAGATGATTTCAAAATATTTGCGAGTTAAAAATAAGAAAATAATAAACAAGAAGCTCAATAATGTACATAACACATATACTCAAAATAATATTTCTTCCTAAAATGTTACATTTTCAAAATAAGAAAAATTTCATTGGATAATTGGAATAATGTCAATTTTTTCTTTACATTATGAATTCATATAAAACCAGTTCAACAATCAACAAAACCTCAGCATATTCATAATCATCAAAACCAATGCATATTCGTATTTATAAACAAATTCATAAACCAATTCAATATTTCAACCACTGCCGTCTGCCATATTCTAATCAGCATCATAAACCAATCAACAATAAAATTAACAGCAATAACATCAATGAATCAACTACTTAAAATTAATATAGCATATAAAATATTAGAATAACTTAAAAAAAAATTAAAATGGTTACCTGTTATTGCAAGGCAGAGGAGAGGCAGAGGCAGGTTCAGCGACATGCGAGCAAGAAGCAAAGTCGAGTGGAGACGTAAGGAGAGAGAGAGAGGCGAAGCTCGGCAGTGGCAGTCGTAGGTTTGTAGTGCGGCACGAAGATTTCGAGAAGAGAGAAGGTGAACGATGAAGTGGCAAGGAGGGAAGAGGGAGAAGAAGAAGAAGAGAGGGGTGTCGGCAGTGGGTGGGTTGACGACGACGGAAAGGGGGCTGTGATGGTGGTGGCGTCGGCGATGGCAGATGGTGGTGTTAGGGAGAGGGGAGGAAATAGTGGTTGAGTGAGAGAGAGAGTGAATCTCGAATGAGGGGAAAGAGGGTTCGCGATTTGAATTTACGCCTTGTTACCATCGGATTTCTCTTACAGTAAACTATTGCGGGTCACCAAAACGTAGCGTTTCATTAATTAGGTCTACCGTCAAATTTTTTCGACGGTAAAGGATGCGCCAATTTAATTTTTTTCCCTCCAAATATTATTGGCGGATTTGCCGTCGGAACAAAATCTACTGGTAATTACTTAACCTTCCAAATTCAACGCCGTTACCGCTGGTAAATCTGCCGCTACTCTACAATGCTAAATCGGACGGTAAATCCAACGGTACTCAACGTTTTTCTTGTAGTGATTCCATATGGTTGCACTAGTTTGTGTGGATTCTACAGCCACAAAAATACAAAAATAATCCACCCAACCATCCCTAGTAGGGATGTCAACAGGGCAGGGCGGGGGCGGAGAATGCCTCCTTGCTCCCATCCTCGCCCTTAAATTTGTTCGCCGTCCCTGTCACCGTTCCTGCTGTAGGGGAGTATTGCTTCCCATTTCCATTTTTCACAGGGTCCCATTCCCTATGGGAACCCTATTCCCCATCTCTTTGTCTGACTAATTATTAATTTCCATAGGAATAGAGCTGAAAGTATCCATCCTATACAAAGACAGTGACTTCTTTCAAAATGATGCAGTGGGAGATACTACGGCAAGTCAGAGCACAGAGTAGTGGACGAGGTGCAGAATGTGGCAGCAGAGAGGAGAATGGACTCGACGATAGAGTTGTGTAAAGGAACGCCACGATTATAGAGAACGACGCGTTGATGGTCTCTCTCTCTCTCTCTCTCTCTCTCTCTCTCTCTCTCTCTCTCTCTCTCTCTCTCTCTCTCTCTCTCTCTCTCTCTCTCTCTCTCTCTCTCTCTCTATATATATATATATATATATATATATATATATATATCGCATGTGAAATGACTACAAACATATATAAGAAATAAACTATTAAGGACAATTAAGTAAATTTATGAATTTCGGGGATTAGCGAGGACAGGGCGGGGATCCCCGCGCTTGCTTCGGGAGAATTTTGCTCCCCGTCCCATCCCCGCAGGGAAACCTCCCCACAGTCGATCTCCATTTGAGACAGTCCTCGCAAGAATTCCCGCATCTTGGGGAGTTTTGCCACCCCTAATCCCTAGAGCAGCAACAACCTTAAGTTTTCATTCAATATCCCTCAATCTTGCTTTCAAACTTGTAATTTTTCTCCTAATCCTTGTAATTTTAGTATCTTGCTGTGATCCTGCAGACTTCGGGTCTGCCCAAGAAAAAAAAATCACATCCATTCTAAACCGTCGATAACCCAATACCATAACAAGAAAACTCATATCCCCAAACTCTAATTCACAAGAGAAAACACGAACATATCTCATAATAGACGCAACCCCAAAATCATCGACTTGAGTTCTCTTTTGTTGAGGAAGCTTGCAAAACGGGCCTCTCTCCATGTTCACATAAGAACTTGAACGAAATCGAGAAGATCTTGAACTTTGAGACACCATGAGAGCAGCGTTGTTAAATCCTACCTCTTCTTCTCTCATTTTAGTATTCGAAGATGATGTTATTATCTTCTTTCCACAAGCCTTCTTTACTTATTATTATTATTATTATTATTATTATTATTATTATTATTATTATTATTTGCTAAAAAATCAATAAGTTACATTAACAACCACAAGGATATAATTGTTAGAATGATAATTTTAAAATCATATTGGACCTTGAGAACGAATTCGAATGAAAAAAAAAAAGTTGGAGATGAATTCGATTTTCAAGTTAAACCTTAGAAACTAAAATTATATTTAACCTTTAAAATAATAAATTATACCTTCTAATATTTTTCTTTTTTAATATGGTTTTATACCAAGTAAACAAAATCTAACGAAAACTTTAAGAGTATGAAGTGCCAATAATTTAAGGTGCCAACTTCTATACATAGTAAAACTATACAGAAAATACAGCAAAATTAATAATAAGTAATGTTATGTGAGTCTCATTATTTTTTTAAATAAAATATTATTTTATCATCAAATATACCATCATGCTATATATTTCCTTTTCTTTTTTTTACAAAAGAATTCAACATAACAAGGTGAAACAACTAAAAATATATAAAGAACCAAACAAACAAAGAAACAAATGAATGCTCAATCTGCGTAGTATGCTATGTATATATTTTCTAAGTATGTATGTGAGTATTGTCCATATATAGAATACTTTAGATTAAAACTCCAAACATGTGAAAATATTAAAATAATACACTTCATATTTAAATTAAATTAAATTGTTAATATAAACATGTGCTATGCATGCATTATGGATCTGTTAACCGCAAACAATTCATTAATTCAAGTAGTGACATAGACATGCCGAGAAAACAATGTCGACATAATTTCTTCATTGTGTACACTGAATGTTGACATCAAAATCAAATAGCCCTATCATAGTCGTAATTTGTATGTAATATATATAGCATCATATTGGTCATTATTATTGCTCATGAGAAAACCAACCCTAAATTTTATTCTCTCTTCTTTGGATTTTGCTTCCAAGTTCCTAGCAGCTACTGCATTACTATTACTGCCGTTTCCCTTAGTTTCTCACAAAGGAATTTGTTGAAAAATTTGGAGGAGAATCAATAATGTTATTTCTACATTTCATTTTCTATACTCATTCTCTGCACCTTCCTTTTATGTATGATAAAGGAAAAAATATAAATTTTTCTATTATTTTGTCATAAAAGTGAGGTGTAGAGTAAAAATGTAGAAAATGAACGGTATAAATAACATTGATGTTGAGAATGTATATTTGGTCTTTTTATCACAAATATCATAAGTTATGATTACCACAAATTAAAGCCAACTATTGGGTTTGAAAAATTATATATAGGCTTCTCTCCAAGAATTTGGGGTAAGTATGTATATGTTCTTCTTTAGTTCTTTCAATCTCTCTAGAATTTTTTTCTTTATGAACTTTCTCATGGTTATTTATAGGCAAATTCACAGGCATCACTATATAACCCCGTTTTGAGCACCTGTTTTTCTTTAGGTAATGAGTCTGTTATTGGGAACTGTATGCTCACATCTTGATTATAAAGAAAATTTCTCCATTACAACTATATTTTATTTCTTTATTTATTTGATAAGATAAATTGGACAACTCCCAATTATACACATCACAAATTTACACACACTGATTAAAGATTCTTTCCACTGTTTGTAACTTGGAAAAATGGGCCGTGAGCTGCGGATATGGGTCTTGTTTGTGTGGAGGTATTTGATATGTAAGCCCACTAGAATGGTAAAGTTTCATCAGACCTAAAAAAATAAAAGGATGTCATTGTTGACCCAAAAAGTTCAGAAGAGTTAACTGTTTTTAGTTTTTCTTTGTGTTTTAGGCCTCTAACCCTTTTGTTAACAAAAAAAAAAAAGGCTAACTTAACTTAATTGAATGATTAATTTACAAATTGGCTTAAATAAGTGTTTAATATTCGAATTTTATTTTATACATGTAAAATAATTTATTGGTCAATGACAAATTTTTAAATAAAATTTTGATTCACGAAAAATTAACTCTTAGTTTATTGAGTCAGAAGATACCGTTTGAAACCCAAAAAAAATTGTCACAAAAAAGAACATGTGAACCACTGGCTCAACCATTGTAGGTGAACTAATTAAAGAACTCTACTATGATGTTGAGAACCACAAATTGAAAGATTGAAGGATAGGGTTTTATCCTTGTAGTCCATCGCTTATGAGGTCCGTCACATGTGAACCACTGGTTCAATCTATGGATATAGAAAGGGTTATAAAAATACATGAATAATTATTTTTCAATTTGTTTTCTTTTATTGAATGTTAAAACTGCATGTGACCATACACATAACTTTCCTTTTTCAATCTTGGCACTCGATGTTGAAGGTTATTACTTTTTTTTTTTGGGAGGTTTTTCTACCAAGCCACAAAGTTTAAGTGATATGAGAGTGTGTGGATCTTATCAACTAACTTAAAGAAAAATGGAAAAATTAAACCTCCAATAATGTTCCTAGCAGCTGCATGGTCTCACCAATCATATTGAAGTTCACATATGGCACAGAAGAGGAAAATGTAGACTGTAGAGTGATCTAATCTTTGGCTAGAATATATGTCACTATTTCACACTATTATATATTGTAGATAGGCTTAATATCATTTTCAGATAAATATACTCTTGTGTGAGTACCTTTTGTTTATTCTATCTAGCTTCCAAAGCATATGTGGAAGATAGTGTATTAAAATATGTACTTCCATTTTTTTTATAATTAATTTCAACATACTATATGGATTTATGTGCAAATGAATGTAACGAATCCTCCTAAGTTGTGGCAAAAATAGCGAATAGAGATGCATCTAAATGTAGAGCAATAATATTATTGCAATAAAATGTTTTGTCCCTTAGCTTTTCAGATGGGGTATAAGTGGTTATAGTTTTCACCTACGTGGCAAACCGGCATTGCTTGCATGTCATGACACGCACAAATTTTATTTTAAGAAAAAAAAAAAAAGAAAATGGGACAAAACGTACCCTACACCTATTAATGATTACTTAATTTCTAAATCCATTGGAATACTCGTTGCCACAATTTCTATTCTTATAATAATTAACGTACGAAAAATCTCATAGATAATATCTATATACACAATGCAATGTCCATTCATAACACCCTCTTAGGCACTCAAAAAAGGTGAATTATTCTAATGCCACTCATAATACAATATGTAGAAATTAACTTTTAAAAAGAATTCCTAATTATATGTGTGTGTGAGTAGTAGACAAGAGAATAGATATATGTACGTTCATTAATTAATATGAATATGGTGGTGGTGGTGGTGGAAAATGAAAAAAAAAAAAATAGAAGGGTTATGTATGTATATATGTGACAAGAAAAAGGTGATCCAAAGTGACATAGGGTTATGGTCATTCTTTGGTAGTTAATCTCCAACATTCAAACCTCATCTACAAGGATAGGATTGAAGCTCTCATTTGTTTGGCTTTCACTTTCATTATCTACCTCTTATTTCACCAATATAAGGGAGGGTGCATGGAATCACGTATAGGCCACGTTCATGACCATATAGTATAATAGTACTAGTCAATAATCAATAATACTATATAGCTACAAAATTTGAGTAATAACATTGCAAACCAATGTCGACCTCCTCCGTTAACGGTTGGTGTCTCTCTTCCATCTCTCCAGCTGCCAACACCTCCGTAAGGAGAGCCGCATTGCGCCCTTCCGTTTGCGCCGCCCTTAGCACCCCTTCGTCGTCCTCCTCCTCCTCCTCTTTTCCTCCTCTCATCCAAGACAGGCCTGTTATTGCTCAACCCATCATCACCCCGACTTTGCCCTTGGTATATATGTGCAACAAATGATGCACCTTTATTTTTTCTATCTTATCAATGAAAATTGTGTTTTTGTTGTTTAGTTTCTTACTTTCTCTCTCTTAATTGGTTTATAAAAAAATAATTACATTTTCGGATTATCAAATTTTTAAAAAATAGTCATTATTTTACAATGAAAGAAATTATTTCTTCTTTTAAATTTCAGTAAAAACCTACAATTCTATTTGTAATTTTGGCTTATAATGTTAGTGTGTCATGGGCTATTTCGACAACGTTCATTCAACGTTGATGCACTAAAAGTGTATTATTTATTCAAAAATATTATTTATATACTAAAATTAGTCACTAAAAACCTAAAATCAATCATCAATGTATTTATGTATAAATACATGTGTAGTTTAATTTATTTTCAATGTATTTTATATTAGTGGCTAACTTTGATGACTGATTTTAATGTATACGTAACATAACTCTTATTATTATTATTATTATTATTATTATTATTATTATTATTATTATTATTATTATTATTATTATTATTATTATTATTGTTATAGAGATCTAGACTCTAGTCATATGTTGACATACATACGTTACAAAATACAATTTATAATGACATATATAGTGAAAACTACGTATTCTCTTACTTATATATAAAATAAAAAGACCAATTCTTTTCCTTGGTCATTCCCCATATTGTCTACAAAATAATATCATTTGTTTTTGCGCCTTTGACTTTATTAGTTGCCAATCCTAGTTATTAATTGTCAAATGCTTTTTACTTTAGTCACCAAAAAAAAAATGCTTTTTACTTTGGTCCTAATAATTAACTACCTTACAAATCATATGCATGCATGACACGATCATATATAAAATTCAAAAATATTATTTATATATTAAAATTAGCCATTAAAATTAATTATTATGTATTTGTGTATAAATATATGTATTGTTTAATTTATTTTTAATATATATTATGTATTTTAACATATATTTTATACTAATAACTGATTTTAATAGTTGAATTTAGTATATACATAAATATTCGATATAAAATTAATAAATAGCATACTAAGCATACTACAAAATTTGATCTCTCTTTGAGCTTAGGATATATAATAGGTGAATTTGGTTGCTACATGGAAGATAAACATTCGATCAAGTTTCTAAAGTTAAGAATTCTCACATGGATCAACATTTTATTTTTTCTTTAGAGACCTACCACACCACATTGGTAGCTTAGTTAGGTTTGAGTGACAGGTGTGTGGCATGAACATGTTCATACACTAGTATGTATCACCAATCAGCACCACACAATTAACCAATTTTTCATATCAAAATTTTAAATTCTATATAATGTAAATTTTGCTCTGTATGGTGGAGCCACCATAGTTATAACTTATAAGAGTGTGTTAGTTATTTGTTGGAGGATTCTAAGGCGAATTATATAGCAAATCCAAACTAATCATAGAAAAAGAAAAGGTTCATTTCATCATAAATCAGTTTTGCAATATTTATTACTAATTTTTTATTTTTTTCATATATTTTCACCATCACATATGACAAGGTCATATCAATTTCAATATATATTTTTCAGATTTTAACAATATTTATTTACATAACCAAATTTAATGCTACTAACTTAGCATCAAGCTATTAACCTAATAAGGCAAAAACTTCATAAATTATTAGTTTCATATCTCTTTAAACTTGAACATAAAAATTCATCCACAATCTTTAATTTAACTCATTATTTTTATTATTGATTCAAAGGTTGACACATATTTCTTTATTTGTGATTTATGAAGAGAGAGGAGATGGGAAAGGAGTACGAGGAGGCTATTGAAGAACTTCAGAGACTCTTGAGGTAATAAATTAAATCTCAAATACACAATTAAGAACAATGCAAAATTCCAGAACAGTATTATTATACCTTCATCATGATTGAATATTAATTAATTAATTAAAAAAATAAAAAATAAAAATGGTGACAGGGAGAAGGGTGAGCTGAGGGCTACAGCAGCTGAGAAAGTTGAACAGATAACAGCTTCATTGGGAACATCATCTTCCGGTGGAATCGCTGCATCTGATGCAGCCTCTGAGAGGATCAAAGCTGGCTTCATTCACTTCAAGAAAGAGAAATATGAGTTAGTAACTTAATTCATTAAACATTTATTTTCTTTATTCTTTTCTTTTATTTCTTATACCTTAAGTTTTTCATTTTCTCTATTGTTCCACAGCAAGAACCCTGCTTTGTATGGTGAACTTGCCAAAGGACAAGCCCCCAAGGTATTTTTCTTTTCTTTTATTCATCAATTTCATGTCAAAAAATTGTTGCTATAATATTTTAGGTAAGTACTTAACAGAAACAAACTAATAATAAAAACTAAAATAGATAACTTTTAAATTTTACTTGTCCAAAATCGAAAAAGAATAACAATGTCAAATTAGATTAGGATCCTTTTTAGATAATGATTAATAAATTTAATTTTTCTTTTGGACGAAGGGCTAATAACTTTGTGGTGGTTCGGTTTTGTTTTTGCAGTTCATGGTGTTTGCTTGCTCTGATTCAAGAGTGTGTCCATCTCATGTGTTAGATTTCCAGCCCGGTGAGGCCTTTGTGGTCAGAAATGTTGCTAACATTGTCCCACCATATGACCAGGTCCGTTTTAAATTACATTTGTGATTTTCATTATTTTATACTCAAATGGATGGTTAATTTTAATGGTGTTACTCTTCTTTGTACCAGACAAAATACGCTGGAGCTGGTTCTGCTATTGAGTATGCAGTTCTGCATCTCAAGGTAATGAAATGATATTGATTTAATTAATAGTGATTATTATAGGAAGAGTCAAATCTAATTAGCATAACCAAGTTATTTTTTTACAAAGGTTTCCGAAATTGTGGTCATTGGACACAGTGCTTGTGGTGGTATTAAGGGACTCTTGTCTTTCCCATACGATGGAGCCTATTCAACGTAAGTTATTTTTTGCATTACACTACATTTATGTTTATGTTCTCATCTATTATAACGATGAAAGCAAAAAAAAAAAAATCAATTTTAACAGTTTTTAGTACAATAAACTACCCAGTGTTGCAATTTTAATCATTTTAGCTGGCCAACTTGCATTTTTATTAGAATGTATAAAGAAAAGGACTAACTAGTCTTCATTCAAATTATTGTTCACTTTTGATTCATAAGGAATTTTACATTCTATATCATTTTTTTATTTATATTTTCTCTTTAACCTGTGCAGTGATTTTATTGAGGAGTGGGTCAAAATTGGCTTACCCGCCAAGACTAAGGTTAAGGCACAACATGGTGATGCACCTTTTGCAGAGCAGTGTTTTCACTGTGAGAAGGTATAGACAATAAAGAATTACAAGAAAAAAAAAAAAACATACTGAAAAATTTTGATACATTGATAATATAAAAAATTTTACAAAATCATCTAATTAAATTCATATATTTAGATGACATTTTAAATACTGAATTTGAAAATTAGTTAGTTTTGTACTGACACAACGCAATAATGCATAAAAATTAAATTTTGTATTAAAAAAGGAGGTCAGTTATTTATATGGCAGTAATATTAGAAAAACAAAACAAAAAGTTATTTTATAATATTTATTAATTGTTATAAAAATTAATAATTAATAAATACTAAATAAAATAAGTTCTAATTGTTTTGGACTATTTTTGTTTTGTTAATAAATATTTCTATTTATAATTTTATATGGAAATGGTGTGGCTGTGAGGTGATGGTAAGACTGAAATTAGGAATATTGAATTGAAAATGCAGGAAGCAGTGAATGTTTCACTTGGGAACCTTCTAACATACCCATTTGTGAGAGATGGATTGGTGAACAAGACACTGGCACTGAAAGGAGGATACTATGACTTTGTTAAGGGATCTTTTGAGCTCTGGGGCCTTCAGTTTGGCCTTTCCTCTTCTTTCTCCGTATGAACATCATCAATTATGACCTCATCTTCTACTTGGTTCCCTAATTAAGTATTCTCTCCCACTCCCCTATCATTCTACATACTATGTAATTAATTATATCATCATCCTTGTTCATTTTCTTCATTATGAGCCTAATTGATGGAGATTCTCCATCACTATATATATATATCAATCTCCATTGGTACAAATAAACCAAGTATAAATAAATTAATAAATGAAGTGTTGCTTTTCTTCTTATTTTTTTTTTAATTAAGGAGCAAATGAAGAGAAAGTGTGTAACCTAATTAACAGAAATTTAAGGACTAATCATTTTATATTGGTCAACACTTTTTAGTTAATAGCCTAATATTTTTGCTGATAAAAAAATAATAAATTATACTGATTCTGTAACATTGTTGTTAATTTAATTAAGGTGTATGTTTCAGCGTACCAATGGATTTTTCTTGTTTGTTTAGGTAAAAGATGTGGCCACGATTCTGCATTGGAAGCTATATTAGGGTCATTCCTGTGTCTGCAAATGAAGAGGCCTAAGCTAGCTTACTTTGATTTTCATCTATTATATATATATGAAATTGAAATTATGAACTAGTTTTAGTTTGGAAACTACCTCTCCTTTAATAATAAGAGTTGGAAATCCTTTTCTAAGGCAAATAAAATTTTCATCATTTAATTTGGCCACATTATTAGCTGTTCCTATCAAAATATTTGAATATTTCTAGCTTACTTCAACAATTCGGCCTCGTTGTCTATAATACTAGCAAGGTGTTTGTTTCGGTACAATAATAAATTCATACATACTCATATAATAAAAATATGAACAAATAATAAAATGATACGTGAATTATATTATATTATCTAAGTTAGCATTTTATTTTTTTTTTAATATATATCATATGAATACTTTTATGAAAACACCTGCTTATAATTTAGTAAAAACAAAAAATATCTTTTTATTTAATTTTATAAAAAAACCTAAAATATTTTCTTATGTTGGATAAAACTACCTATTTAAATTAAGCAAATTTTAAAAGTCAACTAATTTTAATCTTATAATTTCAAAATTTAAATAATTTAAAAATAAAATAAAAACGAATTCAGTTATTTATCCATACTAAAGGAGATTACTTCAATCTTGGTCATGCTCCCCCCATTTAGTTTTCAACCAGAAACTAAAAGATGACGAGCGATGAAACAAGTGATGACCCCACGATCACCGACGACGACTCGACAAATTGCTTTTGTCGCCCGAGACAAGGATTCCAAGGAAAACAGCGAGACGTTGAAATGTCGACGACGAGACGAGACGAACGACGAGATGTCAGCGAGCGTGAAGGAGACGAGACTCTAGTGGACTACTGACAGTGAAAGAGGAGAGTTTGAGTCACAAAATTGTGAGTGAGAGAGATGTTCCTTGATAGTGTAAAAATGAGGTGAGAAAATTCGGTGAAGATGAAGCGCTTCTTTAATTTTTTTTTTTAGTTTTTCAGATGTTTTTTTTTTTATGAATGACTATGAGAAATTAAGGTTTATGGGGGAGTATAAATAAGATTGAAACAATCTCTTTTAGTGTTGATGAGTAACTGTTTTGTTTTATTTTTTAAATTATTTAAAATTTAAAATTATAAGATTAAATTTCGTTGAATTTTAAAATTTGATTAATTTAAATGGATAGTTTTTGTCCAATATAAAAAAGATATTTAGATCTTTTTTATAAAATTAAATAAAAAGATAATATTTAGTGAAAATTCAAATGCAGTTAACTTTTTGTGAAGTTGATAGTTGACAGTTGTAAGATGACAATTTAGTTAAACATGTTAAATCATTTCACATTTTTCAGTTATCAACTTCACATGAAGTTAACTGCACCTGAGTTTCTACCTTTTTGTTTTTACTAAATTATAAGGGTGTTTTACTAAAAGTACTGATATGATATATATTTAAAAAAAATTAAATGCTGACGTGGATAATATAATCCACCTGTTGTTTTGTTATTTGTCCATATTTTTATCATATTGGTATGTATGAATTTATCATCGTACTGAAGCAAACACCTTAAAAATATATACTACGGAATAAAATATTTTAGAATTAGCATTATTATATTATAATTTTGATGCACTATCAGTGTAAAGTAGTTTTACACGTGTATCCAATTATATAACGTCACATCAGTAAAAATAACTACATTTCACATTGACCACGTGAATGGTCATCCAAAAGAACGGATGTGATTGCACAACTGTGTAAAATATTTTACACTGACAGTATATCAAAATTAAACTCTTATATATAAGTTATTTTTTGTTAAAAAAAATCATGGTAAGACCATAATTTTAAAAACTGGATCGGACTAGCCGATCGAACCAATTCAACTGGAAACCAAAAGTTTTTATAGTTTGATCTAGCAAACAAAGTTGTTAAATTAAAAACCGCTTGAAAATGGTTGAACCGGCCGAGAACTTGCCAAAATTGAACCGAATCTTGACCTATTTTAGAAAAAACGGCGTCATTTGTTAGAAAAAGAAAGGGCAAAGTCCTCCCAGTCCTCTCATCAATCTCAGTTTCTTACTTTCTCTTCACTCCTCCATAAAAAAGAACGGTGCTCTTCCTTTTCCCTAAAAGAACCCTAGCCTCTTTCACTGCCGCCGCTGTTCTTCTCACTGTCGCCGTCCATCGCGCTCAAGAGCTTCGTCTGTTCGTTGTGCTCCATCCCCTTTCCTCATTCCCCTATTCCTCGTCTGTTCTCCTTGCTGCTTAGCTGCACTTTGCCCGTCATCCCTTGTCGTGCTTGTCGCCTGGTCGCCTCGTCCGTCGTGCTTGTCCCTCAAATGTAATGGTTGCTCGTTCGTCGTGCTTTGTCTTTTTTTTTGTCATTTTTTTCGGACATCATATTGAAATACTGAATGATTAGCTTTAAATCTGCTCATTGTTGTAGTTTTTTGTTATTTTTTTCTTCAGAAATCATATTGAGAATCCTTAATGCTTACTGCTCAGTACTCACTCTTCATTCCTTAATGTTCATAAATCATTTTTTGTTCTTTGGTTTTGAATTTATTAATGGTTACTCTAAGTTTGTTTTTTTCAGAAATCAATTTTTGTGCTTAATGCTTGATTGTGCACTAAAAATATGAATTTTTTGTATACAAATAATTTTAAAATGGCCCAAAAATATGGCAAAAAAAGAGTTAAGTTCTTCCTAGAAGTGTTGGGTAAAAAGATGAAACCCAAAAGAACACCTTTGCAATTATATAAACATTCGGAAGAATCTATAATGATAATATTATTACCTCACAAGACGGCTTTGAAATTTCCAAGAATCATCAATGTAATGAGCCGTAATAGCCATATAACCTTTGTTTTGGTTGCTTACTGTCCACATATCAGTTGTAATTGCAACTCAACTTTTATTACGCTCAAGGACATTCATTGTCTTCGATCTCTCATCATTATAGAGCTTCAAGATGTCACTCTTTAAAGCGTTGCAAATAATCACCTTGAAGAGAGGTTGCAAAGCATTACAAAATCATCGAAACCCAATGTGGTCCATAATAGATAGCGGATACTCGTGAAGACAAACCATAACTAATAACTCTTTCCTTGCATTTTCTTGGTCGAAGGTATATGCACCAACCACAACTGTTTTCCCACTAGTTGTTGGAGTTGTCTTCATCATACATTGTCTTATATCTCTAGTGGTGCGGAGCTTGCAGCTTTTGAAGTGATCACGTAAGTGCGAAGTGACTTGTTTTAGGTCACCAAGTAGCTTCAATTTGCAATAATTGCATTCAACCTTTAATTTTTCTTTGATTTCCACAATCTTGAAGTGATTCCACACTTCGGAGGTTAACTTCCTCTTTCGAACACCACTTGTAGAGTTTGTCGTTCCTTTATTAGTGGTTGCGATATCCGTTGGGGGTTCTTGAGGTTGAGATTGAGGAACCTCTTGTGTAGTTTAAATATTAGTGCCTATAGGTTCTTTCGATGGAGTACTCTTCTCAAGAGTATTACTCAATGCATCCGAAGAAGACATTCTATAAATCATGAAATATAAATCATGAATCAAAATCACATTAATCCAACTCAAAAATATAAATCACCTCATAAATCACAATCATGGAGTCGTGTCATTTTCATCATCAAAAGTTTGAGGTAAATCTTACTTCCACTATAGTATGGGCCAACTGAAGAAAAAATGCCTCTACTTGAAATGAAACTCATAGCATATCATATTACCATGTATTTGCAGCTAAAGTTTATGATAAGGATTTTTTTTAATACAATATTAGGATATAAAAAAACTCAGATATTTTTATATCAGCAGAATTGTTTGACTCAATTACTCACTAACTTAAGAGTCTTATATACACAATTAAATACCACACATTAGCAAGGAACCAAGTTAGTACAACATTGACAGATGAATTGATGTGGTTTAGGGCGTGATTATGAACATAGGTAAATAGAACACACAGGAAAATGAGATTTGATTACAATATTAGTGTGATGATCACAGTGTTATGCATGAGATCAGATAAATTAATTAAACTAGGAAACAATGAAAAAACATAGAGGGACAACTTCACAAACTACACCTAGCAATTTTGCAATAATTTTGCAGACATAAACATACAATTCCAATGTCAAAATAATCAAATTTACACACACTATTATGCTTCTTTCACCTCCAGGGTTTAATCTGCTCAGATCTTGAATATTAACTCAGAAATATTAATCATAATCAGAAATCAAATTCATATCAACCTAACTCAGAAATATAAATTACACAACAAGAAATTCATAGTCGGAAATTCATTAACCTAATCAGAAATTCAAAAATTAGTTAACCTAATCAGAAATTCAGAAATTCATTAACCCTAATCAGAAATTCACAAATTCAAAACTCAGAAATCCAAAAATTCAAAACACAAAAATTCAGATTAAATGGAATCTCATTAATTCAGAACACAGAAATTTCTTACCCTAATTCAGAAATCTAAATTCAGAAAAGGGGATGGAAGACCAGCGAAGACCAGGGCTGACTTACCTGAACCTGACGGAGAAAAGGGAAACCGGTGAAGACCGGCGATGCGAAGAGGAGAAGATGATGACCCGCGACAAGTCTACCGCAACCAGGAGAAGACGACGATGTTGCCGAGTCTGCTGTGACCAGGAGAAGAAGACGACGTTGTCGGAGCCCGCGATGGTGAGCTCGACTGCCTCGACACCTTCAGTGAGCGACCGAGCCACTCAAGGGGTCTGGGGTGGGAGGTGGCGCTGAGGGACCAGAGGGTGGAAGGTGGCGGGCGACGGTCGGTGGTCGGCAGTCAGTAGGAAGGAGCCAGGAGGGGCTGAGGGTTTGAGGAGGAGTGGAGAGTCTCAGTTCAGTTCTCGCTCTCTCTCTCTCTGAAGCAGGGGAATGTGACGGCTAGGGTTAGGACGTTAGGTTATGTTCAAATGGCTGATGGTTCACACACACACACACACACACACATATATATATATCAGGCCGTTTTTGTCTTTTCACACAAACGGAGATTTAACGGGTCCCCACGGGACGGGGACCTCTACCCCCGCCCCCGTCCCCGCGGGTAGAAATTACCCCCCATACCTGCTCCTCGACGGGTAAATCCCCGCGGGTACCCGTCCCGCCGGGGATTTTTGCCATGCCTAATTCGTGCACTCACCCCCTAGGTTTGATTTTGAAGAAGAGCAAATTAGTACCAAACCAAAACCCTAGCCTAGGTTCCTCCTCACCGTGTCTGCCACAGTGCCGCTGCCGTCCGTGTTGTCGGCGCCTCCGCTTCTTCCTCTTCCCCCTGTCCGGAACCCAGGCACTCTCTTGTAGCTCGGTAAGTCATCCCCATCCTCCCTGACTTCTTTGTTTGAGGCTTGGAGCAGCTCGCCGACAGGTAGCTACTTGCCGTCGTCTCGCCGGTTGCCGTCCGTGTCTCCGTTGAAGGTTTGTGGCCCTGCTTTCACTTCGGTTCTTCTTTTTCCTTTTATGCTCTGGTTACTAATGGCTCTGTTTACTGATGGCTGATTGATCGGTTGTTTTTCCTTTTAATTTCTGAAAATTTTGTTGAAATTTTCTTGAATGTTTTGTAATGTTTGTTTCTGTTTTGTAATTGCTGGTTGCAGGTTTAGATGTTTAGTGTGATTATTGGTTACTGTTTTGTAATGGAAATCAAATAATTGATTTTGTGCTGCTACTCCTTTTTAATTCCTGAAATTTTTGTTGAAATTTTGTTGCTGCTGCTAAAATGGAAATAAAATCATTATTGAAATTTTTTGTTTAGCTTTATTGATTTCAGGTTTAGTGTGATTAGGGATTACTTGTTGCTGTTTTGTAATATTTGTTACTGAACGCTAAAAATGGAAATAAAATCAAATGCTGTTTTGCTGAATGATGATTTTCGTTGCTGAATGCCCTGTTTGTTGCTGAATGATAATTTTTGTTGCTGAATGCTGAATGCTATTGGTAATAGTGTTTTTGTTGCTGAATGCCCTGTTTGGTGCTGAATGATAATTTTTTATTTATGGCTGTGTTGTTGCTGTTTTTAATTTTGTGAATGATTTATTAATTTCAGTTATGGATGATAGTATTAATCAAGAAGCAATTGCTGATAACAATGCATCTGTGAATAATAACTTGCCTGCCAATCCTAATCCTCCTATTTCGAATGATGATGTCAATCCTAATCCTCCTGATAACAATGCATTTGATGATTGATAAATCTTCATGTTGGTATTTAATATTTAGATATTATTTTTACTATTTAACTTTTGAGTTTGTATTTTGATAAGATCATATGGATTTGGTTGATGATATTTTATAGTATTTTAAATTTGAAAGATATTTTAAGATTTATATTAGACTATCATTATATTTTAGGATGTTTATTTATAATTTATTTATTATTTTATTCTAAAACGATTTTTTTTGGTTGACCACCAGTTGGACCAGTAAACTAGTGAACCAGTGACTAGAGCAATTTGATAACTGATCCGGTTCTCAGAACTTTGAATATTAGTGAAGGTCTCAACACTTGTTCTCCACCTCTATTTCTCATATTTAATTTTTGTGTTACTTATTTGTCATTAATAGAAGTATTTTTTGCACAAATTTACTTATCCTTAATTTCTATCTTAATCTTTTTCATTTAATCTATTTCTACAAAACTCACCCGTATCAATGCTCATATTCTGAGTGTTGTTTTGTTTTTGATTTAAAGCCGTACTTGAAAGAGGTGATTGATTTCTGACTCTGATTGTATGTTAATTGAACTCTATGCTATGAAAATGGGGTAGTTAATAGTTCATATTTTGGATGTCAATGGTATTGGGGGAAAAATTGGGAACCAGATGGGATCAGCATCAAATCAATTCAGCTACCATATTAATTTTATGCACCAAATAAGATCATAAAAATAGAGAAACTATAAGCTTAAAAAAGAGATCCCAAATGGAAGCTGGGAAAGCACCACCTGTACAAGAGAATCAAACATCAAAATTTTCAGAATTCTCAACAATTGAAAAGCTGAACCCCATGGGGTAGTTAAGAAAATTGAACAATTATTGTAATCAATTGATCATAAGATTCATAAAACCTAGATCATAAAAATCAGGGAAAATATTCATATTCAAAGAAAACCACAACAATTCATTTAGAGATGAAAAACGGCAGTGAGAAGCACTTAATCAACTCTAGATATCCATACTCTAACATAAGCGCATGTGATGCCTAGCTCAATTCTAAAGTTTCACAATCCAATTTCTTTGGTCTAATAATTCAAGAGCAGAAACACACCAACAAATAGATTAAAAACAGAACGACAAATAAATTAAACAATGATCAGTGAACTAGCAATCAGAAGCAATTTCCCTAAACAATGAACAACAAATAAAATAATGAACACTGAACCAGCAAGAAAACAACAACTAGCAACAATCAGAAGCGATTTTTGATCTCATCCTTAGGCTCATGAAAGTGATTGTTCAATCTTCTGAACTTATTGATGTTCTGCTCGTCCTCCCATGTCAATTCCGTGTCGGATCCTCCTCCCTTCAACGACGAAAAATGGAATATCATAAATTAGGAGGAAAAATAATAGAAAGTAAACAACAAATGGTTCATATTGACTCGGGCTCCATATTGACAGTAAACAACCATCAATAAACAACCAGTAAACAGCAATAAACAGCAAATTACCTGAATCGGTGGCTCGGGCTCCATGTTGACTTGGGAGGAAGGCTGACTGGGAGACTCGGAGGTGCTGCCGTGCTGGGAGTGGGTTGAACTGATGATAGTGGCGCTGAGTGGGAGAACCCAGAAACACTGCTGGCGCTAGGTGGTGGCGTCTCAACGGCGACGGCGTGGTGCTGTGCGTGGGCGACGGCGTCGTGCTGTGGGTGGCGTCTCCGCGAAGAGAAAGGCTTCGGCGTGGTGCTCTGGGTGGCGTCGTGCTTTGGGGATTTGGAGAAGAGAGAGTGAGAGCGACTGGGTAGTAGAGACTAGAGAGTAGAGAGCGCAGCCGCAGGTTAGGGATTGGGAATTTGGGGGGTTAGGGTTAGGGACGGCTGGGGGGCGCTCTCACACTCGCGCAGCAACCTTTGTTCGTTTGGGGGGTGGGGGTCTGGGGGGCGGGGTTAGGCATTTTTAGGGTTTTTTCGAACCGGTTCGGTTCGGTTCGGTTAGGGTTTTGAGAGTAAAAACAAAAAATCGAACCGAATCGCACAAAAAATAGCAAAATGAGTTTTTTTCGGTTTTTGATTAATTCGGTTCTCGGTTTTTTCGGTTTGGTTCGTTAGTTTAGTTCGGTCCGGATCGGTTTTGAACACCCCTAGCGTCGTGCACTAAAATTATTTCTGAGATTCTAATTGCACTAATTACGTCCCTGAGATTGAGAAAAGTACACCATATTAGTCCCTGACCCATTTTTCATTAACGATGTGATGACATGGCTTGATGACGTGGACGGTAAGTGACACGTGTCACTCCATGATTTGGCCACGTGTAATGATATGATATGATGATGTGGTGACCAGTGATACGTGGCATGCTGATGTGGATAGTTATGCCACGTGTCACAATGTTATTTGGCCACGTGTCTGTTTATGCCACATGTCGCAACAGTATTTGTCCACGTGTCATCCATTATGTCATCGTTGTAGATGCACCAAATTAGTTCCTCACTTTACATTAAGTGACTCATTTTAGTCCCTGAAATTGAATGTCGTGCACCAAACTAGTCCCTTCACATATTCCGGAATGGGATTTGGCAAAGCATATACAGGAAGTTATGAATTGGAATTGGAGAGTCTCTATTCTTTTAATTCAGAGGAATGCAAATAGTGTTGCAGATTGTATGGCTAAAGCAGCTGCTTCTGGCGCGGACATTCACTCGAATTGGAGTCAACCATGGAGTGAGCTTCAACATCTAATAGATTTAGATATGAACCTAGCCAATTAATTTGGTTTTGTCTCTTTTTTTCTTTCTTTTCTATTTAGTCACAAAAAAAAAAAAAAAAAAACTAGTCCCTTCACCAATTTTTTCTCATTTTTTTTAAATTTAAAATTTTTAATATCTTAGATGCACTAATTTCAATTCTATTTTTTCATATATCGTTTAAATACAAGTGCTTTCATAAAAATTTTTAAGATTTTAGTTTTAATTATATAATTTTTTAATAATTTAACATTAGTAAATTTTGTAATATATAAGTATGTTATTATAAAAAAATAATTATATGATTGATTGGACACTTTTTTTTTCCATAACAAAACATGTGCTTTTAACAAAAAATCAATAATTAAAATATACATTTTTTAATTCTTATGAAATACACGTTTTCATGATATGTAAATAAGCTAGATTGAAGGTACTTCAAGCACTCTCACTATCATCTCCGACCTCTACAGTCTAAACGAAAGAGGTCAGAGATGGTAATGAGGAAAGCTTGAAATGCCTTCACGTCAACTCCAAAACGTCGGTTAGGAGTATCCACAAGAGAAAAAATATTTTATAAAAGTACTGAAAGAGGTCGGAGATAGTAGTGAAGGTGCTTGAAATGCCTTCATGTCAACTCCAAGTCGGCGGTTAGGGTATTCGCAATAGAAAAAATATTTTATAAAAGCATTTCTATTTGAATAACATGTGAAAAAATATAATTGAAACTAATGCATTCAAAAATATTGAGAATTTTGAATTTATAGAAAAAAATGAGAAAAAATTGGTGAAGGGACTAGTTTGGTGCACGACATTCAATTTTAGGGACTAAAATGAGTCCCTTAATGCAAAGTGAGGGACTAATTTGGTGCATCTACAACGATGACATAATGGATGACACGTGGACGAATAACGTGGCCAAATAACATTATGACATGTGGCACAACTATCCACATCAGTATGCCACGTGTCACTGGTCACTACATCATCATATCATTACACATGGCCAAATTATGGAGTGACACGTGTCACTTACCATCTACGTCATCCAACCATGTCATCACATCGTTAAGGAAAAATGATGCACTTTTCTCAATCTCAGGGACGTAATTAGTGCAATTGGAATCTCATGGGTGATTTTAGTGCACGATGTCAATCTTAGGGACCATTTTAGGGTTTAACTCGTTGAACCACAATTAACTAATTAGACTAATAAACTAGTAAGTCAATAACTAAAACGATTCAATGACCAGTCCAATTTTTAGAACTGGGTAAGACTTCATAAACATCTCTCCATTATAGAGCATTGAGCATTCCTTTAGATAGTGTTTGTTTGTAGAGACTGGAACTGTGACTGGGAGACAGAGACTCAGTATTATGTTTGTTAAGCTAGAGACTGATACTTAAATTTCTGTCTCTGCCTTCAAAATTTCAGTATTTCAGTACCTCAAAAAAGTAGGGACACTGGAGACAGAAAATTTTAAAGACAGGGATAGAAATTTTAATTATAATTTGTACCTAAATTACGCCATTCTAATTCAATAATTCCAACATTAACCCTAATGTAAATCAGAGCATTCTTTGTTAACCCTCGTAACTCCATCTTCTCATTCTTCTTCAAGGTCATCACTGCAGCCTCTGAAGCACTATTTCAAGAACAGCCACCTCGTCGCTGATGGCCTAGCCACCACTAGGTAAGTGATTTGCCGCTTTCAAGTTCATCTTCGTAGTCTCCATCTTCTCATCTCCTCGTTTTCTCCTTCATAGGACAATCGAAGAACGAAACTGTCGCCTCTCCCCGATTGCTATCAACGTCAACCACCAATTCGTCATCCTAGTTGCTCTGACCCAGGTTAGTTCTATACAAATATTGTTTAATTTACTGATTCCTTTCATTAAATGTTCTATCACAAATCAAAAAATGTGGAATTCACAAATGCTATACCAAATTATCAACTTTGAACTTCACAAAATTAATAAGCAAATAAGGTAAATTGACAAAGAATACCAGGTCCGTTGAGAGAGAAAGAGCAGAGGCCAAAGACATAGCTTCGAGATGGTGGCGACGCAAATCCACGGGTGCACAAACAGCGGCAATGACACAACCCTCGGGAAACAACTGGCGTCACGAAAGTGAACCGATGGAGAATTGGAGATGCGCCGTCATCGTTCGAGATCCTTGGAAGTGCTACCAGCGGCGGGTAAGACCGGAGGATTCCTTCACATGAAAGGAGAGGAGAAATGGTAGAGGAGAGGAGAAAGGGGGTTAGGGTTGTACTCTGAGAAAAATCAAATTGGATTTGGGAGTTAGGGTTGTATTTTAAAATTAAGGGTATTTTTGTAATTTTAAGTTTTTTAGTCACTACTTTTATTTCAAACCAAACATAATACTGAGATATAATTCAGTCTTGTATATTTCTACACCAAACACAATACTAATACTTATTTCTGTCACTGTCTCTCAGTCTCTGTCTCTCAATCTCAGTCTCTCAGTCTCTCTCGCAAACAAATGCTACCTTATTTTTGGTCTTGCTTTGGTTACCAAAATTTGTATTGGGCCCAGCCCAGTTATGGGCCCATAATGAGAAGCTTGAGAAGAAGGTTGGGGGTTTGGCGAAGATTCACTAGAAGAGTCTAGCTTCGGTTGCAGTTGTTGTTGCAGGCTTGCAGCTGATTCTAATTGCTATAGTCATTATTATAGTTTCAAATTGTAGTGCAGATTCATCGACTTCACAAATAGCTTTGAAATTAGTTAGAATGGAGGAGGTGAAATCTGCAGTGGAGGAGCACATGGATCTCATGGCAGATCTCATCCAGAAGCTCTCTTCCGAGCTTCGTGCCGGCCTCCGCCCCGCCTACGACAACTTCATCGGCTTCTTCCACGCCATTGATTGGAAGGTAAGTTAATTCAGCAATTGAATTCCAAATTTGTGTGGATCTGCATGTTAATTAATTAATAGTGTGAAATATGGATTTGTTGATCCTGTTATTATTTCTATCCAGTTAGTTAAGACGGTTGGTTGGTTGTGTCTCAGGAACCATGGTTGATTGGTTTGGCTGGGTTCCATATAGTGTTGCTTCTTGTGACTATCATCACCAGGAGGAAAACTAACTTCCAGATGTGTTTGTTCCTTCTCACATGTATGAATATGATCTGTTACCTTTCATGTAGTTAGCTATAGCTTCTTTCCTATTCATAGTGTGCAATTTTTATGTGAAATTCAGATTACTGTTTTTCATTATGATTTGATTTTTGATTTCATGTGTGCAAATCCTTTTTCTCTCTTGTCGTATTTGCTTTGATCATTGTGAACATTTCTAAACTTGTCATATAAGGGAGAGGGCCTACCGAACTAGATATATTTGTTTAGGATGATCTTAACCAGTAACCGGTGGTGAGTGATTCTGATATGAAATATCATTTTGATTGTTTTATCTACTAAATGAATGTAGCAACAATGCAGCAATATGTTTAGGACTTGGGAGTATGACAGTGTTGTAACAAGTTATTAAGTAGGTGAATCATTGATATTTGAGCTTAAAAAACTGAGATGTCTAGTTATGTAATATTCATAAACATCTGTGTGGAAGTCACTAAATCTTGAAGATATCAATGAATCTATCCGTGATTTGTAATTCCATTTAAACATCTTTATTATATTCATTTGAGACATCTCCTTGTGTGGTTGAATGGCAGTCTTGATATTCTTGAATTTCTCTCCATGTATCATTTCTTACTGAGAATGTTCTGATGCAGTGGCCGGTGTATATCTCGCTGAGAGGCTTAACACTGTTCTGAGGATGAACTGGAAAAGCTTCTCTAGTCAAAACTATTTTGATCCAAATGGATTATTCATGTCAGTTCTTTGGTCGGGGCCCCTTCTCATCATTGCTATGATAATTCTGGTTAGTATTTTCCATCACGTAACTCATTTAAATGATGGTCCTCGTTTCTTATTCAATACATTGACCTGAAGTATCTTGTCTCTGGCAGATCAACACACTCTTCTCCTTGTGTTACTTGATTGTTAGGTGGAAAAGAGCTGAACTAAGACATCGTGCAAGGATTGCTCATAGTAAGGAGGAATAGTTGTTCATACTATCTTTTTTTGTCTTCTAGATAAACTCTTAAGGATTTTGTCTCATTGGTCGTAGAGATGGATTTTTTTTTTTTCCTTATTTAGTGCTCATTGTTATAGACCTTCGTTTCATGTATACTGAGTTACTGACTACACTATTCAAAGGGGAAGTGGGGTAGATTTTTACCCCTTTTAGCTCGTGTTCATCATAACATGGATAATCAAGGATGACAACCATTTCCTTTATATTTTTTTGTTTCCTTGTTGAGAGCCATTCACTTATTTTTTCTTCAATACTAATGCCATTGTAAACTTCGTCTGAATTTGACTATTGGTTGACTCTTAAATTTTTTGGAATATCTAAGAGTAGGGCAAATGCTGTATGTAAATTTGTAATGGTGCATCGGTGTATAAGTAACATTTTGACGGCAAGGGCGTTCATAACGAAGCATGCATGAGAATATTAGTTTTTTTGAGTGAAAATTCGTGTTGTATAAATCATGAAACAATGCAAGGAAATGTACAGGATAATGCAACGTGTGAAAGAGCTAAAACTTGAAAGAAACGTAAATGAGATTAGTTGTTCCCTAATACTTATGGAATCATAGCTACTTACTATTGAATCTTCATGTTTGATTGTACAGTCAAACAACTTGCAATAGTATAATACACAAGGAAACAGGGGAGATGAATTCAGTGAAGAAGATCATATCCAGCTCAATCCTTTTATGTGCATAGTTGCACTTGGATATGCTCGAAAGAATAATGAAGGTCCAAATTCGATTTTGCTCATAATATAATCTTTAAAGAAGCTAATAAATTGAGTTCTAACAGCTCTGAACGTAAAATAAAACACTCCTCTCTTTCCGTAACCTTCTCTGCTAGGGCTAAGGAAAGTGTAGTGCCTCCTCCGTTTTCATCGTGCACTTGTCCATTTTCTATCGTGCCTTCTCGCCACTGTGCTGTTTCCAAACCTTGGAAAACCTTTACTTACCCAAAATGACAACCAATGAAGAAAAACCAACTATGGAAAATAGTGACCTTGCAGAAGAAGACAATGAGCCAATCATACTCTTTGATAACAATGACATTCATGATGCAATAGAAGGATGCAAAAATAGCTTGGTTAGAAGACTGCTAACAGAAAAAACAATCAACACATCACGGCTGCAATCAGCAATGGGAAACATATGGAAGAACCCTGAAGGATTAAGAGTGTTGGAAGTGAAACCTAAGATCTATCGGTTTTTTTTTTAACAAGAAAACAGATATGGAAAGAGTACTAAAAGGAAACCCCTGGGCATTCCACAACTCATGGCTAATACTGAAAAAATGGATTAGGGATGAGGAACCACCAGAAGCAGGACTAGAAGAAGCTGAGATAAAGGTACAGATCTGGGGTCTCTCAGAACATTGTAAGACGTGTAAACTGGGGAGGAAGATTGCAGCCATTACAGGCGAGGTCAAAGACCGTGAGATCTACGAAACAAGCAGAGACCACATCAGATTCATCAAAGCCAATGTAAAGATCAACATCAAAAAGCCACTACAAAAAGGACCCAACATAGGGAGCATTGAAGATGGACTACTATGGGCTAAGTTCAGGTATGAGAAACTACTAAGCTTTTGTTATTACTGTGACTTATTAGGACATGAGGAAGTTAACTGTGAAAAGGCCACAAAAGATGAGATAATAGAAAAAACCAGGGCCAAAAACCTAGGACCATGGATGAGAGATGAAGAAAATGGAACCAAAGTAAATGTAGCCAGTAGCCAAAAGCAAAACAAGGAAAATTCCGAAACCACACACCACACAAACATTCAAAAGAGGTTCAATGACATGTTATTGGAGAAGCTGGCGGGCCTGACTATGACAAAACCAAATGGCTCAGTTGTAGGAAAAGACCAGGACCAGCCCCCTGCGTTGGGACACCGAGGAACCCCTGTAGAGGGGGACCTTAGTGATACCAATAAAAAGGGAAAAAACAGCCATTTCCCACCTCTTTTGAAAGTGGATACCACCAAACAGACAGAGCAAAACAAAGGAAAAATGGAGCATAACCAGGAAGTTAACAAACCAGGGGAACAAAAGCAACTTCCACTCGAAGAGAACACAAAAAATGGGAAAAAACTGGAACCCATGAAACCCAAAGCCCTCACTGAAATAACAAACAAAACAGATGACAAAATCAAACATGATACCCGCACATGGAAGAAGAAAGCCAGAAGTGCACCAACAGGTCAAGCAGAAGGGAAAGAAAATGCGAAAACCATCCCAACCAAGAGAAAGGCGAAGGATAGTAATGATATGCTGATAGATGCGGGGAACATACCACAGATCAAACAGCGGCAGCGGCTGCAGAGCAGCCCTGCCGAGAACCATGAGGAACATCAGCTGGAACTGCCGTGGGCTTGGGAACCCATGGGCATTCCGAGCTTTAAATAAGCTCATTAGAGACTAAGGGCCCAACCTCGTTTTTCTCATGGAAACTAGGAGAAAAGAGAATGAAGTGATGAGACTTAGATACAAAAGGGGCTTAAACAACATTGTGGGAGTGGACTGCCAAGGAGAAGGAAAACAAAGATCAGGAGGGCTTGCGGTACTCTGGGACAACACAGTTGACGTGTCAATTAAATCACTCTTTTCAAATCACATAGACATAGAAGTAACCATGACAGAATCTAGAAGACAATGGCGAGCCACATATTTTTATGGATGCCCAGAGACGGAAAACAAACAAAAGAGCTGGGACCTCTTAAGTTCTTTAGGACAAACAACATTTATGCCTTGGATAGTGTTCATACACTGGGTCGAGCTGTCCGACCCGAGCTGACTCAACCGACCTCTTCAGATCAGGATCACCCGACCTCCTCTCAAGGAATTCGGCCAGAACACTACAAGGAGTCCAAGCAGGCCCAAATAAAGGAACATAGCCCAATCTAAAGGCAGCCAAAGCCTAAAAAGATAAGGGCGGTCTCCCTTGAAGATAAGATGACTTCACTCAAAGATAAGATAAGATAACTAACTTATCTTATCTAGAAAGGTCAACCTACACTACTATAAATACACTAGAGCACCCAGGTATAACTCATACTCTGATTCTACTAAAAACCTGCTTAATACCCTTGCTAACTTACGCATCGGAGTCCCTTGCAGGTACCACCACCCTCCGGGGACGAAGGATCAGCAGCAGTACCAGTCCAACAAGTCGGACGCGGCGGCTCCGGCCACCACGCACAAGTCGGACACGTCAGCACCGACCAGCACAGAAGATCTCATCCAAGATCGACCTATAGTTTCAGGTAACCCTCGGAACATTGGCGCCGTTGCCGGGGACCTGGAAGTCATCCCAACCATCATGGAGGACAACCTTGACAACGATCACAACTCTGATTTGGAGAACAGAACGCCGCATAAAAATACGGATGTCACACTAGACGATACTTCTCAACCTAACAAAAATAAGAATTCGCCAAGCACGGGAGTCATGGAGGCACTTCAAGATCGACTAAAACAACTCGAAAAAGAAGTCGAATATCAACGGGAAGCCGAGAGAGACCTACGAAGGGAAGCTAGACGACACTGAGAATTAGAAGACAAGCTACTAAAGCTTGAAGCCGATCTCAAAGCTAAAATTACTCGATCCAGCCATGAAGACAGCCCCCGCAAGGACCAAGACCTATTCATCAAAGAGATCATGAAGGCCAAAATCCCAAAAGACTTCAAACCCCCTGACATGACTCCGTACGACGGCACATCAGATCCCAGCCATTACCTCAGTAATTTCAGAAGTAGAATGTATCTCACCGACGCCTCAGATGCGGTTCGATGCAAAGCCTTCCCGACTACCTTGACGAAGACAGCAATTAAGTGGTTCGACAATCTGCCCCCTAGGTCCATCTCAAGCTTTGACGACTTAGCCAAGGAGTTTCTAGCCAGATTCTCCATCCAGAAGGACAAAACTAAACACGCCCCGAGCCTATTAGGGATCAAGCAAGGAGATCGGAAAAATCTTCGCAGCTACATGGAAAGATTCAACAAAGCATGTATGGACATACAAAGTCTGCTAACAGAAGCAGCCATTATGGGTCTCATCAATGGCTTACGAGAGGGACCTTTTAGTCACTCTATATCGAAAAAACACCCCACATCTCTGAACGAAGTACAAGAATGAGCAGAGAAATACATCAACATGGAGGAAAACTCTCGACTAGGAGAGACCTCAAAGTCCGGATTCTCCTACTCCTCCCATAAGGATAATGAGTCAAAGAAAAAAGAAGATCAGCATGGAGAAAAGATCAAGAAATACTACAATTATACCCCACTTCGGGTGTCTCTTGTAGATGTCTATCGAGAAGTATGCCATATTGAAAAGATACCCCCACCTCGCCCACTCAAAAGCAAGAAATGAGGAGGAAGTTGGACAGAATACTGCGAATACCATCTGTTCCGAAGGTTACCTAAAACTGTAGGTCGATCTCGGAGGAGATCTTCTTTGCTGATCGGAGCTGTTGCATCCGACTTGTTGATGGCGGCCGGAGCCGCCGCGTCCGACTTGTTGGACTGGCTGCACTGCTGATCCTTGGTCACCGGAGGGTGGGGGGTACCTGCAAGAGACTCCGATGCTTAAGTTAGCATGGGTATTAAACAAGTTTTACGTAGAATCAGAGTATGAGTTATACCTGGGTGCTCCAGTGTATTTATAGAGGTGTAGAGTGACCTTCTTAGATAAGATAAGTTAGTTATCTTATCTTATCTTATCTTTGAGTGAGGTCATCTTATCTTCTGGGGAACCGCCTTTATCTTTCTAGGCTTTGACTGCCTTTAGATTGGGCTGTGTCCCTTCGTTTGGGCCTGCTTGGGCCTCTTACGGCGATTTGGCCGAGCTCTTTGGGAAGAGGTCGGTCATTGGCCGAGCTCTTTGAGAAGAGGTCGGATAGTCTGACCTGAAGATGTCGGTCGGCTTGTCGCTAAACATCCCGGGTCAGACATCTTGACCCAAGGTATGAACAGTGCCCCTGCTTGAGTTCGATCTTTCCGTGAGATCGAGCTTCGATCTCTTTGGAAGTCGTGCTCAAGCATCTGTCTGGCTTGTTTCTTCATTGCTTTGCAATTCTAGCAGATTTTCTAGAGGTTTGGTACTTCACAGTCCGTCCTCTTTTGAGTGGTAGTGTGGGTTTTCTACCCTTGCCTTTTGGATCACGCCTTGCTTTTGTGTTGACAACCCTCTGCTTTGGCGAAGTTATCCTTGCGGCTTGATATCCGGGCTTTTAGTGACTTGTCCAATGAATTTTTAGTGTTCTTTATATTGAACCTTTTAGCCTCGGATGACGTACGTAGCCTTGTTTGAGATTGTGCCTTCTTTGAGTGGAGTTGTATCCCTTTTAGCTAAGTACATTTGAGCCTTAAGTTGTTTCTCAACCTTTTGGCTTGTTCTTTTTGAGATCGTACTTGCGTCTCTTCTTAGCTGACGTCGACCTGTACGACTTTACCCCTGCTTGAGTTTGGACCTTTCCGCGAGATCGTGCTTTCGGAGCTTCGATCTCTTTGAGAAAGTCGTGCTCAAGCATCCTGACTTTGGTCGATCTTGAGTAGTTTCTCCTTTGTGCGAGTCTGGTATTGCCTTTTTTAGTTTGTTGAGAGGTCTTTTCAGCCTTCTTTCGACTTGTTTGTCTTCACTGTTCGGGCTTTTTAGTCATAATCCAACAACTTTTTAGGCATAGTTTGTTTGGACGACTTTTTAGCTCTGTCTTTGAGGCCGTGCTTTCCGCTTTTTAAGTAGTGTCTTTTTTCAAGACTTCGTACCTTTCAACGAAGCACTTCTGGCTTTGGTCTTTTGACCTTTCCTTGGCCTTTGTGAGATGTTTATAGAGTGTTGATACTTTGCTATTTGGTCGAGGTGGTCCTTTGGGGCTAACTTGTCCGACAACTTTTTAGTGTTCTTTGGTAGAACATTTTTAGTTGGTCTGAACAATTTCGATAGCCTTGTTGTGGAGCCATGGCTTTTTGGGCAAAGCTATGTCCCTTTTAGCGCACGTTTTTCGTTGGTCCGACTTCTCTTGTCGGTCCAAGTTGTAGCTTTCGTTGGTCCGACTTCTGCTTGTCGGTCCAAGCTGTAGCTTTTGTTGGTCCGAATTCTTCTTGTCGGTCCAAGCTGTAGCTTTCGTTGGTCCGACTTTTATAACTTGTTTTTTGTAGGAGACCGACTTCGTTATGTCGATCTCTTCTAAGTTATTTTTGTAATCCTCTTTCTTGGATCTTTGTCGGATCTCTTTCAGGGATTACTTTTATAACTTGTTTGTTGTAGGGGACCGACTTCATTATGTCGGTCTCTTCTAAGTTATTTTTGTAATCCTCTTTCTTGGATCTTTGTCAGATCTCTTTCAGGGATTACTTTTATAACTTTTCATTTTGGGCTGACTTTGTCATGTCGGGCCCTTCTAAGTTAAAGTAATCCTCTTTAATAGGGTTGGCCAGACCTCTTTCCAGGGTTTACTTATAACTTGGGTTGACTTGGTCCGACTTCTTAACATCGGCCAGTCTTTAAGTTATTATTTAGCAATCCATAAGACCTCGTCAGGTTCTTTTTCGGATCACTTTCGATAACTTCTTACATTATTCTCTGTTCATCTTTGCCGATTTGTAGAAGGTGGTTGCTATCTTTAGATCGTCTTTTAGGTGAATCGCGTTTTCACCTTTATCGGACGATTGTCTTTATCGTGATCGTGTAGTGAATCTGTTTTTCACTTTCTGCCGATCTGTTGCTTTATAATCGGATGATGAATGCTTCAGATTAATGCGTCTTCGTATAACAGTGAATTTTGTTTTCACTTTGTCGACCTTTGTCGAAATCAAACGATGAATTCGGTTTTCATCGTGGTCGGGCGGTGAAGTTGGTTTTCACCTTGCCGACTTGTCACTTTTGTAATCGGACGATGAATTTGGTTTTCATCTTGCCGACTTTGTTGTGATCGGGCGGTGAATTTGGTGTTCACCTTGCCGACCTGCCGTAGTCGAGCATCTTGGTAGGAAACTTTTTAGGGAATCTGCAATCTTTTAAACAATAAAATGAAGATAAGAGTGTGTACATGTTAGTACTTACCTTTCTAGGTCGGGCAATCTTTTTGGATATCGGTCTGGCACCCTTTTTAGATTGCAGGCATGCCATGACCTTGGTAGCTGTCGCCCCTCGAGTTCGGACAGTCTGTAGTAGCCCTTCCCAAGTACTTCTACGACTTGGTAGGGTCCTTTCCAGTTTGCTGCCAACTTTTCTTCTCCAGATCGAGTTGTTTCGATATCATTTCGGATTAGGATGAGATCGTTGTTGCTAGATTACCTTCCGATTGTATCTTGAGGCCATTTGACATTTTAACGCTTCCTCCCTAATCCGAGCTCTTTCTCGGACTTCTGGAAGTAGGTCGAGTTCTTCCCTTTGGATTTGGGAGTTGACCTCTTCATTGTAGAGGATCATTCTGGGGGATCCTTCTTTGATCTCTATTGGGATCATTGCCTCCATTCCGTAAGCTAATCAGGAAGGTGATTCCTTCATGGTGAAGTGTGGAGTTGTCCGATATGCCCAAAGAACTTGTGGGAGCTCTTCTGGTGGGGCTATAGGGAAGTTGGCATGCTTTTGATGTAAAGCTTTGACTTTGTATTTGGGTTTTTGCTCTGAAGAACTTTGGTTCTTTCTTTTGTTTGAGAGGTGTTCGGACTGTTTGGGTATAGATTACCGACTTCTTTTCTCTGTGTTCTTGCCCTGTTGTTGCCTCTAAAGGGTGCCCCTGGACTTTCGTGTGAGTCCTGGGGTTTTCCTTTTACTGCCACGTCTGTCACTTGATGTTCTGCTATTATTGTCCGAGTTATTTTCTTATTTGCCCGAGTTGTTTGGTAGTAATCCCATAGTCGACCTATGTCTTTGAGATGTCTACTAAGATCCCGGACAGCATGTCTGATTAGCTGGATTTCATAATTTTAATGCGTGTTACTGTGGCTGACCCTGAGTACATCCCTTATACCGCTTTCGAGATTGACTCGTTGTGGTCTTGTAATGTAGCCTGGATGAGGCTTCTGTTATTGCCCCCTGGTTTGGTGTTGGCTAGTTTTGAAAATGCATCAGCTCGGGCATTCTATGTGTCGGACTTCATTTTCTCCGATTTGTCCGAGCTATTTTCTGTTTTTGTCCAGGGTCCCCCGAATTGTCCGAGATGTTCTCTGGTTTTGTCCAGGGTCCCCCGAATTATCCGAGCTGTCTTCTGTAGGATTCTTCCAGCTAAGTTTGTTTTCTGTAGGATGCCTTTTATGGGCTAGTTGGTCCGAACTCTGATAGTGTGAGCTTGAAAGTATGGGTGGAGTCGTTGAGAGGTGAGTACGAGGGCATAGGCGAACTTTTTCTATCTTTTGATAGTTTAGTTCGGCTCTTTGTAGAGCTTTGCTGACGAAGTAGATGGGTTGTTGCCCACTTTCGTCTTCTCTGAATAGTGCTAAGGCTATTGCCCGACTTCCCACTGCGATGTATAATATGAGTTCTTCACTTTCCCGGGGTCTGGTGAGAATGGGTGGTTGCCTTAAGAATTTTTGAAATCTCGGAAGGCTTGTTCGCATTTCGTTGTCCTTTTCAAACCTCTCTCCCTTCCTTAATATACCTCTTTGAGGTGTCTTTTGCAGGATGATTTGGAGATCGAATCTCCTGCGAATCCTCCATTTATCATATGAACACGTCTCTTAGGGGGTGAGGTAGATGTTTGGTGCACGAATTGTGAATCACACTTTTCACAACGCGTACCACTAACCAGCAAGTGCACTGGGTCGTCCAAGTAATACCTCACGTGAGTAAGGGTCGAATCCCACGGAGATTGTTGGTTTGAAGCAATCTATGGTTATATTGTAAATCTTAGTCAGGAAGTCAATTATGTTTATCAGTTGAATCGTGAATAACCAAGAGAGCATAAATTAAAGGTTACTTGTTGTGCAGTAATGGAGAATATGTTGGAGTTTTGGAGATGCTTTGTCTTCTGAATCTCTGCTTTCCTCTGTCTTCTGATTCACGCACGCACGTCCTCCTATGGCAAGCTGTGTATTGGTGGATCACCGTTGTCAATGGCTACCTTCCATCCTTCCAGTGAAAACTACGCTCACGCGCTCTGTCACAGCACGGCTAATCACCGGTTGGTTCTCGATCCGGTTGGAATAGGATTTACTATCCTTTTGCATCTGTCACTAACGCCCAGCCTTCAGGAGTTTGAAGCTCATCACAGTCATTCAATCCTTGAATCCTACTCGGAATACCACAGACAAGGTTTAGACTTTCCGGATTCTCATGAATGCCGCCATCAGTTCTAGCTTATACCACGAAGATTCTGATTAAAGAATCTAAGAGATACTCATTCAATCGGATATAGAACGGAGGTGGTTGTCAGGCACACGTTCGTGGTTTGAGGAAGGTGATGAATGTCACAGATCATCACCTTCATCACAGTTAAGCGCGAATGAACATCTTAGATAGGAACAAGCGTGTTTGAATGGAAAACAGAAATACTTGCATTAATTCATCGAGACACAGCAGAGCTCCTCACCCCCAACAATGGGGTTTAGAGACTCATGCCGTCAGAGAATAAAAAGTTTAGATCTGAAATGTCATGAGATACAAAATAAGTCTCTAAAAGTTGTTTAAATACTAAACTAGTAGCCTAGGGTTACAAAATATGAGTAGACTATGATGGATGATGCAGAGATCCACTTCTGGGGCCCACTTGGTGTGTGCTGGACTGAGACTTAAGCAATTCACGTGCAGAGGCCATTTGTGGAGTTGAACGCCAGTTTTTATGCCAGTTTGGGCGTTCAACTCCAGCTTTTGATCCTTTTCTGGCGCTGGACGCCAGAATTGGGCAGAGAGCTGGCGTTGAACGCCAGTTTACGTCATCTATCCTAGTGAAAAGTATGGACTATTATATATTTCTGGAAAGCCCTGGATGTCTACTTTCCAACACAATTGGAAGCACGCCATTTCAAATTCTGTAGCTCCAGAAAATTCACTTTGAGTGCAGGGAGGTCAGAATCCAACAGCATCAGCAGTCCTTTTTCAGCCTGAATCAGATTTTTGCTCAGCTCCTTCAATTTCAGCCAGAAAAATACCTGAAATTGCAGAAAAACACACAACTCATAGTAAAGTCCAGAAATATAAATTTTTCCTAAAAACTAATAGAAATAGACTAAAAACTAACTAAAACATACTCAAAACTATATGAAATTATCCCCAAAAAGCGTATAAAATATCCGCTCATCACAACACCAAACTTAAACTGTTGCTTGTCCTCAAGCAACTAGACAAATAAAATAGAAGACTATTAGGTTGAGAAGCAATAATATCTCAGAGTTTTTGATTGAAGCTCAGATCCTAATTAGATGAGCGGGACTAGTAGCTTTTTGCTTCTGAACAGTTTTGGCATCTCACTTTATCCATTGAAGCTCAGAGTGATTGGCATCTATAGGAACTCAGAATTCAGATAGTGTTATTGATTCTCTTAGTTCAGTGTGATGATTCTTGAACACAGCTTCTTTATGAGTCTTGGCCGTGGCCCTAAGCACTTTGTTTTCCAGTATTACTACCGGATACATAAATGCCACAGACACATAACTGGGTGAACCTTTTCAGATTGTGACTCAGCTTTGCTAAAGTCCCCAACTAGAGGTGTCCAGAGTTCTTAAGCACACTCTTCTTTTTGCTTTGGACCTTGACTTTAACCGCTCAGTCTCAAGTTTTCACTTGACACCTGCACGCCACAAGCACATGGTTAGGGACAGCTTGGTTTAGCCGCTTAGACCAAGATTTTAGTCCTTTAGGCCCTCCTATCCACTGATGCTCAAAGCCTTGGGATCCTTTTTATTTGCCCTTGCCTTTTGGTTTTAAGAGTTTTTGGCTTTTTCTACTTGCTTTTTTTTTTTTTTGCAAGCTTTGTTCTTTGCTGCTTTTTCTTGCTTCAAGAATCATTTTTATGATTTTTCAGATTATCAATAACATGTCTCATGTTCATCATTCTTTCAAGAGCCAACATATTTAACAGTCTTAAACAACAAATTCAAAAGACATATGCACTGTTCAAGCATTCATTCAGAAGATGGAAAGCATTGCCACCACATTTAACCAATTAGAATTTCTTTTATTAAACTCGAAATTTTATTGCTTCTTATTCAAAAGATCTACTATTTTATTCATGTTTAATGATGATGAGAAAAATAAACTATAGCTTAATTGGAGATAAAATCAAATAGATACTAATTACTATTATATGACTTCTAAGGTAAACTTTTATAAGGACACTGTCACAGAGTTAAGGCAGAAATTGGAAATTAACAACCTTTATTCTGGGGGCACGGGGGTTCCTCTGATCCTTGGGATGCTTGGTACTACAAGAGAAGACTTTTGGCGCTTCAGTTCCCTTAAGTCACGCCCATGTTCCTCTTGTTCTTTAAACATATAGGTCAGCATTTGACTGTGTTCCTTCTGTTGTTTTATTATTTGCTCCATAGCTTCCTGTATCTTGGTGACAAATGTCTCAAGATATTCCCAATATTCCGCTTGAGGAATCTCTGGGAGGAATTCCTGTGCTCTCTTCTTGACAGGATCCTCCTGTGCTTGTTGTCTCTCCATTGATGCTTTGGTGATTGACTTTTCAATTAAGATATATTCAGTTATTCCCATCCTTACTCCAGCGTCCTTGCAGAGCAGAGAAATCACGCTTGGATAAGCCAACCTGGCCTCTTTTGAATTTTTATTAGCAATCTTGTAGAGTTCAGTGGAAATCAGCTGATGAACCTCCACTTCCTTCCCCGTCATGATGCAATGAATCATCACTGCTCTTTTAACTGTGACTTCAGAACGGTTGCTAGTGGGCAACAGAGAACGCCCAATGAAGTCCAGCCATCCTCTGGCAACTGGTTTGAGATCCTCTCTCTTGAGTTGATTTGGGACGCCCTTTGTGTTGGTGGTCCACCTGGCTCCAGGGATACATATGTCCTCTAGAATCTTATCCAGGCCAATGTCTGCTCTCATCATCCTCCTGTTGAAGGAGTCTGGATCATCCTTTAGCTGAGGTAGCTTTAATATCTCTCTGATCTTGTCAGGGGTGGTATGAACAATCTTTCCCCTGACCATGGTCCGAAATTCGTAGCAGGCAGTTCCAGATAGTCTTTGCTTGTCAGTCTGCCACATATTAGCATAGAACTCCTGGACCATGTTCCTTCCTATTTTCGTTTCAGGATTAGCTAGGACTTCCCAGTTCCTGATTCAAATTTGCTCCTGGATCTCCGGATATTCGTCTTCTTTCAGATCGAATCTAACTTCCGGGATCACTGATCTTAGACCCATTACTTTAAGATAATGGTCTGAATGTTCTTTAGATAAGAACTTCCCTTGATTCCAAAGTGGTTTTGGAACGCTCTCTTTCTTGCCTCTTGGAGTGGATTGTTTTCCTTTGGGAGCCATGATCTTAGTGATTTCGGATAAACACACCAAACTTAGAGGTTTGCTTGTCCTCAAGCAAAAGAAAAGAAAGGAGAGGGATAGAAGGAGATCGAGGTGCACTTGTTGATGGAGGAGGGGGGAGGCCGAACCTAAATTTAAAGGGGTGGGGGGGTGGATTTTCGAAAAATTGGGAGAGATAAGATAAAAAGATTGAGTTGAAAAAGATAAGATAGAAGACATAGTTTGATTTTGAAAAGATAGGATAGATTTTTTTGAAAAAGATAAATCTGGATTTTGAAAAAGATAATATGAAAAAGATATTGAAAAGATTTTAGAGTGAAAAAGATAGATTTGTTTTTGGAAAAGATTTTAAAAGAGTTGGATTGAATTTGCAAAGAGGGTGTGTGCTTATGAATTAAGATACATTTGATATTTTGAAAGTAGGATTTTTAGAAATCAGGGTTCTTGACATGTTTATGTAAATAAAATCATGTATTGAATCATAAAATTTTAAATTAGAATGGAAAAACGTGTGGAAAAATGAATTTGGCTCCTCCCTGCCTTCCTGGCGTTTGAACGCCCAAACACTGCTTGTTTTGGGCGTTCAGCGCCCAAATGCTGATCTCCTGGGCGTTCAGCGCCCAGTTGCTGCCATTACTGGCGTTCAACGCCCAGTGGGTGGCCATTTCTGGCGTTGAACGCCCAGATTGCTACCATTACTAGCGTTCAGCGCCCAGTGGATGCCCATTTTGGGCGCTGAACGCCCAAAATGCCCCTTTACTGGCGTTTTCTTGCCATTGAGCTCTTTTACTCTATTTTGTGTGCCGAGGTCTTCTGTAAATGATTATTTACCTTGTCGTCAATGAACTCTATATAAACAAATAAAAATAAAAATAAAAATAGAAATAGGGCAAAATGCTTAGAGGATTGTTGCCCCATGGCTGGGTTGCCTCCCAGCAAGCGCTTCTTTATTGTCTTTAGCTGGACCTTGCTGAGCTTTTAATCTAGCTTCAGCCTTGAGCATTCTTGCTCGATGTTGCCTTCAAGATAGTGCTTGATTCTCTGTCCATTGACAATGAACTTCTTATCAGAATCAATATCTTGAAGCTCCATATAACCATATGGTGACACACTTGTAATCACGTATGGCCCCCTCCACCGGGATTTCAGTTTCCCGGGGAATAGCCTGAGTCTAGAGTTAAACAACAGGACCTTCTGTCCTGGTTCAAAGATTCTAGATGACAGCTTTTTGTCATGCCATTTTTTTGATTTTTCTTTATAAAGCTTGGCATTTTCGAAAGCTGTGAATCTGAATTCCTCTAGCTCATTTAGCTGGAGCAATCGTTTTTCTCCAGCTAATTTGGCATCAAAGTTTAGGAATCTGGTTGCCCAGTAGGCCTTATGTTCCAGTTCCACGGGCAGGTGGCATGCCTTACCATACACCAGTTGGTATGGAGAGGTCCCTATAGGGGTCTTGAATGCTGTTCTGTAAGCCCACAGAGCATCATTCAAGCTTCGTGCCCAATCCTTTCTACGGGTATTTACTGTCCGTTCCAGGATTCTCTTTAATTCTCTATTAGAGACTTCAGCTTGCCCATTGGTTTGTGGATGATATGGAGTGGCCACCTTGTGGCGAATTCCATACCGAACCATGGCAGAGTAGAGCTTTTTATTGCAGAAGTGAGTGCCCCCATCACTGATTAGTACTCTAGGGACACCAAACCTGCTAAAGATATGTTTCTGGAAGAACTTCAGCACTGTTTTAGTATCATTGGTGGGTGTGGCAATAGCCTCAACCCATTTTGATACATAGTCAACTGCCACCAGAATATAAGTGTTTGAGTATGATGGTGGGAAAGGTCCCATGAAGTCAATTCCCCATACGTCAAACAACTCAATCTCCAAGATTCCTTGTTGAGGCATGGCGTAACCATGAGGCAGATTGCCAGCTCTTTGGCAGCTGTCACAGTTACGTACAAACTCTCGGGAATCTTTATAGAGTGTGGGCCAATAGAAGCCACATTGGAGGACCTTGGTGGCTGTTCGCTCACCTCCGAAATGGCCTCCATATTGTGATCCGTGGCAATGCCACAGGATCCTCTGTGCTTCTTCTCTAGGCACACACCTACGGATAATTCCGTCTGCACATCTCTTAAAGAGATAAGGTTCATCCCACAAGTAGTACTTTGCATCAGTAATTAATTTCTTCTTTTGTATCCTGTTGTACTCCTTGGGTATGAACCTTGCAGCTTTATAGTTTGCAATATCGGCAAACCATGGTGCTTCCTAAATGGCGAATAAATGCTCATCAGGAAACGTCTCAGAGATCTCAAGAGAAGGGAGGGGCGTCCCTTCCACTGGCTCTATCCGGGACAGATGATCAGCCACTTGGTTCTCTGTCCCTTTTCTGTCTCTTATTTCTATATCAACCTCTTGCAGAAGCAATACCCATCTTATGAGCCTGGGTTTTGAATCCTGCTTTGTGAGTAGATATTTAAGAGCAGCATGGTCAGTATACACAATCACTTTTGATCCTACTAAGTATGATCTGAACTTGTCAATGGCATAAACCACTGCAAGTAGTTCTTTTTCTGTGGTTGTGTAATTTTTCTGGGCATCATTTAGAACGCGACTGGCATAATAAATGACATGCAGAAGCTTGTCATGCCTCTGTCCCAATACTGCACCAATAGCATGATCACTGGCATCACACATTAGCTCAAATGGTAATGTCCAGTCTGGTGCAGAAATGACTGGTGCTGTGACCAGCTTAGCTTTCAGCGTTTCAAACGCCTGCAGGCACTTTGTGTCAAACACAAATGGCGTGTCAGCAGCTAGCAGATTGCTTAGAGGTTTTGCGATTTTTGAAAAATCCTTTATAAACCTCCTATAGAATCCTGCGTGCCCCAGAAAGCTTCTGATTGCCTTAACATTGGCAGGTGGTGGTAATTTTTCAATTACCTCTATTTTTGCTTGATCCACCTCTATTCCCTTGTTTGAGATTTTATGCCCAAGAACAATTCCTTCAGTCACCATGAAGTGACACTTTTCCCAGTTTAAAACTAGGTTGGTTTCTTGGCATCTTTTCAGAACAAGTTTCAGGTGATCAAGACAGGAGCTGAATGAGTCTCCATATACTGAGAAGTCATCCATGAAGACTTCCAGAAATTTTTCCACCATGTCAGAGAAAATAGAGAGCATGCATCTCTGGAAGGTTGCAGGTGCATTACATAGCCCAAAGGGCATCCTTCTATAAGCAAATACTCCAGATGGACATGTGAATGCTGTTTTCTCTTGATCCTGGGGATCCACTGCAATCTGGTTATAGCCTGAATAGCCATCCAAAAAGCAGTAATAATCATGACCTGCTAGTCTCTCTAGCATCTGGTCTATGAATGGTAAAGGAAAATGATCCTTTCTGGTGGCTGTATTGAGCCTTCTGTAGTCAATACACATGCGCCACCCTGTAACTGTTCTTGTAGGAACCAGTTCATTTTTTTCATTATGAATCACTGTCATGCCTCCCTTTTTTGGGACGACTTGAACAGGGCTCACCCAGGGGCTATCAGAAATGGGATAAATAATCCCAGCCTCTAGTAATTTGGTGACCTCTTTCTGCACCACTTCCTTCATGGCTGGATTTAGCCGCCTCTGTGGCTGAACCACCGGTTTGGCATTATCCTCCAATAGGATTTTGTGCATGCATCTAGCTGGGCTTATGCCCTTAAGGTCACCTATGGACCACCCAAGAGCTGTCTTGTGTGTCCTTAGCACTTGAATAAGTGCTTCCTCTTCCTGTGAACTTAGAGCAGAACTTATGATCACTGGAAAAGTATCACCTTCTCCTAGAAATGCATATTTCAAGGATGGTGGTAGTGGCTTGAGCTCGGGTTTAGGAGGTTTTTCCTCTTTTAGAAGAAAGTTCAGAGGCTCTTTCATGTCCTCTGAATCCTCCAAATCAGGCTGAACATCTTTAAAGATGTCTTCCAACTTTGATTCGAGACTCTCAGCCATGTTGATCTCTTCTACCAAAGAATCAATAAGATCAACTTTCATGCAGTTTGTTGATGTGTCTGGATGCTGCATGGCTTTGACAGCGTTCAACTTGAACTCATCATCATTGACTCTCAAAGTTATTTCCCCCTGTTGGACGTCAATGAGGGATCGTCCAGTTGCTTGGAAGGGTCTTCCTAGAATGAGAGTAGCACTCTTGTGCTCCTCCATCTCCAGCACAACAAAGTCAGTGGGGAAGGCGAATGGCCCAACTCTGACAATCATGTCCTCAATCACGCCTGATGGGTATTTAGTGGAACCATCAGCAAGTTGGAGACATATCCGGGTTGGTTTAACTTCTTCAGTTAAGCCAAGCTTCCTGATAGTGGATGCAGGTATCAGGTTGATGCTTGCCCCAAGATCGCACAAAGCTGTCTTGGTGCAATCACCTTCTAATATGCATGGTATCAGAAAACTCCCAGGGTCTTTAAGCTTTTCAGGAAAGCTTTTCAGAATGACTGCACTGCATTCTTCAATGAGGAGAACTCTTTCTGTTTCTCTCCACTCCTTTTTATGACTCAAGATCTCTTTCATGAACTTGGCATAAGAAGGTATTTGCTCAAGTGCCTCTGCAAATGGAATCTTTATTTCAAGAGTCCTTAGATAATCTGCAAAGCGAGCAAATTGCTTATCCTGCTCCTCTTTCCGGAGTTTTTGAGGATAAGGTATCTTGGCTTTATATTCTTCAACCTTAGTGGTTAAAGAAGCCTTTTTAGAGGGGTTGTTATCAGCACTTGTGTGTGTCTGATCCCTCACTGGCAATTGAGTGCCAGAGTCAGAAGCTGGAGTGACGTTAGACGCCAGCTCACTGTCTGTTCCTGGCGCCTGAACGCCAGAAATGTGCCCATTTTGGGCGTTCAACGCTGGATTCTGCCCCATTTGGGCGTTCAACGCCAGATTCTTGCCCATTTTTGGCGTTGAACGCCAATCCTGCCTTGTTTCTGGCGCTGAACGCCAGTTTTGGGCATGGTCTGGGCGTTCAGCGCCAGCCTTCCACCCCTTTTCTGGCGTTTTAGTGCCAGAACTATTTTTCCCTGGGCTCTTACTGTCCTCAGGTGAATTTTTGGTGGGTTGCTCATTTCTTGAATTTTTGATCCCTTGAGGTGGGGTATTTAATGTTTTCCCACTTCTTAATTGAACTGCTTGGCATTCTTCTGCTATTTGCCTTGATAGCTGCTGCTTTGTCTGCTTAAACTGTTCGTCCATCTGTATATTAGCTATCCTTGTCTCTTGTAGCCTGTCCTTGAATTCAGCTAGCTGCTTTGTTAGAAAATCCAATTGCTGATTGAATTCAGCAGCTTGTTTTACAGTACTGAATTCAGCAGTTACTGTTTTAACCTCTTCATTCATGGAAGGGTTGCTGCTTAGGTACAGATGCTGATTCCTGGCAACTGTATCAATGAGCTCTTGAGCCTCTTCAATTGTCTTTCTCATATGGATAGATCCACCAGCTGAGTAATCTAGAGACATCTGAGCTCCTTCTGCAAGCCCATAGTAGAAGATGTCTAACTGAACCCACTTTGAAAACATTTCAGAGGGGCATTTTCGTAGCATCTCTCTGTATCTCTCCCAGGCATCATAAAGAGATTCATTATCTCCTTGTTTAAAGCCTTGGATGTCCAGCCTTAGCTGTGTCATCCTTTTTGGAGGGAAATATTGATTCAGGAATTTTTCTGTCAGCTGTTTCCATGTCCTTATGCTGGCCTTAGGTTGGTTATTCAACCACCTCTTAGCTTGATCTTTTACAGCAAATGGAAACAGTAATAGTCTGTAGACATCCTGATCTATTTCTTTATCATGTACTGTGTCAGCAATCTGTAGAAACTGTGCCAGAAACTCTGTAGGTTCTTCCTGTGGAAGACCGGAATACTGGCAACTTTGCTGCACCATGATAATGAGCTGAGGATTCAACTCAAAGCTACTAACTCCAATGGAAGGTATACAGATACTACTTCCATATGAAGCAGTAGCGGGGTTGGCATATGACCCCAAAGTCCTCCTGGACTGTCCATCTCCACTTATGTCCATGATGGATATATGGATATAACTTGGACTGATTTATCTTTTTATTTATTTTATTTTATAAGAAGTAAATACTTAAATAAAATAAAATAACTAAAAAGAATTTGAATTTTGAAATTAAAATTTTTTTTTTTAATTTTCGAAAATTTGTTTTAAAAATAGAGAGAAAAGATATTTTTAAATTTAGTGAGGAGAGAGAAAAATAATAAGATAGTCCAAGATTTAAAATTTTTAGATCTAATGCTCCTTGTTTTTGAAAATTTTGGAGGGAAAACACCAAGGAACACCAAACTTAAAAATTTTAAGATCAAGACACAAGGAAATCTCAAGAACACTTTGAAGGCTCACAAGAACACAAGAACATGAAGAAAGAACACCAAACTTAAAATTTTTAGAAAACCAAACCAAAATTTTCGAAAACCAAAGGGAAATCAACAAGAAAACACCAAACTTAAAGTTTGGCACACAGTTTAATAGAGAAATTATTTTTTTGTGAAAAAGAAGGTTTTGAAAAGAATATAAAAGATTCTAACCCAATTACCAAGAACACAGATTAACGCTCTAGCCAAATGAGTTATGAAAATTTTCGAAAATTTTAAGAAAAATCAACAAGAAAACACCAAACTTAAAGTTTGGCACAGGATTTAATAGAAAATTATTTTTGAAAAAGGTTTTAAAAATATGATAGCCAATTACCATGAACATAAACACCACGTTCTAACTAACTGAGCTATAAATTTAAAGTGTTTTAACAAGGGATAAATAATAAAAGACTCTAAACCAAAAAAAAGAAATTTTTCCTAATCTAAGCAACAAAATAAACCGTTAGTTGTCCAAACACGAACAATCCCCGGCAACGGCGCCAAAAACTTGGTGCACGAATTGTGAATCACACTTTTCACAACGCGTACCACTAACCAGCAAGTGCACTAGGTCGTCCAAGTAATACCTCACGTGAGTAAGGGTCGAATCCCACGGAGATTGTTGGTTTGAAGCAATCTATGGTTATATTGTAAATCTTAGTCAGGAAGTCAATTATGTTTATCAGTTGAATTGTGAATAACCAAGAGAGCATAAATTAAAGGTTACTTGTTGTGCAGTAATGGAGAATATGTTGGAGTTTTGGAGATGCTTTGTCTTCTGAATCTCTGCTTTCCTCTGTCTTCTGATTCACGCACGCACGTCCTCCTATGGCAAGCTGTGTGTTGGTGGATCACCGTTGTCAATGGCTACCTTCCATCCTTCCAGTGAAAACTACGCTCACGCGCTCTGTCACAGCACGGCTAATCACCGGTTGGTTCTCGATCCGGTTGGAATAGGATTTTTTATCCTTTTGCATCTGTCACTAACGCCCAGCCTTCAGGAGTTTGAAGCTCGTCATAGTCATTCAATCCTTGAATCCTACTCGGAATACCACAGACAAGGTTTAGACTTTCCGGATTCTCATGAATGCCGCCATCAGTTCTAGCTTATACCATGGAGATTCTGATTAAAGAATCTAAGAGATACTCATTCAATCGGATATAGAACGGAGGTGGTTGTCAGGCACACATTCGTGGTTTGAGGAAGGTGATGAATGTCACAGATCATCACCTTCATCACAGTTAAGCGCGAATGAACATCTTAGATAGGAACAAGCGTGTTTGAATGGAAAACAGAAATACTTGCATTAATTCATCGAGACACAACAGAGCTCCTCACCCCAACAATGGGGTTTAGAGACTCATGCCGTCAGAGAATACAAAGTTTAGATCTGAAATGTCATGAGATACAAAATAAGTCTCTAAAAGTTGTTTAAATACTAAACTAGTAGCCTAGGGTTACAAAATATGAGTAGACTATGATGGATGATGCAGAGATCCACTTCTGGGACCCACTTGGTGTGTGCTGGGCTGAGACTTAAGCAATTCACGTGCAGAGGCCATTTGTGGAGTTGAACGCCAGTTTTTATGCCAGTTTGGGCGTTCAACTCCAGCTTTTGATCCTTTTCTGGCGCTGGACGCCAGAATTGGGCAGAGAGCTGGCGTTGAACGCCAGTTTACGTCGTCTATCCTAGTGCAAAGTATGAACTATTATATATTGCTGGAAAGCTCTGGATGTCTACTTTCCAACGCAATTAGAAGCACGCCATTTCGAGTTCTGTAGCTCCAGAAAATCCACTTTGAGTGCAGGGAGGTCAGAATCCAACAGCATCAGCAGTCCTTTTTCAGCCTGAATCAGATTTTTGCTCAGCTCTTTCAATTTCAGCCAGAAAAATACCTGAAATTGCAGAAAAACACACAACTCATAGTAAAGTCCAGAAATATGAATTTTTCCTAAAAACTAATAGAAATAGACTAAAAACTAACTAAAACATACTCAAAACTATATGAAATTATCCCCAAAAAGCGTATAAAATATCCGCTCATCAATGTTCAACTTGTCCGACCTCTTTGGTGTGAGGTGGATGTTCCACTCGTCCGACCTCTTCGGCGTGTGGTGGACCTTCAACTCGTCCGACCTCTTTGTTGCGAGGTGGACCTTCAACTCGCCCGACCTCTTTGTTGCGAGGTGGACCTTCAACTCATCCGACCTCTTTGTTGTGAGGTGGACCTTCAACTCGCCCGACCTCCGTGGTATGAGGTGGACCTTCAACTCGTCCGACCTCTTTGTTGTGAGGTGGATCTTCAACTCGTCCGACTTCTTTGTTGTGGGGTGGACCTTCAACTCGTCCGACCTCTTTGTTGTGAGGTGGACCTTCAACTCGCCCGACCTCTTTGGTGTGAGGTGGACCTTCAACTCGTCCGACCTCTTTGTTGTGAGGTGGATCTTCAACTCGTCCGACCTCTTTGTTGTGAGGTGGACCTTCAACTCATCCGACCTCTTTGTTGCGAGGTGGACCTTCAACTCGCCCGACCTCTTTGGTGTGAGGTGGACCTTCAACTCGTCCGACCTCTTTGTTGTGAGGTGGATATTCAACTCGTCCGACCTCTTTCTCCTTTTTGCTTTTGATTGGGCGAGGTGGTGAGATCTTCTCAGTGTTGCGTATTTCTCGTTAAACATCCACAAGAGATAGGTTTCTTAGTGGGTTGGTCTTCTTTCTTCCTGGACTCTTTATCCTTGTCCCGTAGTGGGTTAGGAGGATCTGGTTCTTGAGCTGTCTCCCAATCGGGAGTTCTCCTCCATATTGATATATTTTTTTTGCCCTTTTTCTTGAACTTCGTTTAGAGATGTTGGGTGCTTCTTGGATATTGAGTGGTTGAAAGGTCATTCTCGTAGGCCATTAATGAGACCCATGATAGCTGCTTCTATTGGCAGAATTTGCATGTCCAGGCATGCTTTGTTAGAGTAGTCGGGAAGGCTTTGCATCGAATAACATCCGAGGCATCAGTGAGATACATCCTGCTTCTGAAATTGCTAAGATTATGGCTTGGATCCGATGTGCCGTCGTACGGGATCACGTCGGGAGCTTTGAAGTCTTTTGGAACTTTTAGCTTTCATGATCTCCTTGGTGAATGGGTCTTGATTTTTGTGGGAGCCGTCTTCGTGATCGGATCGAATATTTTTGGCCTTGAGACCTGCTTCGAGTTTTAGGAATTTATCCTCTAATTCTCGGCGTCGCCTTACCTCCTTTTGTAGATCCTTCCCAACTTCTCGTTGATGCTGGCTTTCTTTTTCAAGTTGCTTTAAACGATCTTGAAACGCTTCTATCACTCCTGGATTTGATGAGTTTTTGTCCTCGTTAGATTCCGGGGTATCTTTCAGTGTAGTGTCTGCGTTTTTGTGCGGTGTTCTATCCTCTAGATCTGAATCGTGGTCGTTGTCATGGTCATCCGCCATGGTGATGGGATGACTTCTAGGTTCCCCAGCAACGGAACCAATGTTTCGAGGGTTACCTAGAACTGTAGGTCGATCTCGGAGGAGATCTTCTTTGCTGGTCGGAGCTGTTGCGTCCGACTTGTTGATGGCAGCCGGAGCCGCCGCGTCCGACTTGTTGGACTGGCTGCACTGCTGATCCTTGGTCACCGGAGGGTGGGGGGTACCTGCAAGAGACTCCGATGATTAAGTTAGCATAGGTATTAAATAGGTTTTACGTAGAATCAGAGTATGAGTTATACCTGGGTGCTCCAGTGTATTTATAGAGGTGTAGAGTGACCTTCTTAGATAAGATAAGTTAGTTATCTTATCTTATCTTATCTTTGAGTGAGGTCATCTTATCTTCTGGGGAACCGCCTTTATCTTTCTAGGCTTTGACTGCCTTTAGATTGGGCTGTGTCCCTTCGTTTGGGCCTGCTTGGGCCTCTTACGGCGATTTGTCCGAGCTCTTTGTGAAGAGGTCGGTCATTGGCCGAGCTCTTTGAGAAGAGGTCGGATAGTCTGACCTGAAGAGGTCGGTCGGCTTGTCGCTAAACATCCCGGGTCGGACATCTTGACCCAAGGTATGAACACCATCGAATCTATGAACATCCCACCGAGTGCTTCGATTCGAAGAATGTTATAGAAAAATTGGTAAGAGAGGGAAGACTAGATCGGTACTTAGCCAGCAAAACAGATGAACCAAGAAAAAGAAGAAGGGATGAAGAGGTCGGGTGAACTGAACGACCACCTCGTACCCCGAAAAGACATGTCCACATGATACACGGAGGATTTGCGGGAGGAGAAATCTCTAAATCATCTCGCAAAAGACATCTTAAAGAAGTATATCATGTCGAGAGAGGAGAAGGAGCACCCGACCTCCCTACTATCACTTTCACTAAAGAGGACGCAGCTGGCGTCATCTCGGGACATGATGATCCCATGGTCATCACTATCATATTGGCCAACACTAATCTCCACCGTACACTGGTGGACCAGGGAAGCTCGGCTGACATATTGTTCAAAACCGCTTTCGACAAACTCGGCCTAGAGGTAAAAGAACTCAGAGCATATCCAAATAGCTTATTCAGACTATGAGATAGTCCAATCCAACCACTTGGATACATCTCACTGCACACAACCTTTGGAAAAGGAAACCGGTCAAGGACGCTCAACATAGACTACATCGTGGTCGACGTAAGTATAGCCTACAACACCATGATAGGTCGGACAACGCTAAATCAACTCGGCGCAGTAGTCTCGACTCCACATCTGTGCATGAAGTTCCCAACCACACAAGGGATCGCTACGATAAAAGCAAACCAGAAAACAGCGCGCCACTGTTACAACGAAAGTCTGAACCTTAGAGGCAAAGGAGAAGAAATTCACACCGTCGAACTCGGGAGAGTTCAAGGTCGGGAAGAACTTCGTCCACAACCAGAAGGCGAGATAGAAAAAGTCCAGATCGGAGATGTCCCAGATAAAACAACCAATATTGGTGCAATCCTGAAAGGAGACGTAAAGGAGTCCCTCATACAGTTCTTAAGAGATAATGTCGACCTCATTGCATGGAAGGCCGCAGATATGCCGGGCATAGACCCCAAGCTAATGTGCCATAAGCTGGCAGTATACCCAGGATCTCGGCTAGTACAGCAGAGACGTAGAAAGCTCGGGCCAAAACGATCCCAAGCTATGGAAGAGCAAGTACAAGCTCTACTGGAGGCGGGATTCATAAGGGAAGTCAAGTACCCACTATGGCTAGCTAACGTCGTCTTGGTGAAAAAATAAAATGGGAAGTGGCAGATGTGCACCGACTACACCAATCTCAACAAAGCTTAGCCAAAAGATCCTTATCCACTCCCAAGTATCGACGCTCTGGTGGATGCCTCCTCCGGATACAAATACCTCTCGTTTATGGACGCCTATTCGGGATACAATCAAATCCAAATGTACCCACCTGATCAAGAAAAAATCCCATTATTAACCCCAAAACAAACTACTGCTACGTCGTCATGCCATTTGGACTCAAAAATGCAGGAGCCACTTATCAAAGATTAATGAATAAAGTCTTCACAGACCATATCGGAAAAGTCATGAAAGTATACGTGGACGACATGTTAGTAAAGACACAAAGCGAGGAATCATTACTGTCCGACCTCACCCAAGTATTCGACACTATAAGAAGGCATGGCATGCGACTTAACCCTGCAAAATGCACCTTCGCAGTAGAAGCTGGCAAATTCTTAGGTTTCATGCTCACACAAAGAGGAATCGAGGAAAATCCGGATAAATGTCGGGCTATACTCGACATGAAGAGTCCGACCTGTGTCAAAGAAGTACAACAACTTAATGGAAGATTGGCGGCCTTGTCCAGATTTCTAGCCGAATCAGCAATAAGATCTCTCCCCTTCTACGCCACTCTAAGGAAGGGAAAGAAATTTGAATGGACAACGGAGTACGAACAAGCTTTCCAAGATTTTGAAAGATTCCTGGGACAACCACCTATTCTAACTTGGCCACGGGAAGGAGAACCACTTATATTGTACCTCGCAGTAGGAAATCGGGCAGTAGCCTCAGCACTGGTCAGAGAGGACGAAAGTGGACAACAACATATATACTTCATCAGCAAAGCACTACAAGGGTCCGAACTGAACTACCAAAAATAGAAAAATTCGCCTATGCTCTCATACTAACGTCTCGACGACTTCGCCTATATTTTCAAGCCCACATCATCAAAGTTCGGACCAACCAGCCCATAAAAGGCATTTTGCAGAAAACAGATTTAGCAGGAAGAATCCTATAGTGGGTAGTCAAGTTATCCGAATTTGACCTTCAATATGAAGCTCGAACAGCCATCAAATCACAGTATCTGGCCGACTTCATTGCAGAGTTTACTGACACTCCGAAAATCCCCACAGAATGAAATCTCTACATAGACAGCTCCTCGAACAAAATCGGAAGTGGCACATGTGTGCAACCAGGGAACCCAAATCGAACTTTTCCTCAAATTCGGGTTCCCTACTTCAAACAACCAAGCCGAATATGAGGCATTACTAGCCGGTTTGAAGCTGGCTAAGGAGGTCGGAGCTCAAAAACTTATCATCTTCAGCGACTCACAAGTAGTCACCTCACAAATAGCAGGAAACTATCAAGCCAAGGATCCCACCATGAAAAAGTACTTGGACAAAACCAGGGAATAGCTCAGACAACTCGGGGAATATGAGGTCCGCCACATACCTCGGGAACAGAATGCTCGAGCTGATGCACTCTCAAAACTAGCCAGCACCAAACCAGGAGGAAACAATAGAAGCCTCATCCAAGAAATACTGCAGAACCCGTCAATTTCGGAAGAAGAAAAGGTCCTAGCCATAACTGGTCTGGATCAAGGATGGATGACTCCCATAATTAACTACCTCAAAATAGAAATACTCCCTGCAGATAAGAAGGAGGCAAAGAGGTTAAAACGGGAGGCACAATACTACACCATCATAAATAATACTCTATACAAGAGAGGGATTTCAACACCACTGTTAAAATGTGTGCCGACTTCCAACACAAAAGAAGTTTTAGAAGAAATACACAATGGCACCTGTGGCAACCATCTTGGAGAACAAGCTCTCACCAAAAGTACTCCGAGCCGAATTCTACTGGCTGACTTTACAAAAGGAAGCAACAGAGTTCGTAAAGACATATCCACCATGTCAGAAACATGCTAATTTCCACATCGCCCCACTAGAGGAACTCATCAACGTAACCTCACCCTGGCCATTTACAAAATGGGGACTCGACCTCCTTGGGCCCTTCCCTCAAGGATCAGGACAGGTCAAGTTCCTCATCGTAGGAGTAGACTATTTCACAAAGTGGATTGAGGCAGAGCCCCTAGCTAACGCCACTACTCAAAGAAGTCAAAATTTTCTATATAGAAACATTGTCACAAGGTTTGGAATTCCATACTCCATTACCACAGACAATGGCACTCAATTCACAGACACAAGCTTCAGAAAATTGGTGGCCGACTTGAAAATAAAACACCAATTCACATCCGTAGAACACCCCCAGGCTAATGGACAAGCAAAAGCTGCCAACAAAGTCATACTGGCCGGGTTAAAATGGAGATTACAGGACGCGAAAGGAGCCTGGGCTGAAGAGCTCCCATAAGTCCTATGGGCATACCAGACAACACCACACTCCACCACAAAGAAATCACCTTTCCGATTAGCTTACGGAATCGAGGTGTTCCGAGGGTTACCTAAAACTGTAGGTCGATCTCGGATGAGATCTTCTGTATTGGTCGGAGATGACGTGTCCGGCTGGTGGGTGACGGCCGGAGCGGTCGTGTCCGACTTGTTGGACTGGCTACACTTGTTGGGCTGCCTTTGGATTTGGGTCGTATTCCTTGAGTTGGGCCCTTTTTGGGCTTTCTTGTCGATTTGGCCGACCTCTTTTAGGAAGAGGTCAGGTAGTCTGACCTGGAGAGGTCGGTCGCTTTGTCGCCAATCATCCCGGGTCGGATAGTTCGACCCAGGGTATGAACAGTGCCCCTGCTTGAGCTCGGTCTTCTTTTTTGAGGTCGAGTCCTTGACTTCGGTCCTTCTCTAGTGAAGCCAAACTCAAGCATTTAGTCGATTCCTTCCTTTGTAAAACCTTTTTGAATGTGGAACGTTTTCTTTTAAAAGCGCGCGCTTTTGTATTAGCGCTTTGTTCTTGGGAACGTGCGAGGGTTTAATACCTTCATTAATTGGTATTAATTGTCCCGTTTCCTTTTGGCTTTATTTTGAATTTTTCCACTCAGAAATGGTTTCTCTCCTTCATCTTTCTTTGTAACTTCTCCCTTCGTTCTCTCGCCTTCTGCTTTTCGCCTACATTTTGCCTTTTCTTGCATTGCGGCGTCATTCAGCGATCCGGCGATTCCGTCTTTCCATCTTCAACTCTTCTGAGGCTCTGCGCTTTTTTCCAGGTTGGTTCCATTTGCAATTTCTTCTCTTTTTTGTTGCTTTGTCTTTAGTTTTGTGGTAAAGCTTTGATATTTGGATGCATGTCAAAAAAGCTTGAATCTTTTTTATGACCTCATGTTTGCTCGTCACTGTAATGTGTTTTCTCTGATTTCCTTTTTTCGCTTTTTCGTCTATCCCTGGTATTTCCGTTGAGGTTTTCTAGGGCTTTGCATGTTCTACTGTCGCTTCTGTCCGATACAATGAAAAAACTGCATTTTTGCTCACTTAATTGAAGATTGCTCCTTGGTTTCTGCCATGTTGATAGCTTTCCCTGTTTTGCTGCGATATTTGTTTTGGTTTTCTTCGTAAATCGTCTTTGTTTGAGGTGTTTTTCTCTAGAAAAGGTGGCATTTTGATGACTCCCTTTTGACTTTTTTTTTCGAAATGTTTGTTATTTGAAATATCCTTTTCTTGTTTGAGAGATGCCGGGATGTAAGCTGTAGATTTTTCCTGAAACCTTGCTTTGTTACTGCCTCCAAAGGATGCCCCAGGACTTTGGTTTGAGTCCTGGGGTTTTCCTTTTCTGTTTGTTCTTCTATATCATATTAGTCGAGTCGTTTTGCCCTTCGTCCGAGATGTTTTTTAGTAATCCAATCTTCTTTTCTTATTGTAGGATTAGTTGGCTTCATGTCTTCTCGCAATAACATTGTAGAGATGTCTTCTAAAGTACCCGAGGGGATGTCTGATTGGCTGGACTCCCTTGTCTTAATGTGTGTCTCTGTGGTGGACGCTGATTTTTGTGTAGAGCTGAAGAAACATCATAGGATTTGTGGTAGTAGTGCCCAAGAGAGGGATTATGAGCTTGTAGCGCCCGACTCTGACGAGAGGGTTTGTTTTCCTACTTCGGTCGGGGGGGGGGAGCGTCCTTTTTTCTACGCCTATGAATATTTCTTCAGCCAGTTGGACATTACTTTTCCATTTACTGCTTTCGAGACTGATTTGTTGTGGTCGTGTAACATTGCCCCATCCCAGCTTCATCCAAATTCCTGGGGTTTTATCAAGATATTTCAGCTGCTTTGCCAAGAGTTAGGCGTAACACCTTCTCAGACTCTTTTCCTTTATCTTTTTGTTTCTGCCAAGCCTGGTGCCTCTTCCAAAAAGAAAGCTTCTTGGGTTTCTTTCAGGTCTGCCCTGGGTCATAAAGTTTTTTCCATGTACGATGAGTCTTTTAAGGACTTTAAGAATTATTTCTTTAGAGTCCGTGCTATTGAGGGGGTCCACCCCTTTTTTCTTGATGAGAATGACGAGCCTGCTTTCCCTCTAGAGTGGCAGAAGGATGTGAGAGTGTCTCGTTATAAATGGGAGATGCTTGACGAGGTTGAGCGGGATTTTGTTATTGTTCTTGAAGATTTATGGGGGGAACCACCCCATCTTGATACAAAAAGGTTGTTGAATGACCCGTCCCTGGTTCGAACTGTTTTGGGTACTATCTGACTTGTTTCTGTGCTTGATTCTTAATTTTGATTCCTCTTTTTGTGATTGTAACCCATTATTGTGGTTGATTCTGTTTTTTCAGAAATGTCGAAGAACAATGATTCCATGAAGGCCTACAAAAAGGCAAAGAAGGCTACTGCTGCTCAAAATATCTCGGCCAAGGCGACGGGAGAGGGCTCTTCTCAAGTTCAGGTGAGGCCGCTCGTGCCGAGTTCTCCTGGGCCGAGGAAGGTAATTCCCACTCCTCGGGTTCGCCTGGCCGACCCTCCACAGTCTTCTGCTGCTACTTCTGGTGCTCCTCCCAACAAGAAACAAAAAATAATTGAGCCTTTCAACCTTGATGCCCCTGATTTTGACGCGATCGAGTTCGTAGATCAGCAGATCGGTCCATACGGTGTCCTCCCTATGGATGATGTATCACTCCTTCGTCATTTGGATTTTATAACTCGGAGTAGTGTAAAAATGGCACATATGGGAGCTGCCCTGTACCGAATTGCTCAAAATCTTCCTCTCCATGCCACCAAAGCTTTTATGGAGGAGGCAAAATAGGAGTTCGATCAGATGAAGGGCTTGAAGGAGGAGCTTGAGGCGAAGGTGGCCAAACTGGAGAAGGATCTGAAGAATGAAAAGGCGAGTTCCCTTGCTCTAACGGCTTCTGTGTGGTTGGCCGAGGACACGGCATTGAGGCATAAAGACAGCTACATCACATCCTATCGGGAGGGAATGCGTTTGAAGGAGGAGTTGGAGAACGCCCGAGCTGATTACTCTGAGCTCCAGGGGCATCTCGTTGGCAGTGTGAATGCTGCTTACGAGAATCTGAAGGAGCAGGTTCGAATTATTGCTCCTGAGGCCGACCTTACTCTTTTTAGCTTGGACAATGTTGTGAGGGATGGTAAGATTATCCCTGATGACTAGGATGATGACGATGTCAATCCTCCCCCTGTGCCTTCTGCCAAGGTGTCAACTTCTACAGTTCCTCTGGTTGAGGTCGGTCATTCCATTTCTGATCCGGACTGTCAGATCTTGAACCGGGATGATGGTACCGTGGATGCTGTGCCTATTCAGACTCGCCCTCCTTCTCCCCGTACTGATGCTGCCGAGAAGGCTTCCGATCTTAGCTGATTTTCTTGGATATTTGTGTATATAGCCCGACTTGTGGGCTTTTAAACTCTTTATTTTATAATTTGAATATTTTGCTGACTGTTGATACTCCTTTTGGTTGCTTGTTTAGCAACTTTTTATTTTGAAAAAATAACAAGTAGCTTTCAAGCTTTGGGCCTGATCCTGAAGCTTGTTTATAATATTGTATTTTATATCATGCTTGTTTGCACTTGTCTTGGTACCTTTCTGAGTTTTGAAAATGCTGAAGCCTTGCTGCTAGGCCTCTTTAGATTGCTTTGTACTTATTGCTTGTAGCTTGGATCCTTTGAGGTTGTGGATGTGTGGATCCAACTTGTACTTTAGTATTCTGGCTCTTACTTGTATTTATTTCTAACAATCCATAACCGATCTCTTTACGTTGGTCCTCTTTCCAGTTATTTTTGTAGTCCTCTTTTTTGGACCTTTGTCAGGTCTCTTTCAGGGACTACTTTTATAACTTGTTTGTTATAGGAGACCGACTTCTTTGCGTCATCCTTTTCCAAGTTATTTTTGTAATCCTCTTTCTTGGACCCTTGTCAGGTCTCTTTCAGGGATTACTTTTATAACTTGTTTTTTGTAGGAGACCGACTTCTTTATGTCAATCTCTTCTAAGTTATTTTGTAATCCTCTTTTTTGGACCTTTGTCAGATCTCTTTCAGGGATTACTTTTATAACTTGTTTTTTGTAGGAGACCGACTTCTTTATGTTGATCTCTTCTAAGTTATTTTGTAATCCTCTTTTTTGGACCTTTGTCAGATCTCTTTCAGGGATTACTTTTATAACTTATTTTTTGTAGGAGACCGACTTCGTCATGTCGATATCTTCTAAGTTATAGCAATTCCTCTTTTATAGGGTTGGCCAGACCTCTTTCCAGGGATTTGCTGATAACTTGGGTTGACTTTAGTCCGACTTCTTAACGTCGGCCAGTCTTTAAGTTATTATTTAGCAATCCATAAGACCTCGTCAGGTTCTTTTTCTGGATCACTTTCGATAACTTCTTGCATTATTCTGTGTTCATCTTTGCCGATTTGTAGAAGGTGGTTTCTATCTTTGTTTGGTCAACCTTTAGATGAATCGCGTTTTCATCTCTATTGGTCTTTATCGTGATCTTGCAGTGAATCTATTTTTCACTTTCTGCCGATTTGTTGCTTTATAATCGGACGATGAATGCTTCAGATTAATGCGCCTTGAGAATTTGTATAATATCTAAAATATATTTTATTCAAAAGAAAGTGCAAATATATACATGCGGGAGTTTTTTATCCCTTTAAGTCGGATAATTTCTGAATCTCAACTTGGTGCCTTATTAAAAAACCTTTTCAAGAAAAAGAGTGCATCCTATGATGAGATCTTTTACCTTCTCTAGCTATAGTACCTTCTTAGGTTGCAGGCGTTCCATGATCTAGGAAGCTCTCGTCCCTCGAGTTCGGACAATCTGTAGTAGCCCTTCCCAAGTACTTCTATGACTCGGTAGGGTCCTTTCCAGTTTGCTGCCAGCTTTCCTTCTCCGGGTCGAGTTGTTCCAATATCATTTTGGATTAGGATGAGATCATTCTCAGCGAAACCTCTTGGCACCACCTTTTGATTATATCTGGAAGCCATTCGACGTTTTAGTGCTTCTTCCCTGATCCGAGCTCTTTCTTGGATTTCAGGAAGTAGGTCGAGCTCTTCCCTTTGAAGTTGGGAGTTGGCTTCCTCATTGTAATGAACCATTCTAGGCGACCTTTCCTCGACCTCTACTGGGATCATTGCCTCCACTCCGTACGCTAATCGAAATGGTGATTCATTTGTGGTGGAATGTGGCGTTGTTCGATATGCCCATAGGACTTGTGGAAGTTCTTCGACCCAAGCTCCCTTTGCATCTTGCAGTCTCCGTTTCAGCCCAGCCAATATGACTTTGTTGGCTGTTTCGGCTTGTCCATTGGCTTGGGGATGTTCGACGGAGGTGAACTGGTGTTTTATGTTTAAGTCGGCTACTAACTTTATGAAGCCCGCATCTGTAAATTGGGTGCCATTGTCTGTAGTGATGGAGTATGGAACCCCAAACCTTGTGACAATATTCCTATATAGGAATTTCTGGCTCCTTTGAGCAATGGCGTTGGCTAGGGGCTCTGCCTCGATCCACTTTGTGAAATAGTCTACCCTGACTATGAGGAATTTAACTTGTCCTTATCCCTGGGGAAAGGGTCCGAGAAGATCGAGTCCCCATTTTGCAAATGGCCAAGGCGAAGTTACGCTGATGAGCTCTTCTGGCGGGGCGATATGAAAGTTGGCATGTTTCTGGCATGGTGGGCATGTCCTTACAAACTCTGTAGCTTCCTTTTATATAGTTGGCCAATAAAATCCCGCCCGGAGTACTTTTTTGGTGAGAGCTTGTGCTCCGAGATGATTACCACAAATGCCACTGTGTACTTCCTCTAAAACTTCCCTTGTATTGGAGGTCGGCACACATTTTAATAGTGGTATTGAAATCCCTCTTTTATATAGGGTGTTGTTTATGATAGTATAGTACTGAGCCTCCCGTTTTAACCTCTTTGCCTCCATTTCATTTGTGGGGAGTGTTTCAGTTTTGAGGTAATTAATTATGGGGGCCATCCATCCTTGATCCTGACTTGTTATGGCTAGGACTTTTTCCTCTTCCGAGATTGACGGGTTCTGTAGCATTTCCTGGATGAGGCTTCTATTATTGCCCCCTGGTTTGGTGCTGGCTAGTTTTGAGAGTGCATCAGCTCGGGCATTTTGTTCGCGGGGTATGTGGCAGATCTTATATTTCCCGAGTTATCCGAGCTATTCCTTGGTTTTATCCAAATGTTTTTTCATGGTGGGATCTTTGGCTTGGCAGCTCCCTGTTATTTGTGAGGTGACTACTTGTGAATCACTAAAGATGTTGAGTTTTTGAGCTCCAACCTCCTTGGCCAGCTTTAAACCAGCTAGTAACGCTTCATATTCCGCCTGGTTGTTTGAGGCCGGGAACCCAAATTTGAGGGAAAGCTCAACTTAGGTTCCTTGGTTGCTTTCTATTATCACACATGCGCCGCTTCCAGTCTTATTCGATGACTCGTCCACATAGAGATTCCATTCTGTGGGGGTTTCCAGGGTATCTGTGAATTCTGCAATGAAGTCGGCCAAGTACTGTGATTTGATGGCTGTCCGAGCTTCATATTGGAGGTCGAACTCGGATAACTCGACTGCCCATTGTAAAATTCTGCCTGCTAGATCTGTTTTCTGCAATATCCCTTTTATGGGCTGGTTGGTTCGAACCTTAATGGTGTGAGCCTGGAAGTACGGGCGAAGTCGTCGAGATGTTAGTATGAGAGTATAGGCGAACTTTTCTATTTTTTGGTAGTTCAGCTCGGATCCCTGCAGCGCTTTACTAATGAAGTATACAGGTTGTTGCCCTTTGTCGTCCTCTCGAACCAGAGCTGAAGCTACTGCCCGACTTCCTACCGCAAGGTACAATACGAGTGGTTCTTCCTCTCATGGTCGAGTTAGGATAGGTGGTCGTCCCAGGAAACTTTTGAAATCCTGGAAGGCTTGCTCACATTCCATTGTCCATTCGAACTTCTTTCCTTTCCTTAAAGTGGCATAGAAGGGGAGAGATCTTATCACTGATCCTGCTAAGAATCTGGATAAAGCTGCCAATCTCCTGTTGAGTTGTTGTACCTCTCTGAAACAAGTTGGGCTCTTCATGTTGAGTATGTCCTGGCATTTGTCTGGATTTACTTCAATTCCTCTTTGTGTGAGCATGAAACCTAAGAATTTACCCGCTTCTACTGCAAAGGTGCATTTTGCGGGATTGAGTCGCATGTCATGCTTCCTTATAGTGTCGAACACTTGGGCCAGGTCAGACAATAATGTATCTTCACTTTGTGTCTTTATTAACATGTTGTCCACGTAGACTTCCATGATTTTTTTGATATGATCTGAAAAGACTTTATTCATTAGCCTTTTTTAAGTAGCTCCCGCATTCTTGAGACCGAAAGGCATCACAATGTAGCAGTAATTTGCTTTTGGTGTTAAAAACGATGTCTTTTCTTGATTTGGTGGATACATGGGGATCTGGTTGTATCCAAAATATGCATCCATAAACGAGAGGTATCTATATCCGGATGAAGCATCTACCAGAGCGTCGATACTTGGGAGTGGGTAAGGATCTTTTGGGCAGGCTTTGTTGAGATCGGTGTAGTCGGTACACATTCGCCACTTCCCATTTGATTTTTTCACCAAGACGACGTTAGCTAGCCATAGTGGGTACTTGACTTCTCTTATGAATCCTGCCTCCAGTAGTGCTTGTACCTGTTCTTCCACAGCTTGAGATCGTTCTGCCCCAAGTTTTCTTCGCCTCTGCTGTACCGGCCGAGATCCTGGATAGACCGCCAACTTGTGACATACTAGCTTGGGGTCTATGCCTGGCATGTCTGCAGCTTTCCATGCAAAGAGATCGACATTATCTCGTAAGAACTGTACTAGTAATTCTTTTGCGTCTCCCTTCAGGATCGTGCCAATATTAGTTGTTTTGTCCGAGGTGTCTCCGATCTGAACTTTCTCTACTTCACCTTCGGGCTGCGGACGGAGTTCTTCTCGTCTCTGAACTCCACCGAGCTCAATTGTACGGAACTCTTCTCCTCTGCCTCTCAGGTTTAGATTTTCGTTATAACAGCGGCGTGCCATCTTTTGATCTGCTTTTATCGTAGCTATCCTTTTTGTAGTTGGGAATTTCATGCATAGATGTGGATTTGAGACTATTGCGCCTAGTTGATTTAGTGTTGTCCGACCTATTAAGGCATTGTAGGCTGAACTAACGTCGACCACGATGTAGTCTATCTTGAGTGTTCTGGATTGGTTTCCTTTTTCGAAGGTTGTATGTAGCGACATGTATCCCAGTGGTTGTACTGGGGTATCTTCCAGTCCGAACAGGCTGTTCGAGTATGCTCTATGCTCCCTTTCTTCTAAGCCGAACTTGTCAAAGGCAGTTTGAATAAGATGTCGGCGGAGCTCCCTTGGTCTATTAATATGCGGTGGAGATTGGCGTTTACCAGTATGATGGTGATGACCATGGGATCGTCGTGTCCTGAGACGACACCGGATGCGTCTTCTTTGGTGAATGTGATTGCAGGGTTGTCGAGTGCTTCCTCCTTCCCTTCGACATGATATACTTCTTTGAGATATCTTTTGCAGGATGATTTGGAGATTCCTCCTCCTGCAAATCCTCCATGTATCATATGGACATGTCTTTCTGGCGTACGAGGTGATCGCTCGGTTCGTCCGACATCTTCATCCCTTCTTCTCTTTCTTTGCTCATCATCTCGGGTGGCCAAAAACCGATCTAGTTTTCCTTCTCTCACTAATTTTTCTATGACATTTTTTAAGTCGAAGCATTCGTTGGTGGAATGCCCTCGGACTCGATGATATTCACAGTATTCGTTTTGATTTCCTCCTCCTCTCTTGCCTTTGAGTGGTCGAGCTGGGGGTATCTTTTCTGTGTTATAGACTTCTTTGTAAATATCCACAAGGGACACCCGAAGAGGGGTGTAATTATGATACTTTTTGATTTTCTCCCCCGTTCGATCTTCTTTCCTCTTGGATTCTTTATCTTTATCTCGGTAGGCGAAACCGGATCTCGAGGCTTTTCCAAGTCGGGAATTTTCTTCCATGTTGATGTACTTCTCAGCCCGCTCTTGCACCTCATCCAGAGATGTGGGGTATTTCTTTGATATAGATTGGCTAAAGGGTCCCTCCCGTAGGCTGTTGATGAGACCCATGATAGCAGCCTCTGTTGGTAGGCATTGTATGTCTAGGCATGTTTTGTTGAATCTTTCCATGTAGTTGCGAAGGCTTTTCCGATCTCCTTGCTTGATTCCTAAGAAACTGGGGGTGTGCTTAGCCTTATCTTTTTGGATTGAAAATCTGGCCAGGAACTTTTTGGCTAAGTCGTCAAAGCTTGAGATAGATTTCGGAGGTAGGTTGTCGAACCATCTGATGGCAGTTTTGGTAAGGGTTGTTGGAAAAGCTTTGTAACGAACTGCATCTGAGGCGTCGGTGAGGTACATTCTACTTCTGAAATTGCTGAGGTAATGGTTGGGTTCTGTGGTGCCATCGTACAAAGTCATATCTGGAAGTTTGAAGTCTTTTGGGGATTTTGGTCTTCATGGTCTCCCTAGTGAATGGATCTTGATCCTTGCGAGAGTTGTCCTCAGGGGTGGATCGAGTAGTTTTGACTTTGAGATCGGCTTTGATTTTTAGAAGTTTATCCTCTAATTCCCGGCGTCGCCTTATCTCTCTTTGTAGATCCTTTCATGCTTCTCGCTGGTGTTGGGCTTCTTTCTCAAGTTGCTTTAAACGATCTTGAAGCGCCTCTAACAGATTTGATGAGTTTTTGTCCCCGTTAGATTCTGGGGTATCTTTCAGTGTATTGCCGCGTTTTTGTGCGGTGTTCTATCTTCTAGATCTGAGTCGTGGTCGTTGTCATGGTCGTCCGCCATGGTGATGGGATGACTTCCAGGTCCCCGGCAACGGCGCCAATGTTCCGAGGATTACCTGAAACTGTAGGTCGATCTCGAACGAGATCTTCTGTACTGGTCGGAGATGACGTGTCCGGCTGGTGGGTGGTGGCCGGAGCGGTCGTGTCCGACTTGTTGGACTGGCTACACTTCTGATCCTTGGTCACCGGAGGGTGGGGGGTACCTGCAAGAGACTCTGATACTTAAGTTAGCACGGGTATTAAGCAGATTTTTTAGTAGAATCAGAGTATGAGTTATACCTGGGTGCTCCAGCATATTTATAATAGCGTGGTATGACCTTCTTAGATAGATAAGTTAGTTATCTTATCTTATCTTATCTTTTGGCAAGGTCAGCTTATCTTTAATGGAACCGCCCTTATCTCTATAGGCTTGGGCTGCCTTTGGATCTGGGTCGTATTCCTTGAGTTAGGCCCTTTTTTTGGCTTTCTTGTCGATTTGGCCGACCTCTTTTAGGAAGAGGTCGGATAGTCTGACCTGGAGAGGTCGGTCGCTTTGTCGCCAATCATCCCGGGTCGGATAGTTCGACCCAGGGTATGAACAGGAGGCAATGATCCCAGTGGAGGTCGAAGAAGGATCGCCCAGAGTGATCCACTACAGTGAAGAGGCCAACTCCCAATTTCAAAGGGAAGAACTCGGCCTACTTCCAGAAATCCGAGAAAGAGCTCGAATCAGGAAAGAGGCGTTAAAACGTCGAATGACCTCAAGATACAATCGGAAGGTAGTACAACGAAGCTTTGCCAACAACGACCTCATCCTAATCCGAAATGATATCTGAACAAGTCGACCGGGAGAGGGGAAGCTAGCAGCTAACTGGAAAGGACCTTACCGAGTCACAGAGGTACTAGGAAAAGGCTACTACAGGGTATCCGAACTAGAAGGACGAGAGTTACCAAGGTCATGACATGCTTGCAACCCAAGAAGGTATTATAGTTAGAGGTAATAAAGATCTTAGGTCAAAGTGCACTCTTTTTCCTGAAAAGGTTTTTTAACGAGGCACCAAGCCAAGTTCTATAAAATTGCCCGACTTAGAAGGGTAAACACCCACATGTATATATTTGCATATTTTCTATTTTGAATAAATTTTTTCCAGATTTTCTACAAATCCTCTTTATCAAGACGCATTAATCTGAAACGCAAAAAATTCATCGCCCGATTATAAAGCTACAGATCGGCAAAAAGTGAAAACCAAATTCACTGCTCGATCACGATAAAGATCAACAAAGATGAAAACCAAATTCATCAAAGGTCGACCAAGCAAGGATCAAACTCAATTTCTACAAAATTGGCAAGATGAAAAGCGGAAAAAATAGAATAATGCAAGAAGTTATCAAAAAGTAATCCATAGGAAGAGACCTGACGAGGCCTCAACAAAAATGGATTGCTAGAAATAACTTAAAGACGGACCGACACAAAGAAGTCAGACCAGTTGACTACAACAACAAAAGTTATAAAAAGTAATCCCTAGAAAGAGGCCTGGCCAACCCTAAAAAAGAGGATTACTAGAAATAACTTAGAAGGGACCGACATGATAAAGTCAGGCCCAACAAAACCACAAAAGTTATAAAAAGTAATCAATAAAAGAGACCTGACAAAGGTCCAAATAATATGAATTACTGAAAATAACTTAGAAGGGACCGACATGATGAAGTTGGCCCAACAAAACCACAAAAGGTTATAAAAAGTAATCCATAAAAGAGACCTGACAAAGGTCCAAATAATATGGATTACTGAAAATAACTTAGAAGAAACCGACATGATGAAGTCGGCCCGAAAAAGCTACAAAAAGTTATAAATAGTAATCCATAAAACGAGACCAGACAAGGTCCGAATAAAATGGATTACTAGAAATAATTGCGAACAGATCGAGATGAAGAAGTCGGCCTAAAAAGCTACAAAGTTATAAAAAGTCATCCATCAAAAGAGACCTAACAAGGTCCAAATAAGATGCATTACTGAAAATAACTCGAAGAACTCAGCAAAAAGATTCAATACGACAGGAGGCGTGCGCTAAAAGGGGACACAACTCAACCTACAGAAAGCCACGACCCCACCAAACAAGTAGTCTATGGGAGTACTGAGAAAGAATAAATTGAATAGAACTAACCTCAGAAACTTTGTTTCGACTAATACAGAAAGTAAAAGTCATCGAAAGAGGTCGGACAACAGGAGTCCAACATTCTAAGGATTTCTGAAAAATGCTAAACAACACTGCAGACAAGTATATCACAAAGGAACAAAGCTACTATGATAAAAGGCTCAAGAGGCCACCCAAGAGTCGACCTCAAAAAAGCTAAAAAAGCTACTTCGTTTTTCTACATAGAGTTGCTATAGAAAAGCAACCAAAATACCCAAGTCAAGATCACAAGTTACAAAAATAAAGAGTTCAAAAGCCCACAGACTGGGCTATACACAAATACACCAAAGAAAAAATTATAAAGGATCCAAAGACTCCACAGTAGCAGTATCTCAAGGTGAAGGAGGACGAGTCTGAAGGGGTATCGTATCTACAGTCCCATCATCCCGATTCAGGATCTGGACATCAGGGTCGGACTCGGGCTGGCCGACCTCAGCTGCTAGAGTTGAAGAAGGCGGGGCAACAGAGGCTTTGGCAGAGGGCACAGGAGGAGGGTCTACATCTACATCATCATCATCCGAGCCATCAGGGACAATCTTACCATCCACTATAGTGTTGTCCAAGATGAATAGAGTAAGGTCGGGCTCGGGTGCAAGAACCCGAACCTGAGCCTTCAAATTCTCATAAGCAGCATTCACGCTACCTACAAGATGACCCTGGAGCTCAGTATAGTCGTCCTGGGCAGATTTTAACCTCTCCCTGAGCTTTACCATCTCCTCAGCCAAGTTCGCAGAAGCCACCGCAGCAGTAGCCCGAGTCTTCTCACCCTCCAACTCTTTTTCCAGCTTCGCCACCTTCACCTCAAGCTCCTCCTTCAACCCCTTGATTCTATCGAACTCCGATTTAGCCTCCTCCATAAAAGTCTTTGTCGCATGAATGGGAAGATCCTGGGCAGTTCGATATAAAGCCGCCCCCATATGTGCCATCTTAATACTGCTCCAAGTAATAAAGTCCAAATGACAAAGAAGAGAGACATCGTCAGTAAGAACAACACCGTAATGAGCAATCTGCTGATCAACAAACCCAACGGCATCAAAGTCAGGGGCATCCAAATTGAAGGGCTCAACAGTCCTCTGTCTTTTTGGAGGAGGGCCAACAGTAGAAGAAGTAGCAGCGGAAGTCGGGGGAGGATCAACCAAAGGGACTTGAGGAGTTGGAATCATCCTCCTCGGCCTAGTAGAACTCAAGATCGGCTTCTTAGGAGGAACTTAGAAGATCCCTCCCCTGCAGCTTTAGCTGAGATGTTCTGCGCGGCGGTGGCCTTCCTCGCCTTCTTAAAGGCTTTCATGGAATCATTGGTCTTTGCCATCTCTGAAAAATCAAATCAACCAAAAAGCAAGTTAAAATTTGGAAGGAAAAGAAGCAAAAGCAAATAAAACAAAGCAAAAGAAGTCGGTCACTACCCAGCGCAGCTCGGACAAGAGAGGGGTCCCCCAAAAATCTCTTTGTATCGAGATGGGGAGGTTCCCCCCAAATATCTTCCAACACATTCACAAAAGCCTGCTCGACCTCGTCAAGCATCTCCCACGAGTACCGAGACACTACAACATTCTTTTGCCAACACAAGGGGAAGGCATGTTCATTATTCGACTCTAAGAAAAAGGGTCGAGCTCCCTCGACAGCTCGAACCTTAAAAAAGTAATTCTTAAGATCCATAAAGGACTCGTCATACATAGCAAACACTTTATGTCCTTGAGCAGACCGAAAGAAAATCCAAGAAGCTTTCTTTTTTGAAGAGATCTCGGGCTTAGTTAAAACAAAAAGATAAAGAAAGAGAGTTTGAGAAGGTTTGACATCCAACTCCTGGCAAAGAAACTGAAAGATCTTGATAAAGCCCCAGGAGTTCGGATGGAGCTGGGATGGAGCTACGTTGCACGACCACAACAAGTCGGTCTCAAAGGAGGTAAAAGGAAGGGTGATGTTCATTTGGCTGAAAAAGTAGTCGTAAGCATAAAAGAATGGGCGTTCCCCCTAGGTCAGAGCAGGAAAGCAAACCCTTTCATCGGAGTCAGGCGCTACCAATTCATAGTTTTTCTCCTTATCCCTACTACTACAGATTCGGTGATATTTTCTAAGCTCCGTGCAGAACTCAGAATTAACTACGGAAATACACATAAGGACAAGGGAGTCCAACCAGTCGGACATACCCTCGGGGACCTTGGAAGATGTCTCGACAATATTTTTGCGAGAAGACATTTTCAACTAATCCTACAGCAAAGAAAAAGAGAGAGGAATTACTAAATAAACAACTCGGGCATAACAAAGAAAACAACTCGGACAAAAACATATATAACTCGACCTAAGGCACACAGAGCAGAGGCAATAGCAAAAGGAAACCCCAGGACACAACCCAAGGTCCAGGGACATCCTTTGGAGGCAATAACAGAGTAGAAACTCAGGAAAAATCTACAAGTCTACATCTCAACAAGAAAATAACCCTCTTTCTACAAGCAACACTCACAAATCACAAAATACCATCAAAGTCATCACCTTTTTACAGCCTACCAACAAAGCAAACTATCAAACATCAAGCATGCAAAGCGGAAATTATCAAAAGATGCAACCTTTCTCAGAATCAAATAGTTCATTATTTCAAAGGAAGAAATCAAGAAAATACAATCAGGGATGGTAACAGCATTCAAAGCCCTAACTAACAGGAAATAAGAAAAGGCTCATACAAATGGAAGAAACTACCAGAACACACAACGGCGATCAAACACAGCAAAATGCAGAAAGATTCAAACTTTTTTCCTTCTGTAAAGTCAGTCATAAACGACGAAGAAAGAAGAAGAAAGAAACAGAAAAGAAAACCAACCTGCAAAAAGAAGGAGACGATGAACGCTAAGAGGTTGAAGACGGGAAACGAGACCAAGAATCACCTTTCAAACAAGCGAAGCACTAACAACCACCAATGGCGCCGCAGAGAGAAGCGTAAAAATAAAAGTCCCAGGCGAGCCAGAAAAAATGAAAGGGAAAGGATGGAGTTACAGTAAGCGAAGAGAAGAAGAAACGGAAGCAAAGTCTTTTGGAAGTCCAATTCAAAATGAAAAAGAGGGGAAAATGGCAAAATAGAAGAGTTAATGGGTTATTAAAAACCCTCGCACATTCCCAAGGCAAAGAAACGCACGTTCCCAAAGGATAAAAATTAAGAAAAACGTTCCGCATTCAGAGAGAAGCTTTACAAAAAGAGATCAACAAATCCTCGAGCTCGGCTTCTCCAGAGAAGGATTGAAGTCCTAAAACTAAGGACTCGACCTCAAAAGAAAGACCACGCTTGAGCAGGGGCACTATTCATACCCTGGGTCGAGCTGTCCGACCCGGGCTGACTCAATCGACCTCTTCAGATCAGGATCACCCGACCTCCTCTCAAGGAATTCGGCCAGAACGCTACAAGGAGCCCAAGCAGGCCCAAATAAAGGAACATAGCCCAATCTAAAGGCAACCAAAGCCTAAAAAGATAAGGGCGGTCTCCCTTGAAGATAAGATGACTTCACTCAAAGATAAGATAAGATAACTAACTTATCTTATCTAGAAAGGTCAGCCTACACTACAATAAATACACTGGAGCACCCAGGTATAACTCATACTCTGATTCTACTAAAAACCTGCTTAATACCCTTGCTAACTTAAGCATCGGAGTCCCTTGCAGGTACCACCACCCTCCGAGGACGAAGGATCAGCAGCAATACCAGTCCAACAAGTCGGACGCGGCGGCTCCGGCCACCACGCACAAGTCGGACACGTCAGCGCCGACTAGCACAGAAGATCTCATCTAAGATCGACCTACAGTTTCAGGTAACCCTCGGAACAAATAGTTTTTGGGGATTTTAACCAAATTCTGGGGCAAGAGGAGAAATTTAGTGGGAACCCAGTAACTTACTCACAGATTCAGGAATTCAAGGAGGTCATCCAAACTAATGAACTCCTTGACCTTGGCTTTGTTGGACATTCCTTCACTTGGAAAAACGGACAAGCAGGGGCAAATAACATTCAAGAATGGCTTGATAGGGCTCTGGCAACTATTGACTGGAAGGAAGCTTTTCCTCATACAGTAGTACAACACCTGAACAGATATAGATCTGACCACAGTCCAATTCTTGTCAACCTAAAAGGGGAGAAAGCAGGAGTTAAAAGAAAAGCCCACAAATTCCGTTTTGAAGAATTTTGGCTCACTAATGAGAACTGTGAGAAGATAGTTGGTAAAACTTAGAAAAATAACGGGGCACGGTAACAGAAAGAATCTAAAACTGCAGCAAAAATTTGGAAACCTGGGGGAGAGAGACTTTCGATGACAGATGAATAAGGATCAGAGAAAAGCAGAAAATGCTTCAGCACTTAAACTCCAGCACCCAGGATGAAGGAACAATAGCAAAAACCAAGGAAGTAGAAGCGGAACTTGATGATTTATTGAGAGAAGAGGAGATTCATTGGGCACAGAGATCCCGAATTAATTGGCTTCGACATGGAGACAAAAACACGAAATATTTTCACCAAAAAGCTTCGCAAAGAAATAAGAAAAATAGGATCGAAACCATCCAAGATGATCCTGGAACAAGTTTTGAAGAAGAGGAAAGTATTGAAAGAATAATGGTGAGCTACTTTGAATCCCTGTCTGGGTCAGAGGCTATTGAAGGCTCAGAAATGGCAGCAGAAATTGTGAAAAATAGACTAAACAGCCAAGACATAGCTTTCCTTGAAGAAGAATTTACAACCGAAGAGGTCTACCAAGCTCTAAAGCATATGCATCCAACCAAAGCCCCAGGCCCTGATGGGATGCCAGCACTCTTCTATCAGCGAATGTGGAAAATAGTTGGAAAAGAGGTTACCAAAACAGCCTTGGAGGTATTAAATCAAGCAGCAGACCCTTTCCCCCTAAACTCGACCCATATATGCATGATCCCCAAAGTGAATACCCCGAAGCATACAAAGGACTTTAGACCCATATCGCTATTCAACGTTATCTTCAAGATCATTACCAAGACTATGGCAAATCGACTTAAAGCAGTCCCTCCAAACATAGTCAACGAATTTTAAAGCACTTTTGTGAAAGATAGACTGATAACTGATAATGGTATAGTGGCCTTTAAGATTTTTCACTATATGAAGAAGAAGGTGAAGGGACAAAAAAGTTTTGTTGGCATAAAGCTGGACATGGAAAATGCTTATGATAGGATTGAGTGGGGTTTTCTAAAGGAGGTCCTGAGCTCTATGGGTTTCCCAACCAAATGGGCGGAACTCATTTGGAGATGCATCAAAACCCTTTAAACCATCCAGAGGAATTAGGCAAGGGGACCCAATATCCTCTTACTTATTCATTTTATGCGCTGAAGTTCTATCCAGAATGTTAATAAAGGCCCAAAACAGCAAGCTTATAAGAGGTATAAGAGTTTCTAGAAATGCTCCAAAAGTAAATCACCTCTTCTTCGCAGATGACAGCATCCTCTTCTCCAGAGCCTCAGACCAAGACATCAGAGAAATTAAAGAGACCCTGACCACCTACCAATTAGCTTCAGGACAGAGAATAAACCTGGACAAATCTGAGGTTTCGTTTAGTCAAAATGTACCGACCAACAGACAGATCCTCATCCAAGAGTGGCTTGGAATTAAGGCTGTAAACCATCACTCCAAATACTTATGCTTACCTACATTTGTAGGAAGATCTAAAAGAGAAGTATTTGACTTTGTTCAGGATAGAGTCTGGAAGAAGTTGAAAGGTTGGAAGGAGGGGTACCTATCTAGAGCGGGGAAGGAGACCCTAATCAAGGCGGTTGTTCAATCCATTCCAACTTACATAATGGGCTATTTTTTGATACCGAAAGGACTCTGTCACCATTTGAACACAATGGTGTGAAAGTTCTATTGGGGCTACAAGAATGGGGAACGAAAAATACATTAGATAGGATGGGACAAACTAAGCAAAAGGAAAGCAGAAGGGGGTCTTGGCTTCAGAGATTTCGAAGCTTTTAATAGAGCATTACTGGCCAAACAAGGGTGGAAGTTAATCAAAAATCTGGAGTCCCTCACAACAAGGATAATAAAGTCCAGATACTACCCAAGATCAAACTTCTTGGATTCTAAAATGGGATTTTCCCCAAGCTATACCTGGAGAAGCATAAGGAGTGCAATAGATGTCCTAGAGCTGGGAGGCTTATGGAAAGTGGGAGATGGAATGTCGATCAAAATTGTGGGATCCCCATGGCTGCCAAACCAAAACGGACACAAAATATAGAGCACAGTACCAAATCTCCAAAAGGATGCAGTAGTAAGAGACATCATGTGTGATGATGGAACTAGATGGGATGTCCAGAAAATTAAAAGCCTCTTTCTACCTTTCAAATCAGAGCAGATTCAAAAAATTCCTATCCCTCTAACCAGTCAGCAAGACAAATATTATTGGAAGTACTCAAAAGATGGAGAGTTTAGAGTCAGAGATGCAAACCATCGGTTAATAGAGCACGAAGTCCATCATAACAGCACAGAGTCATCAGCAAGCCAAGCAGAGGATATCTGAAAACAACTCTGGAAAATCAAATCCCATCCCAAAACTCTCAATTTTGTCTAGCGACTCCTGAACGGCTCAACTCCGACAAGGATCAACCTTCAAAAGAGAGGAATCCAAGTTCCACCACTATTCCTCAGGTGTCGAAAGAAAGAGGAAGAAGAAACACATCTGATTTTGGAGTGTGATTTTGCCCGTGCGTTCTGGTTCTGCAACCCCCTAGCGGTGAAGACATCTTCCATCCGTGCCAATTCCCTCAAGAGATAGTAGAAGGGATGTCAAAAGCAATGGAGATTTCCAGAAAATCTATATGGACCAGAACCCAGAGTTCAATTTTACTCACCAACCACCCAACCTATGGAAAATTAATGTTGATGCAAGTAAATGAGGAGAAGGATCAATTATGATAGGGGCAGTTATCCGGGATTGGTGTGGAAGGATTGCTGTAGTGGCCACGTGGAACATGGAATTGTCACTCCTACCTTTTAAAGTTGAAGCGTATGCGTGTGCAATGGGTCTTAAACTAGCCCATGAATGTTGCCTTTTGAATTAATCCTGAAAAATAATAACATTGAAGTGATCAATGCTCTAAAGAACAGGAAACATGGCAGAAATTATTTTGGTAGCTTTATTGCTGATTGTTTTCATTATTCTAGCCTTTTAAGATCAATTTCGTTTTCTCATGTCAAGAGATCTGGTAACAGGGTAGCATGTAAGAACCGACATAACCGTTTTAATAAAATAATAATTTTTAAGTGTTCGGAGTAGATTCAAAATTTAGAAGTTTTAATTTGAAAATTTAAAGGTGAAATTTGGATTCAATGAATTTTTCGAAGTTGGAAAATGTATCTTTTGCGAAAGAATTTTGTAAAAATGTGTACCGGAGTTTAAGCCGGCAGCACCGGCTCTAGACTGTCCGGTACCATATTTTGAGAAAAATAAGATTTTGAAAATTGATTTATTGTTTTGAAAGGATAAAAATAATTTGAAAAATCGAAAATCGGGCGCTAATCTTAAATGTTTTGACCCAAAGTGGGCCAAAAGGATCTAAAAACGCTAACAGATTGGACCGAGCCTAAGACCCAACATATATAAGGCCAATTAATGAGCATTCAGCTCATTTTGACCTAACTTGAGAGAGGGGGGCGCAGATTTGAGATGAGAGGAGAAGAGGGTAATGTCACAATTCATCCTCACCTTCCGGGAGCCATAACTTGAGTTACGAAACTCTAATTGACGAGCCATTTACGGTCACGCAAAACTCTTGTTAATCTCTTTGATTCTATTAAATTTTTTTTATGAGTATTTCTCTGTACTCTGTCCACTTTTCGTTTTCCCCTTTGAACTCAAAATTAGCTTTGGATTTTTGAGTTTCCTTGTGTTTTGGTTGTTTAGGGGTGATCCAACATTGGAATATTATTGGATTTTGCCCATAATCTCATTGGGTATGGTAAGGTTTTACTAAACCCTTGTGTTTAGTTATTTTTGTAAACCCTAAGCTTGGTGTTGGTATGTTATATGTGTATGGCTTGATAGTTGGTGAGTCTTGGAGGTGGTGTTGGTACTTGAGACTTGTTGATCTTGTTAGAATTAAGCTTTTGGTGTTTTGTGCATATTGGGAATCGGCCAAGGTATGGTTTCAGTTTTCTTTATGTAATATGTAATGTTTCTGGAAACTTAGGCTAGTTGACCTTAAGATAGGTTTGAATGATGTGATTGTATGATTAATTATATATAAATGCTATGCTTGATGATAGTTGGGATGGAGGCTGAATGAGCTTGAAGGTAATGACATATATGTTGTTAGATGATGATTATTGATGAGTTATGTTAGTGGGTGTTAAGGTTTGAAAATGGAAGTTGATAGTAAATGAGTGAGGAGGTTTGATGAATTGAATGGATTGGTGAGAATTGTGAATAATGATTCTGAGTATTGATGATGATGAATTGATGATAATGTGTTTATTGGATGGTAGTTTGAAAATATGTGACATTGATGATTAATGGGAATGGTGAGTGGTCATATTGATGTTAATAAGGTTAATGGAAATTGGAAAATGTGAATTAGGTTGGATTTAGAATTGTTGAATGGTTTAGAAGGTTGTGTGATTGAGAAAATGGTTGAAGCAGTGTTTGGTATGAATTATGGGTTGTTTTGGTATGGTTGAATGTGTTTGAGTTGGTTTTGAATTGAGAGTTGGTTAAAATTGATGTTTAGAGATGTTAGGTAAAAATGGATTTTTAGTGAACTTTAACAGATCATATCTTGAGCGAAGGTTTTTGAAATTGAATGATTTTTGTATCAAATTAAAGATAATTTAAAGATCTTTAAAATGGCATATATTTTTGTATAAATCGAAATTTTGTAGAGAAAGATATGATCGTCAGAAGTTGGTGCCAGAAATCTGAATTCTGTGATGTTGCAGAATTTGTGATTTCTGGTTTGTGTGCATATGCACAGCCCCGTGCGCACGCACATGCTGGAAGGTGCATTCTATTGAGGGCATTCGCACGTATCTATACGTGTACGCGGAATGAAAATTTTTACTCTCTGTGCATATGCACACGTCTTGAAAAATCCTCCTGGGCGTACGTACGCATAACCCTATGCGTACGCACACTTCCCTGTTTTTCAACGAGAACCTTGTTTTTAACTGTTTTACCTTCCCAGCAAGCTTGCAAACTTCTGTAACACTTACTTAAAACCTTTTTACCAGAATTAGGGTCCTGAATCAATAGAGAAAATAATAGGTGAATGAAAAGGGTATTTTTAGTTATGAGTTTAGAGCCGGTGACCTAGGTTTGGAAGGTTTGTGTAATTTCTAGTTTGATTGGAGAATGTTGAGTTGTGAAGTTTATGGTTGAAGAGATTTACGAGGAATGAGAATGTTTATGATGAATTTGAAAATTTGGAAACCGATGATGGGATGGTTATGATGAGTTGAGAACTCAGAAAGAAATAATGAAATTATTGGATTATATGAGAGTGTGCGGAGCTTATATCTCCGGCGTGGCAGATTTTTCTGCTGCATGAGTAGTTGTTGTTGGGAGTGTGCGGAGTCTATATCTCTGGCGTGGCAGTTTTCCTGCTGTATGAGTGTGCAGAGCCTATATCTCTGGCATGGCAGATTTCTCTGCTGCATGAGTAGTTGTTGTTGGGAGTATGCGGAGCCTATATCTCTGGTGTGGTAGTTTTCCTGCTGCATGAGTGTGCGGAGCCTATATCTCTGGCGTGGTAGTTTTTCTGCTGCAAGAGTGTGCCCAACACTAGTTATTGTTTCCTTCCTTGCTGCATGAGTGTGCAGAGCCTATATCTCTGGCGTAGCAGACTCCCTGCTGCATGAGTGTGCGGAGCCTATATCTCTAGGTGTGGCAGATTTTTTCTGCTGCATGAGTGTGCAGAGCCTATATCTCTGGGCGTGGCAGGAAGACTACATCCGGAAGGATGTGTCGGGTTGGCATTTACGGACTGACAAGTAATATCACGAGCCAATAGGACAGACATTCATCATGTGCATCTCTTATGTGCTTGTTTGCTTTAATTACTTGAGTTTGCCTAATTGTATAGTATGCCTACTTGCTTCTTGAATTACCCTTGTTATATATGAATACTACCTGTGTTTTACTCGCTTGCATTATCTGTGATTGTCTAGTGCTGAGGAGGTTAGGTAGGCGGTAGCGATGAGATTGCATGGAGGGTAGGTTGGTGAAGGCTGTGGGACAGCGGAGACTAGTTATAGTTAAAAATTCCCTAAGTTTAGATAACCTTGTTTATTGTTCATGGTTTAAGTTATTTAATTATGTTAAGCTTTAATATCTGTATCGATGTGAAGTTCTAGGATTGCCTTCGGCATCCCAGAACCTTATATCTTACTTTATTGGGCACTATTACCATACTGAAAACCTCCGGTTCTCATACCATATGCTATTGTTATTTTTCAGATGCAGGTCATAACCCACCTCGGTGAGTTGCGGGATGGTGACAAAGCGGAGGATCTTTTGTTATCTTTTTGGTATTTCTGATTATTTTGTTGTAGTACTTTCTCTCACCTTTCTATTTTAGACTTTATGGTCTTAGAGGCTTGATTTGAGGGATAAGTTGTATAAGTTGTTTTAAACTTCAAAACTCTGTTGTTAGTTTGACTAGTCGGCCTAAACTCCGCAGGCTGTGACTAGTCCTCTTTTGTATATCATACTTATATATATCTTGTTCTATCTGTGCCTACGCGTTTTAGTTATTGTGTGTGAATGCTTCGCATTTCGCAATTCTGCTTTATGCGATTTTGAGCTGTTATTCCTTCATCGGGCTTCTAGTTATATAAATTCTTGAATATATATTATATATTATATATTATATATTATAAGTTTTAGAACTGTCGTGACACTTTGCTTTCCTTTGCTTTATGGCTAAAAGTAAGGCTTAGGGTAACGGGTTGTTACATAGCACATGAATTGGCTCAATTAGCTCTTACCTATTCAAATTCAGTGTGGATGGAAGAAGCACCTCTTTATATCTGTAATTTAGCCCTGTTTGACATCATGGGTCCTATTCATAAATGATAGCTACCTATTTTACCTGTCAAAAAAAAAAATAAGCTAATAAATTGTTGTTGACAATTTTAAAATCTGCAATCCCCCGTAGCTTAATAATTGCACTCCATATCATTTTAAAATAATTTTAAAATAGAAAAATATTATTTATTTATTTCAAAAATTATTTCGTGAAATTCCGAATATTTTATAATTATCTTATTAGTAATTTATTCGTAGAAGTTCTACGTATACGAGTACCAACAAGGATTGAGAAATGAGAATACATTCAGAAAGAGAACTAAGTTTGGGATATTAAAAAAGAGGACAAGCTTTGAGATAACCTATTAACAGCAATAATCTTGAGAATTAGAACACATTACAAAGCCACAGTAGTTTTAGTAGATGTTCTTATACATTGTTCAGCTGATTTGTGCTGACACTTTTGTTTTTCTTTTAAAGTAAAATTCGTGGATGTCTCCAACATTCACTACTAAGTAAGAGTAGGAAAATGTTATACCAATTTGACTCATCATCTAAAAGACTCACTTTTAAAACTCACATCACGACTTAACAGACTCTACAATAAAAGGTATCTAATAATTGACTCATCAAACAGTCATAATTATGATGGAATAATAATAAATACTCTGTGCTAACACCAAGTAATAGAACAATTAGTAAGACTAGTCCATCAGGGTGTTCACAATGCGGTTTAGTTCGGTTAAGGAAAAAAGTCATCTGATTCAAATACTTATTTTATGTACGGTGCGACTTGAATTGGATGAACTTTTTTAAAAAATCATATCCGATCCGATCCGATTACAAACGATTTGGATCGGTTTGGATTTGTAATTTTTTAAATAAAAATAATAACTTAGTTTACAAAATTAATGCTACCTGACATAGTATAAATACACACTACTAAAGTACTAATAATTCCATAAACATCATAAAGTATTCTGTCTAACAATCCAACATAATAATAAAACGTAAATCCCATAAACATTATAAAACAACTTGTCCAACAATCCAACAAATTCAACAAATCTTGATTAAAAAACAATTTCTTCAATATAAAAATAAGTCTCAATAACACAAAATTAAATAACATAACAAGTCTTAGTAAAAACATAACATAAAAAACTCCAAACTAAGAGGTGAAGTACTAATCCCTAATCAGATTCATCACCAGAGTCTTCTTCATCTATTAGTTGAGGAATTGGCTGAAGTTCTACAATAAGATATAATAAAATAAATATTAGTGACTTAAACATATCATCAAATAGTAAAGTTAATCAATATACGTAGATAAAATAAAACATAATAATAAAGAACATTACCTTTCTCAAGTTTTTCAAATTCTTCAAAAGACTCCTCGAGATGAATTGGCAATGAATTGGCTCGAAACTAATTTTGTACACAAATCAAAGCTTTAACAGTTTTTGAAGTAAAAGAGCTTCTATATTGATTAAGCACTCTACCTCCAGTGCTAAAGGCGGAATCAGAAGCAATTGTTGACACAAATATAGCTAGAATATCATCTGAACAAATGTAAAATCTGCAAAAAATAGAATTTGATCAACAAGAATAAAATACTTAATTTAACACAAAATTTAATAAATTTTAATCAACAAGAACAGATTGTCAAAAATAACAAGAACAACACAAAATTTAACACAAAGTTTAACAAAAATAAACACAAATCCCTCCAGAACAACACAAAATTAAACAAAAACAAGTAAAAACATACCGAGAAGAGGAGGACGTGGCAGCAGCGTCACCGAGAAGAGGAGGTGGCAAACGATATCATTGAGAAAAGGAGGCGGCGGACGGCGTGTGACGGTGAGAGTGAGTGAGATACGAATATGAGAGAGGTGTTTTTTTTAGGTTATGGTTTGTGTTTGTGGGGACTGGAGTGTGTCTGAGGCGCTGCTAAGTGCTAAGGGTCTTATTATTATTATTATTATTATTATTATTATTATTATTATTATTATTATGATGTTCGGTTCGGGTGTGCAGAGTGAAACTCCAAATCAAACCAAATCACAATAAAACTGATCCAAAATTTAAAAAATATTTAAAATTGAGCGGTTTGTTTTGATTTTCGGTTTGAATCGATACAGTTCGCAATTTTTTTACCGATTTAAATTTGAACACCCCTAAATCTCATGAAATTTTTTGTATTTTATACGTATAAAATTACGCACAAATCATTTAACGACTCAAGTATACACATAAATTTTATATTCCATTGGTCACATCAATCATTTCGTCAATAAAAATGTGCCTTCGTTAGAATTGCACAAATGTCGCATTTTTTTCTACCCTAACACTATACAATAAGTGATGTAATTATTTAGTAATTAGGGAGATATTCAATTATTATTTTTAAATTAAAATTGATATTAAGAATATTTTTTTACTTTCATCCTTCCTTCTTCCTTTCATAATAAGAAATTGAAAAAATTGTAGAATCCTAACAAAAAAGAATAGCCTTACAAAGGCATTATAATCCAAACTTCATTGTTGAATAATTACGATTCAGTTTAAGAAAACAAAAACAATAATTTGATGATAACTAACGGTATAATCTTGGGTTGAAAGTCTAAAAATATTTGTGATGTGTGTGTTTATTGTGCAGAAAAATAAAATACTAAAAACAAGCTTAATAGTGTGTGTAATTCATTAGGTTATTATGCAACAGGCCCAAAACCAAAAGCAAATATTTCATTCTCATGTGGCCCATGACAATTGTTGATGATCACAAAGCAAGGAGAAAAGTCACACTTTTCTTCTCTCTGTCCCATAAACAAATGATCAAACACTCACATATTTCTTCAATTTGTGACCCACGTGACTAACTTTATATTAAGGAAGAAAGAGAACTTTCACATGCAAAAAATGTTGCAGAGCTCAGGGTTCAATCAAAAGAAAAAAAAAAGGTAATTACCGAGTTCAAACAACAAAGAGGAAAGAAGAAGAATACCAGAAGCTAGTGCAAAAAGAAAAAATCAAATTAAAGATTGAATCAGAAGAAAATCATAATAACATTTTTATAATTGTACTTCCATTGTAGCTTGTTGAAGCTGCCTTCCTCCTGCATGCACTATTCGGATAAGATGAAAAAAATGAAAGTTGTGTATCACTGCTACAAATCAAAGGTTAAAAACAAAATTTGGAGTCAAAGAATGGATGAATGGTTCAGATTCTTAAAGCCAAAAAAAAAAAGGAAGAAAGAGAAGAAGTAAGGTAAGGATGCATGTCAACTCTAATCACTGCTGCTATCTTATTTCTCCTCTGCGTCTCTGATTTGAATTTTGGAAAAGAAGAACAAGTCAAATATGTTTAACCAAATTCAAATTTTGGAAACTTTACTCTTCTTTAAAAAGGGTAAATAGCCAGAAATTGAAATAAGCAGAGTGAGCACACTGTTTGAGTCTTCATAACTTTCAAGTTATCCCTTTTTCTCCTTCATAGCTTTACAATGAAAATTTTGTTCTTCATTTTTTATCTTTCTTTGTTCTTATCAATGAAAAAAGGCAAAGAGAGTATTTATGGAGAAAAGCCATAAAATTATTTCAAACTCTTTTGTTTGTATTTTTGTGTTGTATTCATGATCTTGAGGGGATTTCTTTACTAAGTTGGGTGAGCATTTAGTGGTTGAGTCTACGGAGTGAATCTAGCCAAATCAAGCTTGGGTAGAAGTTTAGTTTGTCCCAGATAGAATCGGGTAGAATCCTAAAAAATTGATGATTGTAATCTTTGTGAAAGATAGTAGAAATTCTACCACGGTTGTGGTGGAGACTAGATGTTGGCCACATTGCACATGGTAGTTGAACCAAAATATATGGTTGTGTCATTCTCTCTTCTCTGTCTTATTTCTGGTTTTATTCAATAAGAGACAAAATGAAGTTATCTTCTGCATAATTAATCCAGAAGAAGTCACAGCATCTCAATTCACTCAAAAGTAAAGTGTTTGCTCTGTTTCTGTGTAATCATTAAAAGACAAGATAAATTTGTGTCCTGTATAATTAACATTGTAAATTCAACAGCAACACTAAGATTAACCCAAATTAAAGTTAAAGAGTACAAGTTTTAAAGAGACCATAGATTCAACTCTCATTCTCTAGGCAATAGAGAACCTTTAATTACCATAAACAACAAGGCATAAATTTTCAATCCTAAGTAAATACCTTGTATTGTTTTTCTAATGCATTTTAATTTTTCATTAATCCGCGTAATTGTGGATAGTAATTTTTTCACATTAATTTTCATCCTCCTTTAGTGCATCAACAATAAATTCTACCTTTTGAGGACATGAATTCTTCCATGAACTTTCTTCAACCCTCTGCACAATTTGGAAAAAGAGCGGAGGAGAAAGACAAATCATGGAACAAAACTAAATTACAAAAGCAACACAATGCCACGACATTCCTCCTATAATGGACATAAAAAAAATAATCTTCTAGGATTCCATTCCGTTTTAGACTCCAGTATCACTACATCAAGCCCATATAAATACTTTCTATTGTTGTAGTCAAACTACTTCTTGTTCTTCGGTAATAAAGAAGAGCCACCGGAAACATTAGTGCAATTAAAGGATATAAGACTCTTCTTCCATTAAGTTGTAGCCAACTAGCCCTTTCTTTTTCGTTAGGATTCAACAATTTTTTCCCAATTTTTGGTTATAGAATGATGGGGGAGGATAAAGGTAAAAAAAATCTTAATATTAATTTTAATTTAAAAATATTAATCAAATATCCACCTAATCACTAAATAACCACCTCACTTATTGTGTTAGAGTGGAAAAAAAGTGACATATGTGCCGTTCTACTAACGGAGACACATTTTTATTAATAGAATGATGGATGTGATTAACGGAGCATAGAATTCATGCGTACACTTGATTTATTAAATTATTTGTGGGTAATTTTATTCACTGTGTAATCTTTTATGTGTATATTTGTCCAATTTTCCTCTAAATTTTTAACTCGATAATTTTTAAAATGTACAAATTAATTTCTATCTTTGTTAAATGTCTATATTGATCAAGTTAGCAGTTTTTCCATTAATGAATACAACGTTTTGTTACTAAAATGGTATATTTAGAAGTATAGTTTTAAAAATCGAACCGTACAGATCGGTTAATTGAATTAACCGAAAATAGTCATCTTTTTTATTTGGTTAATGCTAAAAACCTTCTGATAAAAAAATCGACTTAAGGGTTGGTCAAACCAACAGTTAACCGTTGAATTGTTGAAACCGACTAATTTTTTTAAGGATTATCGGTTCGATAGTACCTCTCAAAACGGTGTATTCAGGAAAAAAAACTGAATTCATCCTCTCTCTCTCTCTCTCTCTCTCTCTCTCTCTCTCTCTCTCTAACCCAACCCTAAACCTTCTTGGAACCCAACCACCATCCCTCATTTCCTATTCGACGTCATCGCCAAACTCTTTTCTTCCGGGAGAAAATGATGACGATAATGGTGAAGCGTTATTGTTGTTGTTGGTTCTCCAACGTTGTTGTGAGTGGGTAGGGTGTCAGTGGTTTGTCCTTCATTAATGGAGCGGTAAATCTTATCGCGGAAGGTAGAAGAGAAAGAGGGGATGTTGAGAGTGGTGTGTGAGGGTGTTCATATTTGAAGATGAAAAGAAGAGAAGGGAATGATGTATTTGTTGTAGTTAGAGTTGTACACTGAAAGAACAGGAAGGAAAGAAGGGAAAGAGGCACTTTAGTCTTCATAAAGAGATGGGGGAGTGGGTTCCCTCCCTATTCTGCAAGTTTGGCATCTATTCATGTACCACTTTAAAAGAAAAACACATGTTAATTCATCTTTGGTAAAATGGATTCTATTGTATAGAAGTCAAAATATTTTTATACATATAGAAATATACGTGTCATTCAGTCAAACAAGAATAAACTTAATGTGTGACCCTAAAGGAGACAATTCCTGCATGTTAGGACCCATCGAGTCTGTAGGAGGTGGAACTGAAGGTCCTACATGTAATTGAAATTCTCATTAACCGACTTGACTAAATCATGATATTAGCTACCAGCATTTGAAGAAAAAATAAATAAATACTTTTTTAAATAAATAAATACTTTATTAAAATGAGACAAACGGTTGGACTACTATTCATTAGCACATCACGAAAAAATTATAAAAAATGAAATTAAAACATAGTATTCTATTTGTTGAAACAAATTTATTTTTATCTTTTAATATTTACCTTGTAATAATATCAGTTTATTGTATTTGTTTCTATTAATAAAATTTTGTTGTAAATGTCTCTTGAAATAATTTCAAATTTTGTAATTCATTCAAAAGTGATTACAATTACTACCAAATTTGTATATTCATTAAGTACATTAGGATTATAAATGAATCAAGTTACACCAAGTTCAAACTCGACTCACGAAAATTAAACTTGATTCATTATGCATGAGCATCATTCATATCTTTTTCTATTAATTTGTATGGTGAATTATTGAATTTCTAGAGAAATTAGATATTTTAGGCTTTAATCAATACTACTTTGAGTTGTATTGCAATTTGTTATTTTTAGGTAGCATCCAAATGAAGATTGGGCCGAATTTATGAAAAACGGAGGCTCACGAACTGGCTCAAATAATAGAAACATAATATATAATTCTATATCAATAAATTATAACTTATATATATTAAAAAATATTTAAAAAAGATCAATCTTATATATTGTCTATGTATTAATTACAAATTTTTTATTTATATCTTACATCAAAATTATATAAAAAAAATGACTATAAAATTTTAAATAATTTAGAACATTAATATATGTAAAATTATATATTATTTGAGTCAAATGTGAGCTTTCATTGAACCAAACTTGAGTTTACAAAATAGGCTCGATTGTTAATGAGTTAAGCCGTGAACCAAGCTTAATTTTTATGAGTCGAGCTTGAGTTTGGTCTAACTCGATTCACTTCTACCCCTAATGTACTTAATGAATACACAAATTTAAAGTGATTGTAATCACTTTTAAATGAATTATAAAATTTGAAATTATTTCAAGAGATATTTATAACAAAATTCTATTAATAGAAATAAATACAATAAACTGGTATTATTACAAGGTAAATATTAAAAGATAAAAATTAATTTATTTCAACAAATAAAATATTCACTTTTTATAATTTTTTTGTGATGTGAGTAGTAGTCCAACTGTTGGTCTCATTTTAGTAAAGTATTTATTTATTTAAAAAAAGTATTTATTATTTTTTTCTTCAAATCCTAGTAGTTAATATCATGATTTAATCAAGTGAGTTAATGAGAATTTTAATTACATGTAGAGCCTTCAATTTTAACTCCGATAGATTTGATGTGTTCTAATATGTAGAAATTGTCTCCTTTAAGATCACACATTAGATTCATTCTCCTTCAACTCAATGACACGTATATTTCTATATGCGTAAAAATATTTTGGCTTCTATATAAAGGTAAGCTGAATGACACGTATATTTTTGTATGCGTAAAAATATTTTGGCTTCTACATAAAGATAATTAATAATTGCTCCCTAAAACATGTTTTCATGTGTGTGAAAATAATAACTAAAAATAGTTAAATAATTTTATATTTATATAGTTAAAAATTAATTAATTATTAAATTAATTATTTATATAAATTATATATTAAAATATAAAAAACATAATAAAAATAAGTTAAATTATATATATTTATATATAAATATATTCATACATTAAAAATATATGTATAAATATACAATAATTAATTTAATAATTAATTTTTATGTGTATATAATACTTTTATAATTTAATATAATGTATATAAGTTGATTTTTTTTTTTATAAATTTTAATATTTGAAGTTATTTGTAAATTTTTAATTATGTGAAATTATAAATTTTTTTATTTTATTAATTTAAAATTTATTAAATTTAAATATTTAAAAATATATATTAAATTTTTAATATTTTTATTTCATATTTAATCAAAACAATTGAACCCGATTAAATTACTGAATTATTAAATCAATCACTTGACTGATCTATTGACCGTTTGATTCTCACAACCTTGTTTAGAAGTCCAACAACCCTTCAAGTATCAATTTAAAACTCAACAACCCTTCAAGCATCAATTTGCTTTTGAAGGTTCAACCCATGTTAAAAGTGTGCATTGAGGAGCAACATTGATCCATTTTCGCCAGACAGTATATACAAAAATAAAAAATTTCCTTTAGCAGTCACCAAAAATTATACAAATATAATTTTTGTAATCTTTGACTACGAAAATAAAATTAAATACACAAATTAATAAATTTTCTGTTTTTCGATTTAAATTGGTAAATAAAGAATTTTTTTATTAGTCTGTATTTGTATGGGAGACTGATAAACCTAATTTTATGATAATTCTTTGGATAGAAAACGTGGAGTTTATCAACTTATATTGTATTTATTCACCAAGAATATATATTATAATTTTTTTTTAATTGTACTTAAGAGTTAAAAACATGCTTTTTGGACCAGTAAATTATCAATTTTAATTTAATGTTATCCCATTCGATGCGTAATGTATTTGTTGAGTGATCTCAGGTTTAACAGAACAAAAATGACTTGGAAGATGGAGCAAAAACATGTAAAAGTGAAGAAATCATGAAAAATTAAAGATTTGAAGATTTGACTGCCATATGTACCCATGCGTATGCATCTTTCTCAATTCATGCGTATGCATAACATGCAGTGCATGTCTCATTAATGAAAATACCTAACCACAATTTTGGGCTCATTTGAGCCCAATTTAGCTCTACTCTAAAGGAAAGAAAGAAGCAAAAAGTCCAAGGGAATGGACGACAACGGGATCACCAATTTGGAGTGTGGGGAGTTTTTGGTTCATAGTTTTTAGAGAGAGAAGCTCTTCCTTCTCTTTAGATTTTAGGATTCTTTAATCAATTTTTGTTCTAGTTCTTGAATTGGATCTTAATTAAATCTAGTTTTGTTATTTGAATATTTGTTTCTCTATTTTAAGTCACTTCTTATTTTGTTAGTTTGTGAATTTTGTTGATGTTTTTATGTTGAGTAATTAACCATTTCTGACCATGAAAGATTGAAGCGCTGACAATACTGACGATGACTAATTTAAATTAACTTTATAACCATGAAAGATTTGCTCCGTTTGACATTTCTAACCAAACGTCAATTTTTTAAATTTGCCGTTAGTAAGGCTTCTTACGTGGCAAGTATCCTTCCAACTTGGCTTTCCAACGTGGCATTACTGCCTAATTTTACCATAATAACCCTATGTGCTTCTTCTTCATAAGTGTGTGGGTTATTCAAAAATCTGAAACCCTAGCTATGAAAAGTTGAGAATGTAGTTATGAAAGTAGAATATGGATTTATTATGATAGCAATTATGCTTCTTCTTCTGCGTTTATCATGCTTCTTCTGCGATTATGACAAGATTGCGTTTATCATGCTTCTTCTATGTTTATTATGAAAGTAGTTATGAAGATAAGAAAGATTAAGAGAGATATTATAGAAATTAGGATATGAATTTTATCAATTGTTACAGGACTTGTGTTGTGCTTCCTTTCAATCATGTTTCTCGCGTTTAAAATGTAGAATTGAGGTTTGATTTGATTATATTCTTTTTCTGGGTTGATATTGAATTGGAATGAGAAGGGGAATGTGGCGTTGAACCAGTTTCCGGTTTGTTAAAATTTTTTTTGACAAAAGTAACCTAATAGTTATATATTTATTGACATATCTAACCGCGAAACATTGAGAATTTGACAAAAATAACCACTAAAAAAGTTCAAAATTTAACATAATTGGTTATATTTCATATCACAAACACTGATTTAACTTTGATATAACAATTATAAGTTGTGACAATTAACAGTTAATGAAAATTTGTGAACCGAATGAATGAAAATTTGACAAAAATAACCTTTAGATATTTGAAATTTGACATAGCTGCTTATATTTCAAATCACAAACTCTAATTTAACCTTCACATAGCAATATATATGAATGGTGACAATTACTAAATGAAAATTCTTGTACCAAATCAATGTGGGACAATGCCAAATATGTAATCATCTCCCATTAACATAGTAGACATATAAGTTCATGCTAATTCATCATAGTTGTTTGATGAGAATTAAGTAACAAAACAAACCATGGTCAATGTAACTCTAAACCAAAATACTATAACTAAGTTCCCAAAAAGATTGAAGTGAACATGGTCTATGTAACAGGCATATCTAAACACTACAACAAAAGTTTCTTAATCCAATCAATCTTAGGCCCTAACTAGGTGTGGAATTACTACTGCCACTAGAGAATCCAGTTGTTGGTGTTCCAAGTCTTGGAGTCAGTATAAATTGCATGAATCTGGTAGATGTTCCAGCACTAGCACCATGCATGGTTTCTTGGCTAACAATAGGCCTACTTGAGGGGTTGCTTATTGAAGGAGGTCTCATGTTATTGAATAGAGTTGGAGGAGGCCTCTTAGTATTCTTCCTTTTGGCTGGCCTCTTGCTATCAGAAGAAATATTCTGCATTGAAGGTCTTATTGGTGGTGGCCTTATAGGTGCTAGTTGAATTGGAGGTTGGTTGGCTTAAGGAGGAATAAGTGGATCAGGGTTTGGTATCACCTGTTTAGAGAGGAAATAATTGCATTAACAATTAAAAACTATGCTGAAAATAATTACATTAACAGATATAAGTATTTTATTGTCGAAATCACCATAGATGGCGCTGTTACAGGTGCAGCTGGTGCTGCCGGTGCTGCATCTAGAACTGCTGTCGGTGCTGCATCTGGGACTGCTGCTGGTCCTGCTTCTTTGGGTGCAGCCATGTCGTCCTTCTTTTTTTGACATGTTCTACTATTATGTCCGGCCTAAAGAAGCAAGAAATTAAACAAGTGAGGATACAAATATAACATGGTATCAAAATGACATTAATTGTAAACAATCATACAATAAGACAATATTGGCAAACTATTTGTCCATATTTTCGCTTGACTCTGTGAGGATCTGGTTGTGGCTCTGGTGCATCATTCCTTTTGTTTCTCTTCACTGTTGGTCTTCCACTCGGCCTCTTGTATGCTGGAGGCAAAATGTTTGCATACCCATGCTTTTCCCAAAACTCCTTGCTAGGAACAGCTTGAACTAGGAACTCATATGTTTTGTTGTATGCTCCAATAGTGAGCCAATTGTTCGCATATTCCTCGGGTCTTCTATTCTGATATGCTAGAGCAGCACAAGCATGTCGACAGGGGAGACCATTTAATTGCCAAAATCTGCAACTACAAGTTTTCTTGCCCAAGTCTACGCTGACCTTAATTGGCAAGCATTGAACCTCAAATATGTTACCAGCTAAATCACCCGTTGGGAAAGGCCTCCAATGATTGCTATACCTCTTTTCGACTTCCAATCGACTCTGTTGAACTGGAGTAATCCTGCCCATATACCCTACCAGTGCCTTCTTGTTCCTGGCCAAGATGCGCATAATGTAACATCTAATCTCTTCTAGCATGGTGATAATTGGCTTTCCCCTCATCTTTTTTATGCAACCGTTGAAAACCTCGGCATTGTTGTTTGTGATGTTATCGCTCTTCGGCCACTCGCTAAAATGTGATCGACTCCATTGACAAGGTTCAATTCGCCTAAGATATTCACATGCGTGAGGGTTCATCCTCTTAACTCTCTGTCCATGGCAGCATCAAATTCCTGGGGCGTCATGGCTTTTGCACAGCTGAACAATGCTCCTTTGAAGTCAAGACCATTCCATTTTTTAGCAAAACTCTGCCATATATGCCTAGAACAAAATCTATGATGTGATCCTAGCATAACTTCCTGTAGAGCAGGAATAAGACCCTACAATACCCAGCACAACTCAAATATGTTACAGCCATACATTATAATACCAACATACAATACAATCATATAAATATGTTGCAGCTACACAACACCAAAAAATCATACAATCTTATAAAGCATATAAATATCTTATGCATACATGTTTTCTAATAAATAGAAAGCACTTCATTATAATCATGTTAATGCCAAAGAGGCTAATCATAGTTACAAAACGCAACACCTTTAGGAGCTAGAAAATCATTAATTCATTCTAAATTTATTGAAATCGGATAACCACTCTCAACAGCTAATAAATGCACATGTGACCTTTTGTTGATCACTCATGAAACTAAATCCATGTGACCTACCATCACCAAGATCCTCTCGTAATAGCTGAAGAAACCATTTCCAGATGTCTTTTGTTTCTGCAGTAACAATTGCATACGCTATTGGGTAGATGTGATTGTTAGCATCTTGCCCGATTGCTGCCAACAACTGCCCCCATAATACCCTTTAAGAAACGTCCCATCCAAGCAGATAAATGGTCGACATCCACCCAAGAAACCCTTCTTGCAAGCATCAAGACAAATATATATTCTCTTAAAAAGGTTATCTGAATCAGGCATCGGCGTTGTCTCAATAATGACAGTCGAACCAGGATTACACCTTAAAATCTCATCTCAACTATATCAGTGTCGGTTCTCAGTAATTTCAACCCATTTTTAAGTTCCTTATCGGGTTTCAGCCAATAGCACTCATTCACAAAAGTATATCCAATATCCCTTAAGAGACCCTTGATGAAGAAGTTGTTTAGTGTGTCAACGTTAACCCTTCTAACTTCGTTAACATCACCTCCAACATATTTCACATTTCCATCACTATATCTTACAAACTTTTCATCGTGATGTATGAATAGAGTTATATGAGTTGTTGCTGCCATCTAACTAAATATGACACAATATTAAAATTCATACTAGAATTAACATGATTAATTGCTAAAAATTTTAAACCAAATATTCAATTAAAATAAAATAAAATAAAATAAAAATAATTAACATGCAAAATATATTACAATCTGCTATATTATCAATATATTCAAGTTAACAATATAAGTTAACTGTTAATATATTCATGTGAACATAAGTCCCAAAGTTACATACTAACATGCATATTTGAAAATGTGATTAATAATTTATTTGTGCAGCAAGGCAGAAGATTAGTTGAAAATCCACCAATCCCTTAATGGATTTTAATCCTCAAATGATATGATAGCTTATAAATGAAGTAATAAATAGTTCAGGAAGTCAAATCAATCCAATATATTAACAAAATATTAAACTTAAAAGAAAACTGATAGGCAAATAGACGAAGGAAGCACATTGTATTATAGAATCATTGTATCAGTTCATGCTTTTGACCATATAAATGAAGGAAGCACATTGTATTATAGAATCACCCAAAAAAATATATCATATTCCCCATTTTGAACACATCCCTGTAATAGTGCTATAGTCTGCTACATTTTTTTCTTTAAACAATAACTCTCTCTCGTGCACATGTTTAGTTCCCCTTCCTTCCTTCTATGTTTTCTTTAGAGTCTTGTGAAGATGCCTAAAACTAAATTATACACCTGCTCCTGACTGTATCACACCACAAATACTAAAGATTCTACCCTTCTAATAAAGATCATTAGGAACCAGACATTTCAAAATAATTTAGTCCCATTGTATTGGTAGCTATGCCAACCAACTAAAATTGCCCTACCTTCAGATTTTACCGGCCACTATTATGTATAGAGAAATACAAAGTGCAATGCTTCTTCTTAAACTAACAACAATCAATCAAGAACATTTAAATTAGGAATTAACAACAAACAAAAATTACTAAATTAACAATGAATAAAGTATTGAAATTAACAACTTAATCAGCAATCACCAACAATCAATAACTTAATTAGTAAAATCTTTGTAACATTTTCAAAGAAAATCATTAGTAAATTGGGAATTCTGCAATGGCAGCATTTGCCCTAACCTAAAAACCGAAAACAATAATGGAAAAAAGAAAGAGTAGAAGCAGGCACCAACCAGAACACAAGCAACGAGGATGATGACGAGAATGCGACGGCGAGTACTTCGAGAGCACGTTAACGCGATAACGAAGACTGAGACGGGAATGTACAAGTTCTGAATGCACAACACAGAGGACCTCCACGACGGCGAGTACACTTGCAACGCTCACAGACGATGAAAGCCGATGAAGAGCGACGACGTCCGCTGGGTTAGAAGAGAGTTGATATCACCATTGATGAAGAACTGGAGCATCTGCGCGCGAAATCCTTGGTGTTTCTTTTTGGTACCAAGACTCCAAGAGACTCTGATGTCTGATTAGGTGATTAGTTTAGTAACATATTATTTTATTATTAAATTAAAATAAAATAATGACACCTTGGATAATAAACAGCCACGTAGGAAGCCTTACTAACGGCAAATTTAAAAAATTGACGTTTGGTTAGAAATGTCAAACGGAGCAAATCTTTCATGGTTATAAAGTTAATTTAAATTAGTCATGGTAAGTATTGTCAGCGTCTCAATCTTTCATGGTCAGAAATGGCTAATTACTCTTTTATGTTTTATATGTATTAATTGAGTTGCTATTGTTGATATTTGGTAGTAATTAGATTTAATTTTGATTAATTTTCACAATTTCATAATATTTTCTCTTATTGCTCACCAAGTGTTCGATAAAATGTTTACTCTAGTTATGAAGTAGATTTTTAAATTTTTGGCTTGGAGTTGAGTAATTACGGATCCTTGACTTATCAATGTCCGATATTGATTAGTAATTTAGGGTTATTAGTTAATTTGGTTTTCACTAACGCTAATCTTTTACCAAATTTGATTGGTAAGTTGATTAGGAATTGTGGATTGAGACCAATTATGTCTACTTGACTTCTTTCCAATGTTAGAAGATGATGAAGTGAGAATAATTCTTAATAATTATCATGTCTGTGGTTAATAACAAAGATAAAAAGCCTAAATTCTCAACTCTAACCAAGGCTTTTTAAGTATTTAATTACGTTGACTCTATTCTCTTAGCCTCTTTTAGTTTAATTTCATTGTTTTCTAGTACAGTTACCTCTTAATTGTTGCCATGTCAATTGCATGCTTACTAGATAGTTGTTTACTTGTTTATTGCTTTTACTTATTGCAATTTTATTATTATTGCTCTTTAATTTTTAGTTATCTTACCTTTTTGCATTCATATTCAAAATCCCCAAATTTCATGACTGATTATATGCATTCAATTGTCTAAGGGAGAACAATTCAGAATTCAACTCCCGGTTATTGATTTAATTTTTATGACAACCTTCTAAACTTTGATGGAGGGTTATTCACCGATTTAGCCTATACTCATTACGAACTCTAGCTTTTGAATTGCTAAAATTCTAAACCATTGTTTGGCCGTCATCAGGGACAAATAAACGTGGCGAATTATAATACAAAGTTTAATAAAGAAACAAGTTACAAGGATAGTGAGAAGCTAGTGCCATGGTACATATGTACATTTTAAACCTCTGGTCAAGAAACAACCTAAGAATAAAAGCATTAACTAATAATAGCTTCGTTGGCATATGAATGTTATATACACATGTAATATGAATTGTGTATCATGACTCATCAGGCTTTGGCTCAAGAATCACAGGGATCTTCTCCTTGTGATCACCTCGCAACACCTCCACAATCACCTGAAATATCATCATCAAATTAATTACATATTCTTTTTCCATATAAAAGCAGAAAAAGAGCAAAAAAGAGAAGCTATTTGGAAAATCTTATTAAATGTTTAGTATACATATAACACCATCACATCACCAACGCCACCACTCAGAAATCAGGAAATCGGTTACATGAATCAAACCACACCATAATCAAACCACACCATTGCGTTCTATTATAAATCAAGTTTGTACTCATAATAGATTGTGATATTTATACGAAACAAAGCTTAAGTAACAAATCTTATTATAAAATAAATAAATCCCTTCATACCATTTTGTACAATTCACATATAGACATCGAATTAACTTCCGAATTATTGATGAAGAGGAAGTCAATTATCCTTATAGTTGATTAATGAAATAATTTTAATCTCCTAATAGTCAATCCAAATAGACCCTAAATGTTGATCTCTAGTGCAGAGCGATTAGACAGAAACACATCACATCAAAACAGCTTAAGAAAAAATATAAATGTTTTGGAACACTCCTCCAAAATTTAAGTTTTGCATCCTCATCAAGACAAACTCATGATAGAGAATTTACAATACAAAGTTATATGGCACAAAAACAAATCAGATGCTAGCTTGATTGTGTTTGACTAAACAACTATAATGTATATCAAGAATGGTGCACGTTTGCATTTGATTGAGTGTCCAAATGAACAGAACACTAGAACATGTTGCTTGAAGCTATATTTTACCTTGCCTAGTTACATGCAAATCAAATGATTATATGATTTTGTTCCTACAGTTTTATTTTTCTTTGTTGGAAATCTGAGGATTCAAAAGAAATTTTAGAATACCTTGGCCTTAATATTAAAATGAACAAGAGACACAGTATAGGGTGAAATGAAGAATAGAGGGAAGGAATGTGCACCATACCTTATCACCCACTTTACACTGGTCGAGAATTCGGTACAAATCACTTCCATTGGTCACCTTCTTACCATTCACAGATGTGATGATGTCACCTAAAATAAGTCTACCATAGGAATCGCGCTTTGTTGACTGCAAACCCTGCAAAATATAAATTTGAATAGCCCTGTTAGATGAACTCCTCTAAGACACAATTACAAAACCAAATGACCAACCTTTCCTGACTCGAAGGGGTCATCTAGGCAACAAACCTTTGCCTAGGCAAAGAAAGTTTCATGTGGAGATTTAATGAAACACGTGAACTCGAGATTTGGGCCCTTTGTTTGACCCCAAATGGCTGAATAGAGGGGGAAAAGGCTGAGGAGGCAAGGGTGGACACATTGATTCATTTCATAACTCATTTTTTGGTTTTAGTTCATAGTAATAGAGAGGGAAGCTCTCACTTCTCTCTAGATTTTCCCTTAGGGTTTAGATTTGCCATTGTTTTCCTCTTTAACTTTCCTTAGATTTCTCACTTACATACCTGAATTTCTTGTTTCCCATTTCCCATAGTAATTACACTAATTTTCTAGCCTTATTTTCTACATTTCATAGCCTTAATTATGAGCTTTGTAACTTGATGAGCATAGAGGGCTAAACATGTTATGTTAACTCGAGGTTTCCAAGGGATTCATAGAGATGTCTTGAACCCCATTTCACTTTAATGCATAATTCTATTTTTCCACTCTCTTCCTTTACTTCCACCTATATGTTTATGTTAATTGATGAGTATGTGACATGTGAGTTGATTGTGTGTTATTATTCATGATTATGGATATCTATGCATAATGAATTGATTTGCTAAGTGTATATTAATTGATTAGTTGTCAAATGCTTGATGAATAGTGAAGGGTAATAGTTCTTGATTGAGAATTGCTAATACAATTATCTTGTATGTTGGATTGGTTATAGTTCCTAGGGATTGAGATTTTGATTCTTGGTTGCTTATTGCTACTTCTTGGCCAGACTAAAACTCAAGAGATTACAATTGTAGAAAGGTGATTTATGTATGCCTGCTTGATAAAATGCCAAATTGAGAATAGGCTATTCAACTCTTAGGATCTTTGTGCTAGTGTTTCCAATTCTTGAATTACCTCTATTTTGACTTGAATTGCTTCTCAATCTTGCTTAAAATTGCCCTTTATTTTATTGCACGAAACCAAAACCCCATTTCAAACCAAATCAACTACAATATACCCTTCCTTCTAAGAGATGACCCAAGTTACAACCTATAACTACATTAACTATGGTGTAATTTGGTTTATAAATTACAATTTGGTAGCTAGTGCATACAGGAAACATTAGTTTATACTTTTAGAAATGAAGTGTCATGTTACGATATATATCACCTAACCTCAAAAGAAGTTAGTGTGTTTACTCTTATAATTTTCTTTTCTTCATCTTAATGAATTTCCTTTACAAAGATGGCGCACAAATAAAAACTTACTGCTTTCCCAGCTGGACCATTGGCAGGAGCATCTAAGACAAGCACCCCACTAACTCCCAACTGCTCCACAGACTGATCAGGCGCAAACTTGATTCCTAAAATAGGTCTTGTAACCTTCCCAAACTTCACCAATTGTTCAACAATTCCATTCACCTAAATATGTAAAACAAGAATCTCATGACATATTTTAGAGAATACAACAGAGAAAGTAGTGTTTCCAACTTTAGGCAAACGTCAGATGCTGCCTCGATGAGAAAAGCATAAGAAAGGTCGGAGTTATAACTCACAGTGTCCACTGGAATAGAAAATCCAACACCAGAGGAAGCACCGGAGGGGGAATAAATTGCTGTATTTATACCGATGAGATTTCCAGCACTATCTAACAGTGGCCCTCCACTGTTACCAGGATTAATAGCTGCATCTGTCTGTATAACATCTTGAATTGGACGGCCGGTTGCAGCGGAACTAATTTCTCGCCGAAGTCCACTATTGAGAAAGTATATATACCAGCAAAAAACAATCAATACAAAAGCAACATGAGAAATATTTGAGGAAGTATCATTATATGCATGTTTGAAAACAAATCACATTTAACACATGATGGTGGAAGAGAATATAGCATCTTTAATTCAGGAAATGGATTATATCTCTCCCCTTTGTGAAAGAATTCAACATATAGTGTTAGCAATGTTTCATCGCATTACAAATGTCTCTTCAGCTTAATTTTCCCCCTATCCTACTCTCTCTTAGTTAATATAGCTTTTAACCAATCATAGAAGCAGGTTAACATTGGATGCAGTCATATTTTTATTTTTGGTATAATCGATGGGATCTCATTTGTTATTAATTTAATAGCCTTTGCATAAACTGCAAACAGACATCGACAAACAGATAATTTACAATATGGAACATGGCATCTTGAAATTTGTTACAAAAGTTTTGTAAAATTATGGGCAGGACAATTGTTGCTATTTTCAGACACCAATATAAAAGGCTTGAGTATAATCTTACATGAGGAGAGGAAAGTGAGTATCCAAGTAAAATATCATTTCCTAAGTAACGGTTAAAAAAGAAGAAATTTGCATCAAAATATTCAATTTCCTGCATTCATACCTGATGACACCAGTTGTAAGAGTGTGGTCAAGTCCAAACTGCAAGAATCAAGGTCAGATACATTAATAGCTGATTGCCTTGACATTCAATAACTAAAGCACATGGGATTCAAGTTGTGAACATCTAAAAGCTACATAATTCAGTTTGGAAGGCACTACAAAGTAAAAATTCTAAAGCATTTATAACTCAGATCTCTAATACCTTATTTAACATAATTTTAGCATCGATAAAAATGTGTGAACATTAGCAAGCAATGCTGATGAACTGAATAGATGATTATACAAACTACATGTTAGATTAAAGACGACTGCAGTAAGATTGAATCTTCATTATCAACTAAAGTTCAACCCCTTTTTGAGCTAAAAATAACAGTAAACTCAACCAGGATTTCCATATCTTTAGATTGCAACATTCAGGGTTAGTGTATAGTTTCAGTCACCATCAATCAGTATAAAAGATCTCACCGGGTTCCCAATAGCAAACACTTTCTGACCAACGAGCAAGTCAGCAGAAATCCCAATAGGTATAGGCCTGAGTTTTTCTTTAGGTGCCTCAACACGCAACACAGCGACATCCTTGTCTTGGTCAAATCCAACAATTTTGGCATCATAAGTTGACTGGTCAGCAAGAGTGACCCTGCACAAAACTAGCAGCTCTTTCAACATGAGCAATCAATTCATTAGACATATTTTAAACCATCCCAGAATGTGTGTTCACTGTTAAACACTTGACTCAATGGGGTCATAAACAAAGATTCCAGTATTGCCTAATATATCTAACTCAATGCCAACACACACATCTGCTGAAGGAGGAGCAAAACAACACACAATATTATCACTTTGTATCATTGAACCAAATGACTCGAAACAAGAAGAAATTCCATTACACTCTAGAGTATTACTCTTATTCATAGCAATATTTTTGTTGGTGTCATTTAACAAGCATCAGCCCTAGTATTCAACAGGCTTAAAGCCCCAACTTCGACGCTTGCAATGGGTGCAACCATAATGCAAGACGAAGTTACAAGAAACCAAACGAAATAAAGTTGCACATTTGCCCGTAACTATGCGAGAAACTATACTAACAAGAGGTATCACAGCAAGGATAGGGGTTCCAATTACCCTGCCAACACTATAGCGGGAGATTGGTGGTTTCATTTTTACCAATATCACCCTTACAATTGTTGGCCGGTAATGCAGAGCGCAGAGCACTTCCTCTTCTGCAAATCGCACATGAGGAGGTCATGTGCAAATCCATTATCCATACCATTGATTTATCAATATTTTAACATGAGCTTACACTTATTATTGGGAGAATGGGCATTTGAACAAGTCAAATACAACTTACACATGAAAACACCTTATAGTCATCCATTGAATTGTGTGTGGTACTACTAGTACTCTCTAACTAATTATAAATCAAACTAGACATTCTCCAAAAATCAGACACCTAAGCTGGATCCAAAAAAGAAAACAAAGGTATCAAAGATGCAAAACCAACCAACCTGAGATCAGAAGCACCCCGGATAACATGGTAATTGGTCACAACATGGCCATCCTTATCCCAAATAAATCCAGAACCGGAACCTTGCGGAACCTCCAACACATCCAAGGTAAATGCATCCTGCCTAAAACAACAAAGAACTAATTCTTCAGAGACAAAAACAAAAGCCAAATTGCATTCACAAACAATAGCCTACAAGAACGAACAATGAAGACCCAAAAGAGGAAAAAGCAGGAAGATTGAAACTTTGGAGAGAAAATAGTTACTTGACAGCAAGGTTGGTGATGTAGACAACAGAAGGAGTGTTCTCTTGGAAGAGGCGAACGGTGGCGAGTTCATCAGATTGGAGCTTCCTTGGGGTGGTTACAACGAAAGCAGATGCTGAGTCAGCACCGGTGAGGAAGAGTGTGAGAGAGAGCGCCACCGACGTGCAGAAGAGGAAGCAGGAATCCAAAAAAGTACATGAAGAAGAAGAAAAGGAGAGTTTTGGAAGAAGGGTTGTTGTTGTTGGTTTTGAAGAGGGAGATGGAGAAGGTTGTTGAGGGCGAAGGAAGAAGAGGGTGGTGGGTTGACGGAGGGGTCTGGGAAGGTGAAGAAGAGAAGGAGAAGAATGAGAATGGGGTTTGGTGTTTGTGAAGCGAGACAGTGATGATGAAAAATGGAAGAACGTGGAGATGAGTGAACAGGAAGTGGCCATTGCTGTGCTTCTGTTTTTTGGTGTTTGCTACGTTGGATGACTTTTTGAGGCTTCACTCACTCTAAAGTTCTTCCCGGGGTATGTTTTTCTTTTGAGAAAGTATCGGAACAATATTAATTGTGCACAGTACAATGAATTAAAAAAAAAGTAAAATTAAAATTAAAAATTAAATCATTAATTAATTATTTAATTTTAAATTTTAAAATTTAAAAATTAAAAATTAATATTAGTATTTAAATCTATTCACACTATATACAGTTATTTCTAATCTTACCGTAATTTTCAATATACGTCTAAAATTCACCGCCATCTTCTCTGAATCTCATCTCGTATCACTGAATTCCTCGTCGGCCATACCAAGACTGCCGCATCCTCTCACCGACACCGTCCTCACCTCTGTCGGTCAGCCCGATGTGCCTCGCCCTTCGACGCTCAGCCTAATGTTGTTGTCGCTGTTTTCGTGCCTCTCTTCTGAACCGTTTCGCTTTCTCCCATTCCTTCAAGCCTCTTCTCACTGATGATGCCACCATACTCTTCTTCTTCTTTGGATCCAAGCATGGTTAGCTTCTTTCATGATTTGAGCCCTATGCTTCACAACAGTGCTGCTTTTGTCATGACGAGTCCTTTAAAATTATGTTTCACCACAATAATAGTTTCTTCTGTTTATTCATCTTCTTCTTCTATTTTAATGGTCAATTTAGAATGGTCATTTTAGTAGGTATACGGATGGTTATTTTATTTTTATGTAGATGATTATTTTGATTGGATTGAGTTTGGTTATATATAATATGTTAGATGTTCAATTCATTAGGTATGCAGATGATTATTTTTATCCTTAAGTAGATGGTTATTTTTTTAAGGGTGAGTGGCGTGTGGCAAGCCACGTAGCGACGGTGAAATGGGATGATTATTGATGAAGGTGGGATGGCCGCCAGTTGAAAAAAAAGAGAATATTGGAGGATTTCAGATGGTTATTTTTTTGAAATAATTAACTGAATTTTTTAAAATTTGAAATTGAAGAATTTAAAATTTAAAATTTGATGTGAAATAATATCTTTTTTTTAACAAGAGGGCATATTTCCGTAGAATTAATCAAAATGTCAAAAGCATAACACGTCTTCTTATTGATACTACTCATTTTGATACTAAAAAGCCTTCTCCTTTTTATCCTCATGAATCCACCAATACTATGCTTTTTTCTATATTTATATTAGTATTATTTACTTTGTTGGTTGGAGTAATAGGAATCTCTTTTAGCCAAGAAGGAACAAATTTGGATATATTAACCAAATTATTAATCCCTTCTATAGACCTGTTGCATCAAAATTTTCCTAATTCTTTCGATTGGTTTGAATTTTTAACAAATGCAACTGAATAAGAGTTTTTAAATTTATTATTTTGTGAATAATTTTTATTTTTAACTCATATTGGGCTAAATAAGCAGCCCATTGTATACATTATATAAATACCCTATTAGCTTTCTAGCGAAACTCTTTTCTCTTTTCTCTATCAACAAAACAAAAAAAACAAAGCAAATTAACAAAGCTAACTCAGAATAAATAATTTGCTCAAGCTCTTTACTAGGAAAATCCCAAATGACACTATTTTGATTAATTAAAGCTCTATATCGCGCTAATTAATCTGCAGTTTTGTTCGTTTCATGACTAACCCATTCAAAATGGACGATCCAAAATCTGATTAGGAGTTCTTTAATCTTAAAAATTAGATCAGAGATATCAGACATGTCACCATAGACAATATAATGCAAAAGATGCAAGATATCTAAATAGTCAGTTTTACAGACAATATATTTAATGTCATACTTCCAAACTAGAATAAGTTCTCTTCAAACAACGAATAACTCACATCTAAAAATAGACCAAAAAATAAAATGTTACCCAAATAACTCATCACCCAACAATTATTAAAATCTCTAATTATATATAAAAAATCAGCCACTTGCAAATCAGAAACTAGACTACATCATAATTAATTTTTAAAAAGTTACCTGATGAAATTTTCGAAACATTTGATAATTTAAATATCAAAATAAAGAAGACTTCTCAGCATGCATTCCTATAAAGTTAGCCATGATTTTAACATTCGGTACCACCTTGTAATCAGACCAAAGACTTTGAGCATTAAAAATGTCATTACACATACTTCTTCACACCCACCATAGTTCCGCCTTATGAATTGCTTCGTTGTCAGACATAACCTTATGCAGCCAAGACACAAGAGACCCTCCACCAACTAAATCAACTAAAGAATGATCCAACATCTGCCAAATTAAAATGGATTTCTTACAGTCTCGCAAACAATGCTCCATAGTTTCTGGAGCCTCATTACAACTCTGACAAATGTTTGAGTTAGACAGCTGCCGATTGTAACAGAGAACTTCAGTGGAAAGAGCATTCTGTAACCTAAGCCAAATGGTAAATTTAATCTTCTCAGAAATAGTAAGATTCCATAACCACAACCAACTGGTACAAACATCCCACTTGAATTTTTTTCTTACAAGTCATCTATAATTTTTTCTAACACTATACATTTTAGTTGCTATTGGCCACCATCTCCATCAGGTATCTTTTCTAGTTTAAAAATGAAAATTAAGATTGCTAACAATCTGCTTGATATCTGGAAAAAGCAGAATAGTCAACTTAGACCAATTCCAAGACCCTTCTCTCCACAAATCCACAACTGTAAAGTTAGTGTCAAATATATGCACATAAGGAGTAAAATCACACAATTTTTCAAGAGGAGACCATTCATCATACCAAAAGGATCGCTGAAAATTTTCAACACACCACTTAAAATCCTCCTTAAGAGAATCATAAGGTTTGATAATGTGCCTCCAGATAGCAGAAGAATTCGAAGAATAATTACTACCTGAAAAAAAAAAAAAGATCTCCAAGATATTTGTGAGTGAGAACCCACCCATAATTTATCTTTATTATAAAGGCAATCTCAAACCAGTTTGTCAAAGAGAGTCGTATTAGCATATTGAAAATCTCTCTTATTTCGAGACTACCCGACCTCTTAGAAGTAGTAACAATATCTTATCTGATTAGAAATAATCCTTTTTTATTAACCCGAATTTTTCACTCATCAAAAAATTAATTTTATCATAAGCATACTTTGAAAAGAGAGTAATCTGCATAGTATAAATCAAAATAAAAACCATTATCAATTTCACTAAATATAAACGACTAGCCTTATTAAGTAAACACCCCTTTCAACTAGTAAGCTTTTTCTAAATTTTTTCGATAATCTCTTGAATTATCCTCCTAGATATCCGATCATGTCCAATATTAACTTACAGATACCTACCCAAATTTAAATGATAGAAATACCAAAAAAATCTCCTTTTTTTTTCTAACCGAGACAATTTTTTTAGCACTAAATTTTGAATTTATTAACATTCACTTTTATACCCGACGATTTGAAAAATATGTCTAAAGTCTTCACTTTTAAAAATATATACAAAAAGAAATAATATGTTAACGTGAATAGTACTATAATAGTAACAAGCATATTAATTTTAAAAATCTTGTCGGTCACATGTACTTATTATTTTTATAGAAAATTAATAATTAAAATTATTAAACAATAACTTAATTAAATATATAAAATTATCTAATAATTTTTAATAATTAATTTTATATAAAAATAATTGTATATAAGTTTTTATCTATATTTAATCGTAAATAAATAAATGTTAAGGCAAATTTTTTGATAATTGCATAGAGAAAGTATTTAATTAAATCATCTGGATATAGATAGATATACGCTCCAAATTCATTTACTATTTTCCCTTGAGATTGTCGAAGAATTCTTGTGTGGCTTTGGAAGGTTAAAAACGGCCAACATTTTGTGGACTAGAATTAAAGAATTGAATACTGAACCACATAGGCAAAGCTATTTGAGAACCTTCCTGAAACATCATTTGTTCACAACGGTCAGCCAATCAGCAATCATGACTTGGTTCATAGATAACAGGATATGTGACTTGGATTGAAAGTGACCCAAACCATTTCAAGCAGTGATCCAATTTTAATATGTAAACAACCATCATATTATAATTGGGTTACAACTTATAATCAGGGTTGCCCACTAATTACCTTTCTTGATAACCTTTGTTTTGTTATAGTAAGAACCTCCCGGTTAGTCTAACTCAGTTCATAGTTTCTTTTGATTTTTTGGTCATGAACTCAGTTCATAGCCAATTTGATTATGATTATTTTTTTCAGTTTCTTGGACTAGCCCAACCCAGCTAGATATCTTTTGTAGACAAAAACATACTTTATTCTTTTCAATATTTAAGAATGAGATATCTTGTCCAGAAATAAAATATAACAAGTTTAGATTCAATTAGCAACTTGCATGAATTACCAGAAAAAAAAAATAGCAACTTGCATGGAACATCAATTAACTCTTTTATATCGATATAAATTTTATTTGAAGTACATTATTAAAAGTTCCTTACTATGAGTTTCATATGAAAATGTATTTAGTTGTATAAAATGTTCACATTCTTATCATTATTAATCATAATAATTAAAAAAAAAAAACTTTTAAGTAAAGTTGAGTAAGAGTGCTCTATTCATTAACACAAAAATATGGTTAAATAGAAAGACCTCATCTTTTTTTATGAAATATGAATAATTCAAATCTCATCTTAAGCATGAAAAAATTTTAAAATTTCGGACCAATTAATCTTATTATAAAATAAATCAAAAAGCTAAAATTACACTTTTTAATTTTTATGTTGTAGTGACGGTGGTAAGACTTGGTGTGTTATTTTTGTGTATAGAAGATGACGAAGAACAAATTAAAGGGTTAAATTTAACTCACTACAAATAAGAGTGTTGTAATAAAGATGGAATGAATGTCCATTTATTAATTGGGCGGGTGAGCTTTTCAAAACTTAACTTCTCAATACAAATTGAAATTGAGAATTAATGAAGGTTGAATGTTTGAATTTTGTATGTATAAATAGAGGGCATATCCTCACGTACAGTGGCGGATCTTGAAACAAAATTTTGGGGGGACCAGATAGAAGATAATTGTTAAGATGCTTTTGATATGAACTCATTGAAGATAAGTTTGTCTGTCCTCATTTCTCTAATTTGGGTGATATTGCCAAATTTAAAGCCGTTTTTCAAGGTCTCGTTCCAAAGAATTAAGGTCAAACTCATCAGATGCAACTCTTTAAACTTTTGAAAGTTGTATCTCACTTTCTTTATGATTTATTAAAGTAGAAGAACTATCTACAAGTGTTGATATTATAAAAGTTATATGTTCTCCTTCTTGAATATTAGCCTTCCTCCTAAAAAATTGTATCAATTCTTTAATTTTTCACGATTATTTTATATAAAAATTTGAATATATATCCTGTAAAATATGTAAAAAAGAAGTTAGAAGAACAAATATTAAAATCTATATTATTTATTGAATTTTTTATCAATTTATACAAATACAATAATATCAATACTTATTGAATATTCTAATATTTTTTATCATATAAAAAATTAAATTAAATAAACAGTAAAATATAAAATAATATCAAATTACATAAATAAAGAATACCTAATTTTTTATATTTGAACTCAAAGGTAGATGGAGTATTACTTATTGAATTGAGATGAAGATTGAACATTGGTATTTTAAGTCATAATAAAGTATTTGAGCCAACTGAACTATTTTTTATTTTTTAAAGAAGTACTACTAATTTTTTTAACAAAAGTTTGGGGGGCCATGGCCCCCTTGTCTCAACTAAGCTCCGCCACTGCTCACGTAACATACAACAACAACAATAAGAATATAACATTTTTCACTCTCTCTTTCATACTATTCTCTCTCTTATATACTTTATTTTAATATTCAATACATAATTATATCTATTATATTGATATAGTAATTCTAATGAACATTACTACTAGAGCTATCTAATTATATTTTTTTTATTTTATATTTGTTACCTCTTTCTTATTTATTTATTTAGTTATTTTATAACACGTTATCAGTACGAGACTCTGATCAAATTTTAGGAAGACTTCAGGTAACAAATTTTTATTATGTCGAAGCTCTATCATCTTGAATATAATGCTCTTGATATATCTGAAAATAATTATTTATCATGGATATTAAATGTTAAAATCCATCTTGATTCAATGGATCTTGGAGATACCATTAAGGCTAAAAATAATGCATCCCAGAAGGATAAAGCCAAGGCCGTGATTTTTCTTCGTCGTCATCTTGAAATATGATTGAAAAATGAATATCCCACATTAAAAGATCATGCAGATCTGTGGAAAAGCCTTGAAGAAAGGTGCAATCATCAAAAGACGGTGATACTTCCTCAAGCCTGATATGTTAGGAAAAACTTTCTCGACCTTCCATGCCTCGAATGTGCTCCTGCAGTAGCAATCGAGAAAAAGGATTTTAAAAAATTTTTTTGAGCTAATTTCTTGCCTTCTTGTTGCTAAGCGCAACAATGAGTTACTCTTAAAAGAATCATGAAGCGCGCCCAGCTGGTGCCGCCCCATTTCCTGAAGTAAATGCGGCAAACTACCCCAGAAGAGGTAAATGGCAAGGTTTTAGTAACAAGAAAAATTATGGAAGGAAAAGAAATTATGTTCAAAAGAGAGGATCTCACCAGAAGTGGAATAAAGAAAGAAATAATGAACAAAGTAAATCAATTGAGGATAAATGCTTCCGTTGTGGTGGAAAAGGGCCTTGGTCACGTACCTGTCGTACCCCAAGGCACCTTGTTGATCTTTATTAAGCATCCTTGAAAAAGGATGACAAAGAAAAGGAAACAAATTTTGTTTCAAATTATGAAAATTCCACCACTCATTATGATGTATCTAATTTCTTTGAGGATCTTGAAGGAAATATTGGCCATTTGATCAATGATGGAATAGTTTAATATGTGTGTTTGTTAAGTATTCATGTGAATAATTTTACTGTGCATGTACTTTTACTCATTTCATTATTATTATTATTTATTTTTGAAGAAAAATGGCAAGGACATATTCTGAAGATATTTGTCTTGTGGATAATGAAAGTTCGCACATTATTCTTAAAAGTGATATATATTTTACCCATCTTGTGCCAAAAGAAGAGTATGTTAATACTATTATTGGCTCAAGCAATATGATAGAAGGCTCCGGAAGAGCTATAATTTTATTTCCTGGAGGAACAAAATTTGTAATAAATAATGCACTATTATCAACCAAGTCTCTGAGGAACTTGTTGAGTTTCAAAGATATTCGCCGAAATGGATATCATATTGAGACTATGAATGAGAGAAATCATGAGTACTTATGTATCACAACTCATGATTCAAATAAGAAAGTTATATTAGAAAAATTACTGTCACTTTCATCTGGGTTATATTATACCAAGATTAGTGCAATTGAATCACATGGCATTGTAAACCAGAAGTTTACTAGCCTAAATGAATTCATAACTTGGCATGATAGATTGGGTCATTCGGGAACAACCATGATGAGGAGAATTATTGAAAACTCCCATGGACATTCACTAAAGAACCAGAAGATTCTTAAAACTAGTGAATTTTGTTGTGCTGCATGTTCTCAAGGGAAGTTAACTTTAAGGCCATCACCAGTAAAGATTGGATTTGAGTCCCCTGAATTCCTAAAAATGATTCAAGGTGATATATGTGGACCTATTCATCTACCATGTGGATCTTTTAGATATTTTATGGTCCTAATAGACGCATCTTCGAGATGGTCACACGTGTGCTTATTATCTTCTCGCAACCTGGCGTTTGCGAGATTACTGGCTCAAATTATTCGATTAAAAGCAAAATTTTTCAAAAATTCAATCAAAGCAATTCGTCTTGATAATGCTGGTGAATTTACTTCCTAAGCTTTTGATGCTTATTGTATGGATAATGGAATAAGTGTTGAACATCCAGTAGCTTATGTTCACACACAAAATGGGTTAGCAAAATCACTTATTAAACGCCTCCAATTAATTGCTAGACCCTTAATTATGAGAATAAATCTCCCAACCTCGATTTGGGGACATGCTATTTTACATGCCGCAGCACTTATTCGTTTGAGGCCAGTGAGTTACCATCAGTTCTCTCCTATGCAATTAGACTTTGGCCAGCAGCTAAATGTTTCCCATTTAAGAATATTTGGGTGTGCGATATATGTTCCCATTGCACCACCTAATCGCACCAAAATGGGACCCCAAAGAAAATTGGAGATATATGTTGGATATGATTCTCCCTCTATAATGAGGTATCTTGAGATACAAACTGGAGATGTATTTAAAGCTCGGTTTGCGGATTGTCATTTTGATGAATCAAAATTTCCAACATTAGGGGGGAGAGAATAAGCTTCCTGAAAATGAACTTAATTGGAATGCATCATCTTTGATGTATTTATATCCTCGATCAGGTCAATGTGAACTAGAAGTTCAAAAGATTATACATTTGCAAAGAATAGCAAATGAATTGCCTGATGCATTTTCCGATACAAAGAGGATAACCAAATCTTATATACCAGCGAAAAATGCCCCAATTCGAATTGATGTCCCAGTAGGACAAGTAGCCACTAAAGCAAATTCATGCCAAAAGCGTGGCAGGGCGGAAAATGCCCCAATTCGAATTGATGTCCCGGTAGGACAAATAGCCATTGAAGCAAATACACGCCAGAAGCGTGGCAGGCCTGTCGGTTCCAAAGATAAAAATTCTCGAAAGAGAAAAGAGGTAAATATTATTCCTGATGAAAAAAACACAGTAAAGACACTTGCATTTGTCCAAAATTCTGATATAATTTTAATGCCAGAAGACGTTCAGGTACCTGAAAATTGTGAAAATGATGAGATCTCGATAAATTATGTCTTTACAGGAGAGAAATGGGACCGAAATAAGACAATTGTCAATGAAATATTTGCATATAATGTGGCATTAAATATCATGCATGAAAGTAAGGATCTTGAGCCAAGATCAGTCGAAGAATGTCGACAAAGAAATGATTGGCCAAAATGGGAAGCAGCCATGAAGGCTGAATTAGACTGACTTGCAAAACGTGAAGTCTTTAGACCTGTAGTCCGTACACCTGAAGATGTAAAACCTGTTGGATACCGATGGGTATTTGTGAGAAAACGAAATGAGAAAAATGAAGTTGTGCGCTACAAAGCCCGACTTATGGCACAAGGTTTTTCACAATGGCCCGGTATAGATTATGAAAAAATGTATTCCCTGTAGTGGATGCGATAACATTGCGTTATTTGGTCAGTTTATCTGCAAATCATAAACTGCATATGCATTTAATGGATGTGGTAACAGCCTATTTATACGGCTCATTAGATCGGGATATCTATATGAAAGTCCCTAAAGGGCTAAAGATATCTAAACCATCTAATGAATATTCACAGGGGTTATACTCAGTTAAAATGCAAAGATCTTTATACGGTCTAAAGCAATCTGGACGAATGTGGTATAATCGTCTTACTGAGTATCTGGCCAAAAATGGATTCAAAAATGATGATATCTGTCCATGTGTTTTCATAAAGAAATCTGCATCTGAATTCATTATAATTGCTGTGTACGTTGATAATTTAAATATCATTGGAACTTCTGAAGAGATTCCAACAATTATAAAAACTCTAAAGGAAGAGTTTGAGATGAAAGATCTTGGAAAGACTAAATTTTGTCTCGACCTGCAGATCGAGCATACAAAAAATGAGATCTTTATTCATCAAACAACATACACAGAGAAGATCTTGAAAAGATTTTATATGGATAAGTCACATCCCTTGAGTACTCTAATGATCGTAAGATCTTTGGATGTGAAAAAGGATCAATTCCGTCCTAAAGAAGAAAATGAAGATATCCTTGGTCCAGAAGTACCATATCTTAGTGCCATTGGAGCGCTAATGTATCTTGCTAATAATATATGACCCGATATATCATTTGCTGTGAACCTACTAGCAAGATATAAGTCCTCTCCAACTAGAAGACATTGGAGTAGAATCAAACAAATATTTCGATATTTTCATGGAACGATTGATATGGGATTGTTTTATCCCTATGGATCCAAGTCACAATTAGTTGGCTATGCAGATGCTGGATACTTGTCTGATCCACATAAAGGGAGATCTCAAACAGGATACCTATTCACATATGGTGGTACTGCTATATCATGGAGGTCCACGAAACAGACGATTGTTGCAACATCCTCTAATCATGCCGAAATACTAGCGATTCATGAAGCAAGTCGCGAGTGTTTTTAGCTCAGGAGTTTGATCCAATATATTCTGTCATCATGTGGACTGATTGATCATAAGATAGCTCCAACTGTTCTGTTTGAAGATAATACAGCATGCATTGCTCAACTTAAAGGTGGATACATTAAAGGTGATAGAACAAAGCATATTTCTCCCAAATTCTTCTTCACTCGTGATCTTCAAAATCAAGAAACAATTGATGTCCAACAGATCCGCTCAAGTGACAATCTGGCAGATTTATTCACAAAGTCACTCCCAAAATCCTCCTTTGAAAGATTGGTACATGAGATTGGGATGCGCCGATTTCGAGACATTAAATGATGTCGGCAAGAGTGGGAGACTGTACTCTTTTTTCCTTGGTCAGGTTTTTTTTCCATTGGATTTTTCTTGACAAGGTTTTTAATGAGGTAGTCCCCATCACAAAGGATATTGTACTCTTTTTCCTTCACTAAGGTTTTTTTTCAGTAGGTTTTTCTTTAGTAAGGTTTTAACAAGGCAATAATCCTAAATGGGCATCCAAGGGGGAGTGTTGTGATAAAGATGGAATGAATGCCCATTTATCAATTGGGCGGCTGAGCTTTTCAAAACTTAACTTCTCAATACAAATTGAGAATTAATGAAGGTTGAATGTTTGAATTTTGTATGTATAAATAGAGGGCATATCCTCACGTAACATACAACAACAACAATAAGAATATAACATTCTTCACTCTCTCTCTTTCATACTGTTCTCTCTCTTATATACTTTATTTTAATATTATTCAATACATAATTATATCTATTATATTGATATAGTAATTCTAATGAACATTAATATTAGAGCTATCTAATTATATTTTTTTTATTTTATATTTGTTACCTCTTCCTTATTTATTTATTTAGTTATTTTATAACACAGAGGATTATTATTCCGAGCAAATCAAACCCTTATATTTGTGTTTGGCGAAAAAATGCGTGCATCAATCGGACGGCTATTTAAAATGATGGAGATCAGACGAATAGAATCATCTTCACAAATATGACCTCAAATTTGTCACCTTGACTAATTGGATGCACAAGATTGAATATGATAAAATCGGACGGTGAGGAGGTGTTCCGCAAATCTGAGCCTCATATTTGCACACCATTGTACAGGTGTTGCGCATGCGGCTGGGTCGCGTGGAGTGCAAGGCTCCTTTCTTTCTTCCCTCTCTCACTCCTTCACTCTCAACATTTCAACACTTTCTCAACTGTCTTCATATTCTATGCACCATCGGCAACTAAATTTTTGAATCCAGCCAAACCACACAATACTTAAGAAGCAAAAAATTAAAAAGTTGATCATCTTAAATTTCATATTATTAATTATCTTAGTCAACCTTTAGTATGAATATAAAATAATATTTATGATTTAATGTTGTTTATAGTAATTAAATGGTAGTATTAGAATATATTATATTGTGTTTTGACAAATATTAGTTATGTAACTGGTTAGTTTATGTTAGTGATAACAATTAGTATCTTAATAAAATTAGATTTATTTTATAGCTTTATTAATTGTATTTGTTAGAGTAGGATGGAAATTAGAATTTAGTTTGTTGGTTAATTTTATTAATAATATTTGATATTGGGATCTTTGGTAGTTTTTGTTCAGTGCCAGTGCCATAACAATTTAATCAAGCAATGTTAATAGAGTTTAATTTAGGGTTTGTGAATAATTTGATTAATTATTTTAGATTGTATGAGAATATAAATTAGAATTATGAGTTAAATTTATTTATTAACTAGTCGTAATCTTAATCATTAAACTAATGGAATTTATGTTAAAATATAATTAATTATTTTACTATGTAGGTAGAGGGTAAACTTATTTATTAATTACATTTGTTAGTATGTATTATTAGAAATAAAATCTATATGATTTGCTTGGATATTATTGATAACAAAATTAGTTATTATGATAATTAAGTTCAAATCAATTTACTGGATAATTTTATTACATATAGTAGTTAGTTTAATATAGAAGTAAAAATTTTTTTTGTTAATATTTATGTTAATTATAAGTGTTTTAATTTTTATTGATTAATTAATTGAGACTACTTGAGTTAATATTTGTCCATTATTTGTAGGATACATGAAGTTTGAGGTGTATTCACACGAATCTATCATATACATATAATTCAATTGTCGAGCCTCTTTTGTAGGCCACTAAATTTTATCATGTGTTTTATATTGGAGTGATCCAAGGTCAGTGTCCTTTGTAACAGCTCTAGTTGAGAGATGGCACCTAAAAATTCGTACCTTTCATCTTTCAACTGGTGAATGTGCCGTGAAATTCGAAGATATGGCTCTAATCCTAAGTATTTCGATAGATGGTCTTCCTGTGACAGAAGTAACCATGACTAATCACGAGGCCATGAAAGCTAAATGCATGCATTAGTTTGGGGTTGCTCCTAGGACTAATGATTGTAGAGAAAGTTACATTAATTTGACCTGGATTAGAAATGTGAAAGATAGATTACTTCTGAATGATCGAGTTGCCATTGAGAGGTATGTAAAGTGCCATATCTTGTTGTTTGGGTCAATATTGTTTGCTAATAAGTCTGGGTTAGCAGTTCACTAAAAATTTATGCCGCTGCTTCGTAACTTTTCTCGGATTCACGAGCACACTTGTATAAAGCATTGTGTAGGGCATCTCGCTTTGACTGTAAGGAGATTGACGGTCCACTGACATTGTTACATAACTGGGCTTTGATTCATATGCCATTTCTTATCCCGATTCCTAGTGTCCTGCGACATTTTTCACTTGCTAACTGGTAACATTAATTGTTAATAACTTTACACTGTATTTTATTTTGTATTTTAATGTCTAGTCAAAATGTTTACTAATGATAAAATGATGTCAAATGGCGTAACTGGGAGTATGCTAATCGGCCATATAAAATTCATACTGTTGCTCACTTTAGGGAATTGTTAGATGAGGTAGGGGTATTGATCAAATAGAGCCAAATGTCATCCCAGAAGATATATGTCATCATTCACTGGTTTGAAGCACAACAGTACCATTGATATCATTCGAGACTCTTGAATGGCATGCAACTAACAGGTGCAAGAGACAATTTGGTTTTATACAGAGTGTCCTATATCAGGAGATGTCTCTGGATGGCCAACATGGTGAGGTTTTAACCTAACCTAAAAACTTTGATTGGTTTGTCAAACACTCATTTTGGATAATGCAACTAACCGATACAAACATGTCCTAACTAAGAATCATATGCCTTTGCAGCATCCATTGAACCTTTACATGTATTGGTATCGCACAAAATATGGTCATCACTGATACTTGTCTAGTCTTGTCTTGCAAAAAAAAAAAAAAGTAGGAGGGACATGTTGTGGCGATCAGCCACCCCAGCGAGTGCCGCAGCCACCGCCACCGCCACAGCTGCAACAACCCCAATAGTCACTACCACTACAAGAGCCACCTACCAGTCTTCAATTCTATATGTTCCTTAGACCTATTCCACATTGCCTTTTACACCATCATTTTCACTGCATCAACAGTATTGAGGAGTATCACATGTGCAATAGGGGACCCAGCATCATTCAACCAACTGCTTGGATTCATGGCGACAAATCTGGGTCAATCACAATTGTGTAACCAGAGCGAAGTCTTCCCACCCACGTCAGCGCGCCCAAGGTGATTCTCCAAGGAAGGAGGTCATTAGATTCGAGATTTTGGTGTCGTACTACCCATAGTTATCAGAACTGAACCGGTAATCAACCCGGTCATAAGACTGGGTCACTGGGTCACTGGTTCAACTGGTGGGTCACTGATTTACCCGGTTAATCCGGTCATAATTAAAAAAATATAAAATTATATAAATAAATTAAAATAATATCTTAAAACTTAAAATACAAGTCTTTACAAACATTAATAATCTAATATCAATGTTTAAACATAACTAATGATCTAAAAAAGATAATAAAGTGGTTTCTAGTACAAAATATGTTCTCAATTTAAATCAACAAGGACGAATGAAGAATACAATCGGTAAATCAAGTCCAAGGAGTTGCTGATGATGCTTGTTCTTGAGATGGTGACGTTTCTGATGGTGTTTGAGATGAAGACATTTTTAAAATTCTAGCAAAAGAAATAAAAGATTTTCAGCAACCAAAAATTTACCTAAATAAGTTTTTAAGCAATACAGCAACAACCACCAAAGTATTCAATTCAAAGTTTCAAACATTATCATCCAGCAACAAAATTCAAGTATTCAACTAAAACATTATCCAACAAGCAACTCTGTTATCTAACATGTATTCAAATTTTCTCAAGTTCACCAACTCTAAAACCAAATACAACAGCAACATTAACCATATTCAATAACAATTCTAAGTTTCTAACTCAAATTTTCTCAAGTTCACCAACTCTAAAACCAAATACAACAGCAACATTAACCAGATTCAATAACAATTCTAAGTTTCTAACTCAAATTTTTTCAATTTCAACAACTCAAACCAAATATAACAGCAACATTAACCAGACTCAATAACAATTCTAAGTTTCTAATTCTCTCCAGTTCAATAACTCTAAAACCAAATACAACAGTAATAACCACCAAATTCAACATCAACTCTAGTGAAAGAACAGAGTAGAAAACTTGAAGGGAGCTCACCTGATTGACGGGTTCCAACACCGCGACTGCCGCAACACAAGATGATGACCACCACCACCCGAGGGAGCAGCTGTTGCTTGACTGGTTCCGTCTGCTTCTGCCGCCGACAAACCGAACGCAGGGGCACTGGACGACGATGGTGACCGAGGTGAGGGGACAAGATGAGAGACTGAGAGAGCGACGAAGTGAGGTCGTGAGAGACTGAAAGCGACGACTGTCGAGCTGAGGGGAGAGACGAGAGAGCGACGAGGTCAAGATGAGGCCGTGAGCCAGCGAGTGAGACGGAGAGAGCACAGACCACAGAGACGAGGCTGGAGCTTGGCTGGGTGAGGGGGCTTTCCACCGTTCCACACTTCCACTCACATTCAGAGTCTTAGATTTTGCATTTGGGCATTAGGGTTTCGTTGAAAGGGAAAAGAGAAGGGGGGTGTGTTCTGAAACGACGCCATTTCAGGTTTTAAAAAAAAAAAAAAAAAAACCCGGACCGGGTCACCGGGTTTCATGAAAACCCGTCAGGTCGAACCGGATTCGACTGGGTCCATTACATATCCGATTCAACGAGTGGCTCGGCCCGACCAGGTGATCGGATTTCCGGTCGAACCGACTGGGTCGAGCCGGGTCTGATAACTATGGTACTACCTCATGAAACTCTAGAGGCAGACTATCTGTTGATTCAACTAGGAGTGACGGGGTCGAGGGGTTGATGCATCCCATGATGATGTTGATGACGATGATGACCATGGTGATGACCCTGGGCTAGTATAGGTATTGTACTTGTGTTTACACAGATCTTTAAAGTTAATTGTATTTTGTTCTTAGGTTGAAATTTATATTTTATTGTATAGTATTTTATGATTCGGTTGATGTATATGTTTTTATATTTTATGTAGGTGGTACATGTGCAACCACAAGTAACCACTCAACTCCATCTACTCGAGACAAAGGATACAATTCTAGATCTGATCATCCACGCCATAGTGCAAACAGATTCACCCTATCCACATTCAACAATGTTGCAAAAAAGTGCAAAAATTTTTGCAAAGAGCTTAAGTGGGCAATTAAAAAGTAGTGTGTGACTACATTTTTATAATCGATGACATGTAGTTTGATATTGAATTTTTATATCAACGATGCATTATCAACTATGCATGACATAAACTCAATGTATGATATGTTTCAACAAAAGTTCAAACATGATAGGACAACACTACTAATGAAACAAGACAAAATCATACACCTCAGGTATTTTGTGCAGCACCTCCTGTATTTGAACTACCATGTTGACAGCATCTACTACGGTTGTGGCCCTCAACCCCACATTGGCTACAATTCCTTAGACTACGTATCATCCGCATCTCCATTACATTCAAGAAGCGAGTTATCTTAAGTCATCCTTTGCTCACTCGTTTGAGGAACAGATTTGGTACAAACCGAGGTCTGTGATACATAGACCATGTTGTGGGATTTCCAAGTGGGCTAAATCTAGCTTTATATACCCTTCGGACTTGGTCTATCCTGTAAACCTCATGAACGTACACCTACCAATCCAAGAGTTTATTTGCATAAGAAGCAAAGATATGGCGACATAGAATCCGGTCTACCTGGAATTCACCACAATCACATTGTTGCTAACGTAGATTCATCGCATACACCACACCATTGGGCATCTCACGCACCTCAAAGACCTTATTCTGCCTGTCGAAACAATTAACTTGAATGTTTTCCATTGCGCGCTAATTTGCATGCAATTTGGAAGTTACAAGCTCAAAGAACACATGTCCAGCATTAATTCAAGCCTCAGCCACAATTATTTTCCTCGTGAACAACTCATTAAACCTGTAAAATGTTGCCTTCCCAAGTGCCATGATGGGGAGATTGCATGCTCCCTTCAAAACTAAGTTGATGCACTCAACCAAATTTATGGTCATATGACCCATTGGTATCCACCATCAAATGCTAAAACATATTGTTCGCGCAGAATCTCATCCAGCCACTTTGTGTAAGCCTCACTTTGCTCACGTAAATGCTGGAAATGAGCATGTTCTTCGACTGTCCTAGAATATCTTATAATAAGAAAAAAAACATACAACCACTAAATATAAATAATGATTACAATACATACAACTATAACAATTAAAAATTTTAGTGTTTTTTATTTATCTATGTTGATGATAAGCTTTTGGAGATGCGGTGCCTTGAATTTTCTCAAGAAGTTGGACTCTATATGCCTAATGCAAAACATGTGGAAAGCTCTTAAAAGCGACCAAGCTCTATTACTGCGAGCAATGATTGATCTAACCAAACCGTTTTGATAAGAGATGAGACACACACCATCCTGTGTCACCACATGTTGTCGCAAGTTACTGAGAAAAAAGTTCCATGCATCATAAGTCTTTCCCTCCACAACGGCAAATGCAATAGGCACAATATTATTGTTACCATCCTATGAAACTACAACCAACAAACAACCCTTATATTTTTTATACAAGTGAGTCTCGTCTACCTGTACAACTAGTTTGCAGTGCCTGAATGCTCTAATACAAGAGTAATAATTCCAAAAGGCTCAATGTAACACCTGGATACCAGAAACTAGGTTATCCCCCTAGTATACAGGCATAGTTTTAATATGGACGGTTGTTGATGGCTCCTTGTGACACATGGCTTCAAAGTATCTGGGCAACACTTCATAGGAAGCTTCCCAACTATCGAAGATTTCTTTCCCTGACTTTTATTTTGCTAACCATGCCTTGCAATAACTTATAGTGTAATTAAATTTCGACTAAACTTCAGCAATAACATATTTCACCTTTATAGAAGGGTCAGCCTCTACCAAGGGTTTCATTGCTTTTACAATTGTGATGGAATCCAGTTTTGAATGATTTTGAGAAATAATGGCTCTAGTACAAGTGTGACTGTCATTGTACCTCCTTATCACCTAACAATATTTCTTGTGGATCATGCTAATTCTGATCAACCAATCACACGTTCTGCCATACTGTGTACACTTGGTATAGAATGTACGGGGTTCTGATTCATACACCCGGTAGCCTACGCCTCTGCAGATGGTATAATATTTGATCATTACAATCACAAATTCCCTAATACTGAACTCCATTTCCGCGACGAATTCACCATCTACCACAATGGAAGGATAATTTTAAACTACATATAAAAACCGTATAAACACTTAAATAATATTTAATTAAATGGTTTGACTTGCATACTTATGAATACAAAAATGACAAATATTATCTAGTTGACATTATTTATTACCTCATGTCAACTCAACACCGTAAGTAATTAAATGATTATACAACATAAAAGTAACAAATAAATAAATATATAATTTATAAATAAAAATATAATTAAAAACATATAATATAAAAAGTATAAATCTACATAAATTATTATTTATATAAATATATATAAATAGAATAAAAAATATATAATTTATAAATGACAATACTACACATAAATAAATAAAGAAATGCAAATATATATTTTGATATTAATTCTATACATCTAATAATACCAATTTTATTTTAAACTACAAAGTCATTGACTAACTATATAAAGAAGTTAATTATCCAAATCACATACCTACAGTCAAGTATTCAGGAAATTCTGGTATATACATAGCTTTCAAATCCAATGCACGTACAAAAGATAGCTCCTCAAACGGATATTGAATTGTTAGTGTATTTGCTACCTCTACCACATCTGCCTCCATAGTGCCATCAGCTTGATCGTCGTCTTCATTTCGATCAACAACCTCGTAGTTGCTTTCAAATTCCTTCTCACTGTCACTGTTGTAGTCTCTCCATTCAATATTTCAATCGACTTCAGATTGTTTGAACCTAATGTATAGTTCGATAAATGACACTTGTGATCTAGTTTTATAATAGATTGAAAACATGTCTTGCATGCTTGCTTCGTCGGTGACATATTTTTTTTGAAAATAAACAAAGCCAACAAACAATGATATAGGATCCCTATACAAAATATCTGATACCATCTTTAATATTTGAGGATCTATCTTTTCACAAATTACACATTTTAGTTCTTCAAATAATAATGTGAAAGGAACAACATCAGACGGATTCTCACATATAAATTTCACTCTGTCACCTGTTTGTAATAAAATGGGTTAAGTACTTTTTTCGTCCTTAAGGTTTGAGGCCAAAATCAAAATCGTCCCCGACCTTTTTTTGTTATTAAAATCATCCTCAACATTACAAAATGTTATAAAATCGTCCTTTTCTACTTCAATTATATTTTTTTGACCAAATTACCTTTAACTATTAATAAAAATAACATTAAAAAAAAATAAAATCCCACCTCACCCCACTCCCATTATCTCTTCGCCTCCCCCCCCCCCCCCAAACACCCCCAATTCCCTTCCTCCCACCATCCCAAATCCCATCCCACCATGACACCATCATCATCTGCTCCCAAAAAAAAAAAAAAAATTAAGCCCCATTTCATGATTACCATGGTTACACCATAATAACAAAATAAATCTGCCTCATTATCATCACTATGATTCCACTATAAATCTAACCACAATAAATCAACAATCCAACAACAACAACATCCACAAAATTTGCAACAACATAAATTAAAACAATTAAAAAGAAAGAACTCATGTATATATTCTTTAAAAATATAAAAAAAAAATGAAGAACGAAAAAGAGAGAAAGAGACCCCCTATTAAATCTTAAAGTAACGACCTTTTTTTTTCTTTTCTTTAGCGCCCTTCTCATTCTTCAGGTGAATGCAAAGGATGATGTTCAAATCAACCACAAAAAAATCTATCATCTCTTTCAAAGATACTCACTAATACGATCTCTCTGCTAAAAACATCGCAAGAAACTTCATGGGAAAAGATCAAAACTGTCATCCATGACATGCGAAAGCAGTTTTTCCCTTCGAGTTTGGAGTGAGACAGAAACTGAACTTGGCATCCCTTTTCTGTTCGCAACCCCCTTCCAGATAATGGTGATGGTGATGGTGATGAGAAGATGAGTGGGATTACTGGTGAGGAAGAGGAAGAGTTTGGGACAAAGAGAAAGAGAAAGAGATTTGGTGATGATGATGAAGATGGTTAGGGGTTAGTCATGAGGGAGAGAAGGAGACTGAAAGAAAGAGGGAGAGAAAGAAGCTCGGTTATGATGATGAAGTCTGAAAGGGGGTTGGGGATAAGTGGGGAAGGGAAGGGATTATTTTAGAAGGTAAAATTGTGTTAAAGATGTTGTTTATGGACAAAAAGATGATTTTATAACATTTTATAACGTTGAGGATGATTTTAATAACAAAAAAAAGTTGGGGATAATTTTAATTTTCACACTAAACCTTAGGGACGAAAATAGTACTTAACCCTAATAAAATCTAACCATTATAATATATGTTTAACATAATTCTATCATCTATTTTTTTTTACTCACTGTCGCTCGTTCTTACACTATTAGTAGAAGCTAGAAAATAACAAAGTAGTTGAGGAGAAGAAGATGAACTATGTGCAATTGGTGGAGTAGAATTATATATACGACTAACAAATTTGATCTTCAAAATTGATATTTTTGAATTTATAATTTTTTAAATTTCATATATTTGACCACCAATTTTATATATCTGACCCACTAATTTCATACTTTGGAATTAATTTTTTTCACAAAACTGACCCATCAATTTGCCATTAATTTGCCATTGGAAGAAAATTTAAAAAAATTTTACCCCTTACAAATTGGAGTCTCCAATTTGTATCTCCTACTTCTCGAACCCACATTCAAATATTGCCTCATACAAATCTGGACTCCGATTTGGCGATTTCAATTAAAAAAAATACACCTTCATATTAGATTAAAACACATCACCTCTCCATAACAAATTATTACACAACTTCGTCCATTACTAAAAAAATGAGTCGCAAAAATCCGCACCATAAACTGCAAAATCTCATATTAACATTCTACTCGGTACTCATTGGTTGAATGCGGTGACTCTACACTACATTCTTTATGAAAGCATATTCACCTGTTACACTTAATCTCTACATTATCGCCAACAGGAAAAGAAGTTACAAAAATTTATCAAGAGGTCTCATTTCTCTTGGCAAGCCATCAAAATGCCCAGCATTTATGTCAGATTGTAGCATAGGTCGCTTCCCTGTTTCCCAGACAATGCCCTCTGCAAGGTGCTCCTTGCTTGGAGTGAGCATTACAAAATTGGGATCAGCTCTTTGATAACTGCAAACAAGTGAAACAAAGTGTAAGTACATGTACAAGCTTACCACTGTAAGGTACAATTTTAGAAAGAGTAGCAAAAAGCTGAAAGCAATTCTCATTTTTATAACAGAAAACCAGCATGTCTACTAAAAGTGATACTTTATTAGGAGATAATTTAACTGAATTGAAAAAAAATCAAATTTTGCAAAGAAAGTAACCTGGCTTCTCGAAGACTTTCACTTTGAATACCAAACCCGAATTGTACTTTACCATCGGCACGATCCCTTGTGGCTGCGGGGAAAAATAAAAGAAGAGGACGTCCTCAGCACTTCAAATCCAATACAACTATACAAGGATGACAATTTCCTCGCAAGAAAGTTAGCAAACAAGGACCCTCCCCTAACCCAAAATAAACGGTGAAAAGAATTACTTTCGTAGTTTCGATTGCCACCAATTGGCCTATAATCTAATTCTAAATCAATACTTTTAGGGCACAGATGATCATGTCAAAATGTTTGAAAATATAACAAACGGTTAAATAATAAGTATAGTCTAGACTAACATACCAGTTTAATTTAATTTATATTAAATCTTTTAAGAAGTATTAAATTTAAATTAAATATTGTAATATGACTATCTATGTCAGCCTAAACAATGTTTACGACAGAGCTGGGATAAGTAGAGTATAAATACAAAGCAAATCATTAGGATGGAAATGTCAGTGTCAGCATTAGATTCTGTTACCCCATATCCAATAAAGCACACATGCAAAGGGAACATAAGCATGATTGAACAGAAAAATCCCACTATAGGCACCTGAAATGCTGAAAGTGAAAGAAGGTTTCCACCATGACTTGAATGCAAGTGCCAGTGATGAGCTACTAGGTCCAACTTTTGCCTGAAAATATGAGACAAAAAATACTTGAGTGATTTCTATTTACTCAAAAGAAAACTATGTAACATTGCATATTGTTTTACCTTCAGCAAGAAGTTTTTATTGGCTTGCCAGGATGCACCAATTTGAAAAGTGGAGTCGGAGATATTGTTTGCTGCTATTGCATCATCAACACTTTACACCAAAAAGATAAAATAAAAAAGATTTCACCACATTAGCACACATGTATAAAAGCTTTGAATATACTTGTTAAGCCAAAAATAATACCTTGTTTGTAGCTCAAACCCAAAATCAATGTAGTTTGTAATTCCAACAACTGAATTCTGTTCTAATGGATTTTTCACCTGTTCAGTTCAAGTAAAGTATATGATTTCAAAGTATGATTTATTCTGATTCAACAAGAACTTAAATCCATCAATTTACCGATTACTACAACTCACATTTTTTAGTAAAACCTCAATAACATTAATAAGGGTAAACTTTTAACAAGAATTAGTAATCATGGATGGAATTTTGCAGCACAAAGGTAAACTCTATCTAATTGTACGTCAAGGAAACTGCACCCAAAATATATACAGGCCAATATCTTGCAGTGACGCCAAACTCAGCAACTTATGAAAACTTTAGTCACATTTGTATCCCAAGATAATATACAATGCAATTTGGCACCTTACCACACACAAAATGAGGCTACTTCCATGATTTTACCTGTGACCTCGAGATCACAAGGTAGCAAACTTATCATTGTGTCAAGACTCACCCTTTTATATTAATGCGGAAATAAAATTTTGTAAATCTTCAGACAAATGTACTACACAACATAATTAGTTGCCTTATATTTATCCAAATAAAAAAAATTAAATATTAACAAATTTGTGGTCAATTAAACAAGTACAGCAGATTATTTATATATTTCTGTGAATTTCATTTTTTAGTCCATTTTGTAATTTTTTTGCATAAATTTTTGAGCATATCATAGTATTTGAAATGTTTGCAGAAAAGGAAAACGAAGTGACTAATATATATATAGAGAGAGAGAGAGGGGGGGAGAGGAAGAAACATACCCGTCTTTGGACAACCATATGTTGATAGAAAGAGGCAACAAACTGCAGATTGTTTAGACTTCAAAATTTCAGTAAATGTTTCACAAATATTAACCAGAACTATGTAGCAAACATGTTAAGGCAGAAAGATGCCTAGATGGCTAGATGCACTACATTGGTTTAAAGTTTAAATCACACCCCTGTGTATCAAAAGCACATCATTTGGCATATTGATACAAAACTTGATATTGACTTCAATGTTATGATTGATAAACTTTTTAAATGATATTAAATTGTCAATCACTCACAAATCACAACTTTCAATTTTAAGTGAAAAACATTTCATGTTGTTACACAGCGAAGAATAGAATGATGCAAAATACTAACCAAGTTTACAATGTCAAACATACCTGAGTGCTTTTGACAAGCTCAAGACCAAAATTGAAGGATGGACTCAAGGGGCTCCCTGATCCAACACCATAGCTCATGGCACAACTCCAGTTCATCAAATTAGAGAGTTTTGCATTTCCATCTGAAAAAGCAGCCCCAGAAGGTAGTGCATACGTAAATTTATGATAAAACAAGGTAATACACACAAATTGAATAAATTTCATTCTCCATACATGCATATCACATGTTAAATAAATTATGCTCAAAATATTATTTTAGTTTTCTCGAACCGTCCATCCAAAATATCTAAATTTCAAAACCTGCTTAATAACAAGACATCAGTCCAACTTTTTCAACTCCCTCTGCCCCACTGTGACTAACTCTAAGCTCTATATAGACTGCTTTCTATACATCACTCCATTCTTCATGTAAACAGTCTTAAATGCATGTGCAGCACAGGTGTGGTTATATTCTAAATATAGAGAAAACCTCAGCACAACTGTGTTAATCATGCAAATCATATGGAATATAATATTGATGCAATAACAAAACGATAAATTCTACATATTCACCACACAAAAAGGAAAAAACAAAATAAAACAAAATAAAATTAGAGTAATCAAAGGACTAGTAAGTGATGAGGTTAACTTACTTATTTGCTCTTTTATAGTTTCACCCGTAATTCAATTTAGTCCTTAAGGTATACTTTTTACAAAAGATATTATTTAAATTAAGTAAAATGGTCCGTATAATTTTTAAATCATTGAATTGGAAACAATTCCTGTTGAATTCATATAACCTCACTCTAAATTCAACTAATAAGGACAATTTGGCATCACTTAAAAACTATAAGAATTTTTTATAAATATTTATATTTTTAAACTATAATGACCAACTTAATTTTGAATCAACATAAAAGGAATGAAACAATGTAAATACCAAAGTTTCTCTAAAGGAATAAAATCTGTTTAGTTCTTACGTTGTGGCTCATACTGAACCCCAGCAGTCATCCTTCCCATCCTGCTTACCAGCCATGCAGTTTTTGGAAGTTCATCTTTCGCTGCAAGGTTTAGAAGTTACTTAACAGAGTTCTTAATCATTTCTCCATAACGAAATAAAAAATCAATATCTTCAAAATACACCATAAAATGTAAAAACAATCATGATGGAAAAAAAGGGGGGCATATTCAGGTAGATTTGTTCTGTCCTTATACAGAGAATTATTTCCAAATTTAGTAGACAGATATTCACTGTGCAGTTCTTAGTATTAATCCAAGTTTCCCAGCGACATAGAATCCAAGCAGCAAGGAAGGAGAAAAAAGTAAACTGGAAAGAAAAATCCTAGTCTATCCTGCTTCTGTTTCAAAGTTGAAAGGCCTCGAAAATAATCTCTACCAAATTCAAAAATGCTTATGACAAAGGGCTTCAAAGAAAACTGTAGCCTTTCTGAAATATCACATGCAGATCTGTTTAACAAGCTCATTAAAAAAATTCAGGCCACTTACTGGCAAAAGGCAAAAGTGTTACTCCAAAAGATAGATTCCCAGAACCATATCTCAATCCCATCATGCCACTTTCGTCAGAGCCTACTCTGAAGAATTGATTAACTTTGTCAACAACGTATTCTGTAATCATTGATTACAAACTCAATAAGAACCTATCATATGTCCTGCGACCATCAAACATACCTTTTCTTCAGTATCATAGGGAACACCCCAAAAGCCCCAAATCCATATTTTGGATAGTAAGCACACGATCTCATCTGCAAAATCCTGAAGAGACAGCAAGCACAGCCCAAAATTGAAAGTTCCCCATTTCAATATGATAAAATCAGAAACACACCAATATAGATGGGAAGCATTAGGACTGGAGCTTTGTTATAGACTATAGTTCAAGATAGAGCTTCTTACGGATCAATCGTGGACACATATAGGTCTATAAAAGTATGTGGATCATTAACATCACTGCATGCCCACAAAGCAAAATAAGCTCAGCAAAAGCATGGGAAAATGCAAACAAGATAAATTAAAAGATATAAAAATTACAAACAAATTCAACACCTTTGCCAGCGAAATAACGCATTTCCTGTAATGTTCTCTTCTTTCTTATTATCAAGAGGGCCTGAAACCTAGTTGTGTTAAGGGCAAATAACATGATAGATTCATTTTAACATCTCGTCCATATTGATAAGTTTCTCAACCAAATGATAGAATAGAAAAACAAAAGTAGAGATCATAGGGTATGTTTTCAATTTCGTCATTGGTTAGTATAGTTACACTACTAATATCAAAGGATCGTGGTAAGAACAACATTTTTTTTCTTACTTTCAGCATTTCCTTCACAAGACAAATTTGAAAATAGTTAACAAATTGAAGCAAAAAGAGTATTAATATTGTAGTTACTAACAATAATATACCAACCAAAATATTAAAAATAAAAATGGAGAAAAAAAAAAGAAACCAATGAGCTCTAAGTAAGATAAAATTGATGGATACAGTTGCAATGAGATCAACATGAGGATCATCAATGGGCTTGAGCATGATTCTAGTGGTAAAATGTCTCGCTTGGTAATAGTAATCATCAAAGAGACATTTCAAAGCGAGTTTCCCAAACAAGACATTATAGGACGTCTCCAACATCCTACAAAAAGCAAAGCATGGCATAAATCATCAATCATCAATCAACAATCAACAATAATCACCTCATATACATGCTAATACCATCGAGCAAGTAAATGCTCGAAATTTATCCTAAAACAACAAACACACCATCAAATTTGTCCTTCAATATAAAAAATTTTACATCAACTTTGTCTTGAGAATCATAAAACAACCATTGATTTAAGAATCAAAAATGCTAATTAGTTATGCATTGGACCACTGAATTAACATCTATCCAAAAATCTGTATTAAAAAAATTATTGAATTTTGTTGTGGCATGCATCTTAAGAGCGCCAATTTGGATCATTCTATTCAATGTACATATAATAGTAATCAATGAAAGAATAACACAAAACCTCGTGCGAGCAGAGATGGGAGGGAAATCGAAGAGAGGAGGGACAAGCACCACCGGAGGCGGTGGCTGTGGCTGCTTCCAAAACCAATTCCACATTGCAAATTGCTGTGTTTTCTATTCGATATGCTGTTTAGGGTTTCAGAAGAGTAACGAAAAAACAAGGCAGTGGGAAGTGGAAGAGGAAGAGTGAGCAGTGTTTCTTTTTCTTTGGGAAGAAGAAAGGTGTTGGTGCGCAAGTGAACGATCCAAATCGGTGCTGGCGCCATTCTCTCGCATCTTTCATGACGCTTTCAACTCTCAATGTATCCAGGATTACAACTATACCCTCCTCCAGAGTTTAGACAGGAGAGGTCATGGTTTCAATGAGGTTGCATGTTTTTAGGCCCAGACCCGGCCCTATTTTTTTACCAGACCAATTTTTCAATTCATATTTGAATTTTAAATGTGACCAAACCAAGACCCGCCAATGAGCCATAGCTCACACGGCATTCCGCCCCTTCCTCATCTCAAAAGTCTTGGGTGTGTAATGTGTACTTAGGATTGGGGGTTGTCTAATCCATTGAGATACCTAGGATTGGGAGTTGTCCAATCCACCGACCAAAAAAAAAAAAAAAAAACCAAGACCCAAAAAAAAAAATGTGACCAAACCACAATATTTTTAGGAAGTAAATATTCATTTCGGTCTTTGTTTAAAAAAAATTACTTATTTTGATTACAGATTATTTGTCTGAGACAAAATACTAGGATCATTCTAAAATACATTCTCAATTTTTATCCATCAAAATTATTGGTCAAATTATTTCTTCAATCGGTCATATAATAGTAATTGACTTAGAAGCAGCAATAGAAGACGAACGGTGATGAGAGGCATAGTGACAGCTAATAAAGATGGTCCTATTGGGTGTGAGGATAGAAGAGCTGTAGAGAGGTCAAAGAAAAAGGAGAAGACTAACTGTATCGTTGTGTGATGTGTGGCCTGTTAGGGGTGGCAATATGTGTTCTATATATGGGTATTTAATTCGATTCTATTTAATTGGATAAGGTTGTCAATCCGATTCACAGTAGATAGGATAAGATGCGGGTAGAATTATTGTGCAGGTTGAGTAAGGTGCGAGTTGAGTCTCAATCCTATCCGACCAACCCACACTCTATATATATTTATATTATATATAGTGACTAGAAAATTTTGGTAGTGGGGGCAAAATTTATATAACATGATAATAATTTTTATAATAAAAATAATATGTGTATATAAAAAATTAAATATTAAATTATCTATTAACCACTATATATCTATGTATAAATACATGTATTGTTTAACTTATTTTCAAAGTGTATTTTATATTTTAATATATATTTTATACAGATAATTATTTTTTATGTACATGTAGCATGATTATTATTATGATTATATTTTGTTATTATAAAATGGTGTTTGCTATGATGCCTAAAAAGTATTGCCTAATTACTAAAATAGGTAAAATAGTTAATTTTAAAGTATAAAAGTTAAAAAGTTTTAAATATTTTAGAGTTACTATAAAAAGTAATTTAGACAAAAGTTAGGCACCAACAAAAGGCACCATAGAATTGGCCTTGTAAAATATGATTAGCCTTCAAAATATCTAATATACAAATTAAAACACTAAAATAGTAATTTAAATAATAATATATAATTTAAAATTCTATTCTTTTAGGTTTTATATTTTTTAAAAATTAAGTAATTTTTCTCTTAACACTATCATAAAAATTTCTCTCTTTCCATATATATTACTAAACAATTATTTAAAAATTCACTTTCCAATACAATTAGAAGCCGACTCTTATTGATATTCATAGTTAAAAAAGTTCTTTCAATTAATATAGTTGCTATGCAAAAATTAAAGCTAATTTGAAAAGAAGATAAATAATATTTTTTTGAGTCGATTTTTTAAAAAGAATACTAATTTCGTTTAAAAATTAAGAATTGATCATTCTAACGAATATCTAATATAAAATTTTTAAATTGATGATTAAGTACCAAAAGTTGAGTAAAAAATTATTGTGGGGTCAAATTTAATAATCTAATGGGGCAAATAAATATTATTATCATATACTACTAAAAAAAATTTCAAATTGTAGTGGGGGCGCTTGCCTCCACACTACTGCACTTAGATCCGTCCCTGGTTATATACTTATATAACAATATGTTTTAAGTGGATATTGAATCAAAGACCTCTCACTAAATGTAAAAGATCTTTAACCACTAAAAGAAAATCATTAATTGATAATTTAATATTTTTTTTACATAAAAATCAATTCTATTTTAAATTATCATCAAATTATATAACAATGTTGTATATTTTTTGTAACCCGCGGATAAGATCGGGTACCCGCGGGTTAAGAGCGGATAGGGTTAGAGTTGGGATATTCTCAACTCGTGGTAAAATAGGATTGAGTTTATATAAAAATTTTAACCCGCAGGTAGGATTAGGGTTGGATCCAAACCCTACCCTACCCTACCCATTGCCACCCCTAGGACCTGTGGGGTGAGTGAGTGAGAGAGAAGTAGAGAACAACAAATTTTTCAATGAACAAACTTTGATTCCTTTCTAAGACCTTTTAAAGTCTAAAGGCAAATTGACCCTTCAAAAGAATCCTCAAATTTCTTGGCACCATGTTGTCGAATGTCGATACTATCCTTGACTTTGATGAACAACAAGTGATTGAGGTGGGTTTTGACCAAGTTCCCTTTTGTATGGGGAAGAACAACGAGAAGAAAACAAAACGAGATGGAAAAAGAAAATCCCACAGGGTATTATTAGAGAGATCGTTCATCTAGCTATAAATTTTCCTGAGAATTTGACACTTGAAGAGAAAAGTTAGTGAGAAAGATCGTTGAGAAGTTCTTTAAATTGTTGCAGAAAAGAAGCTTTTTCTTGTGTTGCTTGTAATTGCAATACGGATAAGACAGGACAGGTATTTCAATATCCACACCTGCTTCAAACATGTATCAATTACTTATCCCATTATCCATATGTGTTTTATTTATCGCTCCAAATCCATATCCGTCCCAAACGTGAAATATAATTTGTGGCCTATGAAAATAAAATATAATATATTAAAAAGACTATGTAAGTTTTAAATATAATTAAAGTCATCCATTATAAATTATAAATAATCTTAATGCAGCTTATATTCATGAAACTAAAGTAATTAAATTCAATACTTTATCTCAAACATTTATTTGTATATATTTAAAATAGACGTGGGACGAAGTGACCCCTACTTATACATACTTACACCCAAACAACTATTCCAAGCTATTACATGTATTTGTCCTAAAATTTAATTAACTGTTAAAAATCTGCTTTGTTTAGGGTGAAATAGGTCGGGTAAAATCAAGTTGTTAATTTGTTATCCACTAAAAAGATAAAGAGAATGAAGTTAATTGGAGTGGGTAAAAAGAGTAATTTAAAAATTTTTAAGAACGTTTTAGTATTTGAATATTTTTATGAGTAAAGTATCGTTTATATCCCCAACTTTTGGGGTAAGTCTCAAATCTGTTCATAATTCTTTAAACGTCCTATTTGTATCCCAAACGTTTCTAAATTAAGTCAATGTTGTCCTACCATCCAAATTACTAACATTTCGTTAACGGTGTTGCTTACGTGGAGGTTAAGTGAGTAAGCCCAAAGGTGTTCATAGATACGTCTGCTTCTTCGCGCCCATTATACCATTCACTGTAGCAAATACGAAACGTTCAAGACACAGAGCACTTCTACGAAACTTTTGCCATTCCAGTTCTCCTTACCACACACGTTTTACTCTTCTTCGAGGCTGATCGCAGGGAGGGGCTGCAAGGTAGTTGGCGGATCGTTGTTGGTTGTGTTGCATGAAGGCTTACACCTTTGTTCTGGTGACAGAGTGGTTTCGTTCGACAAGGTATGTACTAGAAAAAAAATTTCTTTTTTGGAGTTTTGTTGAGTAGTTCCACGAAGAACGATGGTCATGTATGAGATTGTTTGCATTTTAGGGTTTAGTTGATTTTTTTATTCTCAGAAAAATGTTCCTTGCTTATGTTAGTTAGGGCATTAATTTATTTTTCTTTTTGTGATTCAATTTGTGCTTACGGTTGATGTTGTGTCACTATGTTTACCTGATGTAACAGGGTCTGTTGTTTAGGATGGGTTATTTTAGTGTTAAAGTTTACCACCAAGGTATCTTTGGACTTCAAGGAGGGCCTTTGAAGTATTTGGGTGGGGAGACAACTGTGATAGACTACTGCAATGAAGATGAGTGAAGCCTGATTGAGGCTTACGACATAGTGAGCAGACAAGGGTATTTGAAGAAAGATATTGCAGCAATGTGGTACAAATCACAGGATCAGAGTACAGAAGAAGGCTTAAGGATGCTGCGAACTGACAAAGATGCAATGGATATGGCTAACATTGGGGTTAGGGAGGATATGGTGGAGCTGTATGTAGTTCACAAAACTAGTGATATCCATGAAGAGGTTGAGGATGTACACATTTTAGGGAGTACTGAAACTACCATGCAAGTGAAGGCTGGTGGATCTGATGGGCTAGGCCCAATGGTTACATTTGAGGCCCATGTAGTTAGACAGGTGGAGATAAATTCTAGCCCAAATGTGGAGGAAGAAATTGTGGGTAAGAAAGATAGAACAGATGAATCAGATGAGGAAGAAGATGGTAGTGATGGCAGTGAGGACGAGGACTATGAACCCAAAGGTGGTGAAGATGATAGTTGTGATTCATGGAGTTCTAATTCCAGAAATGGTAATTGTTCAGAAGATAGTGCTGCAGAAGTTGTATTTGGTGATAGTGATGATGACATGGAAGGGACAGAGGGCTTAGTAGATGTCAACATCAGGGTAGGGGATAGATTCGAGACTGCATCAACTAAAACCCAAATAGATGCCGCAAAAGAGAGTAGGAGTAACAAAGGTAAGAAGAAGATTGTTGCAGGTTTAGGTGATGAGGAAGAAGGATATGAATCTGAAGATTTTCTGGATATGCCTATTATTGATGATGATGAGGATGATAATAGTGTTGCCAAGAAGTATCCGTTGCACAAGCAGCTAAAGGACATAAGCGAGTACAAGTGGGAGGTTGGAACTCTTTATGTATCAAGAGAGGAGTTTAAGGATTGTGCTACTACCTATGTTGTACACATTGGGAGGGTTTGAGGTTTGATAAGGTTGACCTTTGGAGAGTGAAGGTTACTTGCGTGGAGGGTTGTAACTGGTTTGCATACTGTGAGAAGATGAAGAATGAGCAAACATGACAATTAACCAACTGCCACAACAAGCATAACTGTTCTAGAAAGTTGAAAATTGGGATTATGCATGCAAAATGGTTGATTATGCTCATGACTTGCTTGATTTAAATAGGATGCAAAATATAACACTTCATTTCATTCAATTCATTTCCACAATTCAGATGAGTTCAATGAAACAACATTGCAGCTGCACAATTTATCATTGCATTTAATTACACATGCACAATCTAGCTTTCCATCAAACTTAATTCAACAAAACATCATTTCATTACACAATTTCATCGAGTTCAACAAAACACCAACTAGTTCAACATCACTGCTATTTCTAAGCCAAAATACAGAGCACAAGTTAGGGATCTAAACATTTTCTCCTAAACCTCATCATCTCCAGCAACATCATTGTAGTAAAAGTCTCCCAAATTTGGTGATGGTTATTTTTTCACAAACCAATATTAGTGCAACTGTCCATCCAACTAAAGCAACTCCCACAGCAACCATGAACCTGAACTCAACTTTTTCAATTTGCCCTTCAAATTTCTGACCTTCATTCTTAACCTTAAAACTTGTGGGGGATCTTCCTCTGGTTTTGCCCATACAAAATAGCCGCATTCTTCTCCAATCTATACCAAACATGAGACAACCGAGTCACACCACAGATTGTCAAAATATATAACTCAACAACAAATAAACACATGGCTAAACTTTACCCCAAAATTAACACAACCCCAGAACCTCCGCCCAGAATTTTCTACCGTCGATGAGGTGGCGAGCACAGGCCGTTCCCCACAGTAGCAAATTGTCCTCCTTCGACGTGCTTGGTTTCTATTTCGTGTCGCCTGCTTGCTGCTTTGCGTTGCTTCATATTGGCATGCTTCATACTGCATCTTTTTTCAAGCAGAGGAAATCGAGATTCAAAGAAGCTACAGCAGTAAGGAGAAGACGATTTTACAATTAGGGTTTTGAAGAAGACCCTATTTTCACATTTATCTATTTATTTCTTCTTTTCTTTTTAATTCATTAACGGTAACAAACCAACGCCCTGCCACCATGTATACTAACCTCCACGTATGCAACGCCGTTAACGAAATTTTAGTAATTTGGACGGTAGGACAACATTGATTCGATTTAAAAATATTTGGAATACAAATAGAACGTTTAAAACGTTAGGAATATCTTTGAGACTTATCTCAAACATTAGGAATATAAATGATACTTTACTCTACTTTTATTATACTTAACCTAATTTTTATAAGTACGTCAATTTCATTTTTTTTAGATGAATTTATTAATGTTGAAAACATCCGTAGATAAAAAATATCATTTTTTAAAAAACTGTTATCGAGAAAATCCCAAATAACCCCTGTAAAATCCAAAGAGAAAAAGAAGGCTAAGTTGAAAAAGTGTCCATGAAGGGCCAGCATAGTTGCCCAATCCAATTTGTTCACCGTTTTATGTTACTAGTTTGGTTGGTGATCATTGACACACCGGAAAAAGAAAATCTTCTATTTTATGTTCGGATCTAATTCGTCCAATTAGGGGACGCTTTCCAATAAAAAGCGTTAACATGGGACCCTTCTAGCCTCTGACATAATTCCTCCAATCAGAGCAATTCAAGTAATATTGTAATAAACTAAGATTTTTGTTTGCTTCTGTATTTTTTCCGGTCTGAAAGAGTAAACTATTATTTAAGTTTTAAAAAATTGAATTTTTAATAAATCTTTTTTTTTAGATGGCATCTTATTTTTTTTAAATAAAAATAGCTATCAAATCATTTTTCTATATCATTAATTAAAAATGAATAATTAATCTCACAAATCACAATAGTTCATGCATGCGTCACCTACTCTCACCTGCCACTGGTCACTACAATCCTGTGAAGGCACCAAAAAAGGAAGAAAAGAGGGGAAAAAAAAAAAAGAAAAGGAAAAAAGACGAGGATAGAAATTTCACACGACATAGGCTACTAAGTGCTAAATTAAACTTATGGTGTGGCGCCTCGGGAATGTAGATCACTACGCTACCCTTTCTCTTTTTCTTATATTTACTAAGTTGACAATATACTCTATTATTATTATTATTATTATTATTATGGGAATTTAATTTCTATTTATTAGTATGTAAAGTACACTTTAATTATTTAATTATGTAATATTATTTTATTAGAAATAATTAATTTATAAATATATTTACACTATCAATATATTAAATTTTTTATGAACAAAATAGAATTTTATTTGTATAAAGTAAAGACATAAAGTAAATAGAAGTTATTTTTATTTTAGTTTAAAGTTGAAAATCTTGATTTTAATCTCTCAACTCTCAAGTGAAATTTCAATATAGAAGATTTAAGTTCCATTTTTATTATGTCTATGTTAAACTTCTATTTTATGTATGTTATATTCTATACAACTATTTTTTAATAATACAATAATATTATGTGACCAATAAATATTATTATTTTAAATCAATAATAAATTTATATTTATATTTGTAAGTATTTATATATAAAAAAATATATAATTTATATTTATCAGAATTTATATATATAAATTAATATAATTTGTAGGCAGTAAAATTTATTTATTGAAAATAATTTAATAACTGTAAAATTACTAAAAACTGATGTGATAACTGAGAAGTGAAAACAAAGTCTCCTTAGCCGCCACTAATTTCATATTCAAAGTCACCTTTTAATATAGTTTGGTTTTTATTTGTTGTTTTTAATTTTTGTGTCATGACTCATGAGCACAAATTCTAGGAACCCTTCAGAAATCTTTCTCCGCATTCATTCATTCATTAGTTCATTCATTCATATAATAATATTCATTCTCTGCAAATCAACGCCAACCCAGATTCTCCTTTGTCCCTTCTTTTGTGTTTTCTTCACCCTTCTTTCTCCCTCACACGCACTCTCATCAAGGTACCCTCTTTCACCATTTCTATCTTCAATTTTGGGATCATCACAACATAACTGAATGTCTGTCATCTATATATAGGGAACGTTCTCTTATGTGTTTGTGTTATTGTCTCAAAAGGTTGTGTCTTTATGTTGTGTGTGCTTGTGTGGTTGGTTGGTCATGAAGTTTTCCTTCCAACCCTTTTCTGATCTTTTGAGTTTAACTTTCATTCCTCTCTTTATTATGTCTTTTCAACCACTTCTTTTGTAGCTGAATTTCTTCTTCTTTGTTGGTGTATGTTGTTTCAGAAATTTTGAGTAGCAATATAAATAATGGGATATTCTCAGCTGTTTGATGTCTTGATTTATGTATTTATTCTTCTACTTTGATCACAATAACATGCAGAGAAGAAGAAACAGGGGTTTTGTTTTCCTTTGAGTTGATTTAGCTAAATTATACAAGGAATTCTAAGCACATATATATTAGATATGAGTTTGGTCCAGCATAGTTCACCAGTTTAGTGGTTCTTGTTAGCTACTCTGCTAATGAGAAACAATTTGCATTGGTTTAGAATGTTGAAAATCTTTGTGTTCTACCAGTTTATTTTGTTGGCGTTGTTATTCACTGGCTTTTGCCAATTGTTCCTTTTGCTTCCTGTGATCCACATTTGCTTCTTTCAATGTATAAAGTGAAGGCTCTTGTCTGAAGTTTTTTGTTTGCTTAACTCTTCGTCTGCGTTTTGTACAGAGGTGTGACAATGGTGACTTGTATACCTGCTGGGAGTGGCAAACTGCATTTTGGAGTGACAGATTGCAAGGGACGGAGCTGCATACGGACTGCTTGCATTTCTGATGTGCCTATCAAGAGGAACACACATAAATATCTATCTTGGTAATAGTTATTTGATGTCATAGGAATCAATTAATATCTATTTCATATGTCATTTACTAAAATGGAGTTCTTGTTTGCTTGTCCAGAGTTATTTGATGAATGAAATTTTACTTGTTTGCACAAGATCGTGTGTTATTTTTTTACAGTTAAAACTCCTGCATATAGTATTCTCACAATATGCTTAGAAGAATTGGATCCAACAATAATAATAGTCTTCAGTAGTGATCTCATATCTTGCTATGTTTAAATGCCTAAAAGGAAATAGTTTTTTGCGCTAGTCCAGAATTACTTTTGTTGAAACTTGTCCTGTTTTTCAAAAGATTGCATGATTTAATTGTGGTTAAATTTTATTAATCTAAAACAAATATGGTTTGTAGAATTTGTGCATTTATTTTTCCAAGAATTCGAGGGAACTTATTTTGGAGGCTGGATAGAAAACAGTTAGGTTATTGTACTTTGATTGCCGAATTGTACCAAAGTTTCTGTCAGTAACTTCGGAAAACTTGACAGAAATAAAGGGCAGCATGGTGCAAATCATCTCGGCACATGTGGTCCGGGAAAAGACAGTGTCCTAAAGGTGTAATGTAGGCAACCTAATCTGATGCAAGCTTTAGTGGTTGTAAATAACTTGTAATGAATGGAAATTGATGTAGACTTCCTACTTTGATATTAACTAAATTAAAAATTTTCAATTGCTTTTCGGGTGCAAAATTTTAGGTCTCAAGGGGCATCCAAGGTGCTGCAGATACACAGGTGCAAGGCTTCTGTATCTCCAGTTTGCAAGAATCGGAAACTCTTCAAGGTCATTTCGTCATACAAAAACGAAGGTTCCACAAAATATTTTGACTTTGCTGTGATTGGAAGTGGAATTGCTGGGCTTCGCTATGCACTTGAAGTTGCAAAATATGGGTCTGTTGCTGTGATCACCAAAGCCGAGTCTCATGAATGCAACACTAATTATGCTCAAGGTGGTGTCAGTGCTGTGCTATCGCCTTCTGATTCTGTGGAGAGTCACATGAAGGATACCATTGTGGCAGGGGCTTATCTTTGTGATGAAGAGACCGTTCGAGTATGTTCTAAAGCTTTCAAATTTACCAGAAATGTCGAATTCAAGTACCTGATCGGTGTTTCATAACTTTGCCAAATTCATCTGAAATGGTTCTCTTGCCTTTTCACTTTCAGCAACGTTTTGTACTTATGAAATTATCAAAACAGGGTATTTTCAATTTAAAACGCTATTCAAGCACTTGATTTCTTTTTGCTATGGGAAGGCACGGAAATGCTGTTGATCTTTACTTTATGAAACTGAGCAGAACTGTTCTTATTATAGAGATGATTATTTTGAGCATGATAGAATTGCATATATACTTGTAAGCAATCACTGGTTTCTCTGACTACTGCATCAAGTTTTGTATTAACTATGACCCTTCCTTTTTCCAGGTTGTCTGTACTGAAGGACCCGACAGAGTCAGAGAATTAATTGCCATAGGCGCTTCATTTGATCATGGAGAAGATGGTAACTTGCATCTAGTGAGGGAAGGGGGTCATTCTCATCGTCGAATTGTTCATGCCGCTGATATGACTGGAAAAGAAATTGAAAGGGCTCTGCTGAAGTCAGTTGTTAATAATCCTAATATTTTTGTGTTTGAACACCATTTCGCTATAGATCTTCTCACTTGTCAGGTTTGTTCTCTCTGATATTATTTTATTTTATACTAATGGTTTTGTAGCGTATACCTTGTTGGTACCTCGCTCCAAGCATGCTGGTATTCGTCAAACATTTGAAGTTTTAAATTCATGGGCTCCATTCACTTGAAATTGTTTCTGTTCAAATTTTACTAGGTACATTTTGAATGTCTCAGTGCGTTCTCTAACAAAATCTAAAACATGCCACTGGTGTTGCAGGATGGATCTGATATCACTTGTGTTGGCATTGACACTCTGAATACTGAAACATTAGAGGTGGGGAAAGTGATTTTGTGCAATTACTTGAGAAAGAAGTTATTGCTATTGTTGAATATATTTCTGAATTTTCATCTTTTTAGTTTTTAGGTGGTAAGATTCCTTTCAAATGTGACTTTGCTTGCATCTGGTGGAGCTGGACATATTTATCCCAAAACTACAAATCCTCTGGTAGACCTCTTTTCTATTAATAAGATAGTTTTATCTTGAATAGAAAAGTTTACAAATGAACTACTGATTATTGTTACTTACTCATTTGCAACATCTTATTAATTTATTCTGATGATACACTATAAATTTAGAAATAGCATGATTAAAATATAAACAGAATTAATTAGGTCTAGTTTAAGCTGAAATTGTTGATTGATTAAGTGGTTTTCTTTGTCCTTGTAAGTGTTAATTGATGGCAGTGAAGTGATCCATCTTATTCTGGTTGCACACTTACTATGTTGACCTGCTTATAGTGCATAACCTGCATTTTATGGTCTTATTTCTTTTAATTTAACTTGTTTATCTTTTTTTTTTATCGAAGGTGGCTACTGGAGATGGAATTGCCATGGCACACCGAGCTCAAGCTGTGATTTCAAACATGGAGTAAGTAGATGATTTCAGAAATGTGAATATTTAACTGTTTGATGAGTCTCACAATTTGCATACGGGTCAATACAATGTCATACCGATTAAACAGAAATTGGGTGTTTATAGTTGAGCTATATGTTTTTGTCATGATTTCTTTTAATGATATGATTGGTCCAGGTTTGTGCAGTTTCACCCAACCGCCTTAGCGGATGAAGGCCTTCCAATTAAACCGTCCAAGCCAAGGGAAAATGCATTTTTGATATCTGAAGCTGTTAGGGGTGATGGTGGCATCCTTTATAATTTAGGCATGGAAAGGTTCATGCCTTTGTATGATGAGAGGGAAGAGCTTGCTCCAAGGGATGTGGTGGCAAGAAGTATCGATGACCAACTTAAAAAGCGCAACGAGAAATACGTGCTCCTCGATATAAGTCACAAGCCGAAGGCAGAAATTCTCTCCCACTTTCCCAACATTGCCTCTATGTGCCTCCAGCATGGTTTGGATATAACACGCCATCCGATCCCAGTTGTCCCAGCTGCTCATTACATATGTGGAGGAGTTCGTGCTGGGCTTGAAGGAGAGACAAATGTAAAGGGTCTGTACGTAGCTGGTGAGGTGGCGTGTACAGGTTTGCATGGAGCAAACAGACTTGCCAGCAATTCATTGCTTGAGGCACTGGTTTTCGCTCGACGAGCTGTCCAGCCTTCAATTGACCTGATGAAGAGTTCTAGCCTTGATATGACTGCTTCCAATTTTTGGCCTCACCCTGTCGTGCCTTTTTCGCTTGGAAGTGATGTCATAGGCAAAATTCGATCTGTGACAAGAGAGTTGAGGAAAGAACTGCAATCTATCATGTGGAACTATGTAGGAATTGTTCGGTCCACGATGAGACTAGAAACTGCAGAGCGAAAAATTGGTAAACTAGAGGCTAAATGGGAGGAGTACTTATTTCAACATGGATGGAAGCCAACAATGGTGGTGCCTGAAACCTGTGAAATGAGGAACCTGTTTTGTTGTGCCAAGCTTGTGGTCAGCAGTGCCCTTTCGAGGCACGAAAGCCGGGGCCTTCATTACACGGTCGATTTTCCTCATCTCGAGGAAAGCAAGAGGCTCCCAACAATCATTTCTCCAAGTTCACATGTCAACAACACTTGGAGTTCTATGCAGTTACATAAGCAGCCCATGTATCAGTAACACTTCTTCGCCGAAATGTCGGTTTCTGACACTACATATGAATATGGGGACAATAATCTAAAGCTATCAAAACCCGCACCAGAAGGGTAAACCCATTGCTGGAATCAAATTTTCATTTGCCTTTACTCCCCCTATAATCCTTTTTTCTTAAAAATATTTAAAGAGAAGTATGTATTCTCTGATTCATTGTTTAAATATAGGAAGAAATATATTCAATATAGATTTGGGGTTAATGCCCCTTCTAATATAGACAGAAGTTTAACATAACCAGATCCCAAGATTTGGATTTTTATTTTACCTTGGTGCTTGTATGCTACCACCATTTCAATTATTGAATGCAAATGCATGTTCCTTAATATAATAGAGTTCTTCTTTACCAAGTAGTAGTGGAATTCATGTGGAACTTCAGTATCTATTGGGTACATTAGTATATATGACTACACATCTTAATGAAAATGATATTTTGGTTTAACTGTTACGAGTAAATAGCCATCGAATTGATTATGTTATTTTTCAATCTATATTAATTTAGAGAGTAGTTAGAGCATGTAACTCGGGTTGTCTCACAAGCAAGAAAATATGTAGTTGATTAGGTTATGGAATATGGAGGGTGATGGACTGGTGGGTTGGTTTGATGCAAACAATTAACAATATTAAGAATTCAAAAAAATAAAAAACGTTTAAGGATTCTTAGGTTTAAGTTCTTTCCTTCATTGACCCATTTTATCAAACATGGCGCATTCAAATTTACCACTCTCTTTTTCATATATTCTTAGACATCTCTAAGCCTCTAAGTGACACCAAACACCAAAAGAGTTAAAAATATTAACTCTTATGACTTGATATCACTCCCTATCAACCGATTAATATATATGAACTTCAATCAAAGCCCAAGTAAGCTAATTACAATTAATTATAGATTCATCAATTAACAAACTTATAAATAATTTAATATCCAATAAGCACATAAATAAAGTATCCAAATTGTACATTTACATTAATCAATATAAACATGTTAAAATGGCCTTAACAAAAATGTAAAATAGCATGGAGAGATGAAAAGAGGGTTAAAAAGAAAAACTAAACTATAGAAAAGAAAAAGAGATGAAAACTTAAAAAAGAGGTTGGAGCTTCTTTCTATAGAAAAACATGAATATAAACCTAAATGATCACTAAGTGTTTTTAACCTTTGTCCCATGAGTATTTTTAAGCTCTTTCAAACTTCAATTTATCCATTCGGGGGCAAATGAGCACTCCAAACTTGAGCTCAAATGTTTCATTAAACCTCAACATACAACTAAAAAAGAAATGCATTACTTGCATCGGTTTGAATCAAAGATTAATTAATACTTAAACTAAAGGTAATATCTACACAATTGTTCAATGACACACGAAAGATCAATTCTAAACATAAGAGACATCTCACAAATGTAATTAATTAAACACAAACTTAATATGATAGAATGCATTGATCATATTTGAACCCATTAGGCACCCAAAACATAAATGAAAAAGAGAGGTTACGAAGGAAAATGGAATGAGATGAAAATATTAGTGGGGTTTTTACTGGGGGTGTTTGCGGTACGGTTTGGATTGGATGATTTTTTTTAAAAAAAATCAGATCCGATCAGATCCAATTTTAAGTAGTTTGGATTAGATTGGATTTGCGATTTTTGTAAATTAAAGATATTGAATATATATAACGAGTCTATACATCAAATTTAAAATAATTAATGACATAACAGCTCAATAATATATTGAAAAATCAACGATAACATGATATTAGAAATAAATTTATAATTTAATTAAAATAAATAAATAAATTATATTTTGAACAAAAAATATTTATTAAATAATAATACATGAATAATATAAAATGTATAACAAATTGAATATATTATAAGTATAATTGTAAATATAATAATAAAATAATAATATTATAACACATTATGAGAATTGGATTGTATCGATTATGAGAAGTAGATCCAAAATCCGATCCGATCTACCAGTTTATAAAAAATAAAATCCAATCAAAATCTAAATTAGTATGGTTTTAATTAGTTTTCGATTTAAATTGAATTATATAAACAATTTAATTTGAATTAATTTTAGATTTGAACACCCCTTTTGTTTCTCATTTGGACATTAGGAAACGTAGACTTACATATTAACCAGTGCATTTTGATAACTGTGAATGTGACTGTGAATTATGAATGTTTATTTCTTATTTATGAATGATGTTTATCGCGAATGAATGAAAATAAAAAATATAAGCATATATGTAAGCATGAATTCAGATTTTGTTTTGATGAATGACCATAATAAGGTTTTGAATATTTGTGCAACAACAATGGAAAACAACAAAAAGTCGTCCAAGGAAACAATGCAAGTTTAGTACATTATTAGGACTTAGGTTTGTTTAATTATATATTAAATAAAACAGATATGGTTCTGCCAACAATTCAATCGATTATTTAGATAAAAATTTAAATTATTTCTACAATGACCAGTAAGAATTTGTTCTTATAAAAACATAAGTATCTTTTTCATATTTGTCACTGTTTTGGAGTAATCTCATATTTGTGGTAGCTATAGTATAATATAATAGTAACAGTAGAAAATTGTTGCAATATATTCACATTTACAGTAATAACATTAATTATTGTTGGTATAGTCTAAGTCTATATCAAACATTGTATTATCCTAGTCAAAACATCCAAAATTTTAACTCATTCATAGGAACTTTACTTTTAGCTAAGTGCCTAAGTGACCATAGAAGTTTAGTTACCCTCCTAGTTTCAAATCTACTTTTATTTAAAGAATCTTTCGCTATTTCGTCTAACTCTCCTTCTATATTTGGTTTGATGAGTCCTTTCAATTATATATCCTCTTTAAATTGTGTGCTTGTACTTCGTTATATATCGAACTATATTGGTCTCTTTTTTGATTAATATTTTATATATTATATTGCAGGTAATCCAAAATTAGAAGTAAAATTCTTTGGTGAGGAAATAAGCATATGATGCTGACACTACGTGTCAAATTTAGACTGCAACGCATGTAAGTTTTATTGATTGTGGAGTAATTCTAAGTTTTCATTTTCCATTTCTGAGAAGTGAGATTAATGATATTGATTCGTGATTAAGTGTTATGGGACATATTTGGACCAGTCAAAGGAACTTAGGTGGTGGGCTAAATAGTAGGGATGCTTTTTCAGTTTTTCTAGAATGTGGACTTTAGTAACAGTTATTATTTGGAATAAAAAAGAGGGGAGATAGTCCAAAAATAAAATTTGTTTCTGGACAACATAATTTTTATTGTACAAGATATATAATAGGCACAAAAATATAGATGATGAATAAAAGAGAAAAAAATTGAAAATCAAAATTTTAAGTTTGAAAAATAATTGAAAAGAATAAATAATAAACTTAACTATCTTTTTTAATATGTTATTTTTTTCTAATATCACGCACATATAAGTTGATGCAGTTTATGTTAAGTAAAACGAGAATATTTTATTTTTTTAACTTATTAAAATGTATTTAAGAAAATGTGCAAAACTTGTATTTTATTATATATAAACATGTTATAACATTATATTTATATTGTCTATTATATATAGCTGTTGAAGTGAAAATTGTTCACACCTCACCGTCAATAAACAATATTCAATATGACCGTGAAAAAAAAAAAGAACGTTAATATTAATATTTATATAATTTGTGCATCAATTTATGACAAATAATTTTTATGGTGATATAATTTGATTCCATATTTACACTAAATAAATAAATTTGAATTCAAGAAGTTGAAAATTTAGCTTCTTAATTAATGAATATTTTGAACATAATTATATTAAAATGATTATTATTATTATTTTATAATATTTTATAATAGTGGTTGGTTTAATCTATTATATATTATTAAAATTAATTTTTGTACTTAATAATAAAGCTAGCATGTCATGTTTGTGATATTATTTTTAAATTTATTCTTTTCAATTATTAAATCAAATCAATTACAATAAATAAATTATAAAACTAATTGATTTAATCAATTCAAATGGTTGAATAATTTTTGGATAGTATTCATTTTTGTAACTTTAGTTGATAGAAAAATTTGTTTTGGTTAGAAGTCAAAGCTAGCAATACCAATGGTCTCATAACCATAATTAGGCCATGGATTTCTTGCTCCTACATTTTTGTAGGTTTATCATTAACCACCATAAAAATAATTACAAAATGTACCTCGTTTTTTTTTTTAAAATTTATTAAATAGATTTTGATCCCTTTAACTTTTGTTATTTACACTTTTTTCTTTTATCTTTTAGTTTCAGATTCAAAGAAGAAGAGAGGTCTGCTAGGGTTTATAAAATCAATTTCAATCAACGCCATTTTCTCATCTTCTTCCTCTTCTATATCTCTAGTTTGCCTATTCTCGCCGCCACAACACGCATCAGACGCCGCCGCTCCCTGCGTCCACCGCCACTCCTCACAGACTCGGAGGAACGAACTATCAGTATCACCACCCTGTTAAATTTCGCAGAGAAAGAACGAGAATCAGAGCGACCCTTGATGAGACTGAAATAGGACAACTTTCCTCAACCCCACTTCTTGTTAAGGACGACAAACCCAGCAAGGTATACTTTTTTCTCTGCCTTCTTTTCAGTTCGGTTTGATTCTTTTAGAATAGTCAAGATGATGAATTTTGAATCCTTAGGGTAGCTTTTTAGGCAATGATTTTTGCCCTGCTTCGAGTTTCCTTGGTGTTTTGATTTGAATTTGATATGCTTTATTTATTTATTTTCATGTTTGCTTAGGAAGTAGAGGAAAGTGTAAAAGTATTTAAAGATGCAGCTAAGACGAGAAAGGTAGCAGCAGAGAAGGTTCTGTCTGCACTTTCTGTCGTTGAGAAAGCGAGGGCAAAAATCACAGGAACACATTTAAAAATCTATCTTTCTGTCCGTATCATTCATTAATTCATTAGCTCTAAGACCAAGTTGAATTGATTTAATCACAGGAACACGTGACCATGATTCACCAGATGATAAATCCAAATGGGAATGCGTGAGGAAAGGGGTTTGCTGCATTTGCTGCGAAAGCAATATTGATTCTCTCTTGTACAGGTAAACTATTCAGTATCATTTTGATACATCAGCAGCCAATTTCGCTCTCGAGTTTAATCTCTTAACAAGCATTTTGTTTTTTGGTTTTTTCCTTGCAGATGTGGGCACATGTGCACATGTTCTAACTGTGCTAATGATTTGCACCGAAGTGGAAAGAAGTGTCCAATGTGTCAAGCACTACTTGTTGAAGTAATTCGTGCTTATTCCATACTATAGTTTAGACATTAAAAAGGGGTTACATATAGCCAAAATTACAGAATCTGCACAAGTTTTTATTTCCTGGAGATTTCCATGTACCTTAATTTTAAGTTGATGTCCTTCTCCGTCCTTTTGCTTCTTGATGTGATTACCTGTATTTATGTCAACTTGTTAAGTGCAACAATGGAACAGTTGATGACAATTTTTTGAGGGCCATGCTTCTGAAATAAATAAAGTAAATATCGGTTTTGATTTTGAGTGATTGGATTTCCTTCACTTGTTTTCAAATTTTATAGTACTTATGATGTAAAGTTGCATTTTCCATTGGTAGTGTGTATAGCGTGGAGGTTTCTTGATGAGCAGAGTTACTAATTTCATTTTCTTTGGGTTGAGGAGTCACTTCTTGAACTGGAATAATCCTCACATTTTCTTCTCCCACAACCTCGTTACCTGTCTGAATATCATTGTTGTTCCTTCTTGTTCTTTTGCTGCTGCTGCCCACAATCGAAACTTGAACACTTTCTTGCACAACTTTCCTGGTGGATAATTGGATTTGATCACCACCTTCTGACCATGCTTTGGACCCATTCTTCCCTTCCCTTTCAAGCTTCTTTGCAGATGTTGATAGACAAACTATGAAGGTTAATGGAGTATGTATTTTTTCACTTTCTGTTTTATCTTATATAACCAGCCAAACTCATTTGTTCTTTTTTTAGAAATGATTGAAAATTTGGTATCTTATTGTGATGGGAAATCTTAGTTCTTAATCTTAACCATGTTATGTTTTTGGCTCCTTTTGAAAGATACTACAAAGTAGAACAATTTTTGGCCATAGTTCTTGGTTGGCCATGAATTGATCTTAATCTTCTGTTGGCATATAAATTAAGTATTCAACACCAGGAGCTCCGCAACTTGCAAGGAAGGTAAGAGATCTACTTCAAAAATCTGGCTTCAGCGCGATGGAAGAAGACATAAGGAGGGGGCTAGATCATGGTGCTTGGGTTCCATTGATGTTGGTGTACCATTGTTTTATATAATTTAATTTATACAGTTCTTACCTAGTGAGATAAGATTTCGGTGTTGTTAACGTTATCTCATGCAAGTTTGATAAAGAAATATTCTTATTTGTTTTCTTCTCCTTGTTATGTACTGTTGTTGATATTTTGACATGTATTTTCCTTTACTCATTAGAAGAAGCTAAATATAAGTTTTTCATTGTTGCACAAATAATAATTCCAATACATAAGGCTACCATAATGTTCAAAACCGAAGTCTCCTGGGTCATGTGACTGGTTTCATCGTTATTTACGGAAATATACAGGTTATGAATAATTTATATTAACCGATAAAGTAAAGAAAATTAGTAATATAGAATTGTAATATATAAAAGGATAAATTAGTGTAAAAATAAATGAAACATAGCTTAGTACTTTGTCTTTCAAAGAAACTATTAAAAATATCTAAAAAGATAATTCCTCATTCCTAAATGTCTTCATGTTCTGTTTCCACCTTGGTCCTATATTGCCAAGTATTTTCTTGTATTACGAGGCACAAATCGTTGTACTCCTCTAAAACCAGATCCACGGCAAGTCTCATTTGTGTGGAGTCGTTAATCTGCTTAGAGCACCAACAATATAATTCTAATTAGAAGTGTGTTGCAAAAATTATGTTAAAAATACTTTCTTATAAATATGACCTGAATATTGAAGTCATCTTGTAAAGTACATTCTCTCATCCAACTGGTCACCCAAACTCCGCTATCATTCCTATGATAAAAAGCATTCAACAAATAGTTATTATATACATATAAGATATAATCTATTGAACGAGTTATGATATTTAAAAAAAAAAAATTTAATATTAGACTTACGATCTATTTTTTTGAGTGGGTAAGCCAAAAGGTGTCATAGGCCAAAAAGTGGAGCAATTTACAACTTTAGACTTATCATCATAAAAAATATGATCATCTAACATCGCTTCTAAATAAGTTGCCTTTACAAGAGTGAATTCATGACAAAAAAAACTGTGAATTGTAAATGATTTAAATTGACTAAGAGTACTAGTTACAACAAATGGTTATTTAAATTGTTAAGTGTTTATAGATGATTGAGTACTGATTTAGAACAAATAATTACCACTTTAATTGCGTTCCTTTTGCGTTGTTGATGTTTTTCGACACAAGACAGTGAATCTAATATGATTAGACGACGATTTGTAAAGTCAACAATAACCAGATACCAATGTAGTTCCTCACAGACAGGGATAAAAACCTGCAAAAAACCTTAAATCATTATACACACTAAAAAAAAAATTAACAGTATATTAATGGAAAATAAATTGGTCACTTGTACCCTAGCGACGTGGCTAATTTTCAATGAAATATATGCTCCAAGGAAATCAGAGATAACCTCAGCCGGTGTGTATTTGTCGCTTAAAGCATATCGCTGCATACAAAAAAAAAATTGTTAAATGAAAATATGTCTTCAATTTAACAACTATTTTTGAATTGATAATTTAATTATACAATTTACTCGTGTGAGTACATAGCATGGTTTAGTCTAGAAAAAAGAACTTCCTTATAAATTAGTATATCCACTCAAACTATTAGCCACAAAAAATTAACTTATAATTTAGAGATATTATAGGGATAACTTTACTGCAAAATGTTCAGGCATGAACCAGCAAATTGGATCTTCATTCCTACGTCGAAATACACGTGTCATCATAAGTGCCACCAGATTTATAACCTAAAATATGTTAAAATTATATGTAAAACATGTTTATAGGTAAATAGAGGCTTAAATATATAATTACAAGAAATTGTATAACATGCATTGGCCTCTATACTTACTCGTGATTCGACACATCTCTCCGGCACAAGACATCTAAATGTACTTCTATAACCTTTTTCATATGAGATTACCAACTCTTCAGAACTGCCAAATTCATAAAGTGGTTAGTTGGGATAATCATAGAATTTTTACACCATTACATTATACACATAATCATTAACCACACGTACGGATCTAACGTATCCGAAAAAATATAGGCTGCAACAGCAGCTTGAGAATCGGTTAACATATCGAAGCAGTAGGCTCAAATGCAATAAGTATCCACCACTGCAGATAAAAAAAATAGTTTCAAGGTTACACTAAAAAATAAAGAAAAAAGAAAAAATAAACGAAAGAAGAAAAAAATTAAGGTTATCTTTGGCAGTATAGCTCCTACTCTAACATGTGGTTGTCCATTAGGTGGAGTTGTAGCTTCACGAGTAATATTCAAGTGGAATAACTTCTTGGGTTGAATTGGCACGATACCAGTAAGATCACTAGTTTTTGTACTTTTCGAAGAATGCACAACTACAGTAGGATCCAACATCGAACTACTATTTGTGGAAGTTTTCTGTTGTGCCATGATCAAATCAATTTTTTGGTGTAGAACATGAAGGACTGATTCTAAATTTTCTATTCTTTTTGTTATATCGTTAAACATACTCTTGAACTACATATTTTTCATTGGAGTCATCTTCTACTACTCACTCAGATAGTATCAGAGTCTTGTACGGTACTATATAACCCCTTAAGATGAATATATAGCAAATTTGGTTATAAAAGATAAGATAAGATAAAAATAATACAAATTCTAAGATATTTTATTTTTATCATTTTTTTTAAAAAAATTATCTAATTAAAGTAAGAAGATAAGAAGTTAAGAATAATAAGATTACATATAAAAATCTAATATTATCTTTTTCAAAAAGATAATATTAGAATTATAAAACAAAAATTTATTATTAATTTTATACAAGATAAAATTAGGGTACTTTATGCCGTGGAAACTATTTTAATTTTGAATATATATTTTTTTAATTTAAAGTATAATAACTAATTTTTGGTTATCATATTTAAATTTAAATTTTAAAAGAAAATTAGTTGTGGGAAACATAATCTTATTCCTATATATAAATGCTCAAGTATAGAACACTATTAACTATCTCTACTAAAACTAAAATTACAATCTAATAGAGCAATGGAAGAAAAAGTAGTAGACGTTCACATTGGATCTTCTTGGATGGAAATTATTGAAAATTCTCCGTTGAAATAAAACTACATGCCATAGGGGTAATATATCCAACTCATGATAATATTGCAATGTTATTTATATATACCAATGCTAATTTTCTATTTTATAATGTAGTCTTTATCCAAGAGAGTTGATGAGATGGAGAAGGCAATGTGGATGGCGAAGAAGTCTCTTGATAAATTAACCACCCTTCAATGTAACACTGATGAGAAGCATGAGAAATTCGACAATACGGACCTATATGAGATGAAGAATAAACCCTGTGATGATGTAACAAAGAAAAACTCTAGCCCGTTGCAAGTAAAGTCCGACAATTGTGTGTTTACGGATTTATCCAACGAGAATAAAGACGTTGAGATTTTGCACAATCTGCCCCCATCATTCTACAAAGGGACGCAAACATACCTGGATGGAGAAGAAAAATCGAAGCCAACGTCAAGATTCGGTATTCAAAGAAATACCAAAAATAATAAAACTATGCAAGAACTTTTGAGTAAGTTTGTAAGGCAAAAGGACAAATTGGCAAGAGTCAATAATCCACCATCTCTCCAAAACAGGGCGTTTGCACGACCAACGAAAATGCCAAAAATTGAGTACAAAGGTCAACTATCAAGCAAGATGGCGGAAACTAGAGTACGCAAAGGGCCTTTAACATTCACCAAAGACAAAGCACAGTTAACGACCTCTGCGAAACCAAAAAAAATGGCTTTCAAGAACAGTTCTATCCTAAAGGTATTTGATTTAGTTAAAAAATTCATTGGCATAGCTTTCAAGTATGTATAGTGCAGAATCTTAACTGTTCATTCAAACCACCACAAGATATGAGGTTGAGTGAGGATTTGGTCAACATGGCTATATACATCTTTAATGCTGAAATTGACATAGCGTGAGCATTTTTTTTATCTTTTATTTTTAATTTTAATTCTCTCTGTGGCTAACGTGTTGGCTTTGTGTTAGTGAGGATTTGGTTCATATCTATGATACAACTGCAACTAGAGGAGATTTATTCTGTCTCGTACCTGGCAAGTAAGTGTCTGAACTGGTAATAAAGCTGATGGCATTGAAGATAACATCAAATATTACCATGACCAAATTAAAAAATGTTTGGTCCCTTCCACCATCATTTGTGGTAAATCAAAATCTTGCTTTTTTTCTTTTAACTAACCAAAATAAATAACCATTGTCCTCAAATATTCCTAGGATGACATGTCGTTACATATGGAGGATCATGACCTACTGAAAAAATATGCATATTATATGCCACCAACCCGAGACCTTCAATTCGTACGTTGAAGATAATTATTGGAGTAATTTTATTATAATAAAAAGTACTCAAACTATGACTTATACATATTACATCCTATTTGTGATACAGATATATGTCCCAATCAAGGAGAATGATCACTGGTATCTGATGGTAATGAGCATTCCTGACAAAATACTTTATCACTTAGACTCTCACTGTAAGGTTGAAGATGATGAACCACGCAAGCATCATATTAGAAATATAGTAAGTACTCCTACTATAGAAACAAAGTTAATAATATCATTACTTCAAATAGTAAAGCACACTAGTATTATAGGGAGTGGCTCTTTCTGAAATAATATCATCAGAGAAGTATGCAGAATGTGGTATACAAGACACAGTGAATTTCGAGGGTTGGGAAGTCCGTAATGCAATAGGTATTCCTAGGTGCATAAATAGGTAATTATTCAAATTGTTGGCTAGTTGTCTAAACCAATCCATCAAACAACCGTATTGACTAAGCATCAAAGAATCCCAATGAAATCCGACCGCATTTTGCAAACCAACTTTGGCAGTCTTGGTCCACCTAGGCAAGACTAATGACCCTGGCAACTCTTTTATATCTTCATGCACTAAGACGCAAACTATGTGTTCACAAGGTATGCCAAATGATTCTATTCTCATACATGAACAATTGAATTCCATCTCAATGTCACAACAGAATACACGCCACATCTCATTTGGCGTTCGGTCCAAACCGACAGAGTAAATCACATAAGAGCATGTTTGCCTCATATTTATTACCTTCATTGATGCAGCCCGTATAAGGATTGGTTGGAACATATAAAATATTGATAGGTTGTAAACATTGGCAGCACTCCTCTCTAACTGTTGAAAACAGGTTTGCATACTGGGTCTCCCATTCACAGAGGCGAGGTCAGCCTGGACCTCTTTCCACCTTATATGGTCAACACAACGATTAAAGTGTTGAATGAACTCAACCAGATTGTACCTTGAGTTGACATATTTTGCAATGATCGAGTTTAATCCCTCGCACCGAGAAGTATTCCGAAAACCAGTAAAAAACTTCCCTCTTATATGTGCAGTTGCCCATGAATGTCTCTTTTTATACATATCTAGGACCCAATTCTTGTTTTCGACACCAAATCCCTCAACCATTTCAAACCACTTTTGACGAAATACATCAATTTCATAGTCGCCTAGCATACACTTTTTAAACATGGAGGTAAACTGGGGCTTGCCAATGTTACTTGTTGCATTGCGAATCAGATGCTATGCACATAATCTATGATGTGCATTAGGAAACTCTTTCTCAATGGCGAACTTCATTGATAGATCACCATCCGTGATCACCGAAACATGTTCTTTCCCATTCATTGCCGCCTTCAGTTGTTGTAGCAACCACCTATATGTGTCTTTTTCCTCATCGCAAATTAAAGCAGCAGCAAAGATAATTGTTTGATTATGATGATTGATACCAGAAAATACCACCAGTGGACACATATATTTATTTCTCTTATAGGTAGCATCAAAAGCCAGTACGTCGCCAAATAATGAGTAGTCTGCCCTACTGAGACCATCACACCAGAATAAATTGCGCAAAGTACTATCAGCATCCATGTGATGATTATAATAGAGAGAAGGGTCATTTGTTGCTTGATCTTCTAGATACTTCAAAACTGCATATGCATCATTGGGTAATTGGCGCCTCTGCTTTGCTATTTTATTGTACATGTCCCTTTGCGTGAAAGAGAGATACTCGTAGCCACCTGCCTGATTTTCTAATGCCCGATATATCTGTCCAACACTAATCCCACCCTTTTTCATGTTAACCATGTGGCCAATATCAGCCTCGGACATGAATCTATGCCCAGGGAGCAATCCAGTCAACCGAGGATCCAGAAGCGGATGATTGTGTTCATCAGAAAAATAAGAAATAAACCAACGACCACTAGGTGCATCTACACGAATCTCCATCATTGCACTGCAGCCACACCTTGTCTCGGGTGTAGGTTTTCTCTTAAGGTTTTCGATGCCGTAATTATTTGGCGGTCTAAATCCTTCACGATGACATACAAAATTCTTCAACTTAAGTGCGCTCGCACGACTCTTCCTAGTCCCGTTCTTCCGAGCACTAAAGCCTCTTGTCCTTGCATATCTATTGTAGAACTCAAATGCAATGTCGACATCAGAAAAGTGAAAATGACATACATCTTCATCCCCGATGTTCCAAAATTCAATCATCCTAATGTCTTCGAGTGAGTCAATGTTATACCCTTCATCGAAGCCGTGAAAATCGAACATTGGTTCCACATTTGTGTCATCCTCATCCATATAATCCACATCAACTTCCTCATGTTTTTCTTCCTCCTGCTCATACTGATCATATGATGTATGCTCGCTATTAACCCCTTCATGAGAAAATTCCTGACCCATAACTTCCTAAACACCAATACACAATTCAAAATGAAACTTAAATTTGTATATAAATTACCAAACACCGAGTACCAGCCATCATAAATCACAATCTTTTAAAATTGAAATCAATCCAATAGTGTCAATCTTAGGAATCATGGAATTGGACACGAGTTTCATTTATTATATTAAGGGGAAATGAAGAAGCGTGAATCCAAAATCTAATGGTGAAACTATAAGAGTAAAAACAGAAAGACAAGAACAATTGGCAATGCCAGCTATGCATGCGGTGGGTGCAAAGGACAACAAAATATTAAAGAGTATATATCCTCTATCTATAATCTATCTATATTTCTGATTCCATGTCACAAAATCCCCGCCGCTCACGGCCACTGAAGAACACATCGTTTCTCCTTTGAGAACCCCGCAAAGTTTGCTTGGCTGCCACCTCAATCCATAGAAACAGATTGCTCGCAAGATTAGATATGCATATGCCATTCCTGCTGAAATGACCCTATTTTAAACACATTGTTTTCTTTGAGTTGATTGATGAGGTGTTTAATTTTCTCTTTATATATTGTGAAAGGCACTTTCCTGTGCCAGCTGCTGCATCAGTACACAGAAGTGGTTTTGGCAATTTGTATAGAGTGGTGGCAAATTTACAGAGAGATAGGTACTCAAATCCATAGAACATGGATGTGAGGAAATTTATTCATTAAAAGTATTGTGTTTGGAATCTTAGGGTTCTTAATTGCTAATGACTTGGAACAACATGACAACTATTTTGGACAAACCATGTTCAGTGGCGCCATTAAATACAACAACATTACAAGCCTTATAATAATTAATAACTATTCATTATTTCAATCCTTTCATTCAAACTGTAAAATCTGCATAACATTTAAGTTTTCAAACTTGTATCATGTCATTAAGATACAAGGTCAGAGGACCATTTTGTGACACATGATTTTCTCTATAAGCATACGTATGGATTTAGCTAGCTTGTTTGTAACTATACATTTTAAGAATACTGGGCCAAGTTGAATGAATAATATAAAATAATGGTGAGGTCAATTTTACATTAATCTACATATATGCTTACAAATTACAAGAACATAAGAAAAACACCTACTTGTAACATAGGATGGTAGTGAAGTCACAAGATATGGAAGCTGTGATATGTTTAAGAACTAATAACCAGAGCAGAAATGAACTAGATATGTCACATATATGGTATACAATAAATCAAGTGCTACTTCATCCTAACCTTTTGATGTTATCAAATAGTGATCTGCTAGAGTGAAGACTCAAAGAATCCAGATGAAGTATGATTGGCCTTGATTCATCACCTTTATCCGGGATACAAATAATGATCAAGTTCCAATTAAGACTGAATACATAAAACATTACAAGAAAAAGAATCCAGAAATGAGAGAATAGACAAGAGAGATTAAAATATAACAATAAAAATGACCCTGCTGCCAATATAAAATTGAGCATGAAGTGCATTTATAGGAGCACAGAAAACATAACTATAAAAATTTACAGTTAAATAACCCATTCTTCATTTGTTTTTTCTTACCAGTTTTTCTTCTCCCACTATTTCTTCTAATATGAAAAACTCATAAGGCAGAATAGACTTAAAATATATCAAAGAAAAAACTTATTAAATAAGCTGAAAGTTCTGACTATTTATGATGTGTTTTTATGTTCAACTTGGCACAAATGGTACTGGGAACCTGGGAGGTGAATTAGCCATCTTTACACATTTGGTTTACGCATATTCCTAACTCCTAAGCAATATGGCACTGATACCTGTATGATTCTTAAATGAATTCAGGATCTGGAAAAACCACAACTTGTACAAAGTATGCGTATTATCATCAGAAGAAGGGCTGGAAGCCAGCACTTGTATGTGCAGATACATTCAGAGCTGGTGCATTTGATCAATTGAAGCAATAAAATATACAAATAAAATTATTTTCAATGAAAATACTGAATAGATCTCTAAGTTTTAATTGCAAGCATAATTAAATTTCTTGACTATTGAGAAAAAAACGAATTCCTAATCGAACGCCAAAAAGTAGAGAAAGCGCATCAATCATCAAACCACAACACCAATAAAATCACAACGATAATAGTTCTCCAAGAAATCTAATCACAACGATAAAATGTGTACCAAGATGCATTAATCTAGATATACCAAAATTTTCACATGGAAGATAACGTTATCTAATATATGTAGTTAATCTTACTTGGAGAGACAGATTTACATATGATAATAACACAATAATAAGATGGAAAGGGTGGACAATTTAGTCTCAAGATTATGGAGGCTAAAGGAAAAGCAGTCAGTCCTACAAATTAACGTACCATTCCTAGGCGTTGATTATTTATATCATGAGGTGACTACTGTCATGACCAGCCAAATGAGAAATTATGCTCTCCAAGAAATCTAATCTCTCTCAGTTTCTCGTCTTGCGCGGCATTAAACAGTATGCAGCATTAAACAACACACACTCAATCTTATCAGATTAGAAGGGTCTAGATTTCCCTCCAAACAAAATTACTAGAATCTTCTCTCATTTTCTATTTTTTCCTATAGAGATTTACAGAAAGATTACAGAACAAGCCCATAGCAATTTTCAACGAAGATTTTGAAGATAAGGACTTGTTAAGATTCTTAGGCGTGTTAAATCAGCTCAAATCCCTTCCTACTCTAGCAGTAATCTACTAATTCAATATACAAACAACAAACACAATCTATTTACACAGCAAAGCTATAAGCTGTGATCCTATCAAATTAATTCATGCAATTTAATTAAGTCCTAACCAATCAAAAAGTGAACCACAGTGGGAGGAAACTTAGTTGAATGCAATCAAAATCATTTAACATCAATTTTTCCCTTTTAAACTTTCCAAATTCACACATAACCTGGATAGTTTATTCTTTCTTTAAAAAAAAGTTATGGAATCAACTACCAAGTTTAAGATATGCATATTTGGTTAAAATTCATTGCATTTCAAAAGTCCAAAAAAAAATTTACAAGAATGAACTGCTAACATACCTTTTTCTGATTTGCGGCTTTTCTAGGAAGGTATTTTCCTCTATCCTCCCTTCATGCTTTAGCCAATGCAGACCTTTCTTCCTTGCTCCGCCTTTGCTTTACATGAACCTAGAAGGTGCATGAATATTTTCAATCAGAGGGTAGTATGAAATTTAGAAAACCACCACATAAACACCATCTCATTTAGTTATAGTTGTGTTTTTCTCTTTTTGCATAGATTGCAGATAGATATCATCCAGATACCAAATAAGACAACCTAAAGTACTTACTTCAAGTGTCATGCTATCTATTCGCTTCAAACTTAGTTTATCAGAATTTGGAACCTTATTTCTTGCTTCATGTTCTTCCTACAAATCACCATAAAAAAAATTGAAACTGACTTCTGACTAAAAGCTATTACGGTTAGAAATAGATATTACCGAACAAGAAATGGGCAAACCTTTTGGAAATCAGCAAACTTTCTTTTCTTTGCTGAGTCTTTCTTTCTTCTATTCGTACCTACACTTTCATCATCACCAGAATTGTTTCTAAAATGCCGCACAAAAGTATGGTAAGTATAAATTGCCAAGTATAAGCATGCAAAGGGAGAAACAGATTATAGCCAAAGAACGAGCAAACAAAAAAGTAATACAAATATGTTCACCTCAGCGGTGAAAATTAGCATTCATGTCCTCCCAGGGGATTCATTGCCACCCAGGGTTTCAAGAAATCCAGAAGGATCAATTTTTGCTTTCTCAATGACAGAAAGTGCAGACAGAACCTTCTCCGCTGCTACCTTTCTTGTCTTAGCTGTATCTTTTAGCACTTTTACACTTTCCTCTACTTCCTAAGTAGCCATGAAAATAAATAAATAAATCATATCAAATTCAAATCAAAACACCAAGGAAACTCGAAGCAGGGCAAAAATCATTGCCTGAAAAGCTACCCTAAGGATTCAAAATTCATCATCTTGACTATTCTAAAAGAATCAAACCAAACTAAAAAGAAGGCAGAGGAAAAAGTATACCTTGCTGGGTTTGTCGTCCTCAACAAGAAGTGGGGTTGAGGAAAGTTGTCCTATTTCAGTGTCATCAAGGGTCGCTCTGGTTCTCGTTCTTTCTCTGCGAAATTTAACAGGGTGGTGATACTGATAGTTCGTTCCTCGGAGTCTGTGAGGAGCGGCGGCGGACACAGGGAGCGGCGGCGTCTGATGCGTGTTGTGGCGGCGAGAATAGGCGAACCAGAGATACAGCAGAGGAAGAAGATGAGAAAATGGCATTGATTGAAATTGATTCTATAAACCCTAGCAGACCTCTCTTCTTCTTTGAATCTGAAACTAAAAGATAAAGGAAAAAAGTGTAAATAACAAAAGTTAAAGAGATCAAAATCTATTTAATAAATTTTTCAAAAAAAAAAAAAAAACGGGGTACATTTTGTAATTATTTTTATGGTGGTTAATGATAAGCCTACAAAAATGTAGGAGCAAGGAATCCATGGTCCCATAATTAATTTATTTATCATGTTGAGTTAGGTTTTAGTAAATTTAATTTTCTAATAGTTATAAATAGTAAATAACAACAATAAGTACTCTTAGGTACTCTGTTGTTCGTTTTTAATTTTTAAGTTTTGTATTTATTCATATGACAAACCTAGTCTCAATCTAATTTTATATTTTCTTCATTAAAATCAAATCTAGACTACGAGAAAATTGTAAAATTATTTTCATTCAGAACTAGCTGATTAGGACAACATTTGACTGCTTCCACTGATTCCGAATCTAGATGTAGGACACCAGGCAAAGGAAAGTGTAGTTTAGGGTATAAGAGGTGCAAAATCACAATATATTCAAGGCACTCTTGATATATATGTTTGGACTCATAGAGGAACACAAATGCTGGTATCTAGTCATACTAGACACTACTGGATTCGGCGGCAGCAAGCAGGTGTATTGTCATCCTTATCGGCTAGTTCTGAATGAAATAATTTTGTAGCTTTCTGATGAAATCGTGGTTTGGATATGATTTTAGTGAAAAAATAAGATTGAAGTAGAAGAAAAAGACAAAAAAAAAATTATCGTATAAATAAATACAAAATACAAAACTTAAAATTGAAAACCAACAATAGAGTACTTCGAGTACCTATTGTTGTTATCCACTGTTTATAGTTATTAAAAAATTAACTTTACTAAAATCCAATTCAATATAGTAAATAGATGAACTACGGTTATGAGGTCATTAGTATTGCTAATTTTGACCTCTAACCAAAACAAATGTTTTTATCATTCTAATTAAAGTTACAAAAATAAATACTATCCAAAAATTATTTAACCATATGAATTGATTAAATTAATTAGTTTTATAATTTATTTATTATAATTGATTTGATTTAATGATTGAAAAGAATAAATTTAAAAACACTTTCACAAACATGACATGCTAGCTTCATTATTAAGTAAAAAAAAATAATTTTAATAATATATAATAGATTAAACCAATCATTGTTATAAAATATTACAAAATAATAATAATAATCATTTAATATAATTAGGTTCAAAATATTCATTAATTAAGAAGCTAATTTTTCAACTTCTTGAATTTAAATTTATCTATTTGGTGTAAATATAGAATTAATTATATCCCATAAAAATTATTTGTGTCATAAATCTATGCACAAAGCATACAAATATTAATATTAACATTCTTTATTTTACGGTCATATTGAATATTATTTATTGACCGTGAGGTGTGAACAATTCTCAACTCAACGGTTGTATATAATAGACAATATAAAAATAATATTATAACATATTTATATATGATAAAAAAATAAATTTTGCATATTTTCTTAAATACATTCATAATAAGTTAAAAAAATAAAATATTCTCATTTTACTTAACATAAACTAGCATCAACTTATATGTGCTTGATATTAGAAAAAAAATAACATGTTAAGAATGTTAAGAAAGATAGTTAAGTTTATTATTTACTCTTTTCAATTACTTTTTAAATTTTAAATTTTTATCTTTATTTTTCTTCTTTTTTATTTATCATCTATAATTTTGTGTCTATTATATCTTATTCCGTAAAAAATCATGTTGTCCAACCGAAACAAATTTTATTTTTTGACAATTTTCCTTTTCTTTTATTCTAAATAATGACTGCTACTAAAATCCACACTCTAGAAAAAGCATTTTTTCCACTTTAGCCCACCACTTAAGTTTTTTTTTACTAGCCCAAATATGCCCCATACATGAACACTTAATCACGAATCAATATCATTAATCTCACTTGCTAGGAACGAAAAACGAAAACTTAGAATTGTTCTACAATCAATGAAACTTACCTGCGTTACAATCTAAACTTGACACATAGCGTCAACATCACATGCTTATTTTCGGCGTCCTCACCAGAGAATTTCCCAAATTAGAATATAAGCTACATGTATATATGATAAGGGGGTTAAAGTCATGCATTCATAATGTTAAAGTAGATAGATCATGCATATCTGTTATAAAAAAGAATTAATCTCTACATCTAAGTCATTTAACCAACTAAATTCAACCAAGTAGTTTTAACCTAATTCACCTCCACGCACCACTACTTCTAACAAACTTTTGACTTAATGCGTGAATATACATAATTGTCTTTTTCATGTGGATTTCGTTTTCTTTTTCGAATTTTCTCAACATTTTCTGCATTCTCTAGTTCTCTTTCATCTCTGCATTTCTCTTTCTTTTTTATGTTCTCTTCGTTCTTTATATTCTCTTCATTCAAGATCAATGCTCTTTTATCTAATTTGAAAATTTGATCAAAGTTTTTGAAATCAAGCTGTGAAATAAGCTTTGAACAGGTATTTTGTTTTCGAAGACAATGAATGATTCAAGTTTAAGCTGTCAATTGAACCAAGGCAAATTGGATTATTATTTTGAATCGAATTAAGTGGTTGAGGTGTGGTTCGAATCTAGTTAATGTAGTTCGTTAGTAGTTTATGATTTTGTAGTTAAATAATTTTATTTTTATTTGTGAACATTATTGTTCATGGTTGATGGTTTGAATTTGAATGTAATATACGAGTTCTGAATCTGAATTATTATTTTGATGAATCTGTTCTGTTTTCAGTTTTTGTATATTTAGAATTATAAATTGGTGTATTTGGAAATATTTTCAGTGTATTTTCAAGTTCATGCTGTCAATTAAACCAGGGCAAATTGTATTATTGTTTTGAATCGAATCAAGTGACTGAGGTGTGGTTCGAATCTAGTTAATATAGTTGGTTAGTATTTTATGATTCTGTAGTTGAATAATTTTGTTTTTGTTTGTAAAAATTATTGTTCATGGTTGATGGTTTGAATTTGAATATAATGTACGAGTTTTGAATCTAAATTATTATTTTGATGAATATGTTCCATTCCCAGTTTTGGGGTATTTGGAATTATAAATTGGTGTATTTTCAAGTTTAGACTGTCAATTGAACCAAAGCGAATTGTATTATTGTTTTGAATCAAATCAAGTGGCTGAGATGTAGTTCAAATCTAATTAATGTAGTTCGTTAGTAGTTTATGATTTTGTAGTTGAATAATTTTATTTTTGTTGCGAAAATTGTTGTTCATGATTGATGGTTTGAATTGAATGTAATATAGTACAAGTTCTGAATCTGAATTATTATTTTGATAAATATGTTTCGTTCCTAGTTTTGATGTATTTTAAATTATAAATTGGTTTATCTTGAAAACGCTTTCGGTGTATTTTCAGTTTCTATGGGATGTTGATGAGCAGCTTGTGCTAAAAGTTTGGATGACTTTTAACACACTTGAAGAAGTTAGAAAATTCTACAAAGATTATTCTAAAACTTATTTAAATCCAAAATACACAAAATTACTTAATAATAACTTAAAATTCCTTCTCTTCCTTCTTTTTCTTCTTCATTATTGTAAACTTCACAAAATTAATAAATATTTAGCCAATAAATTCATTATTATTCAAAGAAATTAGAAAATTAAATTTTTTATAATCTAGAGAAGTAGAAATATTTAAAATATGAATTTTGACACTAATTTTAAAGATTTTGGCTCAAAACCGGATCAACGAGCCAAACCAATTAGACCGGATCCAAACTGGGCCCAAAGCCCAAGATATAAAACACATAACTTAGCTCTTTCCTCATCATTCTTCCATTTCCACACTGAAGAAGGGAAAGGGAATTGTAAGAACCATAACTTCATTGCTTCCAAAAATTCAATCTATCATATCTCTCAATCCGCAACTCTGATTGACAAGTCATTAGCGGCTACATGTTCGTCTCGAAATTTTCTTCAAAATCATCTAAACAATGAGGTAAGAAAGTCGATTTTCTCACCCAGCCTTCTCCTCTTAAGTTTAAAAATTGTTGAGTTTTGATATTAATGAATTGAATGATTTTGATTGTTTAAGTAAACTCTAGCAGCGAAAAATCGTTGGGTTTTTCCAAAACGATCGTGGGAATGGTGAAAACCATCAAACCCTTGAAAATTATTGAAATTGGGAACCTTATGTTAATTATAGTGATATTGTGTGAATTAGATTGTATTTCTTGTTGATTTGGTGTTCAATTGGTGGTTTGGAACGAAATTTCGGTGGTTGGGCTAGCAGAATTGATATTTGGAAGCTTGGAGCTTGTGAAAAGGGAGTATTTTGAGATTTTTTTGGCTTGGAGAGGAATCGGCTAAGGTATGGTTTTGGTTTCTCGTAGTTAATGTTTAATATCACGTGAAAACTTAGGCTAGAAGACTTTAAGATAGGAATGAACTGAGTGAATTGTTGATTGAATTGTGTATGTGATATATGAATTGTGAAATAAAGGGTGATTGAGCTTGTATGTGCTGAGGTATAATTTTAATGATTATGAAATGATGATGATTGGGATGTTGTTGAGGGTTGAGGGTGGATTGTGAATTGATTGAATTTGTATATTGGCATGTTGTGGTATGAATGGGTAGTGTAAGAACCTGGTTAGGGACAGTAGAGACTGTTTTGATTGTGAAAATTATTGGTTTGGAATTGAGGATTTTAGAAAGAAACTAGAGATTTTGTAAACTTTGGTAAAAGTTAATTTTTGACCAACTTCGATGAGTCATAACTTGGCTTTCAGCTCAAATTTTATAAAACTTATTTTGAATGAAAATTAGGCTCGTGAAATTTACAACGTTTGAAAAATGGACTAAAAATAATTTTTAACAAAAAAGTTATATGCGTTCAAAGTTGGATGTGTAAAACTGATTTCTACATACTTAACAGCTTTTCTGTAAAACACAAGGCATACGTACGCGAACACATGTATGCGTACGTGAGAATTCTTTTTGTTTAACACACACGCATATGCATGAGGTGGATGCGTACGCGACTTTATCAACTTTTACACTCATGCGTACACATGAGGCATGCGTATGCACGAATTGCCAAAATTTGAAAGTACGCATATGCGGCGGTGTTCATGGGTACGCGAGTCACCCCCTCTGTTTTGAGTATCCGCATATATAACAACCCAAATTTTTATGCCAACATAATATTTTTCAAAAAATATTAGTCTCAGCAATTAGTTTTATTTCGATGAGTCAATTCTGTGTTTTAAAGTAAAATAAATGATAATATAATTTTATTATTATGCTATTAATTTATTTTACATGCTATAATTATAACAGAGCTTAGATAATAATAATATTATTATTATTATTATCAAGTCCGATATTTGCCGATATAAGTAATTATCAGTATTTCTTGATGAGCTTAGAGTTGCTAATGCTTCATCAAATATCTTTCATCCTTAAGTTACTAATGCCATTTATATTAGTAACTCATATATTTAACGCTATATATATTATTACTTGTGTTTTAATATATTCCGTTTTTATAATTATTCGTTTAAGATATTTATAACTTGAACCGCTGAATCAGCAACTCTGAAACACAACACCCAACCTATAATTAACCAAGCCATGTCACCTAATCTTTTCATTAAGCAAATCTCCTTCTATGATTATAAACCATCCACAGCAGAACCATATTTTTTTTGGTGACTAAACAAGGAAAGAAACAAAGCAAAAACTATTCTAAATCCGAGCGGATGATTCGTTGGAGATCAACACCAGGCTCAGACCAAATAACATGATTAGAGTTACTCTTGGCACCATATTTAGCCATCCAATCCGCAGCTCTATTTGCTTCTCGGGACACCCATTCAACGTGAACAAGCCAAGGACGAGATAAAAGCTCCTGAATCTTGTGAACCAAATCTGTTACTTCAGATGGATACCTACTTGTAAGCTCATGCATGATGGGCAGAATGTCAAGGCAATCTGTTTCACATATAATATCCCTTAAACCGCAATCCCAAGCTAAAACCAGCCCCCTCCAAGCAGCAAATAATTCACATCTGATTATAGACCAAGGGGGAATGCTTCCAGAGCAGCCCGAGATCCAATCTCCCTTAGAATCTCTAATAATACACCCAAATCCCGCTAAATTTGAATCCATATACAAGCTTGCATCACAATTAACTTTAAAACTATTGCCTACCGGTGGTTCCCAACACAGACAATTTCGGAGAGACCTAAAAGCATTGCATCGATTCCTATAAACCTGTAAGTCCTTGGCGGTAATTCTGGCCAAGGCAACAACCTTATGGTCTGTCCAAGGGTTGTCAGTGTTGAATATGTCATTGCACCTATGTCTCCATACCCACCAAAGCCCTGCACCAAAGGACGCCTCATTGTTAGCCAAGGCCTTCCGAAACCACTCTTCAAGAGCATTACCAGCCGTCGAGTCCAGGATACTAGGATCCAACATATACCAGATTGCCTTTGATCGTTCACAGTCTCTAAGGCAATGCTCCATAGTCTCCTGCGCCTTGTTACATCTCTTACATATATCTGAAGAAGTTAAATGCCGCTTGAATCGAAAGGTCTCAGTTGGTAGAGCATCATGTAAGCTAAGCCACATAGTAAATTTGAACTTCTCTGGAATGTTTGTGTTCCACAACCAGTTCCAATTACTGTTGGCATTCCAATTTAATGTTTTCTTTAATAACCATCTGTAACCCTCCCTTGCACTATACTTTTTTGTTGCTGCAGGCCACCACTCCCACTGTGGCTCCAACTCAGTCAAACTAGGATATCTCAGACCACAAATAAACTGCTTAATCTCATGCGGAATAGGCGTGGTAAGACTATCAACCTCCCAAGACACCCCTTTCCACAAGTCAGCCACCATGAAATCTGATTCAGAAATATGTACATAAGGAACAAGGTTGCAAAGCTTACCAAAAGGAGTCCACTCATCATACCAAACTGATTTGTGGACATCTCCAATATTCCAATGAAGCCCTTCCTTGAGATGCTCATAGGCACTAACAATGTTCTTCCAGGTGGCCGATGAAGAATTTCTACTGTTTCCGTTCATACCAGATTGATTCCTGAGATATTTATGCTTCAGAACCTGCACCCATAACTTCTCACTATTATTTAGACAATCCCATACCAACTTTCCTAGAAGCGCCATGTTAGCACAGGAAGTATCCCTAATACCCAATCCTCCTGCCTTTTTAGGAGTTATGGCGACCTCCCACTTGACCAGAGGCAGCCCTTTTCTAGTCGCTTGGCCTTTCCATAAGAATTGTCTCATCAAGGAATCAATTTTATTACATGCATACTTCGGGAGAAGAGAAATTTGCATTTCATAAACTGGGATAGAGGCCATAACCGATTTAACAAGACAAAGCCTCCCTGCCTTATTCAGTAGGCGTCCTTTCCAACTGGAGAGCTTTCTCGAAATTTTTTCAATAATCTCCTGAGCCGTCTTCCTGGAAGCTCTGGCATGACTGATGTTAATTCCCAGGTATTTACCCAAATCATTGCTGAACCGGATGTTAGAGACCCCTGAGAGAACATCTTTTCTCCTCTCCGACACCCTCTTGGAACACTGGGCCTTTGACTTATGAAGATTTACCTTTAAACCTGACGCTCTAGAAAACAAGTCCAAACAATGAATGACCTCTATTACTTGAGCTTTTGATGCCTTACAGAAAAGCAAAAGATCATCTGCAAACATCAAATGAGAGAGTCGTGGTCCATTCCTAGAAACCGCAACTGGGTTCCACAAACCTTGGGAAACTCTATGAGAGATAAAGCAGGCAAGCATTTCTATACAGAGTACAAATAGATAAGGAGACATAGGATCTCCTTGCCTCAACCCTCTCTTCGGATTGAAATTTTGGAGCCTGTTCCCATTCCACAAAACTGCCAACGAAGAGGAAGTCACACAATTCAATATAAGATTAATGGTAGCCTTTGGAAACCTAAACCGAACCAAAGTAGCTTCCAGAAAACGCCAGTCTACCCTGTCATAAGCTTTTTCCAAATCAATCTTGAATGCCATGGTCCCTTTTCGAGACTTGGTGTTCCTCATGAAGTGCATAATCTCTTGAGCAATGATAATATTCTCTGTGGTTCCTCTTCCTGGAATGAACCCTCCTTGCAAAGGACCAATGATCTCCGACAGGAAAGGTCTGAACCTGTTAACTAGAACCTTTGTGACAATTTTATAAATTACATTACATAAGCTAATAGGCCGAAACTCCCGTAAGGAAGAGGGAACTTCCACTTTAGGAATTAGAACAATGAGAGTATCGAAAATAGCCGCATTCAATGGCTCACCCTCAAAGGCTCGCTTGACCAGTCTACACACATCGTTGCTAAGAGAGTCCCAGAACTCTTTGTAGAAAATTGCTTGAAATCCATCTGGCCCTGGGGCTTTAAATGAACTCATGGTCATCACAGCTCTTTTAACCTCTTCAGACGTCACCGGTTCCACTAACTTTTGACAAGCCTCAGTACTAAGAGACGGGCAAGGAAAAGGCCCCATGGCGTCCAGGTCAATATCCTCCCTTGTAGAAAAGAGCTTTTGAAAGAAAGAATTTGCCGCCATTTCTAGAGTCGTAGTCTCCGTGGCCCAAGACCCATCCTCCAAAAATAACCCATGAATTTTGTTCCTCTTTCTCCTGATAACTGTCTGCAGATGAAAAAATTTTGTATTTCTGTCTCCACATCTCACCCATTGTTCTCTAGATTTTTGATACCACAACAACTCTTCTTGAAGAAGGACATCATTCAGTTCCTGATGCAAAACTTGCTCTTTGATCCTAAGCTGTTGATCCTCCCGACTTTCCAGAGTAATCTGAACGTCATTCAAAAGCCTCTCCAACTCCCTTTTCTTAACAAAAATATTGCCAAAAACCTTTTTATTGAAGTTAGTTGCATCTTTTTGAACCTCCAACAAACATTTGACTACATCCGGAGCTCCTCTATTCCAAGCTGTATCAACAACATTCCTAAAAAGAGGATGAGTCATCCACGCAGCCTGGAATCTGAACGGACGATGGCCCTTGGTAGCCCTCTTTGCCATCTTGCACCTAGTGAATAATGGGCAATGATCAGAGTGAAGGCGCGCCAGCACCTCAGTATAAGCCTCCGGAAACATTAGTCGCCAGTCCTGGTTGATGACTGCTCTATCAAGCTTCTTGGCCACCTGCACCCCACCTTTCACCTTCCTGTACCAAGTGAATCTTCTCCCAATAGCCCCCATATCAAACAGCCCACAATCCTCTAATGTTTCCGCAAATTGTTCTGCTCTGGCAAGTCTAAATTGCCCCCCTCTAACTTCACTCTGCAACAAAACATCATTAAAGTCCCCTAACACAATCCAAGGTCCGTGGATCATATTAGCAATCCTTGTCAAGTCACCCCACAGTTCTTTACGCCGATGTATATGCGGATTAGCATACACCGCACTGCAGTAACTAGATGTATTGCCCATAGTGATTTCAAAACTGATACATTGATCAACTACATCCAATACTCTCACCGAAATATTTGAATTAGAACATAGAACCCAGATACCCCCACTATGACCATTAGCCTCAACAATACCAACACCCTGGTAACCTAGATTATTCCAAAAAGATTTCATCCTCTCGAAAGCAATATGGGTTTCAAACAAAATGAAAAAAGTAGGATGAAATTTATTCGCTAACTCCTTACTATGAACCCGGGCCAATTTATTAGAGGCACCTCTAATATTCCAAAATAGAAAGCTTAAATCTAAATAATCCATAAAACAATTTGTATTGTAAAAAGGACCAACCTCAGCTGAAGTCCCTAACGAGATGATGAAGATCCACCATCATATCCCCCTGAGCCTTGCTTGTCCTTGTCCAGTTGTTGCCCGGTTTGTCTGTGTCCCTCCACTGACCCTTCCAATTTGCCGATTTGCTGCTTGCTGGTGTCGCCAAGGCAGTCTGGAGTCGACGGCGAATTCTGCAAAGAAGAAGGGCGCAACCTCTTGTGTCCGTTTTTGATAATGGCAGTAAAAGTCGGCACCGCAACGGAGACAGATTTGCCCTTCACCCCTTGCTGTTTGGAATATGCCATGCGTGCCTTAGAGCCGCTAACCGACCCGGTCTTCACCCCTGATTCGGCTCCTCTCATACGTAGCCCAAAGTCACGGTTCTGGTCCAATTTCTGATTTGAGCGCACCGACATTTTATCTTTAGATGTTTGTTGGGCTTTGTTTGATTGACTCAATTTTCCTCTCCTTTTACTGCTGACTTTGGTCCAGCCAGCCTCATTTTTCAAATGTTGGGACCCCACTTCCTTCCCATGCAACGTATCATCTAATTCCTCCCCAATTTCTGCAACTATCACTGACTCTTTGGGATTGCATCCAAATTCAAAAATTTTCTCTTTTGAAGCTTCCTGTGGCTGCACCATCCGGGCCGCCGTCTCGGTCACTGATGTTTCCTTTCGATCCACCCTTTCCGAATCTATTGGGGTCATTCTGCAGTCAGTTGCTGGATGCCCGAAACAATTGCACTTGTCACAAATAAGGTGTAAGCATTCATACTCCACCTTATATTCAAACTCATCGACAATCACACTCCGGACCACCGGCAAACCAAGATTAATTTGCACGCAAGCCCGAGCAAATTTTCCCCTTTCCGCCAACTTAGTAGCCAGATCCACCTTGACTGGTCTTCCCACAGCAGAAGCGATTCTCATCATGGCTTTATCCTGATAGTACCATATGCTCAAACCAGAGATTCGAATCCAAACCATAGTCTCCCCGAAAGTGTCCTCACAAGGTTTAAAATCCGGTGTCCATGGCTTGACCGCAATATAGTGACCGAAGATCATCCATGGCCCCCCTAGTAAAACCTTCTCTCGATCGTCCATGCGATCAAATTTAACGAGGAAGTACCCAAAACCCACATCCAAGATTTCATATCCACCGGTGATCCTCCATACCCCTTTCAATTTGTGAAACATGGCCGTGTAACTAAGGTTTTTTCCAAGAACCTTGATCACAATTGCTTCCTTGTATGGTTCAGAAAGGATGTTCCTAGCCTCTTCGGAGAAGCAAACTCTTGGAGGCATAGGATCTCCTTGTTTTCCAGTGACCACTGCCATGGAATCCTCATCTAGAGCTTCAGCCCGATTTATCCCTGTGGCTACCGTAGAACCAATAACCTTGTCACGGAACGAAATCTTGGAAGTCACCCTGGAACTAAGGTCGCCCTTACTTGATCCCTCCTTCACACCTGATGCAAACCCTCCCACACTCTCCCCCTTATCTCTTTCGATGGCATGGCCATCTTCTTCACCGTGTTTCACCCTCAAACGCTCTCTCCCGCTCTCTCCTTCTCTCATTCTCTCTGAGTACGGAGTACGTACTCTTTCTCTGCTAGGGTTTTTTCTCCTTATCTCTTCTCTTTCTATAATAAAAGATCCACAGCAGAACCATATGGAACAATAAAAGAAAGATTTGTTATATATATATATATATATACTTAACCCTTGCTTTGAAAAATCATCCTCCCACCAAATAAATATCTTCTCTAATTATTCATCATCATAACTGAACCTGCACTTAGAAAGAAAAGAAGGATTTGTGATACACACATATGTATATACACCCATACATTAATATAACTATCACACACGACCCTTAAATCATAACACACACCTCCTTTCATTAATTGCATCATCTTGATCACATATCCCTTTTTCATTCATCGAACCAAAGATAAAGAAAATAAGAGCAAGAGAAGCCGAGAGAGAGTGAGACATGAGACCATGGAACCGTGAAGCTTCCTTCCACTGCGGCAGAAGCGGAGAGTAGCGGCGGGTGAGTAGCCAACACCACAGGCTGAGAAGATCAAGGCAGAGTTGAGCGGCGGTCTGGTAGAAGCCGCAAAACAGTCCTGGATTGCGGCTGGGCAGTGAAAAACGCTGCCAAATCTGCATACATATCTTCGCGCTTCTTTGGATAACCCTAGCTGTTTGGCGCGAAGAAGAGAGGGAGCAGGGGCGCGAAACAACCCACCCTCCGTGTGCCGTAAAATCCCTGGCGACCGCTGCAAGAAGCGCCGCTAGGTAACGTTCTTATCTTAAATCATTTTTCAATTCCCCTTTTTATATTCTAACCACTAATTGATTTCCCCCAATTTTGAAGAAACCCGCGAGTTGAGCTTCGTAGCGCGCCAAACTCTGCGTTCGCCTCTCTACCGTGCGCCATTGCTGTCGATCCGTCCCCAGTTCCTGAAACCCTACCCCCTCAAACACAGTGTGAGAAATCCCTCTCCTCAGCTCCACCCTGCAGCTCCTTGTGGGTTTTCGAGTCGTAGAGCCCCCATCCGTGCTTCTCTCACCCGCGTCGCAGTTTCCTATAACCTCGATCGTGCGCGACACCATTACACCCTCCTCCACCGTGAGCCAGTCCGAGCTATTGTAGCCTCCCCCCTGTCACTGGTTCGTTCTTCCACACTCATCTTTCCTTCTTTTTTTAATTCTTGGTTCAAGGATTCTGAGAAGGAATTTGTCTATATCTTCTATTAATTGGGGTTAATTGCTGCTGTTTAGATAGTCTGAATTAGTTAGATAAATACATTTAGTTTTCAATTTATCTGAATTCTCTGGGTTAGATGCTTTGCTTTGCAATTTTATCTGCTCTGATATTAACTTGATAGATAACTTATGTACACTGTAACCTTGTGAAAATTTTGCTGTTTGATTGATTCTTGTCTCACAATCCAATTCTGAATAAGCTACAAATGTATCTGTGAACTAGCATTTTGTTATTGATTTTTCCAAGTGACAAGTGAACGTTGGTATTTTTCACTTTCATATGATGTGTTGCTGGCTATGAAGCACGGACACTTCGCTGAGTTATCGTGTCCGCGTGTCAGACACATTTTGGACACGACACTCACCGACACTCGTCCGACACGCGTGTCTGCTGTGTCCAACCGTGTCTTAATAAAAAATAAAAAATTTTTTTCCGGACACGCTTGGACACACCTAAATACCATCACGTGTCCGCGTGTCCAGTCTTATTCTTAACATATATTTTTAAAATAAATTTAGATATAGTATATATTATTATTTATTAAAACAAAAAATATTTTAAATACTTGATATAATTAAAATAAGACATTAAAAATAATTAAAAATTTTATTTTATATTTTAATATCAATAAAATATCAAAATATCATTACAATTTATCTAAAAAATACTTTATATTTTATATATATACGTGTCCCCGTGTCATGTAAGATTTTAAAATTCGCGTGTCGGCGTGTCCCGTGTCGTGTCGTGTCCCGTGTCCGTGTCAGTGTCCGTGCATCATAGGTTGCTGGTGGGTTCTTTGTGCTTTACACCTTGGTCTTTATTTTAGATAGATTTGCTAAAAAAGGAGTACATTTTATTTCTTCAAAATTTATCTCTAACAATTTTTATCCATCGAAATGGGTTTGATGGAACATTTTTAGCTTTTCTTGCTTAGTTGAATCTCTTTGAAGCTTGTACATGTCATTGTACAATTTTTATTTCTTCTTGCTGATTAGTTCTTGAGATAGCTGCATTATCAGAGTATATGTTGTGCCTAGTTCTATTCCATGTTCTGCAGCTTTCATGCATGGTATCATCTGGTTGATGAATGGAATTTTAAAATCAAGAGGCCTATCTAAGTTCTAACTAACATATAGACACGTGACCCTTTATCCCATTTTATATTTGTGTTCTATATAGCTGTTCTGATCAACATTATGGTACAGAATAGAGAAGTTACATTTGTATTATTATTTGTGTGTAATTAGAACATAGCACTTAATCAATAACAACTGCATCTGTTGTTTTGAAAACTTGATAATTTGATTGCGATAATGAATCACTTAGGAAGCAATGAGTAGACTTAACATGACAAACCTAGCAAGAAGCACTAACAGCCTATAACTAATGCTAAAGAGAGATGTCTGTTAAACATGGCTTCGATTGTACATACCACTCATTTACTCAAATAATACATCTAAGTACAAAAATAAAAGGCACAACACAATCAGCAGAAAAATAGAGCGCCCTTAGCCTTCCCATCATAAAATACAGTTGAGGCGTGGAACAAGAAGAACCTCAAGTGGAGTTGCTTTCATATTTGTCAAACCATTGCTCTTTGTCACATCTACAGGTTCATTGGATGGAGTAGTAATTTCAAAGCTATGCAGCAGTGCAGCCAGAATAAGATGCATAACATTGAGAGATAGTGAAATTCCGGGGCACGAATGCCTTCCAGAGCCAAATGGAAGAAGCTTATAGTGTTGGCCCCTCACATCTATGTCCTTATGGCTGCTGCACAAGAATCTCTCAGGTTGAAAGCTATATGGATCAGGCCACAGGTTCTCATCATGCATTATTTTCCATATGTTTATCATCAACTTGGTGCCTGTTGGGATGTGATAGCCAGTTGAAAGCGTGCAGTCCTTCATCGCTGCACGAGGAAAAATGACACCACTCGGAGAACTTAGCCGCAAAGATTCCTTCACAATGGCTTGAAGATACACTAAATCCTTGATGTCGGATTCCTCCACTTGTCTATTCCGCCCAATTTTGTTCTCCAACTCATCTTGAGCCTTCTTCAGTACTTGTGGATTATTAAGCATCAGAGACAAGATCCATGTTATAGCTACCATAATGGAGTCACTTCCTACCAACAGATTCTGCAGAGACAAAAATCTACTCAACTATTCCAATGCAGTATTAAAAAACAAGTTATGACTTACAAAATACAGACATGATTCCTATGAACTAACACAGTCATATATAAAAGCTGGAGTGTAGGGTATTAGTTACTTAAATACAACGTGATGTTGTAGTTTTTTTTTAATATATTCCTTGACACGGTCATATAGCTAATTAGCGTCTGAATGTGATTTGAGATACCACAGTACTCATCCATCTCGTTGCTCAAGTTTTCATGCCTCTTTCCTTTTGTTTTTATGTAACCCTGTTGGGATCTCCAGTGGAAAGCATATCTTTGCTTTAACTGCATGTTTTTATAATTTTCTGTTGGGTTTTGGGAATTGAAATTGCGCTGTTTTAATACAGATTTATTTGAAACTGAAAGCGTGTAGAGGATCTTCAACGGTGTCAGTTGCTAAGTACTGCACAAAGAAATTGCAAAATTGTCCGCAGTGGAGAAGCTTCTAGAGCACACTCTGATCAAGGTTATTTTTTTTTCAACTTTGTTATTTGTTATGAGTATGGTGATTATGATTTATTATTATTATTCTATACATCTTTTGCCTATGTGGGTAGTAGAATTGATTGTTCTCTTAGTTAGGAAAAGAAAAATAATAAGGCTGGATTTGAGTATATTTTGTTTTAGTGTTATAAGCAATATTCAGCATTGTGAACTTCTTAACACAACAACTTTTGACTATTATCAAAGTGTTATAAGCAATATTCTTGGAGTTTTGGATATTGTTGCATAATTGATAATACGAAAATAGACCTCCATGAACTACGTAAATTTTCTCATTTACCAAATGAGCCAAAGGTAAACAGCAAATTACATCAGAAAACAGTTCCACGAATGTTTCATTTAACTTTGAGTGCACCTCGCCCTCAAAACCATATATCTTGTTCATGTTCTTATTCTCATGATTTCCTCTAGCTAGATACATGCCTGAAATTTACATGAAAATACTACAAGTAGCGATTCACAGGAAAAATATTCATATAGATGAAGCTGATTGGGGAGTACACTAGGTATGGATTCTCTTTAGAGGGAAGCCCATTGAGATCAACTATATTTTAATTCATCATAGTACTGCAGGATTCGTGACAGAAAAATGAAAATACTTAAGAAAGAAAACAAAGTTAAAAACATATACGACAGGCAAGCAACTAGGGTCACTGATCAAAATATTATTACTATTAACTGTGCTCGAGAGAATGTACAAAAGTTATTACATTAGCAACATTTGAGCAATATCAAATTAGAAAGGATAACACAAACTGGTATTCCATCTTTAATCATGAATGGCATTACTGTAACATCACAAATACACACTCCATATCATTGACGAAACTTAACTTTCTTTTCAAGTTAATCATTCTCTAAGTACATAAATTCTTTTCCGAAGTCCTACTCTTTTCTGCACAAATGTGTTTGGATAATTGGATTTGGTTATGCTCTTCTATTGTAAGATCAAATGTAGCAACTGGATTCAACGCAATACCATAGATAAATTTATTTGTTTCACTGAACTAATTATTTGTATTTACACGGTAGAAGACAGGACAGGGGAACTATAATATGACTTTCTTAGAAGCATAACCAAATCAATATATCTACAATTTCAAGATTTTATCCTCTATCTGTTATAATTGTTTATTTGTATTTTTTTAAAATTGTCTTTTAAATCTAACTTTCACTCCTGATATGTTTTACATTTTTTAAGATATCTTGAAGATTCTATTATCTGTACATTATGATTGTTTAGTTATATTTCTTGACTTATTTTTTTTTAACTTTAACAGTTATTCCTGTTTTCTTTTTCATTTTTTAAGGAAGCTTTTCTTTATCTTTTCATTTTTTGGACTTCGAATCAGGAATTCTTTCTACCAGTATTCTTTTAAAAAAGCACATAATTTTGCAATGAGTAAGTCTCCTCTCCAATACCTTTCATGTGCTACATGTTATCTGGGATGCAAGTAATTTTATTTCTGTTTCCGTTTTGAGTTATTCTGTTGGTCCTTACATGGTTTTGCTTGTAATATATTGTCGAGTTTATTACGTATGGTATTCTCCCATCTCATAATTGTGATAAACTTACTCGTTCTCTTGACACACCCCCATTTTCCCCTTTTTTTTTTGTTTTGTTCTATGTATTTTTTTACTATTTATTTATTTGTTTGTGCTATTTCATATATTTAGTCATTGATAAGAGCTGGATTACAAAGCCACGAGGGAGTGTAGAATATAGGGATGGTCTGAATAGATTCCTTGACTTCGCATTTGCCAATACATCATCCGATGGGAGGATACATTGTCCATGCCCTTTGTGTGGGTTTCGGTTTTACCAAACTAGAGAGGACGCCTAGGATCATCTTCTGATGAAACCCTTTCCCCCTAACTATACCTTCTGGTTACATCACGGTGAGAGGATCGTAGACAAGGGATCCAGCGGTAGGGAAGAACTAGACCCCACTGTAAATTCAGGAGATCAAATGCGTGACATGGTCCACGACGCATTCAACTTGCCAGGACTGCAGAGTGACGGTGAAGACTCGATGAATGGGCATGTCGGAGACGTTGTTGAGGGGTTGCCGTACTTATCTGATGAACCCAGCTGTGAGGCTCGTGCCTTTCACGACTTGCTTGAGGACGGCAAGCAGGGATTATATCCGGGATGCTCAAGATTCTCGAAGCTGTCTTTCTTGGTTAGGCTGTACCATATAAAGTGCATGTGCGGAGTGAGCGACAAGGCTTTCGGATTGATTCTAGAGCTACTGGGGGATGCCTTTAAGCATGCAAGGATTCCGAAGACCTTGCACGACGTCAAGAGGATCATAAGGAAGCTCGGTATTGAGTACAAGAAGATAGATGCATGTCCAAATGACTGCATGCTATACTAGGGTTCTGACCAAGACCCGTCTAGATGCAAACGGTGTGGAGCATCCAGGTGGAAGCAAAAGACCAGGAAGAATTCTTTACTCAGGATCAATGCCGTTGTCAAGAAGAATGGGAAACCTCAGGCGGCAAAGGTTCTTCATTATTTTTCTTTTATTCCACGGTTGCAGAGATTATTCATGTCCAGCAAGACAGCCATCGACATGTTGTGGCACAAGAGAGGAACCAACTCTGACGGTTCCATGAGGCATCCCAGGGACGGCGAGGGTTGGAAATCATTTGACAAGAGATATACAGACTTTTCTGGCAATCCGCGCAATGTTCGCTTAGCCCTGGCTAGTGATGGCTTTAATCCTTAAGGAAATCTCCGTTCAAAGTACTCAATATGGCCAGTGATTCTTATTCCGTACAACTTACCCCCATGGATTTGCATGAAACAAACCAACTTGATTCTCTCTATGATTATTCCCGGTCCTAAAAATCCTGGCAATGACATAGATGTCTACCTACACCCCCTGATCGATAAGCTGAAGCAGTTGTGGGCCGGTGTTGATACATACGACGCCAGTGAGAAGAAAACATTCAAGATGCGAGCTGCATTGATGTGGACTATCATCGATTTTTCTGGCTTGGGCAATTTATCTGGCTAGAATACGTACGGCAGGAGAGCTTGCCCCACGTGCAATTTGGATGCCGTGACTAGGCGACTCACCTTCAGTCAGAAATGGTGTTATATGGGTCATCGTCGCTTCTTGAATCGCGATCACAGATATAGACAGGACCGGAGCAGATTTGATGGCGAGGTAGAGGATAGATTCCCACCTAGCAAATTGACTGGCAGGGATGTCTTGAGACAATTAGAGGGTGTGCCCGTCTCACAGGGCAAGATACAAGCGGTGGGCGGTAAAAGAAGGCGCGGATAGCAGACCGTGGTACAAGACGAGTCTCTCTGAAAAAAGAGGAGTGTATTCTTTGATTTGTCGTACTGGGAGAACAACGAATTACGTCACAACCTTGACGTCAAGCACATAGAGAAAAATGTGTGCGACAACATTGTTTTCACTATGTTGAACGAGAGAGGTAAATCCAAAGACCACCTAAAAGCTCGAAAAGATCTCCAGTTGATGGGAATCAGGCATGATATGTGACCACTTGAAGGGGGAAAGTATCCCTCTGCAGTCTTTACCATGTCAAACCCACAGAAGGATTTCTTTCTTAGGACCATCAAGAATGTGGTCTTTCTAGACGGGTACTCTAGCAACATCTCTCGCTGTGTTGATTTAAAACAGCGCAAGTTATTCGGTTTGAAGAGTCATGACTGCCATATTCTAATGGAACATCTACTGCCAATTGCGTCAAAACACGTGTTGCCCACCCCAGTGTCTGCCGTCTTGGCTGAGTTATCAGCCTTTTTCCGACTAATATGCAGTAAATCTGTAGATCTTCAACAACTTCATCTGCTTCAGGATCGTGTGGTCCATACTCTGTGCAACATGAAGATGATATTTCTATCTTCCTTCTTCACAATTATGGTTCATCTAACAGTTATCAAAATGAATATTCACATAAAAGGTAAAATAGTAGATTTGTTTCTTCACAATTTTAAATACCCCAGCTTCTGTGTCCTACCTCTTCTCCTCAACCCTGTTTCAATGAAGTTTGAGTTTAATCAAAATGGATAAAAGAAGATAACTAGTTTTTGTAATTAACATAGTTTAAAAATGATATAGCTGGATAATTAAAGAATTAGAAAGGAGCAAGTTTGATTTACCTTATTGTGGGTGGCAGAGGAGGTAAGAGAAATTGAAGTGGAGGGATTAGAATTAGTTGCAAAAGCAGATAGGCCAACATTATAAGCCATGGATTCATCAGTTTTACCCACTCCATAGTTTCTCTCAGAAGTTGGACCTGGCTTCAAATCTTCATTGAACAATGCAAACACATAAGCCTCCAATCTCATCCTTGGCTTCGATGGTATGCCTTTATTTTGCATTTGTCTCCTAAACAAGTTCCTATTGTGTATTGGTGCAGCCTGTACTATTTCTCCTGCTTCATCACTGTCCCTTTTTGGAGGCCACCCCCTTTCTGAAACCCTGTTTTCACCATGTTGAACCCTAATTTTGCATATGCAAATGCAACTGAATCTATATTGAATAATTTTTGTTTGGATCAACCATTCTCTCAATTGGATTGAAGAGAATAAAGTCTAATGGGATTTCATTTGGGTTGTCTTTGTATGCAAAAAAAGGGTATGCATTGATCCAAGATGGTAAATTTTTTTTATAAGAAGCTTAAGAATGGTGTCATGGTTTCAGTTATGTCATTCTTGAAGGTACCAACTGAAGGATGGTATGATTCTTGAAGAACTGCAAGGGAGCTTGGTGATGAGACTTGGATGTTTGATGAAATGCCTAGCTGAGATAATGCATTTTGGATATTGATCACTGCTGGAACAAGGTACTGAAACATTGTTGAATTCTCATATGTGTAAACTTTGTTGCTTACTTGGATTCCTGTGATTTGTGTTTGGTAGGTAGGGTTTGATGTTGTTGCTCCCCCATTGAAGTGCTTGTTGTAGATCATATAACTGGCTTAGTAGTTGGTTCTCAACTGTTACAATGCTTTCAATTTCTGAGTTGGCAAAAGCTTTCAGAATCTCAGGGTTGGTTATTGATTTCAATTTCCAAATTGCTGACCATAGTTAATGAGTTAAAAGGATTTAAGCATGTGGTCTAAACTGTATATGTATCTGGGAAAATGATCAACCACAAAATAGATTGAGCTCATTCCAAGAGAAGATAACCAAGTTACATTTTTCCCTTTCTCCGACGATTGGCGATCAGAAGGCTAATCATTATCATGTTCAATATGTGTCTCTGATCTGCATCTTTTTGAAGGACATAATAGGTAATGTTGGCATATGAAGAGGATGTCAGTATTAATATCTCTTCTTTAGGTTATTGATAAGCGAATAATTTATACCTTTTTGACATTGTTTTTACATAATTTTTAGTATGTTTTAGTTATTTTTTATTATATTTTTATTAGTTTTTATGCAAAAATCATATTTCTGGACTTCACTATGAGTTTGTATATTTTTCTGTGATTTCAGGTATTTTCTGGCTGAAATTGAGGGACTTGAGCAAAAACTTAATTTAGAAGCTGAAAAAGGACTGCAGATGCTGTTGGATTCTGACCCTCCTGCACTCGAAGTAGATTTTCTGGATCTACAGAAGTCCAATTGGCACGCTCTCAATTGCGTTGGAAAGTAGACATCTTGGGCTTTCCAGCAATATATAATAGTCCATACTTTGCCCGAGATTTGATGGTCCAAACTGGCGTTCAAACGCCCACCTGAGACCCTTTTCTGGAGTAAAATGCCAAAACTGGCACTAGAACTGGAGTTAAACGCCCAAACTGGCACCCAAGCTGGCATTTAACTCCAAGAGCAGCCTATGCACGTGTAAAGCTCAATGCTCAGCCTAAGCACACACCAAGTGGGCCTCGGAAGTGGATTTCTGCACTATCTGCACTTAGTTACTCATTTTCTGTAAACCTAAGTTACTAGTTTAGTATAAATAGCACTTTTTACTATTGTATTTACATCTTTGGATGAACTTTATCATCTGAGGACTGGGAGGCTAGCCAGAGGGCTAGACTATTTTTACTTATGTATTTTCTACGGTGGAGTTTCTACACCCCATAGATTAAGGTGTGGAGCTCTACTGTTCTTCATGAATTAATGCAAGTACTATTGTTTTTCTTTCAATTCACGCCTACTTCTTCTCCAATATATACTCTTGTACTCAATTCAGTTAAGTCAGAATGAAGGGGTGACCCGTGACAATCACCCAATCTTCATTACTCGTTTAGCCAATATCCACGTGCTTGACAACCACAAAGCGGTTTACATGATGTTAAACATAGTCATTGGACGATAGTCGGGGTATATTCTCTTGGATATCTAATACACGGACCGAGTTCGTGAGATTAATATCTTCGTGGTATAGGCTAAAACCAATTGGCAGCCATTCCTGAGATCCGGATAATCTAAACCTTGTCTGTGGTATTCCGAGTAGGATCTGGGAAGGGATGACTGTGACGAACTTCAAACTTACGAATGTTGGGTGCAGTGACAGTGTGCAAAAGGATAAGGGTCCTATTTCGACGCTAGCGGGAACCAACAGATGATTAGCCGTGCAGTAGCTGTACTTGGTATTTTTCATCCGAGACGAGAAATCCGACAGTTGATTAGCCGTGCAGAGATCGTACCTGGCATTTTTCATCCGAGAGGATCATACAGCTTGCCATGGAAGGGAGCATGCATGATTGGAAGAAGGCAATAGGAAAGCAGAAATTCAGAAGCAACAAAGCATCTCCAAACGCTTATCTGAAATTCCCACCAATGAATTACATAAGTATCTTTATCTTATTTTATGTTTTATTTATCTTTTAATTATCAAAACCTCATAATCAATTGAATCCACCTGACTGAGATTTACAAGATGACCATAGGTTGCTTCAAGCCGACAATCTCCGTGGGATCGACCCTTACTCATGTAAGGTTTATTACTTGGATGACCCAGTGCACTTGCTGGTTAGTTGTGCGGGGTTGTGAAAAGTGTGGATCACAATTTCGTGCACCAAGTTTTTGATGCTGTTGCCGGGGATTGTTCGAGTTTGGACAACTGACGGTTCATCTTGTTGCTTAGATTAGGTAATTTTATTTATGTTTAAGCTTTTTATTTTTATTTTCGAAAAAAAATATATATTATAGTTTTCGAAAAATTCAAAAAAAAAATGTTCTTCAGAATTTTTAAGAATGAATTCTAGAGCTTCTTAAGATATGTTGAAGCCTGGCTGGCTGTTAAGCCATGTCAAATCTTTTGGACCGAGGTTTCCACTTTCCATTGTAGAAAGGACATGTCTGTAATTGTTATGCTAAAGCTTGGCTGGCCATTTGGCCATGTCTAATTCTTTTGGACCGAAGCTTTTGACTGATATTGCACGAATCTTGGAATTCTTATTAAAAATGTTGAATTTCTTTATTTTCTTTTTTCAAAATAATTTCGAAAAAAAATTAATAAAATCATAAAAACAAAAAAAATTTGTGTTTCTTGTTTGAGTCTAGTGTCAAATTTTAAATTTGGTGTCAATTGCATGTTTTAATTTCTCTTTAATTTTTCGAAAATATATGCATTGTGTTCTTCTTTGATCTTCAAGTTATTCTTGATGATATTCCTTGTTTGATCTTTAATTTTTCTTGTTTTGTGTTTTTTGTTATTTTTCATATGCATTTTCAAATTATTGGTGTCTAAGGTTTAAAAATTTCTAAGTTTGGTGTCTTGCATGTCTTTCTTTTCTTAAAAATTTTCAAAAATATGTTCTTGATATTCATCATGATCTTCAAAGTGTTCTTGGTGATCATCTTGACATTCAAAGTGTTCTTGCATGAATTATTTGTTTTGATCTTAAATTTTTATGTTTTGTTTCATTTTGTTGTTTTTTTCTTTCTTCATTAATTCAAAAATAAAAAATAATATCTTTCGCTTATTTTACTCATAATTTTCGAAATCTTGGGTTGACTTAGTAAAAAATTTTCAAAATTTGGTTGTTTCTTGTTAGTCAAGTCAAAATTTCAATTTAAAAATTCTATCTTTTCAAAAATAAAATCTTTTTCATTTTTCTTTCATGTTTTCAAAAATTTCAAAATCTTTTTCTTAATTTTATTTCATAATTTTCGAAATCTTTGCTAGCATTTACTATTTTGATTCAAAAATTTCAAGTTTGTTACTTTCTTGTTAAGAAAGGTTCAATCTTTAAATTCTAGAATCATATCTTTTAGTTTCTTGTTAGTCAAGTCATCAACTTTAATTTTCAAAATCAAATCTTTTTAATTTCCTTTTCAAATCCTTTTCAAAATAAATTTCAATCATATCTTTTTCAAAATTTAATTTCAAAATCTTTTTCAAACTTCTTATCTTTTCAAAATTTACTTTCAAATCTTTTTCAATTAACTATTTGACTTTTTGTTTGTTTTACTATTTCTTATCTTTTTCAAAACTATCGAACTACTTTTCTCTCTCTAATTTTCGAAAATCACTAACAAATTTTTTAAAATTCTTTTTAATTAACAAATTGTTTTAAATTCTAATTTTATTTTATCTCTTTTCTTAAATTCGAATTCTAACTTATAATTAAATAAAAATAAAAATATTTTTCTTTTCTTTTTAATTAATATTCGAATACTCTCCCCCTCTCATCTCTTTCTATTTATTTTATTTATTCACTAACATATCTTCTTCTTAAAGTTCGAACCCTCTCCCTCTCTCTGTGTTCGAATTCTTCTTCTTCTCCATTCTTCTTTCTATTCTTCTATTCTTCTACTCACATAAAGAAATCTCTATACTGTGGCATAGAGGATTCTTCTTCTTTTCTGTTCTCTTGTTTTTCATATGAATAGGAACAAGGATAAGAATATTCTTGTTGAAGCTAATTCTGAATCAGAAAGGACTCTGAAGAGGAAGTTAAGAGAGGTTAAAGCACAAAACTCTGGAGAGGACCTAACAGAAAAAGAAGAAGACATGGCAGCCAAAAATAACAACAATGGTGGAGATGCAAGAAAGATGCTTGGTGACTTTATGCACCAACTTCTGACTTCTATGGAAGAAGCATCTCAATTCCTACAATTGGAGCAAACAAACTTTGAGCTTAAGTCTCAATTATTTTCTCTAATGTAACATAATTGCAAGTTTCATGGACTTCCATTGGAAGATCCTCATCAGTTCTTAGCTGAATTCTTACAAATCTGTGACATTGTTAAGACCAATGGGGTTAATTCTGAGGTCTACAGACTTATGCTTTTCCCCTTTGCTGTAAGAGACAGAGCTAGGATATGGTTGGACTCACAACCTAAAGAAAGCCTGAACTCTTGGAAAAAGTTAGTCAATGCTTTCTTGGCCAAATTTTTTCCACCTCAAAAGTTGAGCAAGCTTAGAGTGGAAGTCTAAACCTTCAGACAGAAGGAAGGTGAATCCCTCTATGAAGCTTGGAAAAGATACAAGCAATTGATCAGAAGGTGTCCTTCTGACATGCTTTTAGAATAGAGCATCTTATGTATATTCTATGATGGTCTGTCTGAATTATCCAAGATGTCATTGGATCACTCTGCTGGTGGATCTCTTCATCTGAAGAAGACACCTGCAGAAGCCCAGGAACTCATTGAGATGGTTGCAAATAACCAGTTCATGTATACTTCTGAAAGAAATTCTGTGAATAATGGGATGACTCAGAAGAAAGGAGTTCTTGAGATTGATACTCTGAATGCAATATTGGCTCAGAATAAAATATTGACTCAGCAAGTCAATATGATTTCTTAGAATCTGACTGGAATGCAAGCTGCATCCGGCAATACTAAAGAAGCTTCCTATGAAGAAGACGCTTATGACCCTGAGAATCCTACAATGGAAGATGTTAATTACATGGGAGAATCCTATGGAAACACTTACAATCCTTCATGGAGGAATCATCCTAATTTCTCATGGAAGGATTAGTAGAAGCCTAATCAAGGCTTTAATAATAATAATAGTGGGAGAAATAGGTTTGGCAATAGCAAGCTTTTTCCATCATCTTCTGAGTAACAGACAGAGAATTCTAAGCAGAGCCTCTCTGACTTAGCAACCATAGTCTCTGATCTATCTAAGACCACTCTCAGATTCATGACTAAAACAAGGTCCTCCATCAGAAATTTGGAGGCACAAGTGGGTCAACTAAGTAAAAGAGTTACTAAAACCCCTCCTATTACTCTCCCAAGCAATATAAAAGAGAATCCAAAGAGAGAGTGCAAGGCTATAAATATACCCAACATGGCTGAAACTATAGAGGAGGAAGAGGCAGTGATTTTCAGTGAGGAAAACCTCAATGGACGTCTACTGGCCACTAAGGAGTTCCCTCCTGAGGAACCAAAAGAATATGAGGCTCATACAGAGACCATAGAGATTCCACTGAACTTACAGTTGCCATTTATAAGCTCTAATGAGTATTCTTCCTCTGAAGAGGATGAAGATATTATTGAAGAGCAAGTTGCTCAGTATCTAGGAGCAATCATGAAGCTGAATGCCAAGTTATTTGGTAATGAGACTTGGGAGGATGAACCTCCATTGCTCATCAATGAACTAAATACCTTGGTTCAACTGAAATTACCTCAGAAGAAACCGGATCCCAGAAAATTCTTAATACCCTGTACCATAGGCACCATGACCTTTAAGAAGGCTCTGTGTGACCTGGGGTCAGGTATAAACCTCATGCCACTCTCTGTAATGGAGAAACTAGGGATCTTTAAGGTACAAGCTGCAAGAATCTCACTAGAGATGGCAGAAAAATCAAAGAAACAGGCTTATGGACTTGTAGAGGATGTCTTAGTGAAGGTTGAAGGCTTTTACATCCTTGCTGATTTCATAATCCTAGACACTGGGAAGGATGAAGATGAATCCATCATCTTTGGAAGACCCTTCCTAGCCACAGCAAGAGCTATGATTGATGTGGACAGAGGAGAGTTAGTCCTTCAATTGAATGAGGACTACCTTGTGTTTAAGGCTCACGGATCTTCTTTTGTAACTATGGAGAAGAAGCATGAAAAGCTTCTCTCAATACAGAGTCCCCACACTCAACTTCTAAGTTTGGTGTTGGGAGGCCACCATTAAGCTCTGAGTCTCTGTGAAGCTCTCTAAGGGCTCACTGTCAAGCTATTGATATTAAAGAAGCGCTTGTTAGGAGGCAACCCAATGTTGTTTAATTATATTTATTTATATTCCATTGTCATTTTATGTTTTCTTTAGGTTGATGATCATGTGAAGTCATAAAAACAGTTGCAGAATTAAAGCAAAATAAAAAACAGCATCAAAAATAGCACACCCTGGAGGACAGGCTTATTGGCATTTAAACGCCAGAAATGGCAGGCAGACTGGCGTTTAACGCCAGAAAAGGGTGTCTGGCTGGCATTAAACGCCAGAAAGGGGCAGCAGACTGGCGTTTAACGCCAGAAAAGGTAGCAGAGCTGGCGTTAAACACCAGAATTGGCATACAGAGGGTGTTTACACGCCAGATTGGTGCAGGGAGCAGAATTCCTTGACACCTCAGGATCTGTGGACCCCACAGGATCCCCACCAAACCGACATCTTCTTCTCTCCTCTTCACACCTTTCCATAACACTCTTCCCCAAATACCCTTGACCAATCACATCAATACCTCTTCCCCAAACACCATTCACCTATCAAATCCTATCCTATTCCCCATATTCTCTTCACCACTCACATCCATCCATCATAAACCCCACCTACCTCACCATTCAAATTCAAACCATTTCCTTCCCAAACCCACCCCTTCATAACCAAATTCTCTCTCTCTCTTACCCTATAAATACCCCTCCTTACAACCTTCAATTTCACACCTCATACACATTTAACCCCCCTTGGCCGAATTCACTACTCCCCTCCATCTCCTCCATTTCTTCTTCCTCTACTCCTTTCTTTCTTCTTTTGCTCGAGGACGAGCAAAACTTCTAAGTTTGGTGTGGGAAAAGCTCTACTTTTTATTTTTTCATAACCATCAATGGCACCTAAGGCCGGAGAAATCTCTAGAAAGAGGAAAGGGAAGGCAATTGCTTCCATCTCCGAGTCATGGAAGATGGAGAGATTCATCTCAAAGGTCCATCAAGATTACTTCTATGAAGTTGTGGCCAAGAACCATGATCAAAGTATGAACCCAAACCCAAAGAATTGGCTCACAATGGTTCGGGAGAATTACTTGAATTTCAGTCCGGAAAATGTGAGGTTGACATTTAACTTGCCAATAATGAGAGGAGATCCTCATCCTTTCACTAGAAGAGTCAACTTTGATCAAAGGTTGGACCAAGTCCTCATAGAGATCTGTGTGGAAGGAGCTCAATGAAAGAGAGACTCAAGAGGCAAGCCGGTTCAATTAAGAAGGCTTGACCTCAAGCCTGTGGCTAGGGGATAGTTGGAGTTCATTTAACGCTCTATCATTCCTACTAGCAACCGGTCTGAAGTTACAATAGACCGGGCTATCATGATCCATAGTATCATGATTGGAGAGGAAGTAGAAGTTCATGAGATCATACCTCTAGAACTCTACAAGGTGGCAGACAAACCCGCTACTTTGGCAAGGTTAGCCTTCCCTCATCTCATTTGTAACCTATGCAATTCAGCTGAAATTATCATATAGGAAGACATCCTCATTGATGAGGACAAGCCCATCACTAAAAAGAGGATGGAGCAAATCAACACCTCCTTAGGAGAATTGAGTTCCAACATGGGGCAACTAAGGATGGAGCACCAAGAGCATTCCATCATCCTTCATGAAATTAGAGAGGACCAAAGAGCCATGAGGGAGGAGCAACAAAGGCAAGGAAGAGACATAGAGGAGCTCAAGCACTCCATAAGATCTTCAAGAGGAAGAACTAGTCGCCATCACTAAGGTGGACCCGTTCTTTAATTTTCTTGTTCTTATATTTCTGTTTTTTGAATTCTATGCTTTATGTTTTGTCTATGTTTGTGTCTTTATTACATGATCATTAGTGTCTAGTGTCTATGTCTTAAAGCTATGAATGTCCTATGAATCTTTCACCTTTCTTAAATGAAAAATATTTTTATTTGCAAAAGAACAAGAAGTGCATGATTTCGAATTTTATCTTGAAATTAGTTTAATTATTTTGATGTGGTGGTAATACTTTTTGTTTTCTGAATGAATACTTGAACAGTGCATATTTTTTAATTTGTTGTTTATGAATGTTAAAATTGTTGGCTCTTGTAGAATAATGAAAAAGGAGAAATGTTGTTGATAATCTGAAAAATCATAAAATTGATTCTTGAAGCAAGAAAAAGCAGTGAAAAACAAAGCTTGCGAAAAAAATGGCGAAAAAATAAAGAAAAGAGAAAGAGAAAGAGAAAGAGAAAGCAAGCAGAAAAAGCCAATAGCCCTTTAAACCAAAAGGCAAAGGAAAAAAGGATCCAAGGCTTTGAGCATTAATGGATAGAAGGGCCCAAAGGAATAAAATTCTGGTCTAAGCGGCTAAATCAAGCTATCCCTAACCATGTGCTTGTGGCGTGAAGGTGTCAAGTGAAAAGCTTGAGACTGAGCGGTTAAAGTCGTGGTCCAAAGCAAAAAGAGTGTGCTTAAGAGCTCCGGACACCTCTAACTGGGGACTCTAGCAAAGCTGAGTCACAATCTGAAAAGGTTCACCCAATTATGTGTCTGTGGCATTTATGTATCCGGTGGTAATACTGGAAAACAAAATGCTTAGGATCACGGCCAAGACTCATAAAGTAACTGTGTTCAAAAATTAACATACTGAACTAAGAGAATCAATAACACTATCTGAATTCTAAGTTCCTATGGATGCCAATCATTCTGAACTTCAAAGGATAAAGTGAGATGCCAAAACTGTTCAGAAGCAAAAAGGCTACTAGCCCCGCTCATCTAATTAGAACTAAGTTCATTGATAAGTTTGGAATTTATTGTATTTTCTCCTCTTTTTATCCTATTTTGTTTCTAGTTGCTTGGGGACAAGCAACAATTTAAGTTTGGTGTTGTGATGAGTGGATAATTTATACCCTTTTTGCCATTGTTTTTACATAGTTTTTAGTATGTTTTAGTTACTTTTTATTATATTTTTATTAGTTTTTATGCAAAAATCACATTTCTGGACTTTACTATGAGTTTGTGTATTTTTCTATGATTTCAGGTATTTTCTGGCTGAAATTGAGGGACCTGAGCAAAAATTTGATTCAGAGGCTGAAAAAGGACTGCAGATGCTGTTGAATTCTGACCTCCCTGCACTCGAAGTAAATTTTCTGGATCTACAGAAGCCCAATTGGCGCACTCTCAATTGCGTTGGAAAGTAGACATCTTGGGCTTTCTAGTAATATACAATAGTTCATACTTTGCCTGATATTTGATGGCCCAAACTGGCGTTTCACTCCAAGAACAGCCTATGCACGTGTAAAGCTCAATGCTCAGCCCAAGCACACACCAAGTGGGTCCCGGAAGTAGATTTCTGCACTATCTGCACTTAGTTACTCATTTTCTGTAAACCTAAGTTACTAGTTTAGTATAAATAGCACTTTTTACTATTGTATTTACATATTTGGATGAACTTTATCATCTGAGGACTGGGAGGCTGGCCAAACGGCTAGACTATTTTTACTTATATATTTTCTACGGTGGAGTTTCTACACCCCATAGATTAAGGTGTGGAGCTCTGCTGTTCTTCATGAATTAATGCAAGTACTATTATTTTTCTTTCAATTCACGCCTACTTTTTCTCCAAGATATACTCTTGTACTCAATTAAGTTAAGTCAGAATGAAGGGGTGACCCGTGACAATCACCTAATCTTCATTACTCGCTTAGCCAAGATCCGCGTGCCTGACAACCACAAAGCGGTCTACATGATGTTCAACGTAGTCATTGGACGACAGTCGGGGTATATTCTCTTGCATATCTAATACACGGACCGAGTCCGTGAGATTAATATCTTCGTGGTATAGGCTAGAACTAATTGGCAGCCATTCCTAAGATCCGGAAAGTCTAAACCTTGTCTGTGGTATTCCGAGTAGGATCTGGGAAGGGATGACTGTGACGAATTTTAAACTTGCGAATGTTGGGCGCAGTGACAGTGTGCAAAAGGACAAGGGTCCTATTCTGACGCTAGCGGAAACAACAGATGATTAGTCATGCGGTAGCTGTACTTGGTATTTTTCATCCGAGACGAGAAATCTGACAGTTGATTAGCCGTGCAGAGATCGTACCTGTTATTTTTTATCCGAGAGGATCATACAGCTTGCCATGGAAGGGAGCACGCATGATTGGAAGAAGGCAATAGGAAAACAGAGATTCAAAAGCAACAAAGCATCTCCAAACGCTTATCTGAAATTCCCACCAATGAATCACATAAGTATCTTTATCTTATTTTATGTTTTATTTATCTTTTAATTATCAAAACCTCATAATCAATTGAATCTGCCTGACTGAGATTTACAAGATGACCATAGGTTGCTTCAAGCCGACAATCTCCGTGGGATCGACCCTTACTCACGTAAGATTTATGACTTGGACGACCCAGTGCACTTGCTGGTTAGTTGTGTGAAGTTGTGAAAAGTGTGGATCACAATTTTGTGCACCAGTTATGTATTTGCATTTCCACAACTTAAATTTGTCTCTGAAATTAATATCATTGGAATAGATTCTAACCTGAGGAATATATTTTTATAATAGTCATGCATACTTGGATTCCAATGCAGGAAAATCAATTTCAACAAAAATTGGAAACAATTTATAAAAGACAAATTTCTTTTAAGAATAATGAAAAATCAATGATCCTTCACATGCAAATAGTTTAAAAATCAACAATGGCAAGTTAAGTAATAAATTTTTTGATATATTCGATATGGGAATAATATGCCTTTTTAAATAGTAAAAGAGATCACAATTTTTATTAATCATAAATTCAACAAAAAAGATATGATAAATAATTTTGGGTTCAGAAATAAAAAAACTCTTTATTATCACTCCTATGTTTAACATATACATTAACACTCCTCGATACTTATAGTTGATGCGGTGTGCGAGTGTGAATTAATAAGGAGATGGCATTGTTAATTATTGCTGTTTTTATTATTATCCTATTAGTTTTATTATTATGATTATTCTTATTATTATTTAAATTATTAGTATAAAAGAGTGGGAAACCAAATTTCCATGCCAACACATTGCCAGAGCCAAAGGTGAGATCAAATTCGACACGGCACCCAAATCCTATTTCTCCCTTGCAAGCCTCCAATTGAACCTAACCTTCAGTCGTGTCTCACATAGCCTTAAGGCCGTCGAAGCCCTCCCTTGACACGAAGGCCTGACCTACCGCTCTTCTCGTCTGTCGCAGCTCTTGCCTTTCCAAGGGCTGCTGTCCCCTCTTCTCTTCTCGGGTAAGCATTCGTCCTCCATATATTTTTTGTATATATATTTTGACTGAAGTTTTTACCTGGTCATAGCAACATGCATGTCTATATAATTTCCTCATAGATGTCCCAGGGGTCTTGTTCGTGAAACTGCATTGTGTTTGGAGCAATTTTCTAAAACTTCGTCTGTTATTGAAAACTTCATAATCTGCCGATTTCATGCTGATTTAAAATTAACATGCATTAAAAAAAAAAGAATGAAATGCCTCATGAGCTGATTGAGATTATGAATCAGAAAAAACAAACTATGGACAATGACTATTCGTATAATTTTTGTGTGTACTTGTTGGTGTCAGGAGTTTAGACTCGGAAAGGTCGATTCACGAAAAAATCAAAATTGGGACCAGGATCTCAGCAACCTCAAACGGGAGCGAGTGCGACTTCGGACTCCCACCATGATGTCTCTCAAATTCTCCCGACCAGTGGTGATAGTGTCCCCGCTACTTCACGCCCTTTCCGTCCCCCGCGAAGTGAACTAAGGCCTGCTCCACAGACGAGCACAAATAGTGCCCAGAACTCGCTGCCAGGCCATCTAAACTTGGACGCTAATGCAAATGAGGAACCTCTTGCTGAAGAAGAAGTTGACGACCTCCATGATGCTTCTGTGGCTCGGAGTTGCAGAGGACGCAAGACTACATAGTTTTGGACGGTTAAGATCATCGGTATCGTATTTAAATATTTTTCTTCCATCAACATCATTTAGGCTCCACCCATTATTAATTTACACTATACTCTAATTCGTTCATCCCAAATGCTTTCTGTTGCAAAACAGTTAATGACATTTGACCTTCTCCATTGTTTGCAAAGTGTTTTTTAAATTTCTAGTTTTATAATCTATAATTGGATAAAATGTATTACGTGGCCTATCAAAATATTATAAAAAATTTTGATTTATTATATTAATTTTATTTTTGCCTCCGACATTTCAAATTAATTTTAAATTTGTAGTTATTATTAGTTTTTTACACTAAAAGTCAGTAATTTTTTTTTTTAAATTTGTTTCAAGTGTTGCAATTCTACCCCAATTTATGCATGTTATATGCTGGTCGGATCCATCGTGCTTCGTTTGATAGGTGTATAATAAGGTACTATGTTAATATTATTATGTTATATATTAATTTTCTCGTATGCTGTCCATAACGCAAATATTATATTTGGCTTATAGACTGTGACGGCACAATCAAGCCAGCAAAACTAAGCGTGAGGGATGCTATGAAACGGCCTAACGGTAGGAAGATCGTGCTCAGGTTCAACAACGCAAAGCAAGCAATTGGATACGAAGCTGGACTGTTGAGTGGCGTGCTTGGTCTGCTGGGATCTGATTATGGAAAATTCCCATCTGTAGGAAAAGTTGGCGTCAGATTACCACTAAAGACAAGGTTTATAACGAATGTGTCAAGGTAAAAGTTTATATTCCGGATAAATTAAATCTGCTTATTTTTACAATTATTGATAACTTGTATTATCTGTGTAGCAAAATTTCCACTTTGATGAAGACAGCGAAGGAACTATCAAGAAAAATATTTTGAAAAGTATGGGCAAGTCTTGGAAGAAAACAAGGCTGAGGTTGTATGACCGTTTTTATGAGCCAATATTCACGGCTGAACAAAATTTTGAGAATCGACCGCTGGGAATTGATCGAGAACATTGGAGATGGTTCCTTGACTATCGCGCCGAAGCTGAGACGAAGGTAATATACTGTATCGTTGTTACACAAGAATACCAATTATGTTGCATTGAGTCCTTTTCTATCAGATTCTAATCGCCCTTTGTCTCTGATGGACCAATAGGAGAAGTGCAGGAAAAATGCGATCAATCGATCAAAACAACTATATACTCACACTGGCGGTTCGAAAAGTTTCGCACAGCGGATGGAAGAAGAGGTACTTTACTTGTTTTTATTTAGTTATTAAACTATCTCTGTGACTTAATTTTTCTTGATTTTCTGGAAAATTTTAATGCAAAAACTTTGTTGTTACAGTCGGAAGAACAAGGAAGGAGAGTCGGTAGAGGAGAGCTATGGATCACAGTGCACAAAAAAATGGCTTATATATCAATGATGAAGCAAGAGCAATTGGTGTAAGTACTACTTGTTATAGTTTACCAACTCTAACTAAGTTTCCAAATTCCATATTAATCGAAAATATTAATTTTTATATTTTTAATAATTTTTTAATTTATAATGACTATTTGTTAGAATAGAAAATAGATAAACCCTTGCAAATAAAGGAAACCACAATAGGGAGTAGAGAGTAGAAAGATCAAGTAGACAAAACCTATCAAAAGCTTCTACTAGTTACCCACTTTCTATTTTTCTACATAGAACCTACGGAAACCACTAGTGTTTTCTGATCCACTATTATTAGCTTTACTTTGCATATTGGATATAATAGAGATTCCCATGCGGCTGCTTACTCCTCTTCTTGGGGACTAAAAAAAAACAAAAGCAAGCTATTATATAGTAGTATAGTACAGGGGTGTAGAAAAGTGTGAAAAGGGTGCTGTGGGCAAGAAAACAAGCTTTATTTTTTCTATCTTTTTTCCATTAAACCAGGCAAAATACAACAAGAGTGGGGTTCCATAGTTAAAAGGAAAAAACATGCCCCAAGCACAAAGCTTTTCTTGTTTAGTAGTAATTAAATTATAGGTATTAAGTCCTCTCTACGAATACACTTCATTCACTATCACTCCCATCGCTTCTTCCTAAGCCTCTCTTGCCTCTGCAACTCCCAGAAAGCACTTGCTTTCTTTCAAGGTAATCAAATTATGACTACCCTCTTTTTTTAACATTCTCTTGGCTTTGTATGCATTAGAGAATTATCAATATTGTGACTGAATGGCTGAAAAATTAAGTACCTTTATCCCATGTTGTAGATTTATGAATTTGTTAATTGTGTTATTCAAATTAAGTAAATTTATGGCACCCCATGTTGTAAATATGCTCAATTATGCTCCCATGTTGGAATCTTAAGAGTTAATTGATAAAGGTTAACACAAGTCAGTTTAGGAGAATTTCCTTTTTTTTTTGGGTTTTGGTTCATAGTGCATATCTTTGCACATTACTATGATATTGCATGTTCCAAGTTTAAAAAATGATGCACCATGCGTTGCGTATAGAGAGAAGGCTTCTTTGAACTGTTATGGTGTTCTCACTTTATTATGTGATGAACTTACTGTGTGTAAAGAATTAGAGAAGGCCTATGAATTCTATAGTATGCTGAACTAAACTATCACATCTTTATGTTGTGAGTTTATATGTAATATGATTATCGATGCTAATCTTCAAAACATTTCATTTACTATCAGAAATCAATTCCGCCTTCTTGTTTGTTTGTTATTTTTCTTTTCATTCGCCTTTGGCTTTTTTATTCACTGAGAGTTTATGTGTAATATTTAATTTTTTTTGCTGCTATATTTGTGTATTTTTTATCGTGATGTAAGTGATACAATTAATTGAGGATATTGCTAATTTGTGTATGTAGGAAAGAATTGAGGAGATTGAGCAACATGATGAGTCTTCTAGAATGTTGTCTCAAAATGATTCCATTGCTCAGGTTTTCGGAAAAGAGAAACCGGGTAGAGTACGTGGTGTGGATTTTGGACCAACTCCTAGTCAACTCTTCGGTCCGAATTCACATGCGTCTGGCAACGAAGTCCAACTAGAGGAGACCCAGAGGAAGCTGCTTGAACTGCAGGCAGAGATGGAAGGCGAAAAGTTGAAGAGGAAGGCGATGGAGGATGAGGCAGCAGTAGAGAAGAAAAAGATGAAGGCGATAGAGAGTGCTCTGATTTATCTATTTCAACGGCAGGGTGAGGTGCTACCATCAGACATCGCTGTAGGGATGAGTTTTGTGGAATGATAGAGGGAAAATAGAATATTAGAATTGGAGTTATTTTGCATTGAAGCAAATATTTTATTGAATTAGACTGTGCAACTCTTTGAAAGAGATTTATTTACTTTGTATTTGGATGGATATATTATTTTGTTTTGCTTATATTTCAATTTTGTTTTTGCTACAGGTTTAGATTTTATTTTTGTTGAAAATATTCACTCCTAAAATAATAAAAAATATAAAAAGAATTAAAAAAATAATTCAATAATATTTTAAATAAATTATGTGTGTTTTTTTGAAAAACCTAAATTTCCTTTTTTTTTATTTTTCTTAAATTAGCGGTGGTTTTAAACCGCCACTGTTTGGATTCAGAGATTATGAAAACTGTTACATCTGGCGGCGGTTTGCAACCGCCGGTAACTTTGACCGAAATTGTAGTACCATTTGGCGACGGTTTAAAACCGGCGCTAAACGTGTGGAAACTTGGACATATCGTGATAACCTGTGGCGATTTGGAAAATGCCGGTAAATATGAAGCAAATTATGCCAGTCTCATTTGGCGGCAGTTTCTATTGGTGTGCTACGAAATTTTTGATTTAGCGGCGGTTGCTGGAAACCGCCGCCAAACCCAATCCCGGCGCCCATATCCATGGCGGTCTGGTTAACCGCCGGCATTTGATTTTGCGGCGATTTAAAACCGTCGCTAATTAAGAAAAAACCGCCGCCAATTTGCGCCTCCCTTGTAGTGTTCCACGATTTCCTGAGATCTGTAACTTCAATAAAAAATATGATTTAAATAAAATGTTTGTATTTTTCTTCTCTACACATTGGCATCACTTTTGTTCGGTAGAAGTTGATGGTGACGTAACTCCCCTTCCCCTTGAGTTCGGCCAATTGGAGTTCTACGAGGCACAGACGAGAATCGGTTTAAGTGCAGCCAAGAACTGGATTATTTTGATGAATTCGGGACTAGGATTATTTTGGAAATCAAGTAAAATTTTGTGTAATTAAAGGGTCGAGAGATTAAATTAAAATCTGTGAAGAATCGGTAACCGTAAAGCTCGAAAACTAATTTAAAGTTATATATATATATTCGAACTGATTATAAAAAGATATTTTTGGGTTTAAAGAACTGTATTTGTTACCATTATTAATTTGAGAATGGAATTGTGTTTTGATAAAAAATGAGGTTGATTTTACAAATAAATAAGTTTAGAGGTAATTTGAGTAAAAAATAAGTGTTTGGGGATGAGCGGGTATTTTTATAAAGACTCAGAGTTACTTTTGTAAATATTAATAAACAAAGAGCTAATTAGGAATTTTCTAAAAATACTGGGTTAAAAGTAAAATAATTAAAAGTTTGAAGTTTAAAACATAATTAATAAAAGTTTAGAAGTAAAGCTTAAAAGGAGTTACGTCTTTAAGGAAGTTATAAATACTATTTATAACTTAGTGGGATATTCCTGTATAGTAGATCTCAGTGTCTTCGTCTGAGCCGTCATCTGAGGAGCTGCACACCACCTCTATTAGTGGGCCGATGAGCGTGGGCTAGAGCAGTAGTACGAGTGCCAGGATCCCTCCTGAGATTATTCAGATTTCTGATGATGAGGACGAGGATCCTGAGGAGTGCTCATATGTGATTGAGATTTTCTCTGACGACGATAGTTCATGCTTAAGAGCTGAGGATGTGGCTTTTGGGAGTTTTTTGTGTTATTCTAGTTTTTGTGTTTAGTCTCTCACTTTTGATTAGACTCACTGAGTGAGTAGGATGTATATAGTTGACTAGGCTAGTTTTCAGGTGCCAGCTTAGGGGCTTCCTATATGGACTAGGACCCGGAGTGTTGATTATGTCTATAGTAACAAGATGTGAAGGGTTATACGCTAACTTATGACCTGTATGGTATTGTGTATATATGATGTATATTATCTCTATCTCTGATGTTTGTGTTATTCTATCGTACTTATTTAATTATTAATTTTTTTGAAAAATTCAATCACGCGCTAATACAATTACAGGCTTAATAATAAATATTTAGTTAATTTTTTAGGAGAGCAACTTAGTGACGCTTGATTTTCAATATGATCATGACGTACTGAAAGTTGGGTCGTTACAATTTGGTATCAGAGTAGTTCATTCCTATTAAAGGCTTGGAAAATGGACTGAATCATACTTCATTGCATACTCTGAGTTGTGTCTCATGCATATAGGATATCCTTGTGATATGTGTTGCATGATTGTCGCTGTGTATCTATTTTAAAGAATATTCACAATTTGCCTGAAATGTTAAGACTGATCACTTTAATATTGAATGTTGGGTCTGAATAGGATCTTGATGGCTGCATGGGGACGAGCACGTGATAAGCCTGGTGCGAACCCCTGTAGATGATCCGACGAGGGATGCGAATACTTTTATAGCTACGGTAAACACCATGGATGAGGTTGTGCGTAAAATGGCAACTGCTACAATGCGAGCAATTGACCATTTAAGAGAGAGGAATGGAGATCGTAGTGGGAAACTGATGAGCGGATAATTTATACCCTTTTTGGCATTATTTTTACATAGTTTTTAGTATGTTTTAATTACTTTTTAATATATATTTTTTAGTTTTTATTTAAAAATCACATTTCTAGACTTTACTATGAGTTTGTGTAATTTTCTATGATTTCAAGTATTTTTTGGCTGAAATTGAGGGACATGAGCAAAAATCTGATTCAGAGGCTGAAAAAGGACTGTAGATGCTGTTGCGTTCTGACCTCCCTACACTAGAAGTGGATTTTCTGGAGCTACAGAAGCCCAATTGGCGTGCTCTTAATTGCATTGGAAAGTAGACATCCTGGGATTTCTAGCAATATATAATAGTCCATACTTTGTCCGAGATTTGATGGCCCAAACTGGCGTTCAAAGTCAGCCTAAAACATCTTGGCGTAAAACGCCCAAACTGGCACCAGAATTGGAGTTAAATGCCAAAACTGGCACCAAAGCTAACGTTTAACTCCAGGAACAGCCTATGCACGTGAAAGCTTCAATGCTCAGCCCAAGCATACACCAAGTGGGCCCCGAAAGTGAATTTTTGCACTATCTGCACTTAGTTACTCATTTTCTATAACCCTAGGCCACTAGTCTAGTATAAAAACTACTTTTAGAGATTTATTTTATGTCTTTTGTTAAGATTTTTGCCATATTTTACGTTTGGAGAGGCTGGCCTCACGACCATGCCTAAACCTTTTTCACTTATGTATTTTCTACGGTGGAGTTTCTACACCCCATAGATTAAGGTGTGGAGCTCTACTGTTCTTCATGAATTAATGCAATTACTATTGTTTTTCCTTCAATTCACGCCTACTTCTTCTCCAAGATATACATTCGTACTTAATTCAGTTAAGTCAGAATGAAGGGGTGACCTGTGACAATCACCCAAATCTTCGTTACTCGCTTAGCCAAGATCGCGTGCCTGACAACCACAAAGCGGTCTACATGATGTTCAACATAGTCATTGGACGACAGCCGGAGTATATTCTCTTGGGTTCTACAATCAACGATCCACATTGTCTCTCCTGACAACAGAGCATTTGAATCTGAGATTAAAATCTTCGTGGTATAGGCTAGAACCATTGGCAGCATTCCTAAGATCCGGAAAGTCTAAACCTTGTCTGTGGTATTCCGAATAGGATCTGGGAAGGGATGACTATGACGAGCTTCAAACTTGCGAATGTTGGGCGCAGTGACAGTGTGCAAAAGGACAATAGTCCTATTCCGACGCTAGCGGAAACCGACAGATGATTAGCCGTGCGGTGACAGCACATATGGATTTGTTTTCATCCGAGAGGATCATACAGCTTGCCATGGAAGGAGGTAACGCATGGTTGGAAAAAGGCAGTAGGAAAGCAGAAGTTCAGAAGTAACAAAGCATCTCCAGACGCTTATCTGAAATTTCCACCAATGAATTACATAAGTATCTCTATCCTATTTTCTGTTTTATTTATATTTTAATTCTTAAAATCTTATAACCACTTGAATCCGTCTGACTGAGATTTACAAGGATGACCACAGCTTGCTTCAAGCCGATAGTCTTCGTGGGATCGACCTTACTCACGTAAGGTTTATTACTTGGACGACTGATGAGCGGATAAATTATACGTTTTTTAGCATTGTTTTTAGTATGTTTTTAGTATATTTTAGTTAGTTTTTATTATGTTTTTAAATAAAAATCATATTTCTGGACTTTACTATGAGTTTGTGTGTTTTTCTGTGATTTCAGGTATTTTCTGGCTGAAATTGAGGGACTTGAGCAAAAATCTGATTCAGAGGCTGAAAAAGGACTGCAAATGCTGTTGGATTCTGACATCCCTGCACTCGAAGTAGATTTTCTGGAGTTTCAGAAGCCCAATTGGCGCGCTCTCAATTGCGTTGGAAAGTAGACATCTTGGGCTTTCCAGAAATATCTAATAGTCCATACTTTGCTCAAGATTTGATGGCCGAAATTGGCGTTCTAAGTCAGCATAAAAATTCTGGCGTCAAAACGCCAGAACTGGCATAAAAGCTGGAGTTAAACGCCCAAACTAGCACAAAAGCTGGCGTTTAACTCCAAGAAAAGCCTCTACACGTGAAAGGTTCAATACTCAGCCCAAGCACACACCAAGTGGGCCCGGAAGTGGATTCTGCATCATTTACTCATTTCTGTAACCCTAGGCTACTAGTTATCTATAAATAGGACATTTTACTATTGTATTTTGAATCTTTGAACGTTTAGTCCTTAGACCTTTGAGGCTGGCCATTCGGCCATGCTTAGACTATTTTAACTTATGTATTTTCAACGGTGGAGTTTCTACACACCATAGATTAAGGTGTGGAGCTCTGCTGTTCCTCATGAATTAATGCAAAGTACTATTGTTTTTTTATTCAACTCAAGTCTGTTTCTTCTCCAAGATATTCATTCGCACTCAAGAACATGATGAATGTGATGATTATGTGACACTCATCACCATTCTCACCTATGAACGCGTGCTTGACAACCACTTCCGTTCTACATGCAATCAAGCTTGAATGTATCTCTTGGGTTTCTAATCTAAGATTAGAATCTTCGTGGTATAGGCTAGAATTATTGGCGGCCATTCCTGAGATCCGGAAAGTCTAAACCTTGTCTGTGGTATTCCGAGTAGGATCTGGGAAGGGATGACTGTGACGAGCTTCAAACTCGCGAGTGTTGGGCGTGTGACAGACGCAAAAGGATCAATGGATCCTATTCCAACATGATCGAGAACCGACAGATGATTAGCCGTGTGGTGACAGCGCATTTGGAACATTTTCACTGAGAGGACTGGAAGTAGCCATTGATAACGGTGATGCCCAACATAAAGCTTGCCATGGAAAGGAGTATGAATGATTGGATGAAGGCAATAGAAAAGCAAAAGTTTAGGAGGAACAAAGCATCTTCATACGCTTATCTGAAATTCCTACCAATGAATTACATAAGTATCTCTATCTTTATTTTATGTTCTATTCATCTTTTAATTATCAATTTTACATAACCATTTGAATCTGCCTGACTGAGATTTACAAGGTGACCATAGCTTACTTCAAGCCGACAGTCTCCGTGGGATCGACCCTTACTCATGTAAGGTTTATTACTTGGACGACCCAGTGCACTTGCTGGTTAGTTGTGCGAAGTTGTGACAAAGAGTTGAGATTACAATTGTGCGTACCAAGCTGTTGGCGCCATTGATGATCACAATTTCGTGCACCAACGACCCAGTGCACTTGCTGGTCAGTTACACGGAATTGTGAAGAAGTATTGAGATCACGTTCTCCCACACCAAGTTTTGGCACTATAGCCAACGAACGAATAATCACGATTTCGCGTACCAAGTTTTTGGCGCCATTGCCGGAGATTGTTCGAGTTTGGACAACTGATGGTTCATCTTGTTGCTCATATTAGATAATTTTATTTTATTTTTAAGCTTTTTATTTTTGTATATATATATATATATATATATACAAAAATTTTATTTTGTTCTTCAAAATTTTTAAGAATGAATTCTAGAGTTTCAGATGATATGTGAAGCCTGGTTGACTGCCAAGCCATGTTAATTCTTTTGGACCAAAGCTTCCACTTATCATTGCAAGAGCCTTTGGATCCCCATCTAATTGGTTGTTGTATGTCTGATTTGTATGCTGAAGCTTGGCTGGCCATTGGCCATGTCTAATCTTTTGGACCGAAGCTTTCATATAAAGCTTGGCTGGCTATTTAGACATGTCTAAATTTTTGGACCGAAGCTTTAGACTAACATTGCATGATTCTTGGAATTCCTATTAAAAATTTTGAATTTATTTATTTTCTTTTTCCAAATAATTTTCGAAAAATACAAAAAAAAAATAATAAAACAATAAAAACTAAAAATTTTATGTTTCTTGTTTGAGTATTGTGTCAAGTTTTAAGTTTAGTGTCAATTGCATCTTTTTAATTTTTTAAAATTTTTGAAAATTCATGCATGTATTCTTCATTGATCTTCAAGTTGTTCTTGATGATTGTCTTTGTTTGATCTTTACATTTTCTTATTTTGTGTCTTTTCTTGTTTTTCATATGCATTCTTGAATTATTAGTGTCTAAAGTTTAAAAATTTTTAAGTTTGGTGTCTTGCATGTTTTTCTTTTCTTAAAAATTTTCAAAAATAAGTTCTTGATGTTCATCTTGACATTTAAAGTGTTCTTAGTGTTCATCTTGACATTCAAAGTGTTCTTGCATGCATTTTTTGTTTTGATCTTGAATTTTTATGTTTTGTTTCATTTTTTGTGTTTTTCTCTCTCATCATTAAAAATTCAAAAATAAAAAAAATATATTTCCCTTATTTCACTCATAAATTTCGAAATTTTGAATTGATTTAGTCAAAAGTTTTAAAATTTGGTTGTTTCTTGTTAGTCAAGTCAAAATTTCAATTTAAAATTTCTATCTTTTTCAAATTTTTTAAAAAATCAATTGTTTTTCATTTTTTTTCAATATTTTCGAAAATTCTAAAAAAAATTGATTTTCAAAATCTTTTTCTTATTTTTATTTCATATTTTCGAAATTAATGCTAACATTTAATGTTTAGATTAAAAAATTTTCAAGTTGTTACTTGCCTATTAAGAAAGGATCAATCTTTAAATTCTAAATCATATATCTTAGTTTCTTATTAGTCAAGTAATCAACTTTAATTTCAAAAATCAAATCTTTTTAATTTCCTTTTTAAATCTTTTTCAAAATAAATTTCAATCATATCTCTTTCAAAATTTAATTTCAAAATCTTCTCTAACTTCTTATCTTTTCAAAATTGATTTTCAAATCTTTTTCAATTAACTACTTGACTTTTTGTTTGATTTTAAAAGTTTACTATTTCTTATCTTTTTTAAAACTACCTAACTACTTTTCTCTCTCTTATTTTCAAAAACTCCTCACCACTTTTTCAAAATTCCTTTTTAATTAACTAATTGTTTAAATTTTAATTTTATTTTATTCTTTTTAATATTTTCGAATACTAACCAATAATCAAAATAAAAACAAAAATATTTTCCTTTTATTTTAATTTAAAATTCGAATTCTGTCTCTCTCTCATCTCTTTCTATTTATTTATTTATCTACTAACACTTCTCTTTTTCTTATAATTCGAACCCTCTCTCCCTCTCTGTGTTCGAATTCTTCATCTTCTCCCTTCTTCATTCTACTCTTCTATTCTTCTACTCACATAAAGGAATCTCTATACTGTGACATAGAGGATTCCTATTCTTTTCTGTTCTCTTTTTTATCATATGAGCAGGAGTAAGGATAAGAACATTCTTGTTGAAGCTGATCCGGAACCTGAAAGGACTCTAAAGAGGAAACTAAGAGAAGCTAAAGCACAACACTCTCGAGAGGACCTGACAGATTTTTTCGAAAAAGAAGAAGAGATGGCCGAACCCAATAACAATGGTGGAGATGCAAGGAAGATGCTTGGTGACTTTATTGCACCCTCTTCTGACTTCTGTGGAAGGAGCATCTCAATTCCTGCAATTGGAGCAAACAACTTTGAGCTTAAGCCTCAATTAGTTTCTCTGATGCAGCAGAATTGCAAGTTTCATTGACTTCTATTGGAAGATCCTCATCAGTTCTTAGCTGAATTCTTGCAAATCTGTGATACTGTTAAGACCAATGGGGTTAATCCTGAGGTCTACAGACTTATGTTTTTTCCCTTTGCTGTAAGAGACAGAGCTAGGACATGGTTGGACTCACAACCTAAAGATAGCCTGAACTCTTGGAAAAAGCTGGTCAATACTTTTTTGGCCAAGTTCTTTCCACCTCAAAAATTGAGTAAGCTTAGAGTGGAAGTTCAAACCTTCAGACAGAAGAAAGGTGAATCCCTCTATGAAGCTTGGGAAAGATACAAGCAATTGATCAGAAGGTGTCCTTCTGACATGTTTTCAGAATGGAGCATCATATGTATATTCTATGATGGTCTGTCTGAATTGTCCAAGATGTCATTGGACCACTCTGTTGGAGGATCTCTTCATCTGAAGAAGACGCCTGCAGAAGCCCAGGAACTCATTAAAATGGTTGCAAATAACCAGTTCATGTACACTTCTGAAAGGAATCCTGTGAATAATGGGACAACTCAGAAGAAAGGAGTTCTTGAGATTGATACTCTGAATGCAATATTGGCTCAGAATAAAATATTGACTCAGCAAGTCAATATGATTTCTCAGAGTCTGTTTGAAATGCAAGCTGCATCAGCCAGTACGAAGGAGGCTTCCTCTGAAGAAGAAGCCTATGACCCTGAGAATCCTGCAATGGCAGAGGTGAATTACATGGGGAAATCCTATGGAAACACCTACAATCCTTCATAGAAGAATCATCCTAATCTCTCATGGAAGGATCAACAGAAGCCTAATCAAGGCTTCAATAATAATAATGGTGGAAGAAATAGGTTTGGCAATAGCAAACCTTTTTCATCATCTTCTCAGCAACAGACAGAGAATTCTAAGCAGAGCCACTCTGACTTAGCAACTGTAGTCTCTGATCTATCTAAGACCACTCTTAGTTTTATGACTGAAGCAAGGTCCTCCATTAGAAATTTGGAGGCACAAGTGGGTCAGCTGAGTAAAAGAGTTACTGAACTCCCTCCTAGTACTCTCCCAAGCAATACAGAAGAGAATCCAAAAAGAGAGTGCAAGGCCATAAACACGTCCCACATGGCCGAACCTGGAGAGGAAGAAAAGGCAATGATTTTCAATGGGGAAGACCTCAATGGACGTCCACTAGCCTCCAAGGAGTTCCCTATTGAGGAACCAAAGGAATCTGCGGCTCATGTAGAGACCATAGAGATTCCACTAAACTTACAGTTGCCATTCATGAGCTCTGATGAGTATTCTTCCTCTGAAAAGGATGAAGATATTGCTGAAAAGCAAGTTGCTCAATATCTAAGAGCAATCATGAAACTGAATGCCAAGTTATTTGGTAATGAGACTTGGGAGGATGAACCCCCATTGCTCATCAATGAACTAAATGATCTGGTTCAACTGAAATTACCTCAGAAGAAACAGGATCTTGGAAAGTTCTTAATACCTTGTACCATAGGCACCATAACCTTTGAGAAGGCTCTGTGTGACCTGGGGTCAGGGATAAACCTCATGCCCCTCTCTGTAATGGAGAAACTAGGGATCTTTGAGGTGCAAGTTGCAAGAATCTCACTAGAGATGGCAGACAATTCAAGAAAACAGGATTATGGACTTGTAGAGGATGTCTTGGTGAAGGTTGAAGGCCTGTACATCCCTGCTAATTTCATAATCCTAGATACTGGGAAGGAAGAGGATGAATCCATTATCCTTGGAAGACCCTTCCTAGCCACAGCAAGAGTTGTGATTGATGTGGACAGAGGAGAGCTAGTCCTTCAATTGAATGAGGACTACCTTGTGTTTAAGGCTCAAGGATCTTCTTCTGTAACCATGGAGAGGAAGCATGAAAAGTTTCTCTCAGTACAGAGTCAAACAGAGCCCCCACACTCAACTTCTAAGTTTGGTATTGGGAGGCCACCATTAAGCTCTGAGTCTCTGTGAAGCTCTCTAAGAGCTCACTGTCAAGCTATTAACATTAAAGAAACGCTTGTTGGGAGACAACCTAATTTTATTTAATTATATTTATTTTATTTTCCATTGTTATTTTATATTTTCTTTAGGTTGATGATAATGTAAAGTCACAAAAACAACTGAAAAATAAAAAACAAAATGAAAAACAGCATTAAAAATAACACACCCTGGAGGACAGGCTTACTGGCATTTAAATGCCAGTAAAGATAGCAGAATGGGCGTTTAACGCCCAGCCTGGCAGCATTCTGGGCGTTAAACGCCAGAATAGGCAGCACTTTGGGCGTTTAACACCAGAAAGGACTATCTGGCATCTGGCTGGCGTTAAACGCCATAAATGGGCATCCGGCTGGCGTTTAACGCCAGAAATGGGCAGCAGAGTGGCGTTTAACGCCAGGAAAGGTAGCAGAGCTGGCGTTAAACGCCAGAATTGGCACAAAATGGGCGTTTGAACACCAGAATGGTGCAGGGACTCAAATTTTTTGACACCTCAGGATCTTTGGATCCCACAGGATCCTCACCTACCCCACTTCTTCTTCTCTCCTCTTCACACCTTTTCATAACACTCTTCCCTAAATACCCTTGACCAATCCCATCAATAACTCTTCCCCAAACACCCCTCACCTATCAAATCCTACCCTCTTCACCACAACCACTTCACCATCCATCCATCCATCATCATTAAACCCCACCTACCTCACCATTCAAATTCAAACCATTTCCCTTCCAAACCCACCCACACATGGCCGAATACCCTCTCTCACTTATCCTATAAATACCCCTCCTTACCACCTTCAATTTCACACCTCATACACCATACACACCCTTGGCCGAACCATCTCCTCACCTCCATCTCCTTCATTTCTTCTTCTTCTACTCCTTTCTTTCTTCTTTTGCTCGAGGACGAGCAAACCTTCTAAGTTTGGTGTGGGAAAAGCTAAAGCTTTTTGTTTTTCTATAACCATTAATGGCACCTAAGGCCGGAGAAACCTCTAGAAAGAGGAAAGAGAAGGCAATTGCTTCCACCTCCGAGTCATGGGAGATGGAGAGATTCATCTCAAAGGTCCATCAAGACCACTTCTATGAAGTTGTGGCCAAGAAAAAGGTGATCCCCGAGGTCCCCTTCAAGCTCAAAAAGAGTGAATATCCGGAGATCTGACACGAAGTTCGAAGAAGAGGTTGGGAAATCCTCACCAATCCCATTCGACAAGTCGGGATCTTAATGGTTCAAGAGTTCTATGCCAATGCATGGATCACTAAGAACCATGATCAAAGTGTGAACCCGAACCCAAAGAATTGGCTCATAATGGTTCGGGGGAACTACTTGGATTTTAGTCCGAAAAATGTGAGGTTGGCATTCAACTTGCCAATGATGCAAGGAGATCCTCATTCTTTCACTAGAAGGGTCAATTTTGATCAAAGGTTGGACCAAGTCCTTAGGGACATTTGTGTGGAAGGCGTTCAATGGAAGAGAGACTCAAGAGGCAAGCCGATTCAACTAAGAAGGCTTGACCTCAAACTCGTGGCTAGGGGATGGTTGGAGTTCATCCAACGCTCTATCATTCCTACTAGCAACCGGTCTGAAGTCATAATAGACCGGGCTATCATGATCCATAGTATCATGAATGGAGAGGAAGTAGAAGTTCATGAGATCATATCTTTAGAACTCTACAAAGTGGCGGACAAGCCCTCCACTTTGGCAAGGTTAGCCTTCCCTCATCTCATTTTTCACCTATGCAATTCAGCTAGAGTTGTCATAGAGGAAGATACCCTCATTGAAGAGGACAAGCCCATCACTAAAAAAAGGATATAGCAAACAAGAGAGCCCACTCATGGACCTCAACAAGAGCATGAGAAAATTCCTCATCATGAAATCCCTGAGATGCCTCAGGAGATGCATTTTCCTCTACAAAACTATTGGGAGCAAATCAACACCTCCCTAGGAGAATTGAGTTCCAATATGGGGCAACTAAGGTTGGATCACCAAGAGCACTCCATTATCTTCAATGAAATCAGAGAGGACCAAAGAGCCATGAGGGAAGAGCAACAAAGGCAAGGAAGAGATATAGAGGAGCTCAAGCACTCCATAAGATCATCAAGAGGAAGAACTAGCCGCCATTACTAAGGTGGACCCGTTCTTTAATTTCCTTGTTCTAATTTTTCTGTTTTTTCAAAAATTATGTTTTATGTTTTGTCTATGTTTGTGTCTTTATTACATGATCATTAGTGTCTAGTATCTATGTCTTAAATCTATGAATGTCCTATGAATCCATCACCTTTCTTAAATGAAAAATGTTTTAATTGTAAAAGAACTAGAAATGCATGATTTCGAATTCTATCTTGAAATTAGTTTAATTATTTTGATGTGGTGGCAATACCTTTTGTTTTCTGAATGAATGCTTGAACAGTGCATATTTTTGAATTTGTTGTTTATGAATGTTAAAATTGTTGGCTCTTGAAAGAATAATGAAAAAAGAGAAATGTTATTGATAATCTGAAAAATTATAAAATTGATTCTTGAAGCAAGAAAAAGCAGTGAATATAAAGCATGCGAAAAAAAATGAAAGAAAAAGAAAAAGCAAGCAGAAAAAGCCAATAGCCCTTTAAACCAAAAGGCAAGGGTAAAAAGGATCCAAGGCTTTGAGCATTAATGGATAGGAGGGCCCACAGAAATAAAATCCTGGCCTAAGCGGCTAAACCAAGCTGTCCCTAACCATGTGCTTGTGGCGTGAAGGTGTCAAGTGAAAAGCTTGATACTGAGCGGTTAAAGTCGTGGTCCAAAGCAAAAAGAGTGTGCTTAAGAGCTCTGGGCACCTCTAACTGGGGACTCTAGCAAAGCTGAGTCACAATCTGAAAAGGTTCACCCAGTTATGTGTCTGTGGCATTTATGTATCCGGTGGTAATACTGGAAAATAAAATGCTTAGGGTCACGGCCAAGACTCATAAAAGTAACTGTGTTCAAGAATCAACATACTGAAATAGGAGAATCAATAATACTATCTAAAAATTCTAAGTTCCTATAGATGCCAATCATTCTGAACTTCAAAGGATAAAGTGAGATGCCAAAACTGTTTAGAAGTAAAAAGGCTACAAGTCCCGCTCATCTAATTGAAGCTAATCTTCATTGATAAGTTTAGAATTCATTGTATATTCTCTTCTTTTTATCCTATTTTGTTTTCAGTTGCTTGGGGACAAGCAACAATTTAAGTTTGGTGTTGTGATGAGCGGATAATTTATATCCTTTTTGGCATTGTTTTT